>NW_028292569.1:23589635-24332215 GCF_029948245.1 Actinia tenebrosa | reverse complement strand
CCAAATGCTGTTATTACGTGTGATCTCCCTCAACAGCAATTTCCACATTCAGAACTCAGTGATCAATATGCTGCTCTAATTAATCAGACATTGATCCCGTAGGCAGGGAAATTTGCATGTGAGGGATGTTCCAGTCCTGATGTTGTATTATTCCTCTCAATTTCTGGCGCCTGGCGCTCACATAGAAGTGTGCAAACCGTTATTAACTCATCAGGATAGGTCATCATTTCTATGTTCAGATATAAAGCCTGAATGGTACAAGGTAAAAGGTCTGTTAGGACAAGCTCAACAATACAGGTCGATTAATTTTCACGACACATTCTTTCGGTCACGGCATGACACATACTCTCCACGTAATTGGAGAGGACCAACTAACTGGGGCATATTTCTAGTATTTTTCTTGCGAGGATCAGATAATTGGAACTGCAATATATACTAAGCTTCCATTTCAAGCAATTAACAATAGAATTAAATTATAAATTTGCAACAATTTCACACTAGGAGTATATGTATATCGTTAGGATTAAGATCTAAAGCATGAAATGGGGAAAATAGCATTCTGCAAACGTTTTTGATCATGACATAAGTAATCAAACAAAAGTTTTTTTTAAAAGTAAACTGGTACCTTATTATTTGCCCCTCAATGGGTAACACACAACAGGCAGAACGAAGCCTGGGAGTGGATGAACAAACAATGAATGGTGAGATAAAACAAAGAACGCAGCTCACATGTGGAACAATACACATTGTTCACCATAATCCATGCTTTCTTTGTTTTTGTTATTTTGCCCAATCCAAAGCTTCGTTCTACCAGTGGACACCGACCCCACTCAATAACAAGTATGAAATTATGCAGGCAAAATACAAATGTGTGTTTTAGTGAGTGAAATCCTCGGAAAGTACAGCTACTGATATTTGTATTTGTATTTATAAAGTTTAAGATTTCTGCTTTTGTCCGATGATGACAGCATACTCCGCTGACTGGTAGGGAGCGGGTTTGACCGCTTCTTGCGGTGCATCGTGGGTAAAATCCGCCAGTTCAGCATACGTGATTTGGTATGGCTGTTGCTTCCCCTGAAAGAGAAATATTGACAATTTGCTGATGAAAAATAAATAACGGCATCCAAACCTAACTTTCAAAAAGTCAAAATTCCGCCTCCTCAAACAGAAACAGATGAGAAAATTACTTGATCACAAATGGTTATGACTGTTTAACATATCTTATTGAGGTAATTTTTTCATTTTATTTTAACATGTTAAACATATCCTATAAGGATGATGTGGAATCCTTTGATGTGGCTTCCGATCGACTCTTTAGATCGATAACAGCCATAATTAATACAAAATACTATATATCAGCTTGGGCATTAACACAAACAGTATTTCTTGTAATTCTGATACACTCGTTTGTAAACAAAGCCAGTATATCTGAATGGTAAGTTAAAAGGTATTTTAATTCATACCGTGTTGTCTTTACTTCCAACTTCAGCATACACCACATTTTCAGCCTTGGCTTTGCTTTTCTTTGATTTATCCACTGATGCATACACAACCTGATGACAGGCAGGCCATTGTTGGCCCTCTTGGCCCTCGTTCTTTATATTGTTCTTTTTCTTCTTATCTACCGAGGCATACACTACTTCTGTATTGGATTTTTTCCCTCCCACTGACTTCCCAGAGTTCTCAACATTCATCGTGGCGGCTGGCATGGCAACAATTGGGTCGTTTTTGGATGACCTTTTCATCATTTTTTCATCTTCGATAGAAGCATATGCAGGCTCGTTCGATGCAGTTGTACCTTGATTTTGCTGGGTTAAGTTGTTGTGGATAACAGCATACGCCACATAAGACTCGCCAACGTTTTGATGAAACAGTTGGTCATCCTCTGTCAAGCCGCCATCTTCGGGACCTTGGTTTTTGTTGGGCGACATTTCCATTGCATCATGTGGCAGGCTTGTAGTCTCTCTTCCGAAAAGAAGGAAGAAGAAGAAAAACAAACATCGGATTAACAAAGCTTTTTTCCCCCTCATCCCTAAGATTACTCGCAAATCCTTTTTTTACCGCACGCATTCGGGATTGACATTAATCTTAATCTTCTAAGATTAAAAGCAGGCTTTCTCAAGAAGGAAAACCGCTTTGGCAACGCAATAACCTCATACATATAGCGGTCCTACTACAAACGACCCTCAAACGTGAGACAAATGAAAAAGTATCTTTTATTACAATTTCCACGATAATAATGTTTTTGTTCTTATGCATATTGTTTATTAATAACTTGAGAGAAAAAATGGTATAAATACGTACGATCTTGGTTTCACATTCTTGTGTCCTGAAAAATAGTATTGACGAATTTCAACCATTCCTAAGAGAATTAAATAACAAAAGACACGGCGGCCATGTTGGAGGATATAACAAAAGAATTCATTGACAATTCTATTGTTAAATTCCTCCAACATGGCTGACGTGAAAACCATCAATAGAAACATTCTGCTTTAGATCCCTTATGCTATTTTTAATGTCTAAAAATGTCAAGGGCGGAATCAATGCAAATTGCTTTAGTTATGCAATACTTTATCAGATTTGATGGCTTTTTATTTTGGCTACGGTACGTTAATATGTTGATTCAGTTCTCACTAGGAATTTTTCTAAACATACATTTATTCTAATTGAAAATAAATGCAAATATTTCCAATAATCACAATAAAGTCAATGTATTTTTTTATTTGTTAAATTATCATATTCCTTACAAATGACGTCATATAGCCGCCATGTTGTTTTTTCGATATAAAACGGTTTTGCTATTTCTTTTTTCCGTGAAATAATTGCTTCCAGATTTATTAGTTGTCAATGTATCATTCCAAATCCACATCCCATTTTAAAAATATGACACCTCTTTCTTTTCTTTTTCTTTTTAATTCATTACCCTCACCTCTGTTTCTCCGTTTCCAACAACACACGAAGACAAGCACACAGACAGACACAGCTAACACAGCCCCAAGAGAAACAGTCACAGTTACCAACGGGAATGCGTTTGAACCTGAACTTTTGGACTGAGGATCATTTACATCCCCTAAAAATACAAAGAATTCATAATCATTTCATTTTGGCTCCTCGGCGCGATGCCTCAGCTGTTCTAATATGAGCCATTTTAATATTAAGATAACTTAAGGTTATTGCCGCTATGTTAGTGGATTTAACGAGAGAGAGAACAATAATGAGTCTTTTGATTGAGCTACCATCATACGGTGGCCATGACAAATGTCAAGCAGACATAATTATACCGCGCCGGTTCGAGAAATTATAGTTCCTCAATGATAACCTCCAGAATTTGTGCAGAATACTTTAACGGGGAATTCTATAACGAGTCTTTGTATTAGTGAAGCTGTGCATCTATTGATTTACATTGCTATTTAGAAAAAATATGTAGCTAAAATAAGGCATCATAACTCGATCAGAAGGTGAGCCTATCAAAAGAATTCAAAAGCTCACCTATCTTTTGAGTGGGTGCTGTGTCCCTTTCATTCGCAGTAGTAGATGGAGCATATGCTTTTGATAGAGATGAAAACATCGAAAAATCAATAAAAGCTATCGAAAACCATTGAGATACCGGCGTAGTTCTATTATGTGTACCTTCTGGTTTTGTGGTCTGGATGTCAGCTTTTGTCTGTTGCTCATTTTCAGTTGAAGAAGAAATCATAGCTGTCGATTTTTTATAGCTTGGTGTACTGGAATATGAATGCGTTCTTCTTTGAGTTGTTGTTTCTTGAGTAGGTGTTGTTGTTGTTTCTATTGAATTAAAATATAGAGATATACTTGTGTAGTATTGTCAAGTAGTTTCAAAAAGTCATTGTTTACTTCATAGACAGGCCCGTAGCTAGGATTTTTGTTGGGGGGGGGGGGGGGGGGGGGTGCTAATTTACAAAAAGTGGACCAACCATATACTTTATTTTTTTAAAGTCCCATAGGACGCATAGGTATAGATAAATTATTAAAGTGAAATTTATTTTTTTTTACTTAGTTTTGCGTGAAAATATCATACCAGCCACTCACTTGCTTAAAAAGCGGATTAACCCCCCCTAGCTACGGGCCTGATAGACATCGATCCTATAACTGACCTTTTGTGGTTCGAAGGTTTGGTGGCATAAAACACCATTTATTGTTGATAAGCGAACATGACCGAACTGCAATGTTAAAGAGGATATTTAATAGATATGTATCTAGGTTCACAATTTATTTTATTTGTTTATATTTTTTTGCGAGAGAAGGTAATGATAGGTAATCTGCAGACACCCTATCGAAAATCATACCTTCCCTAAACGAACTTCAAAAGAAAAAAGTAAAGCGAAAAATATATGATAAAGGAGACTCGAAAGAAACTGGAGAAGGAAAAGAAAGACAACGAAAAGGTATTAATCGAAACCTTACCCTACCTTCATTGTATTCACATATAAACATGTTACGTGTTCTACACTCAACGTCATCGAATAATCCCCATCCTTTATAGTGTTTTATCATTTTAACACAACCTTCTGATCCACTTGGCTCGCTTGGCAGCCATTTATCAATGTTCATGTCATGTCCATTAATCCACTGCCAGTCTCTTGTGCTGTCTTTCCTCAAACCAATATACCACTCGTTATTTCCTTCATCTAGACTTTGCATCGTCTTATTGATAAATTGGTATTCTTCTTCTGTTTCCATGGATACCAAGTTCCCTTTCATTTGTTTGCAATAATTATTGCTGTCTTCCCAATTTCTTTTACCTTTTTGAAACGAATAACAGGAGCAGTAACTGGTTTCTATGAAAACAAACATATTCTGTTGATTTTGTTATATATTGTATTAGAATTAAAAAAATAAAATAATGCAAAAATATTGTGCCGATCCCTGATGCTTTTTTTCCTTTCTTGATTAGAAATCTAGAAGTGTTTTTTAGCGGATTTCGCAATCGTACTCACCAATAGCAAAGATACCCTCCGACTGCCATAAAAAGTATAAAACAAGTAACGATGCAATAGCTGTAATACTCATGACATGGCAGAAAAACGATTTTTGGCCTTTCGCCATAAGGACAGCTTTACACATTTAAGCTCAATATTTTGTAAACACGTTCTTTTGGAGCCAAGTAACAAAATATCAAACAACTATAATGAATGCGTATTTGAGATATAAAGCCGTGTACTTAGGGAGAGGTGATACTTTGATCAGCAGAAAAACTGACATTTTCGTGAACACTTATAAGTAGATTTACTCTAATTCGATAAAATTTCGTTACAAGTTTCGAGCAGCAGTGACACAAATGAAACGCTTAAAAATTTGGAGTATTAAACTCAGTTAAATAAAAAAATGGTGAAAGTAGCGGGCTTGTCGTTTTTCTCAGTGCCCTGTCAATACTGATAGGTGTACAATGCTCCACTTTTATTACCCCTATATTGCATGCAATGCATGCAATAGCTGTAATACTGATAGGTGTATGATCTAAATGTTCCATTCTTATTATTCCTATGTTACATGGAAACAGCTAGTTGCTAATTGACCCTAAAATGAAATTTAAATTTTGTTTTGGAAATCAACCCTATTAAAACCCCATGTCGGAAGGAAACAAGAACTGAAATAAATCCTTAACACGTTTTTAAATATAATTCCTGTTAGAATAGAAGACAAATTTGCCAGTTTATAAAAAAAAAAACGTTTGGAGTTTCATCGTATCTCATAAGGAAATACGGCTCATTGCTTTTAATTAATCATAAAAAAGGAAAGATATTGTCACTGCTGACATAAAATATGTGATTTTAAATTGATCCAATTGTCAGATTAAAAACAACTCTTTAACTCTGTAATTCTTTTCAACGGCTGTAAGATTTTGAGTAAAGAAGTGCTAAAAAACTTTAGATTTCGCTTATCAAAACGTTCGTGAATGACGTCATGAAGATTGACTCATTGCGCAATAAACTCTTAGTAAAGATGCTCATTAACGTCCTTATGTATTTTCGCATGAACATATATCTTTATGGATCTCAGAATGTTATGTAGTATTAAAGCAATTTTAAGGTTAATGACAACAGTCAACTAGACACAAAAGAAACAATCGAAATAAGATCTACAAACCTCTGTTCGTCCATGAACTATAGTTTACCAGACGTGACTGAGGCTGACATTCAGATCATAATTATATATTGTCAAAATGTTAATAAGACATGTATAAAAGAGAAAGTTATGAATATAATAGAAGCAACAATAACCCATTCAACCTGCTATCAGCACTTGACCAAGAAACTTTCGTTTTCCAAGAATTGCTAGTTCTTCCTGCGGTTTTTATTCCCAACTTTGAGCGATAACTCTAATACTAGAGGAGAGTAGGGAGTAACTCAAAGCCAAATATTGACACTATATAAATCGTTTTTTTTGTTTTGTTTTGTTTTGTTTTTTGCCCTGAGCGCATGAAATAAAGAAAAATAGGTGAAACCACTCCCCTGTTCCCTGTAAATCAAAGTGGACAGCGTTTCCATCCGGGATAGACCAAATTTATTGGTACAATGTATATTCCATTAATTTCAGATCACGCGTCATAACCTAGATAATAAGACTCTTTGTTTCAGTTCATATCCATCTTCGTTTCATTTCTATATCCATGTGTCTTCTCATACGTAACTGAATAATTAAACAAAATATCTTTCGTACTAATGCTTGCTTTTGGAGAACATGCCATGACATCCATATGATGTACCAAAATAAATCTCTTCGACATACCCGTCTTCAACTGCATTGAATTTTCTACTGCCTGCGACGCTGAGTAGGGTAAATGACTACAAAAAAGCATTGTATTTTGCACTAATGAACAACAGAGAATCCAAAACTCAATAACGCATACCAACAAGTGAAAATGGCGGCGAGCATTGAGCGCATATTCGTCTGGGATTGTTACCGGGATTTCTTCGAGGATCATATATAATATAGTATCGCGATTCACTAAATAGTTTCTTATATTTTTGAGACGGCAATATTTTGTGGTATTGTCATTTCAAAATTAAGGTTTCTGATTGGCTAACGCGCGACGAAAAGGAAAGCTTGAGCGCGCGCGCGTCAAATTCTTACGCTTGTTGCTTGCGCGCTCGTAAGGAGAATTTTGCTTTTAATCAACGAAAATCGGTCATTTTTTTACCGTCGCTTCGCGACTCCGCCCAATAACGGATATATTTTCTCCCAACTAGCCATCAATATTTCGTGGTATTGTCGTCTCAAAATAAATTGGCATTTAATTGTCGTCTCTAATGAAATAAATTATATTATACCCGGCCTCTATTTCAAGCAAATAAAAATATGTTATATATTTGCAAATTTTTGAAGCTAGGATATTAGTATGTATATCTTTAGAGTAAGTTCATTTAAACCTACTAGTCACTGATTACTGGTTTTGAAGCTAGGATATTAGTATGTATATCTTTAGAGTAAGTTCATTTAAGCCTTAGTAGTCACTGATTACTGGTTTTGAAGCTAGGATATTAGTATGTATATCTTTAGAGTAAGTTCATTTAAACCTTAGTAGTCACTGATTTCCACGGGTAACATCATAGTATTTAGGACTAAGTACACTACAAATTATTAATAGACGTTTCGACCATTTGCCAATGGCTTTCATCAGTACACTACAAATCTACAGTTTACATTCTTCAAACGGTAAATTAGAAACTGATGCTGAATATATATACAATGTTTAAACCGTGTGTCGTAATGAGTGATCCTCGGAAAGTGCAGCTACCGATACTTGTATTTCTTGCATAAGTTTAAGGTTTCTGCTTTTGTCCGATGATGACAGCATATTCCGCTGGCTGGTAGGGAGCGGGTTTGACTGCTTCTTGCGGTGCATCGCGGGTAAAATCCGCCAGCTCAGCATACGTGATTTGGTGTGGCTGTTGCTTATCCTGAAATCAAAATATCGAAAGGATTTGAAAGTGCTACTACGAAGAAAATCGCTCAAACTTGGATTCAGCTGAAACTTCCTAAGAATACTCTTTAAAGGTCCAATAATCACTGTATGAAGTGTTTTCTCGATATTCAGGACGAAAGTATGATATTTTTACGATTATTTTTTGGAGTCTGTGACGTCATACACTCAACATCGAACATCGCTCCATACATTTCTTTGTATATAAATCCTTAATTTATTTTATTCCTATGAAGCCCAAAGGGTGGCTAATGTGCTTATTTCACATTACTTGTGACTATAATTTATATTTTGGGGTGTTTGGGTATTTCTTTCTCCCTTTACTACTGATATTTTGATCATAAACTACAAAGAAATGTATGGAGCGATGTTCGATGTTGAGTGTATGACGTCACAGACTCCAAAACATAATCGTAAAAATATCATACTTTCGTCCTGAATATCGAGTAAACACTTCATACAGTGATTATTGGACCTTTAAAGAGTATTCTTAGGAAGTTTCAGCTGAATCCAAGTTTGAGCGATTTTCGTCGTAGTAGCACTTGAAGTATATTTGTACGAAATATAGAGAAATAACTGCGGTCAAACCTGATTCTAAAGAAGTGAAAACTCATTAACTCACCCTTTCTCAACCGTAACAAATGATAAAATGTAGAAGATTTGACAGCAGTGCTTGAATCACCATTGGTCACCCTTGTCTCATTCAGGTTTATTTTTAAAATACTAGTTTTTTTTAAATATAAATATTTGATCTCAAACTTAGTGATGTTAAAAGGGCTTACACTCTCAGGCTCATAGTGTACTTATAAGTTCTAATTCCATTATCCTTTCTTTTCGTTTACTTTAATTTTATTACTGATGCACTCTTTTGTGATGCAAAGCCAGTAAATATATTAGATTGAATGCTCAGTTATTAAAAATATTGCTAGTAATTTCATACCGTATTATCTTTACTTCCAACTTCAGCATACACTACATCTTCATCCTGGGCTTTGCTTTTCTTTGATTTATCCACTGACGCATACACAACCTGTTGACCAGTGGGCCATGGTTGGCCCTCTTGGCCCTCGTTCTTTATATTGTTCTTTTTCTTCTTATCTACCGAGGCATACACTACTTCTGTATTGGATTTTTTCCCTCCCACTGACTTCCCAGAGTTCTCAACATTCATCGTGGCGGCTGGCATGGCAACAATTGGGTCGTTTTTGGATGACCTTTTCATCATTTTTTCATCTTCGATAGAAGCATATGCAGGCTCGTTCGATGCAGTTGTACCTTGATTTTGCTGGGTCAAGTTGTTGTGGATGACAGCATACGCCACATAAGACTCGCCACCGTTTTGAGAGAACAGTTGAACACCCTCCGTTAAGCCACCATCTTCGGGACCTTGGTTATTGTTGGACGACTGTTCTATTGCATCACGTGGCAGACTTGTAGTCTCTCTTAAAAGGGAAAGCACATCAGATTAACAAAACCTATAGTTTTGCGTATAGGGCCAATTTCTGGCCTCGCCCCAAAAATCGATTACCAGCCACTTTTTTTACCCTTTTACCCCACTCCAGCAGATGAAACACATGACGATAAGGATCGTGTATAAGGTCATGGCACTGCCTTTTTGCAGTTCACACTTTGCAAATTCTCTCAACGTTTTCTACCAAGATAGTCATTTTCTACTGATTTTAATTACAACATACTTATTACAAGTTTTAGCTCAATATCCTCTTAATCTCGCCTGCAAGATTACCAGGCACTTTTTACCCCACACATCAAGGATCGATAAAAGATGATTTTAATGTAATTACCACATTGTTCTTTTAATAATAATTGGATGTAAAAACAAAAATAGAATAAGTACGTACGATTTCGGTTTCTCATTATTGTCTCCTGAAAAATGAACAATTGTAATAATTATACTTTAGATTTCCTTAATATTTCTGCTGTTCCAAATGGCCAAGGGCGAAAAGCAATGAAAATTACTCATCAAGGTTATAGAATACATAAATATTGAATTCTTCGTTTGCACGTTACGTCTTCGCGGCCATGTTGGTACCATTTAACAAAAGATTACCCATTAGCATCCATTGTTAACAGTACCACAATGGCCGCCATGTTTTTGTCTTTTAACTCTCTTGGGAATGCTTGCAACCCATCAAAGAGGATACTTTTAAGCATGAGACAGTGTACTGTAATTGGTAACGTAACATTTCACATAATCGTAACTAATATGCTTTTGTTTATTTTGAAATTCATACATTTCAAACTACGTCATATAGCCGCTGCCACCTTGTTTTGATTGGAAATATCAACAAAGATGACAGCAATATCTTTTGTTATTTCTTTATTTCTCTTCGAAAAATAGTTGCTAGACAAGAATTATGATGTATCACACTGTATTTTCACGAGTGTGGAACGTATTCTTGAAAATACGATGCCTTCTTTTTTAAGGATTTTTAAAGTACTATTACCTCTGTTTTTCCGCCTTTTCCAATAACACACAAGGAATAGCATACAAACAGACACAGCTAACACAGCTCCAAGAGCAACAGTCACAATTACCAAAGGAAATGGGCCTGATCCAGTGCTTCTGGAATTAGGACTATTTGCATCCCCTAAAACAAAGATTGTACTTTAATTTATATGAGGAGAAAAGAAAAAATCTAAGGCATTGGCCGACCAACCTAAGGCAATGTCAACGAAGATGGCGGCTATGACATCACATGCACCGCGCAAGAATGTCAAAATTATTGCTCATCGATTACAACAAGTTTGCGCCCGATACTAATGCTTCCAATTAAGGTTAAGTTTAGGGTATTTACTGAGAATTTTTTTGTTGCTAAAATGAGACATTACTTGTAATCATTAGAAATTGAGTCTGCAGTCACTGGTACACAGCGATATTTTTTTACGAATTTGAAGAACTTACCTTTTTTTAGAGTGGGTTTAACAAAATCCTTTGTCTCTCCATTCTCAGTACTGAGGGAATTATATACTACAGCTAGAAATGACAATGAATAGAGCACTCAGCAATAGCTCTCTCCAAAACTTATAACATAAATATTTTAATCACTGCTTACCTTCTGGTTTTGTGGTCTGGACAAAAGCTTTCGTACGATGTTCATTTTCGTTTGAAGATATTTTTCCGGTTGGTGAACTTGCATCTGTATATGAAGAACTTCCTTGAACTGTTGTTACATGAGTTGGTGTTGTAGCAGTAGTTGTTGTTTCTATTAAATTAATCTCAAACTGTAAGCGTCAACAAAAACAACAACAAAACAAAGGGAAAACAAGAACATTTAAAAATAACAACGGAACAAACACATAATCAGTCATCATATATGCATAGGACTATCAGGAACATGTCAAATATCCGTAAAGGCTTTGTTACACGTTGAAACGTTTAGGTGAAACTTGTGTGCAACAGCGTTGCGAGACAAGTTTCAGAAGCAATTGCACCGTGTAACACCCCAGCCTTGTAAAACTTTCGTCGCGAGAAATTCAAGTTTCACGAAAAGAAGAACTGCTTTCTACTTCTGCAACCGAAACTCGTGTCGCGAACATGTTTCAGGACGAAATTGCGCCGTGTAACACCCCTGCGAAACTTGTCTCGCAATGCCGTTACACAAGTTTCACCTAAAAGTTTCAACGTGTAACAGGGCCTTAAGCTCATAAATACTTTTATACCTGATTTTTCATTTTGTTTTAAATCTTAGTATTTATGCGACTATTTTGGATACATTACCATTCGCACTCTATTTTATTATGAAGTGGTTTCAAAAAAGCCATTGTTTTATTGATAAGCATCGATCCTTACCTTTTGCAGTTGGTGAAAAAGATGGTGCCATTGTATTCTCTTTTGTGGTTGTTTGTTTCTTCTTCGAAAAACACCTTTTTTCACTGATCGTAGACGTAATATTAGAACATTTTTGAGCTGCAATGTGAAATATATAAGATTAATTAGTCATTTTTGTTGTGAAATGCGATAGTAAGTACCGTTCTGGATGAATATCACGGAGATCGGACTCTAACCAATGCAAAAGAACTCCCAACGTGTTACACTACTCGTCCTTCTAGATCTATGCGCTGCTTTTGACACCGTGGGCCATGTAATTTTGCTTAAACGCTTGACTAGCCTTCGTAATATCAAGTGCATTTCTACTTTTAAGTCGCATCTTAAGACTCATCTTTTTAAACTAGCGTTGAATATTTCATAGATTATTAACTATGTAATGTATTTTCATTTCTGAATTTTATTGTATATATTATGTATTTGTATATTGTATATTTATTGTTGTAATGCGCTTTTTATCATTATATGCTAAAAAGCGCAATATAAATTAATAAATTATTATTATTAAAAGGTTTGAAATAGTAAAGAAATAACTCGAATCCCCTTTGAATATTTATTTATGTTTTACAAAATAAAACAGCGCAAAATTAAATGATAACTTATGATATAATCTAGGTATTTAAAAAAAAAAAAACCCAACAAAAACAAAAAACAAACAAAAACAAAACAAAACAAAAACAAACAAAAAAAACATAAAACAAAAAAAAAAAAAAAAAAAAAAACAACCAAAAAACAAAAACAAAAAAACAAAAAACAAAAAACAAAAAAAAAAAAAAAATACAGACACCTTTCAGTTTATATTTGGACTTTGCATTTTGGCTTCATGTTCAGCTATAATTCTATTCACTTGTTTGTTGTATTGGGAAGGGAACGGGAAGGGCTGATTACCCAATCCAAAATAGCCAATAACTAAGGGAACGAACAATCGGACAGGCACGAAGAAATATCATTTGGTTACTGAAGCAGTTACCTTGTTTGTATTCACATATGAACATGACTTTGAAATTTCTGTCGCAATCAACGTCATCGAATAATCCCCTTCCTTTATAGTGTTTTATCATTTTAACACAATCTACATTTCCACTTGGTTCGCCTTGCACCCATTTATCATTAATGGCCATGCTATGTCCACTAATCCACTTCCAGTAGATCCTTGATGTATTTGATATTCTCTTCAAACCAATATACCACTCGTTGCTTGACACATTTAGACTTTGTATCGTCTTGTTGATAAACTGGTATTCCTCTTCTGTTTCCATGGATACCAAGGTTCCGCCATTATCTTGACAAATCGTATTGCTATCTTTCCAACTCTTTGGTTTTTGGTGGAGTGAATAGCAGTAGCAATTGCTCGTTTCTGATAGGACATAAAATTTATAGTATTTTAAAGAGTTATTCAAAATATTTGGAGTGTCCCCCTTGCCTCTGATAGCTTTGATGTTTGTTTATTGATTCAACAGCTAGTTTTTCCGAACTAAAATACAGCAAATATGAAAAAACCTACGGCACAAAAATACTGTATTGCGCAATCACGTACACAGCTTTGCGTCATGTTTAAATAATTTGTGCCGTAACCACTGGTTAAGTTAATTATGATAAAAGTATTGATTTAGTTTCCAATACTGTACTCACCAGTAGCAAAGATACTCTCCCACTGCCATACAATAAGTAACAATGTAATGGCTACGATACCGCGTGGCGCACGATGTCCCATTTTTTTAATCGCTCTCATACATGTTGTATACCGATAGGCTTGCTGGATGACCCTGAAATAAAATTAAAAAATGTATGAAAATTTTAATTCCAAATTTTAATTTTAAATTTTGAATATCCCAAATAATCTCATATTGTTAAATAATGACAGAAAATCCAAAAACTAGCAAAAACTTTAGGTTTGAGTGAAAAAGATATCCTCGCTTTAGAAAGAATTTGAATGGTAGGTATCTTATGAGGAAATATGTCTCAAATGTTTTAATTCGATTAATTCGATCATCCACCTTGCGCTCATTCACGTAAGATATCGCCTCAACACTCGAAGATACAATCGGTATTTTCAATTGTATAAAGATGTTTTGTTACATGCATATGTGTTAGAATGTTGCTTTGTCAGGCTTTTTTATAGAGAATATATGGGAAATAAGCAAATGAGGGCCTAAACCTCATTTTCTAATAACCTTATTGCTTTGGGTTAACACTTTGGTTCCACTTTCATCGGCCATCTTCGCTTCTAAACAAGTTGAACTTTCTAAATAACAAGATTTTAGCCTTGTACACCCGGGGGGGGGGGGGGGGGGGGGGGGAGGGTACTCCCTTTGTTCAGGTGGTAGGGGTGATCGGCGGTCGATTTTTAAAATGGCCCCTAAAAGGAGGCCCAAGGACAAACGTCAAAGACATCAGTGCGGTCCCAAATTTTTTTCATGGTGTTTTTTTTCCTCTTAATTCGCTTGTTCTACTAACCAACGCAGTTCAAACTAGTAACCACCTATCCTCATCGGAAATAAGATGTACTATAACATCTATTGGTCCACTAACTATTCAATCACAGATTTTGAAAATAAAAGCAGCGTTCTTAGGCATTGCAAACCCGCTATTTTCCATAATCATTACCTCTAAATTAAATCGGAATGCGGGCTCAGCTCGGTTTAAAATTAATAGCGATAATTAGATCAGTGCAATATATATGTGTCGTACAGGAAAATAAACAAAGAGCTATCATAAACTTACCTTTTGTTCAACTCATCTGATTAATGTTAGAATTACCATCCGACTTCCTATTTTAATCAGAAAACATGAATATTAAAGAAACGCTGAACAGCGCTTTTGACGTCGACCACCAAGAGAAAACAATTAAGATTATTTCGAGTAACGAAATGACTTATGCAATATTCTGATTGGTTCTCAAGCGAAGCGAGAAAGATTCAGCCAAGGCAAACGTCCAAAACTAGAATAACGACCGAATCGGAAACAGAGGGCATTACCATGGTTTACTAGAGTTAGAAACTTGAAATATAATATACCTTTTTACATCGTTTTCTATGCAGCAAGCGCTCACTGACTGAGGTTGACATTCAAATATATATTGTCAAAATTTGTGGTTTAGGTTAGAAAGGCTTGTATTGAAGAGGAAGTCTTGTTTCTGTTAGAAGCAGCAATCTGTCACTCTTCTTGCTATGACCACTTGACAATAAAACTTTCGCTTTCCAAGATTCTCAGCTTTATTCATTTATTACTCTATCTCGTCTGAGCCATAATTCCAATACCGGTTTTATTCGTACTTCTTGTGGGGTATTAGGTAATCAGTCCTAAAAATCCCAGAAGAGAAAAATCAATGCAATCTGCATGAACGATGTGGTTTCAGTCACTGATACCGAGCTTTATCAAAACAGGCAAATTTTCTTTTTGCTTCGAAAACACAAATTCAAAACATAGGTTAAAAAAAAATCCCAATCCCCTTAATAAATAATTTTGGCCTGTAACTTGAAGTGTACAAAGCAAAGAGTTGTCCAATGCCTTTCTGCGACACTGACTAGGGTTAATGATTGTAATACGATGGCGAATTACGTTCTGCTAATGTCGACTATAACTTACATTAGTTCTCATCGATCAAAACTGATCAAAACTTGTACATGATGTTAAAGCAAGTTGACCACCAATATTTGAATATTCTTTAGAAATCAATGCAACATCGCACAGTACTAGTTACCAGTCAACGCTTGGTAAATGCGCAAGCGAGCGGGAAGAGGTTTAGGTGAAGTTAGGCAAGGTGAGCTTCTATTTGTAATTGTAAAATAAGTCCATTATAAATTCGATTCTATTCTCGTTTTTTAGCTTCGCGAGGCCCTTTTTTCAATATACATTTCACATAAAAACGCACTGTTCAACGGATGTTATAAAGACTGAAATAAATATAGCTAAAATCTAAGGGAGGAAATATCAACTATAGTCTTCCTTTGTCTACTACTGATGATGTTGTTTACAGCCAGTAAACAGTAATAAAAAGATTGTATCGATATTGATTGATTATATAGAAAAATAAAACAGAATCTCTTTAGTTTGATAACTACATGCATTAGATATGATCAAGAGAATATTACTTCATCTTCTCTTAATATGATAAAATAATAAGCTCAAGATGAATAGAACCTGCTTAACATGTAAGGAATTCAGTAGGATTTAAAACTGGAAACCTCTTACAGTTTCTGAATATATGACTGATTAGATAAAAAAGGTGGCCAAGATTCATTCGTTGACATGAAAAGTGAAATCAAAACACATGGACGTAATATAGAGGATGTATTATTTGCTCACATCAAGTTGACAATAGAGAAAACGCGCATGCATCCGTTTTTAGCAGTATGTAAATCTCCGTTTTCCCCCCGAATATATAAACAAAATTTCATAGATATACATTTCTGATCAAGACTTTGTATTAACAACTACCACTTCAACTACCAGACGTTTTATTAACAACTACCATAAATTTCAATAAGCGTTTTTAAGTCTATAAGTGAGGCAAGAATGAAAGTCAAATTAGCATATTTTTAATAATAAGACGAAGGCGTTTTTGAACTAATTTTCAAAAAGAACAAGAGCATGCGCAGACCTTTTCCATCAAGTTACTCACTTTAACTGATGATATTCTTCGGGTATTCTTCTCTCCTTTGTAGGATTGTTTCTTGTTGTTGAGCCACCTCAGAAGAATTCTACTTCTTCTTTTCATGTATAGGAGCATGTTTCATTTATAGGAGCAGGCGTAGCTCAGTTGGTTAGTGCGCGACCATCAGAGCTTGAGGTCCACGGTTCGATCCTTAGGATCTCCACGTCTGTTTCGACTTCTCTCTAATCCGTGTAGCTTCAGCTTTAAATACTCTTATAACAGAGCACTGATGGAGAGAGGGGGTAAGTGCGCACCGTCGGCTTCCATTGATAGCAGTTGAATTTCAACTGAAGGAACTACCGACGTTAAATATAGGTACTTTACCTTTTTTTTTTATGTGTCGTTGAAAACCAGTTTAACCTAAAACTCCATGCTTCCTTAAATTCCTTTATCATTTAATTTTTAATTTTCTGACAACATTTGTCAAGTAGCTATGCGCCCAACGTTGGTTACAGAAAACGGGTCGTTTCCTGTAATTTTACCAATATTGGGATGTAAAGAACACTGACACGATATTTATTAAGAATTAATGATACCATGATGATACCAACTATAAAGTTGATTGTTATTAAATGAATGAGTAAATGGATGGTATATATGTTGACATAATAATAGAAGTTTCTTTTCTCGCACCTACCACGTGGGGCAAAATGGTACCTGAAATCGGCAATAATGTTTAACTAATTTTTCCATTTCAATTCCAAAGTCCATGAAACTTGGGCATAAGACACAAGTCAATTTTCTTTACAATAAAGCCATTGTTCTAGTGATAAACATCCTCACCTTTTGAAGTTGGTGAAAAAGGTGTTGTTGCGATGTGCTCTTTCGAGTTTGTTATCTGTTTCTTCTGCGATGAACACCATTTTTTATTGATTGTAGACGTAATATTAGGACAGTGTTGAGCTACAATGGGAAATATATAAGATTAATAAGTAACTAAACGTACTGGATTAATAATAAACCCAGAAGGATGGGGTTGATTGGACCATAATATTTGCAAAATACAATAAAAGATTAATAAGTAACTAACTGGATGAATAATATCTAGGGAGGAAAGGAGAGATTGTCTATACCCAATGCACTACATCTGCTAAAGCGGCTAACAACTAAAAGGAATAAACAAACAGACAGACACGAAAACAATATCATTTTGCCACTGAAGCAGTTACCTTGTTTATATTCACATATGAACATGTATCGTATGTCGCATCTAATGTCATCGAATAATCCCCGTCCTTTATAGTGTTTTACCATTTTAACGCAACGGTCTGATCTACTTGGTTCGCCTGACATCCATTTATCAATGGTCTTGTTGACATGTCCACTATTCCACCTCCAGTAGTTAGTTGATATTCTCCTCAGACCAATATACCACTCGTTTTCTCCTACATCTAGACTTTGTATCGTCTTGTTGATAAACTGGTATTCCTCTTCTGTTTCCATGGATACCAAGTTTCCGCCATTATCTTGACAAATCTTATTGCTATCTTCCCAACCCTTTGTAATATGGTGGAATGAATAGCAGGAGCAGTCAGCGATTTCTATAAAATTGACATAACGATACTTAATCATCGCCTCTTTTATTTCAATGCTAGTTTTCTCAGGTTGCTTGTTATCGCATGTTTTTTTCTTCAAAACTACACTGTACACATATAGAAGTTATTTATGAGCCAGGAGTTCAGAAACAGCCTTGGTCCGACCTTGAGGAACAGTTTTTTTTGTATCCAGACAATCTATAGTTCATTACAATTCCAAAGTTATTGAAACACGGCCATAAGACCCAAGTCGATGTCCTTCACAATAATATATATATATATATATATACTTAGTTCTTTCTGTGGTTTCATTGTATTTCTAGTTATAGTCTCGGATATAGAACTTGCACTTATTTCCAATATTTCAGTAGCCACCAAAAAGCCATTGTTCTATTGATAAGCATCAATCATTACCTTTTGTACTTGGTGAAAAAGATGGCGTCATTGTGTTCTCTTTCGTGGTTACCTGTTTTCTCTTTGAAAAACACCTTTTTTCAATGATCGCAGACGTAATATTAGAACATTTTTGAGCTGCAATGTGAAATATATAAAATTAATAAGTAAGTACCTTTCTGAATGAAGTATAATATTACCTAGAAGAGCGGGCGGCGATTAGACCGCCATTATAATCTATGTATAATAGCTTATAATATGATCGATCTAGGTATAACGGAATATATTAAGAACAAAATTTTAGTTTCTGTTTAGGATTTATGCATTTACAAACCTGCAAGCAAATGCATGGCTTTAGCAAATAACTAAAAGAAATGATCAAACACACAGACACGAAAAGATATGTTGGTCAGTAAAGGAGTTACCTCGTTTGTATTCACATATGAACATGTATTTGTATAGTGGGTTGCATGTAACGTCATCGAATAATCCCCGTCCTTTATAGTGTTTTACCATTTTAACACAATCTCCTGATCCACTTGGTCGAGTTGGCCTCCATTTATCAATGGTCATGTCATGTCCACTATTCCACCTCCAGTAGTTAGTTGATATTCTCCTCAAACCAATATACCACTCGTTTTTTCCTACATCTAGACTTTGTATCGTCTGGTTGATAAACTGGTATTCCTCTTCTGTTTCCATGGATACCAATCTTCCGTTATTCTGTTGGCAAATCTTATTGCTATCTTCCCAATTCTTTCGAATTTTGTGGAATGAATAGCAGGAGCAGTCACTGGTTTCTATAAAGTGTCATAAAAATAGTTATTCATCGTCTCTTTTATTTCAATGCTAGTTTCCTAATCTGGTTTTAGTTTTGACAAGGTTTTCAACACTATACGGTATACAGGGAGAAGAGGAAGGGTGGTGGGGGGTGGGCACTTATCTTTCACTGTTACATTATTTACCGCTTTACATGATATGAGCAAGCTTGAGCCCGTCAGATACAGTGCGCTGTGCCTTAGACCTAACGGTTGGTTGACGGCCACGCGAGAGGAAAAAATGATAATACGCCAAGCAACTGGAACCGTTATCTCTAAGCAACAGCGCGCTCATTACAGTTATCTAAGGGCCTCACTCCAAATATTCAAGACCTCGAACAAAGTTTATTCCTATCCGCACCGACCGGTCCGTGCGCAGAGATACAGAATATCGCCCGCTCGCCCAGCAATCAGAACGCACTATCTCTAGGATAAAGGACAGGAAACAAAATTTCGTTGTTTTAACTTAGAGCGATCAAGGTTGTTGCAGCGGTAGTGGACTTACTGAGTCCGTTTGATTTTCTTCGAGCTTCCTCCGCGCCCTGACTTTGAAAAGCCAAAAGGTTGTTTCAGGGTTCGATCTGCCAGTTAGCCGTACCCCAATTTGATCAGCCCATAATTTGTTCCACGAAATTGGCTCAAAGCACCGTGATGTCAAATCACGATTATCTTAGTCATGTCCAAAAACTTTGGTTGAATAAGCAGTAAATAGGCCGTAAATACCACTTGCATGTAACCTCAAAGCAGCTCAATTTAGAGAAGAAGAAGAAAAAAAAAAGAATTTCAATCTCAAGGGAAATGGAAACCTATTGTTATATCCTTCAAATTGAGCTGCTTTTCCACGTTCTGCAAGGGGTCTATTGCAGGTGCCTTTGCTGGGTAATACATTTTTCCCTTTTTTAAAATGGGGGACTATTATAAGCTATTATAATGGGGGACTAATAGAAGTCTCCAATTTTACACACCGATAGCAAGGATGCTCTCCCACTGCCATACGATAAGTAACAATGTGATAGCTAAGATAATGCGTGGTGCACGATGTCTCATTTTTTCCTGATTTGGATGATTTTACTGTTAGATGTTCCTGAAAACGCAATCAACAATTGTCATTCCAAACCAAACACACCAGACTATATATATACGGCAATATATCTGATAAATACTACCTCAGTTTGAATCCATTGATTCACTTAGTAGTGGTGCCGTTCTTAACAATGGACATCATTGAAGTTGTTAAAAAAGTGTATAATTGTCTTGTTTTCAATAAGAGCATCTTCATCGGCGATGTCAGAATTCATGTCAAGACACAATTGTCAGGCAAAAGGCATGCGGAGGTGTATAGTAAGAAATTCAATGTCCAGTTAGGTACTGGATATATTTGGATAGCGTGACGCCAACAAAATCAGGACCTTTCTCATTATTGTTTCTGACGGCGGGACAAGTCTTTTAGAATGTAGTGCGCAATATAAACTTACAGTGAAAAAACAAACAAACAAACAAACAAAAGTTGTATGCAATTTATACAATGCCACAAGAGTAACAGCACTTTGATATTACAGAATATGTTGCCGTTATCAATTGAATAAGTTACTGACATAGCCCACTCGGAATGCGGCATCTCCTAAATAACGACGACTATAAATAAGCGAACTATGAAATATTAATCACCTTTTGTTTATCTTGTTAGTGTCCAAACCGCCCACTCTAGGTTTATAACAATACACAAATATCCAAGAGGCGCTGATAATGACTGTTTATATCTTAATAAAAATCAATATTTCAAGTCAGAAGAAGATTAAAAGAGCATGTGCTTTTCTGATTGGTTCCCAAGCGAAACAAGTGAGAGGGATTCAGCAAAGGAAAAGTAGAGTCTGAAGCATGAGTCAGAGTCCATAGTGTATGAGAGTATAATTTTACTTATTCAAATACCCGACCCTTTGAGTTTAATAACGTTTTGTCATGCATCAAGCCCTCACATACTGAGGTTGACATTCAATTACATATTCTCAATATCTGTACAAGTGGTTTCGGTAAATGAAGCTTTTAATAAAGAGGAAGTCTTATTTATGATAGAAGCAGCAATCTGTCACTTTTCCTGCTATCACCAACTTGACCGCGTACCTTTCGCTTTCCATGTTCAACCCCAGCCCTTGCACATTACATTTTAAGTCGATCATCTGACAAAAAAAAAAAAAAAAAAAAAAAAAAAAAGAAACAGTTTTATTTCCTTTTTTTCAATAAGTCTACTTTTGAAATACCCACGAGGCTAAATATTTTTCTATAAATTAATATATATTACCTTTATACTTTAGATACTCTGGAAGTTCGAACATGATAAGTTCGAGGAAAAGATTGTATATGATTGTAATGGGTTGTTTCTCGATGCTATTGATACGGTGCTTCAGCTGATTTTTATCGAAAAAAATAACACAAGAAATTCAATAATATACGGAAAAATAGAATATATTTTGTTTTATAAATACGTACATTAGATATAGGGAACATAAAATAACAAGCTCAAGCTGAATAGAAACCGAATAATATTGTGAGGTTTCTGTCGCTTATTATTGACCTGCCCGCCATATTGAGCATGCGCAAA
This sequence comes from Actinia tenebrosa, assembly GCF_029948245.1. Taxonomy (NCBI): domain Eukaryota; kingdom Metazoa; phylum Cnidaria; class Anthozoa; order Actiniaria; family Actiniidae; genus Actinia; species Actinia tenebrosa. Next base: position 24,310,421 of record NW_028292569.1, on the reverse strand, counting down.
ACTAAAGTTTGCGCATGCGTCCGATTTAACATTTATTCCAAGAATTCAAGAGCATTTTAGTGAGAAAATCAATGCTCTTTTCTCCTAACATACGAAAAATTTGTAAGTATACTTTTTTAACCCAAGATACTGTATTTATTAAATTGATCATCATCATCATCTGCTGCATTGATAACATTTAGATGGATGGATGAGTGAATGAATGGGTGGATGGATGAATGGATGAGTAAAAAGTAAATAATTTTAATAAATGAAAACGGATAAACGGATGGGTGGATGGATGGATGGATGAGTGAATGAATGAATGAAAGTATAAATGTCTGACTGACTGACTGACTGACTGACTGACTGACTGACTCATGAATGATTGAATGAATGAATGAGCTATTTCTCCAACGTTGGTTACAGAAAACGTGTCGTTTCCTGTAATTTTACCAATATTGGGATGTAAAGAACACTGATCCGATATTTATTAAGAATTTATGATGCCATGATGATGCCAACTACAGAGTTGATTGTTATTAAATCAAGGAGTAAATGGATGGTATATATGATGATATAATAATAGAAGTTTCTTTTCAAAAACTCTCGCACTTACCACGTGGTGCAAAGTGGTACCTGAAATCGGCAATAATGTTTAACTAATTTTTCCATTTCAATTCCAAAGTCCATGAAGCTTGGGCATAAGACACAAGTCAATTTTCTTTACAATAAAGCCATTGTTCTAATGATAAATATCGATCCTCACCTTTTGAAGTTGGTGAAAAAGGTGTTGTTGCGATGTGCTCTTTCGAGGTTGTTATCTGTTTCTTCTGCGACGAACACCATTTTTTAGTGATTGTAGACGTAATATTAGGACAGTGTTGAGCTACAATGGGAAATACATAATATTAATAAGTAACTAAACGTACTGGATGAATAATAAACCCAGAAGGATGGGGTTGATTGGACCATAATATTTGCAAAAGATTAATAAGTAACTAACTAACTGTATGAATAATATCTAGGGAGGAAAGGAGAGATTGTCTATACCCAATGCACTACATATGCTAAAGCGGCTAACAACTAAAAGGAATAAACAAACAGACAGACACGAAAACAATATCATTTTGCCACTGAAGCAGTTACCTTGTTTATATTCACATATGAACATGTATCGTATGTCGCATCTAATGTCATCGAATAATCCCCGTCCTTTATAGTGTTTTATCATTTTAACGCAACGGTTTGATCTACTTGGTTCGCCTGACATCCATTTATCAATGGTCTTGTTGACATGTCCACTATTCCACCTCCAGTAGTTAGTTGATATTCTCCTCAGACCAATATACCACTCGTTTTCTCCTACATCTAGACTTTGTATTGTCTTGTTGATAAACTGGTATTCCTCTTCTGTTTCCATGGATACCAAGTTTCCGTCATTATCTTGACAAATCTTATTGCTATCTTCCCAACCCTTTGTAATATGGTGGAATGAATAGCAGGAGCAGTCAGCGATTTCTATAAAATTGACATAACGATACTTAATCATCGTCTCTTTTATTTCAATGCTAGTTTTCTCAGTTTGCTCGTTATCGCATGTTTGTTTTCCTTCAAAACTACACTGTACACATATAGAAGTTATCTACAAGCCAGGAGTTCAGAAACAGCCTTGGTCCGACCTTGAGGAACAGTTTTTTTTGTATCCAGACAATCTATAGTTCATTACAATTCCAAAGTTATTGAAACACGGCCATAAGACCCAAGTCGATGTCCTTCACAATAATTTCTATATATATATATACTTAGTTCTTTATGTTGTTTCATTGTATTTCTTATTATAGTCTCGATCTAGAACTTGCACTTATTTCCAATATATTAGTAGCCACTAAAAAGCCATTGTTCTATTGATAAGCATCGATCCTTACCTTTTGCAGTTAGTGAAAAAGATAGCGTCATAGTGTTCTCTTTCGTGGTTACCTGTTTTCTCTTTGAAAAACACCTTTTTTCAATGATTACAGGTGTAATACTAGAACATTTTTGAGCTGCAATGTGAAATATATAAGATTAATAAGGAAGTACCTTTCTGGATGAAGTATAATATTACCTAGAAGAGCGGGCGGCGATTAGACCGCCATTATAATCTATGTATAATAGCTTACAATATGATCGATCTAGGTATAACGGAATATAATAAGAACAAAATTTTAGTTTCTGTTTAGGATTTATGCATTTACAAACCTGCAAGCAAATACATGGATTTAGCAAATAACTAAAAGAAATGATCAAACACACAGACACGAAAAGATTTGTTGGTCAGTAAAGGAGTTACCTCGTTTGTATTCACATATGAATGTGTATTTGTATAGTTAATGGTTGCATGTAACGTCATCATTTTGCCACTGAAAAAATTACCTTGCCTATATTCACATATGAACATTAGTATGTCTTGTTGTTGGCATCGAACATCATCAAATAATCCCCGTCCTTTAAAGTGTTTTATCATTTTAACACAATCTCCTGATCCATGTGGTATGCCTGGCAGCCATTTATCATGTCATGTCCACTAATCCACTTCCAGTAGTTAGTTGATATTCTCCTCAAACCAATATACCACTCGTTTTTTCCTACATCTAGACTTTGGGTCGTCTGGTTGATAAGCTGGTATTCCTCTTCTGTTTCCATGGATACCAATCTTCCGTTATTATCTTGACAAATTTTATTACTATCTTCCCAATTCTTTTGAATTTTGTGGAATGAATAGCAGGAGCAGTCACCTGTTTCTATAAATTGTCATAACAATACTTATTCATTGTCTCTTTTATTTCAATGCTAGTTTCCTAATCTGGTTCACTAGTTTTGACATGGGTTTCTATACACTATACGGTATGCAGGGGGCAGAGGAAGGGGGGCGGGGGGGGCGGGGGGAAGGGCACTTATCTTTCACTGTTACATTATTTACCGCTGTACATGATATGAGCAAGCTTGAACCCGTCAGATACCGTGCGCTGCAATGCGCGCGCTGTGCCTTAGACCTAACGGTTGGTTGACGGCCACGCGAGAGGAAAAAATGATAATACGCCAAGCAACTGGAACCGTTAGCTCTAAGGCACAGCGCGCTCATTACAGGTATCCGCAGTAAGGGCCTCAGTAAAAATATTCAACACTTCGCGGGCACAGTTTATTCCTGTCCGTGCGTAGAGATACAGAATATCGCCCGCTCGCCCTGCAATCAGAACGCACTATCTCTAGGATAAAGGACAGGAAACAAAATATGTCATTCTTTAACTTAGAGGGATCAAGGTTGGTGCAGCGATAGTGGACTTACTGAGTCCGTTAGATTTTCTTCGAGCTTCCTCCGTGCTCTGACTTTGAAAAACCAAAAGGTTGTTTCAGGGTTCGATCTTCCAGTTAGCCGTACCCCATTTTGATCAGCTCATAATTTGCTCCACGAAATTGGTTCAAAGCACCGTGGTGTCAAATCATGATTATCATAGTCATAGTCATGTCCAAAAACTTTGGTTGAATAAGCAGTAAATTGGCCGTAAAGACCCCTTGCATATAACTTCAAAGCAGATCAACTTAGGCTCAGGGCAAACGTCGAACTTCACATGAACCGAACCTAATTTAAACAATGGATAACAAAGCGGTCTTCTTTCATGTAATTAGGTTCGGCTCATGTGAAGCTCGACGTTTGACCTGAGCGTTAGAGGACTTAAATAAAAAAGAATTTCAATCTCATGAGAATTTGAAACCTATTGTTATATCCTCCAGATTAAAACTGCATTCCGATGTGCTGCAAGAGGTCTATTATATTTCAGGTGCTTTTGATGAGCAATACGTTTTTCCCTTTTTAAAATGGGGACTATTATAAGCAATTTGTTGAATAGTAATAATAGAGACATTTTTCTTTAGTCTCCAAGACTGTACTCACCAATAGCAAATATACTTTCCCACTGCCATACAATAAGTAACAATGTGATAGCTACGATACCGCGTGGTGCACGATGTCCCATTTTTTTCTGATTTGGATGATTTTACTGTTAGACGTTCCTGAAAACGCAATCAGCAATTGTCATTCCAAACCAAACACACCAGACTATTATACGGCAATATATCTGATAAATACTACCTCAGTTTTGAATCCATTGGTTTACTTAGTAGTGGGGCCGTTCTCAACAATGGACATCATTGAAGTTGCAAAAAAGCGCCTAATTGCCTTGTTTTCAATAGGGGCATGTTCATCGGCGATGTCAGAATTCATGTCAAGATACAATTGTAATAGGCAAAAGAAATGCGGAGGTGTATAGTAAGAAATTCAATGTCCAGTTAGGTACTGGATATATTTGGATAGCGTGACGCCAAAAAAATCAGAACCCTTCTCATTATTGTTTCTGACGTCGGGACAAGTCTTTTAGAATGTAGTGTGCAATGTAAACTTGCGATGAAAAAAAACAAAAAAACAAAAAAACCAAACAAACAAACAAATAAGTAAGCAAGCAAGCAAACAAACAAAAGTTTTATGCATCTTATACAATGGCACAAGAGTAACAGCATCTTTGATATTACAGAATATGTTGCCGTTATTAATTGAATAAGTTACTGACATAGCCCATTCGGAATGCGGCATCTCCTATATAACCACGACTGTAAATAAGCCAACTATAAATAATAGACAACTATTAATCACCTTTTGTTTATCTTGTTAGTATCCAAACCGCCCACTCTAGGTTTATAACAATACACAAATATCCAAGAGGCGCTGATAATGACTGTTTATATCTTAATTAAAATCAATATTTCAAGTCAGAAGAAGATTAAAAGAGCATGTGCTTTTCTGATTGGTTCCCAAGCGAAACAAGTGAGAAAGATTCAGCAAAGGAAAAGTAGAGACTGAAGCATGAGTCAGAGTCCATAGTGTATGAGAGTATAATTTTACTTATTCAAATACCCGACCCTTTGAGTTTAATAACGTTTTGTCATGCATCAAGCCCTCACATACTGAGGTTGACATTCAATTACATATTCTCAATATCTGTACAAGTGGTTTCGGTAAATGAAGCTTTTAATAAAGAGGAAGTCTTATTTATGATAGAAGCAGCAATCTGTCACTTTTCCTGCTATCACCAACTTGACCGCGTACCTTTCGCTTTCCATGTTCAACCCCAGCCCTTGCACATTACATTTTAAGTCGATCATCTGACAAAAAAAAAAAAAAAATAAAAAAAAAAAAAGAAAAAGAAACAGTTTTATTTCCTTTTTTTCAGTAAGTCTACTTTTGAAATATCCACGAGGATAAATATTTTTCCATAAATTAATATATATTACCTTTATACTTTAGATACTCTGGAAGTTCGAAAATAATAAGTTCAAGGTAAAGATTATGTATGATTGTAATGGGTTGTTTCTCGATGCTATTGATACGGTGCTTCAGCTGATTTTTATCGAAAAAAAATAACACAAGAAATTCAATTATATATGGAAAAATAGAATATATTTTGTTTTATAAATACGTACATTAGATATAGGGAACATAAAATAACAAGCTCAAGCTGAATAGAAACCGAATAATATTGTGAGGTTTCTGTCGCTTATTATTGACCTGCCCGCCATATTGAGCATGCGCAAAACTAAAGTTTGCGCATGCGTCCGATTTAACATTTATTCCAAGAATTCAAGAGCATTTTAGTGAGAAAATCAATGCTCTTTTCTCCTAACATACGAAAAATTTGTAAGTATACTTTTTTAACCCAAGATACTGTATTTATTAAATTGATCATCATCATCATCTGCTGCATTGATAACATTTAGATGGATGGATGAGTGAATGAATGGGTGGATGGATGAATGGATGAGTAAAAAGTAAATAATTTTAATAAATGAAAACGGATGGATGGATGGATGGATGGATGGATGGATGGATGGATGGATGGATGGATGGATGGATGGATGGATGGATGGATGAGTAAATGAATGAATGAAAGTATAAATGTCTGACTGACTGACTGACTGACTGACTGACTGACTCATGAATGATTGAATGAATGAATGAGTTATTTCCCCAACGTTAGTTACAGAAAACGGGTCGTTTCCTGTAATTTTACCAATACTGGGATGTAAAGAACACTGACCCGATATTTATTAAAAATTAATGATATCATGATGATACCAACTACAGAGTTGATTGTTATTAAATCAAGGAGTAAATGGATGGTTAAATTTATAATAATATACTAATAGAAATTTCTTTTCAAAAACTCTCGCACCTACCACGTGGGGCAAAATGGTACCTGAAATCGGCAATAATGTTTAACTAATTTTTCCATTTCAATTCCAAAGTCCATAAAACTTGGGCATAAGACACAAGTCACTTTTCTATACAATAAAGCCATTGTTCTATTGATAAACATCGATCCTCACCTTTTGAAGTTGGTGAAAAAGGTGTTGTTGCGATGTGCTCTTTCGAGGTTGTTATCTGTTTCTTCTGCAAAGAACATCTTTTTTTATTGATTGTAGACGTAATATTAGGACAGTGTTGAGCTACAATGGGAAATACATAATATTAATAAGTGACTAAACGTACTGGATGAATAATAAACCCAGAAGGATGGGGGTGATTGGACCATAATATTTGCAAAAGATTAATAAGTAACTAACTAACTGGATGAATAATATCTAGTAAGGACAGGAGAGATTGTCTATACACAATGCACTACATCTGCTAAAGCGGCAAACAACTAAAAGGAATAAACAAACAGACAGACACGAAAAAATATCATTTTGCCACTGAAGCAGTTACCTTTGTTTGTGTTCACATATGAACATGTATAGTATTCTACAGTTAATGTTATCGAATAATCCCCGTCCTTTATAGTGTTTCATCATTTTAACACAACCTTCTGATCTACTTGGTTCGCCTGGCAGCCATTTCATGATGGTCATGCTATGGCCACTAATCCACCTCCAGTAGTCAGTTCCTGATATTCTAGATCTCTTCAAACCAATATACCACTCATTATTTCTTACATTTAGACTTTGTATCGTCTTGTTGATAAATTGGTATTCCTCTTCTGTTTCCATGGATACCAAGTTCCCGCCGTTCTTTTTGCAAATCTTATTGCTATCTTCCCAATTCTTCGTAATATGGTGGAATGAATAGCAGGAGCAGTCAGCAATTTCTATAAATTGACATAACGATACTTTTAAAATCACTGTCTCTTTTATTTTAATGCTAGTTTTCCTAATCTGGTTCGTTAGCTTTCGCATGGTTTTCAGTCATACTATACGGTACATTCTGTACGCACATAGGGGTTATTTACCGGCCAGGAGGTCTAGAAACGGCCTTGGTGTATATATTCATCATATGAACTCGGGGACAAACTTTACTTTTCCAATTGTTTTTTTATTTTATTTTATTTTTTTTAACAATCCGTGATTTCATGCGCGCGCGGATGATGTAAGCTGTAAAAGGTTTATTTAAAAAAAGCTCTCTCGAAAAGGGCAAAAAGGTACCTAAGATCGCCAATATTTAACTAGCTTTTCCATTTCCATTCCAAGGTTTTTGAAAATTGGCCATAAGACACAAGTCAATGTTCTTCACAATATGTTTTATATCATATTTATCAGTTAGACGACATAAAAGCGCGCGCCCATGGCGATATAGACGCACGAGAGAAAATATAAAGAACGATTAACTAGCGAAAGAGTGGCACGAGGCGAAGCCGAGTGACACTCTAGCTTGTTAAAAGTTCTTTATATTTTCTCAAGTGCGTCTATATCGCCATGGGCGAGCGCTTTTTTGTCGTCTAACTGATTTATAATATGACCAAAAATCTAACGTGCGACCCATGGGCAAATAGTTCATAGGCATTTCAGCCAATCAGAGCGCGCGTTATATCACCCATCTCGCTCGTGCGCGCGCTATTGACGCCATCGGGTTTGAAAATTTAGAGAAAAAAGGCGAGCGTCCGTTGAGATCAGCGTGCGCGAGCGTGCAGCCCATGGGGAAATAGTTAATTGGTTTATGGCCAATCAGAGCGGGCGTAATAATCTAGTTATATTATAAATTATACTTAGTTCTTTTTTTGTTGTTTCATTCTGTTTCATATCATAGTATTTATGCAATCGCAGATATAGTATTCGAACTCTCCTCTATTATCAAGTGGTTTCAAAACTTCATCTTTGTTTTATTGATAACCATCGATCCTTACCTTTTGTAGTTGGTGAAAAAGATGGTGTCATTGCGTTCTCTTTTGTGGTTGTTGTTTGTTTCTTCTTCGAAAAGCACCTTTTTTCACTGATTGTAGACGTAATATTAGAGCATTTTTGAGCTACAAATTAAAGTAAAACATATAGGGTTAATAAGTATGTAGTTTTAGATAAATAATATAACCTACAGAGAGCGGGCGGTGATTGGATAATGTTCTTTGCAATAAAAGTTTTTTTTTAAAGTCAAAAAATAAATAAAATAAAATAAAATAAAATAAAATAAAATGAAATAAAATAAAATAAAATAAAATAAAATAAAATAAAATAAAATAAAATAAATAAAATAAAATAAAATAAAATAAAATAAAATAAAATAAAATAAAATAAAATAAAATAAAATAAAATAAAATAAAATAAAATAAAATAAAATAAAATAAAATAAAATAAAATAAAATAAAATAAAATAAAATAAAATAAAATAAAATGAAATAAATAATAAATGAAAATAAAAGTAAAGATAAAATAATAGAGAAATGTTTTGATTTTCCTTAAACACATTTGAATATTTATGTTAAAAATAGCAAAAATTAAATACAATAACTTACAATAAAATCGAGCAATAAAAGAAAGAAAAAAAACCGGGCACCTTTCAGTTCATATATTTGGCCTTTATGCAGTTGCAAAACCTGCAACCAATACATAGCTTCATGCTCAGTTATATTTCTATTCCCTTGTGGGATGTATTATTTCGAAATCTATTAAGGGGAGGAGGGGTTATTAAACCCATTCCACCAGATCTGCTAAAACGGCTAACAACTAAATGTAGGGAACGAACAAACAGACAGACATGAAAAAATATCATTTGATCACTGAAACAATTACCTTGTTTGTATTCACATGTAAACATTCTGAATGCTCTACAGTCAATGTCGTCGAATAATCCCCATCCTTTATAGTATTTTATCACTTTAACACAATCTCCACTTCCATCTGGTTCGTGAGGCATCCATTTATCAATGGTCATGTCATGTCCACTTATCCACTGCCAGTAGTAAGTTCCTGATATTCTCTTCAAACCAATATACCACTCGTTATTTCCTACATCTAGACTTTGTATCGTCTGGTTGATAAACTGATACTCCTCTTCTGTTTCCATGGATACCAATGTTCCGTTATTATCTTGACAAATCTTATTGCTATCTTCCCAATTCCTTGGAATTTTGTGGAATGAATAGCAGGAACAGTCACCGATTTCTATAAAATTGACACAGTGAGAAATTTATTTCCTTTCTTTAATTTCAACGCTAGTTTTCTTATTCCGGTTGCTAGTTTTCCCATGGTTCTCAATACTATACGGTACGAATAGTGATTCTCTTATACGCCAGGAGGTCCGGAACGGCCTCGGTCCAAATCCTCAAGATCTCGGGTACAGTTTTATCCCTATTCCAACCGACTTAAGGACTGTAAATTATTTACTTATTTTTCACCACTTTACTTTCCCAATTGTTTCGTAATTTGTTTTGTTGTTTTACCAAAGGATCAAAGTTGGCGCAACGTAACGGTAGTGCACTAACTCAGTTCGTTAGATTTTTCTCCGGGCTTTCTTCCGTGCCCTGACTTTGAAAAGCCAAAAGGTTGTTTCAAGGGTTCAATCTGTGATCATGAGTTGGCGGTATCCCGATTTTAGTCAGCTCAGAGGTTGTTTCAGGGAATCGATCTTCACAGTACCGTGATGTCAATTTTTATGATTACCACAGTCATGTCCAAACACTTTAGTTGGATAAGCAGTAAATAGTTCAGTAGTGGTCGTCCGTAAAGACCCCTCGCATGTAGTGACCTCAAGCAGCTCAAATTGGAGGACAAAAATAAATAGATAAAAAGAATTTCAATCTCACGAGAAATGGAAACTTATTGTTATATCCTCAAAATTGAGCTGCATTTCCACGTTCTGCAAGGGGTCTATTTCAGATGTCTTTGATGGGCAATACATTTCCCCTTTTTAAAATGGGGGACTTTAAGCAATTCGTTGTATAATAATATTAAATAAATTTTTCTTTAGTCTCCAAGACTGTACTCACCAGTAGTAAATATACTCTCCCACTGCCATACGATAAGTAACAATGTGATAGCTACGATACCGCGTGGCGAACGATATCCCATTTTTTTCCTGATCTGGATGATTTTACTGTTAGATGTTCCTGAAAACGCAATCAGCAATTGTCATTCCAAACCAAACACACCAGACTATTATACGGCATTATATCTGATAAATACTACCTCAGTTTGAATCCATTGATTCACTTAGTATTGGTGCCGTTCTTAACAATGGACATCATTGAAGTTGTTAAAAAAGTTTCTAATTGCCTTGTTTTCAATAAGGGGCATGTACATCGGCGATGTCAGAATTCATGTCAAGACACAATTGTCAGGCAAAAGGCATGCGGAGGTGTATAGTAAGAAATTCAATGTCCAGTTAGGTACTGGATATATTTGGATAGCGTGACGCCAAAAAAATCAGGACCTTTCTCATTATTGTTTCTGACGGCGGGACAAGTCTTTTAGAATGTAGTGTGCAATATAAACTTACAGTGAAAAAACAAACAAACAAACAAACAAAAGTTTTATGCAATTTATACAATGCCACAAGAGTAACAGCACTTTGATATTACAGAATATGTTGCCGTTATCAATTGAATAAGTTACTGACATAGCCCACTCGGAATGCGGCATCTCCTAAATAACGACGACTATAAATAAGCGAACTATAAAATATTAATCACCTTTTGTTTATCTTGTTAGTATCCAAACCGCCCACTCTAGGTTTATAACAATGCACAAATATCCAAGAGGCGCTGATAATGACTGTTTATATCTTAATAAAAATCAATATTTCAAGTCAGAAGAAGATTAAAAGAGCATGTGCTTTTCTGATTGGTTCCCAAGCGAAACAAGTGAGAAAGATTCAGCAAAGGAAAAGTAGAGACTGAAGCATGAGTCAGAGTCCATAGTATATGAGAGTATAATTTTACTTATTCAAATACCCGACCCTTTGAGTTTAATAACGTTTTGTCATGCATCAAGCCCTCACATACTGAGGTTGACATTCAATTACATATTCTCAATATCTGTACAAGTGGTTTCGGTAAATGAAGCTTTTAATAAAGAGGAAGTCTTATTTATGATAGAAGCAGCAATCTGTCACTTTTCCTGCTATCATCAACTTGACCGCGTATCTTTCGCTTTCCATGTTCAACCCCAGCCCTTGCACATTACATTTTAAGTCGATCATCTGACAAAAAAAAAAAAAAAAAAAAAAAAAAAAAGAAACAGTTTTATTTCCTTTTTTTCAATAAGTCTACTTTTGAAATATCCACGAGGCTAAATATTTTTCTATAAATTAATATATATTACCTTTATACTTTAGATACTCTGGAAGTTCGAAAATAATAAGTTCAAGGTAAAGATTATGTATGATTGTAATGGGTTGTTTCTCGATGCTATTGATACGGTGCTTCAGCTGATTTTTATCGAAAAAAAATAACACAAGAAATTCAATTATATATGGAAAAATAGAATATATTTTGTTTTATAAATACGTACATTAGATATAGGGAATATAAAACAACAAGCTCAAGCTGAATAGATACTGAATAATGTTGTGAGGTTTCTGTCGCTTATTATTGACCTGCCCGCCATACTGAGCATGCGCAAGCATTTTTAATGTGGTTAAATAAAATATTTAAGCAAAGTTAGACTTGAACTAAGTTGCCTGTTATCGCAAGTATCTGTCATCAAAAGGCTATAGCTTCGCGGCCATCTGATAAGCAAATTAATGTCTCACGCAATGAGATGAATGATGAACAGATGGTATCTGGGGACGAAGCTTGCATCGGGTGCTATCCAATTTCGCTAACGCCACGTGCTATCCGATTTCGCTAACGCTATGCGCTATCTCATATCGCTAACGCTAGCTTACGCAGTTTGTACGCTACACCAACGCTATTTGGCTCCTCCCACCCAAGCACCAACGCCAAGCTCATCTACGTGTGATGAGTTTAAATGTCAAATTGACAATAGAAAAATAAAGTTTGCGCATTCGTCCGATTTAACATTTTTTCCAAGAATTCAAGAGCGTTTTAGTGAGAAAATCAATGCTCTTTTCTCCTAACATACAAAAAATTCGTAAGTATACTTTTTTAACCCAAGATACTGTATTTATTGAATTGATCATCATCATCATCTGCTGCATTGATAACATTTAGATGGATGGATGAGTGAATGAATGGGTGGATGGATAAATGGATGAGTAAAAAGTAAATAATTTTAATAAATGAAAAGATAAACGGATGGATGGATGGATGAGTGAATGAATAATGAGAATGATAAGTTTTAGAGTTTTAGGCTCAATATTGTAATTACCTGTAGCAAAGTACTCTCCCACTGTCATACTTAAAGTAAAAATAAAATGGCTACGACACTGGGAGATGCACGATTTCCCATTTTTTCGGCTTTCTTGTAATGGTTGAAGATCTAATTACAAAAGATGCTTCTGTGCGTCTATACTTTGAACTGTTATTGCCATAGTCAAGAAAATGGGTTCAGTCGGCTATAGGTACGACGGCTGATAGGGAATTACCAACTTTACATAAATATAAGACAGCTACTTACACTCACCTTTTGTTAAAATCCTTTATAGTCTTCAAACTGCCTTGCACTTCCCTCTTTACCGAGTTCAAATACGAATATTCAGGAAACGCTGAATGGCGTTTCATACCTCGAAACAAAACCAAATCAATATAAAAATCTTTTCAGGTCGTCAGTAATAAAAGACCTATATATATACAGTCAATTCCAAAAACGTTGTCGTCGACTGGCTCAAGCCTACGCGACTGGACCGAAAGAAATATGGGTAAAAATCACTGAAGCGGTTTAAATATTCGTTCTGAATAAATTGTTCCCGCTGGTAATAAGATAATAATGGCAAGAAAAAATCTATCAAATGCATGTCTTTGGGTTTAGGGAAAGAAAAACAAGGTAGTTATGATTCAGTTCACAATTTCGAAAATATGAAGGCATTTAAAAAACGTCTCCTTCAACACTTCCCGCTCGCCTACGAAAGTTCGTGTTGTAAACCAGGCATAACTAGTCAGATAAAATTATGCAGTCAACTCGGCTTCAATGATTACTACCCATAGTTCCTTTCGGTCTAGTCGCGTAGGCTTGAGCTGCTCGACGACAACATTTTTTGAATTGACTATATACTTTTTTTTCTCGAGCGAAAGGAGAAAAATTCTGACAAGGGAACAGTGCAATCAAAATGGGTAAAATTGTCTCCGAATTCATTTATTATATTATTCAAAGTGGTTACGATTGGCATTCAAGTATATATGATCTGTGGTTTAGGTAAATGAGGCTGGTACTAAGAGGAAATCATGTTTGTTACAGAAGCAGCAATCTGTGACTCATCCTGCTATCACCAACTTGACCGCGTATCTTTCGCTTTTCACGAATCCCATACCATCTCAGTGTAAATAAATAAAATTTCCCCGAGGTCAATTATTTTTTTCGAGAGACGAATGGATTGTTCCAGGCGTCGATATAGGTCTTCCTTCGAGCAAGCCTTGGTCGAAGAAATAAAAAATAAAACATTATCGTTCACTTTTATTTATTTCAAGTTTACTGGCTATTATTACATTTTACACTGATTTTCAGATACCGCGTTGCGCTGTTAAAATCCGAAACGGCGGTTCGGCTTAAATGTCGGAAGTTTAAGCTTAACAACTGGATAACTGGATTGTCCACCAAAAATTATAAAACAGCATGGTTTGAGTCGATTTTTTTATTTTTTTTATTTTTTACTTTGAACAACTCGCCATGAAATATTATTGTATATTGAAAAGCAGTGTCTTAGATATAAAGTTGGATCAATTCTAAGAAAAGGTTGATACAAGCTAAGAACCTTCCGTTTTTTACATGATCAAAAAAAAAAAAACCCAAGATTTTTAACTGTGCCAATGTTTTTCATCACAAGAGCGCAGAGAATTTCAAAAACAATGCCAGCTAATTTCCTATTTTCGATGGACAACCCAGCGAAACAGCCAACTCTATTCAACTAATTTTACAGCAACTGAAATCAGCGACTAAAATTTATTAGGGAGGAAATAACAACTAGTCTTCCTTTGTCTGCTGATGATGTTATCTAGAGCCAGTGAACAGCAATAAATATATTGTATCGATATTGATTAATTATATGGAAAAATAGAATATCCTTTAGTTTGATAAATACATACATTAGATATGATAAAATATATTAGCTCAAGCTGAATAGAAACTGCGTAACAAACTGCGAACAGTTTTTTGCTTTATCTTCCGCTGAAAGGTTTAATTATTCATTAATAACATGTGCGGCACGTTTCTTGCTGCTTCCAGAGTCACGACCTTTCTTTTTCAGAAAATAAATATTTTAAATTGTTTTTAGCTATTTTGTTAATAAAAATAACTACAAAGTAAAACCCCGTTTTTATTCAGCTTGAAAATCGTTTCTGTGAATTCGCCTACAATATGTCAGCTGCATAATTGCACGCGCATGCGTATTGAAGTTTTTGCGGAATAGTCTGGTTACTAAACAATCTTTTTCGTTTTTTTAAAGAATATTTTCAAGTCAAGTATATAAGTGCTTTCATTTTAAATGTTAACCTTAAATCCTGCGCTTTATCTGAATGGGCGCCATTGTCCTTAACTATTTCAGTTTTATACTTAGTACTTCAATCATTTTGCAGCTTAAATGTCATTTCAACTACTTTAAACTCAATTTGCTTAGAAATGATCAATAAAATATTTAATGAAGCTACTTAGTAATTTGCTAGATTTTGCCCAACTCTATCATTAATAAAGATAAATATACATTAATAATTACAATAAATTTGCCATTAAATATTTACGGCTAAATGTTATGACATAACGATATCATTAACAATATTATTATTATAGTTTTACAATAAAATCGTTCCCTGTTATTCCGATTAGATGCTAATCAGGTCAAAGCTAGAAAGACAAATTCAATCATCTAAATTTTAAATAATACTGAAGTATTATTTATCGTTAGTGATTATTTTTGTTTATAGAGAAAAAAAAATATATATATAGGATAAATTATAAGATTTTGTAGAGTCGGATATAGTTTACATATGTATAAATGATATATTTCGGGTAACATTGTTTAAAGTGCTTAGGAAAAAACTACCACAAACTGAAATGTGGCACGATCCTTCAATAAATTTAAATATTTCTGACCTGACTTATGATACGGCCAAAACTGAGGCAGCATAGTCCTAAACATTAGTGTGTATGGATGTCTCTTGGAGTTTATCTATAGTCTATGATTACAATCTGTCGTTTTTACTCTATACAGTGCATACATATGGTATTGTTTTATCCAGGGATCAGGTACCTGCCACTAAATCAGAAACACTTCCGGTTGCTCTCTTAATAACTTGCTATGTGGTAGTTTTTGTTTTTTAGCGCATGCGCATTAGACGTAGCTTGTCATAACTTGTCAATGTCTTTGGATGTAGTTTTTATCCTTGGGTAAGCGTGTCCAGTGCTGACATTGATGGTCTTAGTGGGAGAAACGTACCAGGGCCAACGAATTTCATGATTGGTGATGTGAACTCCGTTGTCATGGGACGAGTAAACTGCATGGTTTGGATGCCGTTGGCCAGCGGATTCCCAACTGGGATTGTCGAGAACCTGGGACCAGCTGTGGTGATTGGAGCGTAAACGGAAGTGGTTGTGGTATTTCCGTTTATGTTTTGGATTTCCGGTCTTGAAGTACCAGCAAATTGGAAAGTGATTTGGGGATGGAAAGCTTCTCCCTTGTTGGTGCCATTGTTTTGGTTTATGCCTCCTGATTGGCTGGATTCAGGAATGCATACAACTGGGTACTGGGATGACCAATGGATGTTGTCTGAATGCACTCCATTACCATTGCTATGATTCTGGTTCATGGATCTTTCTTGTTCAGTATTTTGTGGGTAACTTGTGTTGTTGCCATTAACACCATTGGCTTGATGAAGACCATTTAGGGCATTGATTCCATTTATTCCATTCAAACCATTCATTGTTTGACAACTGATGTTTGCCAAGGCATTTATTCCATTAAGCGTACTGATTCCAGCAAGACCATTGATGCCATTGATGGCTGTGTTCCCATTCACAAATCCCACCCCATTTCCCATTCCGTTTCCCATACCATTCATTCCATTGAAACCATTCACCTGAGCTGCCATAGTGTTGATTCCATTCAAAGCACTAATGCCGTTCATGTTACCAATACCATTAAGACCATTCATATTGATGCCATTCATGTCTGCTATGGTGTTTATACCGTTGATGTTTCCAGCAATTGCAAAGCCACTGGGAATCACAGAATTGTACTTGATCCAAGTGGGCGACACGCGCGTGTAAACAGGCTGTTGCATTAAAGAAAACAATATTTTCTTTTAATTTTGTTTGTATTTAATTTATTATAACACAATTCATTCCTGGACCAATGTGACATTCAAAAGATGTCATTTTGACGATAGTTACCCGTTTTTTAAGCCAAAGTGAAGGTGCAGAAAATTTTGATGCAAGTTTTTTTTTTTAAAGAAAATTGTAAAAAATATGCTAGTTGATAAAAATGTTTTCATATTGCAGTTTCAACATTTGAGAAATGTGTCTGTTCTTCTCTTCTTCTTCCAAATGTCGCATCTTTGGCATGACAGGAGCTGCATAATTTATGACAAGCTCAAGATCAAAATCCGTCATCTGCCTGGTATTCTAATGGTCATCTCGATACTTATAATTCGTATCCGGCCTTAATTCTGGTATGATAAGGGAAAATGTTTTATATATGTATATACTCACGCTTAACGTCTCCGTCTTATTGCAATTGCCATTACCATTGTCAATGTACACCACTTTTCTCTTCTTCGCCTCGGGGCCTTCGTTACCATTAACATCAGTATTCTCGCCATTAAGTTTCTGAGGGATTTCCTTTATCGTGTCCACATTGTCACTTAGGACGCTGTCTGATTTTCGTTTCCGGTCTTCGTTCGTCTTTTCATTCTCTATTTCTTCTTTTGATGCATTTTGTTCTGATTTGACATGGATTTCTTGACCATTTCCTAAAAGTGTAAAAAATATCTTTGTCAATTTGATATAAAAAACAGGGCATTACTTATTTTATCCTTCCCAAAAAATCTCCAGCATTTGGCAAGAGGCTACGGTGTTCGTTATGGCGCATTGCATTTTTGAACCAATTAATGGAATATTTTCAAGGTAGAACGCTTTTCTCCGCGTAGACTCCTGTTCTTTATTACAAACCATGCTTTTTAGCTACATATATTTCGCTTACAATTTCATTGTTTTTGAGAACGATATATACCTTTGCAATAAATCCCCTAATGGGCGTCAAAACATGCAATGAAAAAACTAACATCAAAACAGTTTTCAATCCTCAAAGAGAAGGGAATTGTAATTTGACTCCGAAATTGGAAAATTAGTGCAAGGTGCCTAAAGCCATTTTCTTCCTATGACAGAAAATTGATTATTTTAGAAAACAGATTATTTGTAAATTGTAAAGTATTACCATTTTGGGAGATCTTATGGCCATTCTCAGTAGGCGTCTTCGCAGCCCTTTGTACAATGATCTCCTGAGGGGTCTTGACAGGGGAAGGTTGCTGTTGAGGTGGCTGGACCTGGGAGGGGTTAGGGACAGTAGGATGCTGCTGTGCAGTCTGAGTATTCTGTATGTTTGGGGTGAAGTTGACGGCGGTCGTGTGAGGAAGCGTAAAATTGATCTGTGAGGGAAATCCATTGAGCTGGGGTTGTAGAGTCACCTGTTGCTGAATTTGTTGATGTACCTGTTGAGCATGTTTAACCTGTTCGTGCACGGCCCGAGCTTCTTTCTCGGCAGCTGAGTTCCGGAGTATCCTGTTTATGGAGCTTACACTTGGAACATTTGTCTTGTCACATATTTCGTCAGCCAGTAGATTGTTCCTTATTTCCCAGGCAAAGATACACGGATTCTTATCTTTGTACTCTAAGATCTTTTTCACCACTTTTGGTGTGGCTACTTTGGGTTTGCTTCCACCGATAGCACCTGGTCGAACTGACCCCGTTTCGTAGTAGCGCCCGAGTATCTTACTGACGCAGCCGTGGGATACGAGTAGTTGCCGAGAGATCTCCGATGGACGAACGCCACAATGAGCCAGCTCGACAATGCGGTGGCGCATGTAATCGGGAAGTGGTCGGCCATTGACGAACACACCTCCTAACTGGTTCACCCCACCGGGACCTTCAATTTATGAAAAAATAGCAAAAAATGTCATCTAATGAAGTATTTGTATTTAAGGTAGGAACTGCTGCTGAATGTTAAAAAAATGATGGGTTTCCTGGATAATGTTCTAAAAAGGATACAATCATGTTGACAGATGCTCACAATTTAGTTCGTTGAGTTTCACGTTAACAAACTAGTCGAGAACTTTTTTTTCCACAAAACATATCAAGACTATTTGGTATGTTACTTTTTGTAAATGTTTATTAGAATTTGATGTTTTAATTGAGGGATATGGATAGCAAGATACGTAAAAGGCTAGAACCCGTCTTCACCGGTAGAAAATTTTAAAAATTTATTACCAATATTAACTCGATAAAACTATAGAACAGCACGAGGAAGAAGAATAAAATTGCAGTTGATATATAAATAAGATCAAGTTTAGAGTTCTAATAAAGCCTTGAAATCCAATTAGTCTCAAAATCTTCAAAGTTAGTAATTTGACGGCGATAAAGATTTTTCAAGAAGAAATTCAAAACTGCCATTATTCCAGGCAAAATAATGATCCGGCAACTTGCAATTGTTTTTGTGAAGATTTTTTGGCATCTCATATATAACAAGGTGGCCTACTTAAAAATTCTCTGTACTGGATTAATCAAATATTCTATTGTTTCGACCAGTCAAATTTCCAGTAAAAAATTCTTTGCGGAACCAATCTTAGTACATTTTCATTTATACAAATATATTATTTTTTTCGTATTTTTCAGTAAAAGGCAAAGGAAAATATTATATGTATGTTTTATAGTATTAAATGATATAGATTTAACTTTGTAATTAATTATTATAGTCATAGCTGTGTTCAAAAGGTCTGGATTTCAGTCCGATAATTCTTGATATTTACCTCTATGAGGCATACTCCACTGGGATATCGGTTGCTCAATGATTCTTCCCTAACTGCCCTCGTATAAAAATCTGAAAAAGAATTCAAGATTTAAACAATTATATCAAATAAGGCAAGATATTATTATGGATTATATTACTTGCAATTAAATCAATACCATATTGACCTCCAAAGCCATCCTGCCATCATGATAGTTGAATAATGAAGAACATTTGACGTAACTGTCTAGATCGAAAGCATATTTTCCAAGATAATCAACTTCTTGGCTAATATATCAGTCTTAGTTTGAACAACAAGCTTTGATATCGACTGGTGAACAATTAACAACCCTGACCCGTTCCATGTCGTCAACTTTTTGAACCAGGTTGTTTACAAGATACCTTATATGGTAATACCAACAATGGAAGATGTGCACAGTGAACAGGTTGAGAGTTGGAATCAGTACAGACACCTAGTCGCCACATGTCAAAAGGAAAAATATTTCCGTTTTCCCCCCTAAGAAAAGTAGAGTGTAGATTTAAAAAAGTTATTATCTTTCTTAGTGGAACCCGCATCCATAAAAAGTGACAGAATGACTTGTAGCCAATGCTGAAATTAGGAAGCACTTAAAAGAATCTAGAACCTGTAATGGGCTAAAGTGGATGAGGAAATTTGCTTCTGATTATTGCCTTTTTATTGATGTTATATGATGTTTTTTTCTTTTCGCAAAATTATTAAGTTAGTAAACTTTTTAATTTATCAAAATATTTTATAACCTAATGCTACGATTACCAAGCTCAACATGGTATTAGGAGTATGTTTTTTTTTTAGTAATTTATTATCGACAATAATTATTACCACAAGCTCAAGCACCAGCACAATGTCATAATCATCATCATCATCACCATCCCTTATAATGCTGATAATGTCAAACCAAAGTCAAATGAAAGATATGCCTAATTAGGAGATTATTTTGTTCATCATCATCATCATTCAACATCATAATGGCCACCATCAATATCATCATTCTTGATGATGAGTTATGATAAGAGAGAGAGCTTTGTCAATCTTAACTTTAGTTTATTCTCGTCCCCATTAGTGTTACCATACACCCCCGGGAGGGGGTACTCTCGGGAAAAGTATTGGGATGGTCGTCGATTTTTTAAATATTATGTATTAAATAAATCCAAAATTTATATTATATAAAATTAATAAAAATTTGTTGACATTATTTTATTTATATCTTAATCTGCAAAAGTTGCCAGATGAGTTTTTACTTGATTCTCAGTCCTTTCAATACTCATGCAGCTAATGCCAGTGGCCCTCAACTACTTACCTTTTTTATAACATCCGACCTTAGCTAGTCCCAGCCGATGTATATTTTAAAGGGTATCCATAAGATTTTTTAGACCTAAGATTTGGACGACGCTATATTGTGCTTAATACATATGTCATTACTACTCGACTGAAAGACATTCTTGAGACTGATTTCTGTCAATCGATCAACAACAATTTAAGAATCAATTATTCTTGTCATTAGGTCATGTCTGGGCAATAACTAGCCGTCACCTAGCAACGCTACACGTAGGGTACGACAACATTACGTAATGTCTCCAAGGGGGAAAAAAGATTAAAAAGTACGCCCTATTATATGTTGCCTTAACAACAAAGATGTAGAAATCAATGAATTCAGCCAGCACGTCCCAATGCATTGCCTTTAACATTCTCATACTCATAGTATTAAGTCATGTTTTCTAGGAACTTGTATTGTCGTTTTGTTTTAATCAGCTCCTAATTTGTTATTGTGGTGTCATCATTGTCCTACATGGCCCACCTGTATTGACCCTCGTTGGTGGCCGCTATGTTACCCAGTTAATACAGACACTGTCAAAAAGTGTGGTAAACGGTTGGTGGCCGCTATGTTCTATAGCTGATGCATCAGATCAAACGATGCTACGGTTCAACTTTGAAATCATGAATGCAGACCATGTTATTCTTATTCTGTTGTTGAAAAAATAAAATGGTTAAACAATTTGATGACTGCTTGGTTAAGAAGATATAACCTTAAGGAAACCAGTCATGCCCGCTATGTTACATACAAAACGCTCAAGGAGTTCACAAATGTAAAAAAAAAAAAAAAGAAAAAAAAAAAGAAAGATTTTTCGTTTGTCAAAATATTGGCAACAGTCACGTGACTATTATCGGAGATAAAGAGTTGTTTTTGAACAATGTTAAAACACACTTTCAAGAGACTATAAACGTTTTTGTGTTGGAAATTTTACGGTAAAATATTTTTTTAAGGAGAAACAAAATATGTGCTTTAGCTAGCTGATTATTTAAAATATTTCGTAAGAAATTTCCAATACAGCTAAATATCCTCAGCTAGTTTAGTTGTGCGTTTTGGGGAATAAATAAAACATTCGGGGACCGAGAACTCGAATAACGAGGTGTTCAAAAATGATATGACTAAAGTATATTTCCAAATATAATAATATATTGACAGACTAGAAAATGTTATGTTGTTTAACTTGCTTTTATATATCCTATTTTTTATCGTTATAGTTTATTCTAGACTAAAGATAATGTAATTTTAATTCGATGTTTTTTCTTTGATTTTAAAGTTTAAAATCTTTCAGCAAAAGCAATGATTTTTGATTTAATTTTTTTGTAAAAAATTGTTGTTGTTGATATTGAAGCTTATGTAAATTGTGTCACTGATATACAAACAGTTGCAGTAATATAGTCCTTAAAAACCATGCCCTGATTTGCCCTTACCAGTTAACCAAGACCCTTGAAACACACATCGTCAACACTTACGTCATTCTAGTGGCCACCAACTCGAAAGCGCTGGGATATCCCACTGTGGACTTTATTACATTTTCATCAAAAGATATTTGAAATATTATAATAAATTATCGGATCGCCAAAATGAACGTCTTAAGCGAAAATGTTTGCTTAAGTCATATAAGATTATCAAAATTATAAGTAAAAAAACTAGAAAACCTTCTTGAAAATACATATGTAAAACGTAGAAAAGATTAAGCTAAGCCATTGACACAGCATCAAGAAAAAAATTCAAGTAAAAGACAGAAAAAAAAAAAAAAAAAAAAAGGAATGTAAATTTGAATGAAATAAATAGTTAAAAAGAAAAATATCGTGACAGTAAAAAACATTGTCTCAAATTCATATAAGAAATGCAAGTTTAGAATGACACCATATTGAAAGATCATGATACGTTCAAGTGAAGAATGTCTTGGCTTAGTTACTATATTTATAGTAAACCAGTTTTCTAGGAAACGTTTTGACAATAAAAATTTAAAAGAAATATTTTAGAGGCATTAAGGCTTATGAGAAAATAAGAACAAGAGAAAAGTCAAAAGCAAGAACCGCAAGGAAATGGTTTTAGTAAGGTCAAATACAGAGGGCACAGATGACCAAAGAGGTCACACACACACACAGACTTTAGTGACTACAAAAAAAGTAAAAAAATTCTGTGTCTGAAAGATTTCTTGTCTCACTACCAGAGGTACTTGCTTTGGCGTTTTTGACGACTAATTTGTTAATTAGACATTACAGTATCACAGCGCCTACCTACAAGCTCAGTCAAGTTTTTTTTTAAATCGAAAGACACTCCAGATTTGACACTAAGACATATCTATCAAATATGTAAATTGCTTAATGATGTTTAGTCTCAAACCTTTTGAATTCAAAGCAAGAAGCTTTGTGCCACGAGTCTTGAGTTTGACTGGAGTTTTTTTTTCCTTATAGATTTTTTTTTCTCGATCGATGCTTGAGAAAGTCCGGTAGTTCTTGAAGGGCGTGAAGAGATTCAGCGAAACTTCTTGGTCGAGTTAGATGCAATGATTTGAATGCCCCTGGTGTCCTGCTCATAACTTATTCCTTCGTGGTGCATTACCTCATAGGTAATATGGGTCATGGAGTAGGGTGCGCCTGTGAACGCACTGGTTACCTATTTCACAGGTGTTCAAGCATCCTCTCAAAGCGAATCCTTGGTTACTATAATTAGCCCCAGTCTCAATGCAGTTTGCGAAAACGATTCTGATAACTTTATAGCTTTCATTATTTTAGCTCAATCACGCTGCCACCGCATCATGCAATCCATTCAAATATTATCAAACTTTGCTTCATATCAAATTTTTTTGGTTGCTCAGCTATGTTTTTTTTTT
Organism: Actinia tenebrosa; assembly: GCF_029948245.1. Lineage (NCBI taxonomy): Eukaryota > Metazoa > Cnidaria > Anthozoa > Actiniaria > Actiniidae > Actinia > Actinia tenebrosa. The sequence continues at coordinate 24,286,849 of NW_028292569.1, read as the reverse complement.
TTTTTTTTTTTTTTGACTCCGTTTTCTATTTTGCTTTAAATATAAGTAAGATTGAACTGTATATATATGTAAGATTGAACGTCGAGAAATGTTTTTCTCCAACCCTGATTGATTTCATAACTTGCAAGGATCAAAAAATATTTAAAAACGAATGCATTGGCATAACACATTACAACTAAAGTAACGATGAAAATTACACACACTTTAGCTCACTTACCACTTTTTTCATTGCTACGCGCTGATCAAAAAAACCGAGACTGGGAAATTGGGCAATACACTGCCGTCAATCAGAGTATGCAAAGGTACTGAACAATTTATTTAACTGACGGTAGTCTATTGCCCGATTTTCCCGTTGTCGTGATCGCGATTGTTCTCTCGATTAGCAAGTAGCAATAAAAACCGTGGTAAAAAGTGACATTTAAATATCCAGAGTTATGTTTTCCCCAGCAAACAGTTAGCCACAATGTTTATTGAGTTCATCAAAAACATCATTTGCTGCTGTCTTCACCATGCATTTTCGTCATTTTAAGATTTGTTTTTGTGTGGTTGTTTATTGGTTGTTGTTTGTGCAATGTCAAATATTATGACAGTCTTGTTTAAACTATTTTTCATGTTTCTTGAGGATGGCTGTCAAACAAGGTTAGACAATCAGCAAAAAACCTGACGACCGAAGCACGTGCCTATAACTATCGTTAACCCTATACTTAAACAACATGATACCCGGCAGATAAAGGTCACATGACATAATACTTTCAAAGGTTGTTAGTGCAATGACATACGTAACACTATCCAACATGTTTGTTTAGGGGACTTTCACATTTTTCTAAGGAACATGGAAAATGTGACAGTTTATTCAACTTTTTTATCCATTTTTTTACTTAAAAAAGTAGTATTCTTTCTTTTTTTTTTCTTTTGGTACAAACTATCTTTAACAAGCATGGAAAATGAATGGAGTTTTAGAAAGTTTGATGTGATTTGTTTGAAGATTGTGAATATGATATTTTGTAAGGGGGCAGCGGGTACCAATATAAGGGTCATGTATTTGCAAGCAAGACCATGTGCCTATTTGGTGCTCTCTACTTTAAAAACTGTGTTAACAAACGTCACATCAAAACAAATAATAAAAAAGTGACAAAGAGGAAGGAGAGAAACAAATAGTGCGGCATGTTATGCAATTTTTTTTTTCTAATTTGCGGACTTTCGTTTCAATTCTTGTTAAAAAATGGGAAAAGTCAAATTTTGAAATAAAATATAAAAGGAATATGTTTTTCTTTATTCCTTTCTATCTCTTTTATTTCTTTTTCTTTTGGTTGGTATACTAGTCCGTGGATATAATCAAGCTGCCGTCAACTTTCAAGAACATGTATCGGAATAGTTACTAATGCACTTTGGAATGCGCTATTGACGTCACATTCTACCAAAACAAGACTTGCAAATCTTCCCGCACGATTTTAGATAGAAAACGTAATACGGCTTACTTGAAGTAAGTCAATAGCAAGAAGACAGCGAGACAGGAAGGAAAGAAAAAAAGAGAAATCAAACAAAAGTAAAATCTTTATGAAAAGCTATTTGAAACTTAGAACCATGAATCAAAAACAAAGATTGAAGCACAAACTAGAAAAAAATAAAAAAATAAACATAACTGAGCATATTTAAAAAAGTAAATAGAAAAAAAAAAGTTTTGATAACTACGTTCTTTGCTTTATCAAATAGTTTAATAATATCTGTAATTAAATAACGGATATAAATTAAAAAAATATATTATATATCTATGTTCATGAATTATTCATTATTCTTGTCATTAGAAAACAGCTTTTTTATTATAATACCGATAAGTTCAGTTATGAGTTCATTATGAACTTTATCATAAGATTTTTTAAAATTTATTTATCATCTTTGCTTTGCTTCGTAATTTTGTATTTTTATTAAGTTAGTTTTAAATTTTTGTGCTGGGAGTGAACTACATAACTACCTTCTGGAAAGTAGAGGGTAATATATTATGCAAATCCCGACGGATTAACAAAAATGTAAACACATTCTTTATTTATTTCTAGTTAAAATGATTTCAAATTGTCTTCAAAATGGGGCTACCATTTTGTTTAACAATAAATTTGAGTCCACTTTGTTTAGTTCAGCAGTTTAGCTTTCATATGGGCGTTGTCTTTAAGCATAGTCTCACTAGGCAAATGAAATTGGTCGTTTTTAGGCTAATAAATCTAATATAGACTGATTATATAGACTACAAATTTATTATATAGATTACATAAAGCCCATGAGTTAGGTTAAGATTTAAAGCCTATGCCTGTGTCCTCCTGTACTAAATTTCCTTTATCGATACAATCCTATATCCTGTTGTTCTTAAAATAAAAATTTAATTCTAACTCACGCTTTAGAATTTAAAGTGGATATTTTCTCATTATATATTACTACTATCAAGGAAAGAAATTTATGCAATTCTTCTGAAGTGGATTCTATAATTTGATAGCAGGCCTAGGCCAGGGCGGCTGTCAAATCGGTCCACGAAAATTTTGAATCGATGAAAACGTGATCATGTCTCCTGTTTGCCCAACGAAAAAAAAAAATTGATGCGGAAAGTGGTAGCAGTGCTATAAGAAGTATATTTCCTTAAAGAAATTTCCGGTGAAATTAACTTAGGAACATTTAAGGTTATTAAAAATCTTAGTAACATTTATGGATTGCAATATCAGTTTTTTGTTCAAGTATACACTTGCAAATTAATTATAATAAAAAAATAAATAAAAAAAAACGAAACAAAACAAAACGCTTTAAAAAGTACCTCGTAATGTAAGAATGTCAAAAAAAATCATTATTTCTCATTTTAATATATATTTTTATCATCGATTTATTATTATTTTTCTATTAATAATCATTAAAAAGAAAAACGTTAATTAGAGATGTATTTCAATAAAATTAATGTCAAAATATTATTAATCTAAATGCCTATAAATAGCATTTGAAAATTTCAATCGTACTATATCACGAGGGACATCACAAGCTTAAAATTCCACAGGTCAACATTAGAAAAAAACAATAAGAATAAATGAAAGGAAAATAGCGTTAAAAGAATAGACACTTTTTTTTAATTGTTGCGAAACTGTTTGCGGAGGTAACAAAACAACTAAAGTACGGCCAAGAAAGCAAAAGATCAAAAGAACAAGTTATTATTCTACTGGTGTCATTATACAAAATACTTGATATATTTTGAAATAATCTTTTATATTTTATAAAAAAGAGCACGATATATTTCTACTGTTTTATAATATAGTAATAACGCATTGGTTAAGCTTACCTTAAATTTAATTTCTCAGTTGGGTCTAGCCGAATCTGAAATATAAGGAAAACGTATTTCACACTGGAAAGTTTTCAAAGATTCTTAAAACATAGGTAAACCATGATACATAATTTTAAGAAAATACAAAAATGGCATGAACACCTAAGCATTCCGAATTTGTACCATACTTCATGTGTTTTATTCGTATTGTGGAGTCAACCATCTTTGATTTTTGACCGTTTTATTTGACCCAAATATTAAAGAAGAAAAAGGGTCACAAATGAAATGCTATTTAATTTAAATGTTTAAAAACAATAATTTTCCAGTTTTTCTATCTTTTTTTAACAAAGGTTGTATTGTACTTTTTTTTCTCTTCTTGTTATTGAAAACGTTTGATATCAATTCGCTTGGTAAAGAAAGCCGAACTGTTTTCATTTTTGGAAAAAGAAAAAAACAACACTAGAAATTAACAGAAAAGGAAAAAATATATAGCTGGGATACTGAAGTAAGAAAGCAAAAGCAAAAATATGAACAAAATTCGTCTCGAAAAATATCCATTTCTAAAGGATTTTTTTCTGAACTAAAATTTTGACAAATGTAGTGGCTTACAACTTGGATCACAAGGAAAGAGCTGGTCCCTGTAACATATCCCCGACAAGTGAAAATTTTGAATTTAATTCATTCTTACGCCAAAAATTGATAATTTTAAAATCAAAATGTTGGTCGAATATTTTAATTCCCTTGATTTATTTTGGTTTTCAAACATGAACGTTTTGGGGAAGATTTGAAGGGCGCTGTAAGCCGGCAACTTCAAGAATATTGATTATAAATATATTAGCCACGTTTTTACTTACCTAGAACATCTCTTTTAACACTGCCCTATCCTCCTTTCCTTTCAATCTGTTCCCTTTAGTATTATTATTTACAACTTTCCATTCCTCTTTTTAACCGTCTTCAAGTTCTCAATAAAGTCTGTAAGTGAATTAAAGCTTGACTACCCAATATTTTAGTGCACTGTGAGCCTATACGCGCCACTGATCGTCCTGAAAGACCCGATATCCGGAACATCTAATATTAATCAGCCTTGCTCTTAAATTTGGCAAACTGGTGACCAAAAACAATGAGTTCTCTCTACCATCTAGCTTCCGCTACAACAGAACAGCTACGTTGTAAAAATATATATTGTTTTTGAAATCTAAGTATTGTTGGCAACATGTTTAAGTCGGTGTCTAAAAATCATGGTTGCAATATTTTTGTGCTTTGGTGGCTTAAACGTTTGTTGAGCCATAGGTGGTTACAAGAAAGATCAAGCCTTGATACCCGCTGTCCACCTGTACCGAACATTCAAACATTAAGGCAAGAAGTGTCGAAGAGAGAATCTCAATACACAAAGAAACATAAATTCTCATGTCAAAATATGATTACAAAAGTTAAATAACTTGTATGTCAAGGGATCGGCAAAGAAGCTAAAGAATAAAACACGAATAAAAAAGAAACTCGTGATATGAATCGGTCAATTTTGCAAAAAGTTAAATTAAAGTCTGCACAAGTGTCAACCTATTTTACTACCAACTCTAAAGTCTCTCTCTTTTATTTTCTCTCTGTCCTTATCTGTTTCGCTTTCTTTCTTTCTTAATATTTTGACAAGCCAATTTTATCAACATTTTCGATGTCTTATTTCTTCTACATTTCCAAATGTCTGTATTCCATATGTCTGCCTTAAATAAAGTTTTTCTCACGAGTTTTCTTAGGTACCTATGCACATCAATGGACTGCTTAGCCATGCTAATATAGTTTCATCGCGTAAAGCGCATTATCAAAAAAAAAAAAATACATATTTATTATATAATTACCAATGAAATATCTATTTTTCTCTATTTCGAAAAATTGATATCTTCACACGTGAAAATAACACCATTGCGATGGCTATTCAAAAATACACGGAAAGAATTGCCTGAAAAAGCCAAAACATACTTCATTGATAATTATATAATAAACAGAATATTACATGGGCGCTTCTTGGAGATACGAATTTTATCTTCTCGTGTTGAAAATCTCTCACTCGTTCGCTGCGCTCACTTGTGAGAGATCTTTTCAACACTCGAAGATAAATTCGTATCTCCAGAAGCGCCCATGTAATATCCTCTATATATATTTATTTTGAGTAAACCACGTGGAATGTCAAGGAAGATTTGAAAAAGATGTGAAAAATAAAAGAATGTGTGACATTGACCGGCAAATTACGCATATATTTTGAGAAATATCTACAAGGAAACTGGGAGTGAAGTTATGAAATTTCTTAGGGTGGTCCTGGTGGCTTGTTCTTGTGGCTAAGCGTACAAGTTAGTAGGATGGTAGAAAACAAAGGCTATTGTCCTTGGAGATGCTTGATTGGTTGATCAACAACGCCGCCAAACCTGAAATCTACCAGCAGAAATCTGGCAAAATGTCGGAGAAAAAAAGGTGGTAAAGAAAAAAGATAAATATTCGGCAACAAGCTATAGCGGTACGCTCACTTTTACCTAACGAAAATTAAGTTATCTAGGATTGAATCTTATCAAGCTCATAATATTTTGACTGTTTTTCACCAGAGTTGGTTATTAAAAAAGGCGTTCGGTTCAGTGATGCAAGGCAGTGAAGGCATGCATAGATTGTGAAGCATCACACGCGACACATTTTTTGTGGCTGATGTGGCGAAGCGCGAAAATAAGGGATCCAAAGACGTTAAAGAATCTATGAAAACTTGACTGCTCTTGGTCAGTGTCAAATCCTATTGGTCAATGACTTTCTGACCACAAAATGGGGCAATAAACCTCTCGTAGTATTGTTCTGTTTCCACACCACGATGCATTCACTCTGCCCCTGTCAAGGCTTTTTGTGCAGTTCTGCCATATGCTTTATATATTGATTTTTAAATCAGAAGAAGGCTATCGCTTGCTACTTTTGATTCTTGATGAGAGAAAATCATATATTTGCTGTGAGTATGCACTCGCATCAACGGTTGACCTATTCGACTAAGTACGTACCCCAGACATTAAGACTGGCATATCCTCTATTTCCCTTACATTATTGTCGTCCCACATAATACGGCAAAGAAAATTCAAAATCGTTTGTACCTAGCTACTTTCCAAAGATTTACTATCGTCATAATGCTATGAGCAGTGTAAAATTTGAGCCTGGTAAACCAAATTATCCGCGTGACCTAGCAAACGTACTTAAAGTGCATTCATGAGCACGTTCCTGGCTATCGCTCGGGGAACGTAATCAAGCAAGATGATTTTTCATGCGCTCAAAAGCACAAATAACAATTTAAATTTGACCATTTCAGGCCGTGTGGTTTAACTTTGGGCAATGAAACATTGAAGACATCTCAACCCAAATGTTCTTAATTTCTAATCATATGTTTTTTTAAGAAGATCACTGAAAGGATTCCTAGAAAGTTAATGGCAACATGTTTCTTCTTTTTCTTTAACAATGACCACGTTCGGAGTTATTTGAGATTTGGCTTTGGCTTTGAGAAGTGACGGAGAAACAATAACTGGATTCCTTTTAGTTAATCCTAAGCTTAGGGAGTTTACATTTCCAGCTATTCTTTTGTAGGCATCAATTATTTTTTTTGATATTTTATACGTTTATTTACTTTAAAATGGAGGTCATATAGCATCCTTAGCCGGGTTTTGCTTTTGTAGGGAACCCGTCTACTACCCCGAGCGTTTCTCTTGATCATTTGATCTTTTGATCTTTATCGCTGTTTTTTTTCCCGTGTTTTGTTCTGACAGAACACCCGCCATTTGCCTCAGAAGTGAGAGCTCTGCTGGTGCACATTAAATGCTTGAGCGCCTTGATCTCAACGCTCCAATAACTCACATGAAATTTGGCACATCGAATAAAAATAATATGATTGAGCAAATAAGGCAATTTAAAAACATTCCAATCTTTTATCAAAACTCGAAATGTTCGGGTTACCTGGAAAGCGGGGAAAAAACTGAATCCATGTACTAACTCCTCTCAAAGCTTAGCAGTCCATAGCAACGTTAGGCCCAATAATAAATGATAACCTAGAGCATGCCAACAAGTTGGCTCATTTAAAAAGGACAATTGTTTTATTGAAGAAACTTGAAGGATTCAATCTGACAATCAATGCGAGAAATGTGATGTCGGTTCTCTTTGAGGTGGCCTGAAAAAGTCCATCAAAACTGGCATCAGCTTTGAAACACATAAGTGACAACGTCTTTCAAAGCTATTAATACTTTGCTGCGGTGATGTAGCGATAGCTTATTACTCAATATTTTTCAGCAGAGGAGGCAGATTCAACATTGCCTTGCAGAAGGAAGCACGGCAAAGGTCAAAGTTGTCCAAAACAGGTTGGTCTTCTTAGAGTCAACATCAATAAGCGTATATAAGAGTAAAATATATGAATAACAATCGAATTTCTGAAGTCCATGCCGGCCAATAAAAATGCTTAGGAAGTTATGAACTTTAATGACGGCTACCCAATAAAGTTATGATCTTAGCTTGTCCCGTCTTCAAAGACTGAATTCTCTTGGTTAACATGACAATCAGGGTGCGGTAGTACGAAGGTTGGATAGCACTATCCGACGGATAAATCCTTATCCAGTGAATAAAGCGATTCGTAACCAATAAACGTACCACGGAATAAGATATCTCCGACGGATAGTACATTCCACCCTTCGAACAACTAGGCCCAGACGTTTAAAAATGAATTTTTGAATTTGATTATCTTAATATAATATGCTATTTCATACGTATGAAAGAATGCATCACATCACTGGTAGTACTATGGGCACAATCTATACTCGAAATACCGATGGTCACATATATATAAACATTTAGTTTTAATGTGGTTGACAAAAAGTCGAAACAACTGTGTGATGTCACAGGCGATTAGACGACGAACCTCTTGAGTAGTCCACTCTGGTTGGAAAGGAATAAACCAGTCGGTTGTGTTGCTAAGTTAGGCTCCTATGAAATGGGTTGTCTTAATTACGTCAGCGGAAGTAGACAATACTTTAAGAACGCTAGCCTGGGTACGAGCGGTTAAGACAGTGCGCGCGAAATTTGAAATCAGCGCTTTTAGTTGTATTTTTTTTTCGAGTTCCTTACAAATGTGTAAAGCATTGTACGTAGTCATCTACTTCTCCACCTCCCCCCCCCCCCCCTCTTCTTATTTTACAACCTTATTGGCTAATAGCTATATCTAAGGTTCATGTATACCTAATTTAAAAAAATGTGAAAGACCTACTTAAAAGTGGGAGCGCGAACGGGACTTTTTAAAAGTCCCATGCTAGGCACTATACATAGACCTGGATTATCTTCTCATACAATCCCATGAAATTAAAACTGAATTACAGTTTAGACGACATCTTCGCAATTTCAGTGCTTTTATTTATTTTTGCCATCATCGCGGAGAAACTTCCTAACGAGAATGATAAGGGGGAAAAGCTGCTATCGTACTTATGATAAGACCTAACTTGTTTCGTTGGACATAATTTGAGTGAAAAGGTTTTAAGACTTTTTTCTTTCTATTTCAGTCGGTAAAATTATAAATGCAACCCTGGGCCTAATTCTTGTCAGGATGGACCAAATGAGACCATATATATATCAACGACGCATAAAAGGTCAGCTAGTCCACTTAGAGAAATGACTTAGCTCTAATATGCTTAAGATCGTAACGTGGTGGCAATATTGGGTATAAAAGTATGAAACTGAAAGAGAATGGAATGATCTGACACACAATTCAGAGGAAGCCTTCGCGTTGGTCAATCTCAGTCCGGCCTGACGTTTGTTTGGTATTAAAGATTATAAACATCTTATCGCATCCTATTAGCGTCTGTCACAACAAATCTACTTTATATATGTACTACATTCACAGGTTATAGTGATTGCAGTAAGGAGTTTATTTTATTAAGTGCGCGATGGTGTTGAATGTTCGATTGTGTGAATCCAAGTAAAAAAGTTGCGCCATCTGGCTGCACATTTGTATTGTACCTTGCAAAATCAAATGGTTGTTTCACTTGAGTGATGTTTTCCAAAGGAAAAAGATATTTGATCATTTCTAGAAAAAAAAGATGTTTGCTTAATATATGACAAAGTACTTCACATTGTTTTATTTCTAATTTTCAACTGGTAGCATTTTGGTACCCGTTCCTGCAACAACCTATCGTCTTCAGAAATTCTTCACCCATGACGCTAGGGCAAGTGAACCGTGACGTCTGACACACGATCACTAAAATTCTTGATCGATCTTCCCTGCCGCTAATCACATGTCAAAAAAAACAAACCTCATTGGCTAATCCACCTGAGCCCCCTATGATGTAATTTCTCCATTGTTCTCTATTTTCGTCGAAGAAAATTATTTACCGAGACTTAAATTTTCCTCAAGAGATTATTATGGAAAAAGTTTTAATCGATATTTAAAAGAAGAGATTGCGAAATAAGGTTCCGCCTCGCTTTCTTTTATTTTTTTGTCTAGAAACAAATGGAAATGACATGAAAATTGGTACAAAAAATTGAAGGTGTCGCCAACCAAAACTGGGAGTGAAGATGCTTCTTTGTCTTACATTGTTCGTTTTTGGACTTCACTTTGGAGGTATGTGGATTATTTCCTATAACATTCTTATGACATTCTAGTTAATCATAGCTTTTAATCATAGTTAATGAAAGTTAGAATAAAAGTTGTAATGCGTTATTTCTTTATCTATCGTGTGAAATTTAGTGACCACGTCTAATAACCTACAAACATGTAAGAACACTAAAGTCGAAGAGAATGTGACATTGCGAGGAGGTATCGGAGCAGGAACATTTAAAAAGCTTGCAAAAGTTACTAGCATGGCGTCTTGTGTTGAGCTGTGCTGTAAGAACCCCTCTTGTGATGTAGCATTTATGTCCGGCTTAAAATGCTACGCGGTGGAATGTGTTAGTGATGATGAATGCGAATCAACAGCGACGGATACTTCGGAAACCAAAGTTCTAATTGCCCACGTAAGAACTGGTAAAAACAAAGGTTAGTCGAACACAACTTATTTTCAAATCAGTATACGAAATCGCTGGCAGAAAGATAAGAGAGGCAGGGTGATCTTGGATTCGGATTTGAAAGGCGTAATATGTTATTTTTACGGAGATCTTTTTCCAATGATATTTTGAGTTGTGTTGGCATTTGATACATAACACGTGGCGAATCTAATAACATGAGCTGTGGATTCAAAAACACTTAATTCATTTAAATCTTGATATATACAGTTTATTTCTGAGTCGATAACTTTGGTATCTCAGTAGATCATAGTAGCGGTTTTTCAGCTGAATATATTTTTCGCTCTGTGGAGTTTTCAGCGGAGCGAAGAACGGTTTAAAAACAAGCTAGCAGAACATAAATGATTGATCACAATCATCTTTGCCCAACCTGTTGCTTGGTAAGTAAACCGGTTTTCGGCAGGTTACCACAATTCGCTGTCGCTATGGCTACGAAAACAAATGAATGTTCTCTTGCCGGATACCAGACATGCTGTTTTTTCAGTGTCCAAATTTTACAAAAAGGTCATCAAACCTTTTTTTTCTTCTTCCTTAAAATCTCGAATGATAAGGTTAATAGGAACATTTAGTTGAAATGAAATAAAATATCATTAAATTCTGTTACATTTGGCGAGGAAAACTATGTCTGATAAACGTATAAAGCATGTCATAGTGCCGTTACATGAACTATCTTATTCAATTTGTTTTTCCAAGAGTAAACAGCGAATGCTATCAATGGATACAAAAGATAGACATTCTAGTGTCAATCAGCATTGTGTATTCCTGTATTCCCAGTCCAACTAAATCATATATCTAAGAACAATGTCCTTATTGCTTGAGCAATGCGCGAAGTAACTGGCTCTAGAATGCAGCTGCGATAAGCTCCTAAAATCGACTAGGCATGTTAATAACTAAACTATGCTCTTTAGTCTCAATTCAAATAGTAAGGTAAAAGCCTCCCTCTAAAAGAATACCTCTTTCACTTTCTTGGCCTTACTTCTGCCAGCGATTTTCATAAATAAATATATGTTGCCCATGTTTCAGTCGATGGAAAATTCCTATTTATTTTCAACTAGCAACATCTAGCATGACTTTCTGAGGTATCAGGAATTGTCGTAAATTATTTGAACATTGTTTAGAAAGTACTTTTTTAGAGGGGCTTATTAGTAACTCTTAACGAAGATATGTAACTGAAATAACTGTTAACTAATTAATGTTAATATTAAGTTCTGACGATCTAAAATAAATACCTTTGTTTCTTAATTTAATCTGACGAAGATAAAGGCATTGCAATTAGGTTATTGCTGAATCTAAAAAGCAACTAAAGTGCATTTCTGAGCATATTCGACAGTTTTTGAGATATCTATGGTTGTGAAAAGTTACAGCACACGCTAAACTGAACTGAAGACATTGGTTTAATACGCTACCCCAAACGAGATTAATGCTTAATCAATGAAAAAGCTTAGGCATGGTGTCTTTGCGATTACGGCACGACGTTCGTTTTGTGAGTTTTCACAGCCATACGAACCATGGAAGCAATAACCCCGATATATAAGAAAATGACATTATTATATTTTTCATAGGGAATAATTCCTTCGCACTTGCTGGAATCCCAACACATCATACTTTAGCGACCAAAGCCTCCTTAGCAGGAAGCCTATCGTCTACTAAACCATTAGCTTCAAACGCTATGGCAAAAGGACTCGTATCAAGTGGCATGCAGGTGTCTAATCTTGGATCTACGAGCCCGCAACTCTCTGCTTCTGGTAAGCAGACAAGCAAAACACCCCAGGCACCTGTAAATATAAACCCTGGTATGGCAGGCCAGTGCAAACCAGGCAAAGTACATAAAGAGGTCACATTGAAAGGAGGAATCAACGCGGGAACCTACAAGGATATTGGAGCGGTTGCTTCAGTTGATGAGTGCGCTAAAAAGTGCTGTAGCTTTGCACCATGTGATTTATCATTCGTTTTACAAAATCGTTGCTATCTTGTGGGCTGCACCGATGGGAAAAATTGCCAACTGCAGAAGGCCAAGTCTTCACCCTACCACCCTTCTGTCGTGTATGTGACTCGTTGGAACAACGAAGGTGTTAAACATACAAGTAAGTTAAATCCACGATATCACGTGTGCTACTAAACCTGTGTAGCAGCGAAACGAATAGCAGATATTATGGATGCATGAAAATGAGATGCAAATGAGACACTACGCATTGTATTTACCAGATAGCCTCACTTGTATGATTCTTAAACAAAAAAATCTCATTGCGGGCTCAACTGTAATAACAGCTAAGCGAATTTGGGAACTTAGGGACAAAATAAGCCTATCTTCTCCACTTCCTCCTTCTTTCGAAAGTGCATGCATGGTCAATGTTATTCTTTTAACGCACACGCAGTTTGTAATAAAATTAAATGCTTCTTTACCTCATCGTATAAGAACTGAACTGATGAGCTCACCATTGCATATAGTTAATATTGGTTTTATAGACCATAAATTTCTTTTGCAGTCAATATAAACGAGGACGCATCGTCTAATTTTATGTGCAGCCCAATGAAGCTGATGACAAAGGTTACACTGAAAGGTGGCCTGAAGTCTGGTGATTTTACAGATACGGGAAAGGTACGAAAGCTATTTTATTTCAACTTAACTTAAGCATTCTTTTGTTATAGGATAATCTAAGTAAACATTTTAAAAATTTCCCTTTTCGAAAAAAAAGGCTTTCATTTAGCTTGCTATCTTTTTCAATAGTACGCGCTGAATCGTCGAAACGAAGTAGGTTTTGGTGAATGTCCATTAAGGAATTTGCATGACATTTCATAGGAACGTGCCCTTAAAAAATGGTTGGTTTCAGACAATGTCATTGCAATATATGATTGACGTCCACCAACATCATATTTTGTTGCGACTGCAAATTGGCGATTTCGCGCGTGTGATAGCACTGTAACACTACCAAAGAGTCTCTATCGATCATGCCTTTCTAGAGAAACGGGTATGTTCCCAAGAAATTCAACACTGATGATTTTTGATAATACTTTCAATTAACAGGTTGGTAATATAGGAGAATGTTATGACTTGTGTTGTAAACAGCCTACGTGCAACTTAGCCTTTATGCTGGGCCAGAACTGCTTCTCTGTAAAGTGCTACAACAAAGACTTATGCTCTACCATCCCTGCCCAGCCATCGATCTACAATCCACAAATAGCCTATGTGTGGAACAGAAAGGAGATGGCTCCCAAAGTAAAAGGTATTTACTATATTTTTTCTCCCTATTGGGAGGGGAATGAGGAATCCAAGAAATATTTTGTTCTAGAGCGGGAATCAAAATAACGGAAATAATTCCATCTCCAAGGAGTGAAATCAGTGTCTCCCCGGACTGGACTCTCTGAACTTGGACTACGTACAATTTTATTGCAGGTACCGAGTAATAGTCGGCTATGCGAAATCCTCGACTAATATGATAATTTTGTTCTAGATTCATCGGCAAAGAAAAGCGAAATAACTAAACCAGCTCCTGCCTGTCCAAAGGCCAAAATCATAGAAGAAGTCACCTTAGTAGGAGGACTAGGAGCTGGTAATTTCCATGATAATGGCAAGGTTCAAGATATGCAACAGTGCCAGCGCATTTGCTGTGAGATGCCTAAGTGCAATCTTGCATTTATGCTCAGTTCCAACTGCTTCTCTGTGGAATGTAAGAATGCAGCACTTTGTAAAACGCAAAAGGCTCGGCCTTCGAAATTTTCTCCTCATATCTCATTTGTGAGAGCATTTGGATCAACGAAATTCATGAGCTCTGACGAGGCCACGTTGGCAGCTAAACCCTTAATTCCTCCAGCTGTACCTGCAATAAACAAAGGTTCGATTGCGGTACCAGGGAAGCCCGTTCAGCAACCACGACCTTCAATACCTGGTCTACCTGGAACACCCAGTTTACCAGGAATGCCTTCTCTTGGTCTAACAAATAATCAGCAGGCATCTAGCAATTCCAAACTACCAGGAATGCCTTCTCTTGGTCCAGCAAACGATCAGCAGGCATCGGCAAATCCCAAACTTCCTGGAAATCCTTCGCCTTCTGGGATACCAGGGTTACCCGGCTTACCTGGGCAGCCACCTGAACTTCCATCTGGTCTAAACAAGCCACAGGCCGAACCAGTTCAAGGCTCCAACCTGTTATCGCTGCCTGGCCAACCAAAGCTTCCGCCTCAAGATCTTCCTGGTCAACCCCTGAAACCACAGCCAAGTCAAGTGCAGGAATCAATGTTTGGCAAATCACCACTTGACATGCAAAATCCACTTCTCCCACAGCAGTCTAGCGTGCCTGGTAGTCCAATAATGCCGTCATCACCAGGACTACCGAATCACCTATCTCCAAGTCAAGCTCTTGGCATGATGTCTCCTCAACCAAAAGAAACAATGCAACCAGGACAAGGTAGGATTTGTATGGTAGAATAATTCTAAATACACATGTTGTATACTGTATACTAAATGACAATAATTATCATTGTTTCACAATAGGATTGCCTTTCAAAAAACCTGATAAAAATACAGAAAAGAAAACCGGCATCATGGAAAGTCCGGAGGCCAAAAAAACAACACCAGAAGACCTTCTAAAAACTGTTAATCTAACATCTACTATCACTGATGCTCAGCCAGGGCAAGCTATGCAAATGAACATAGTCCATGGCAAGTTACAGCTTACACCAGTTGATTCTTCGAAAGACCATAACTCTGGTTCTGATGAATCAAAAACGAACAGCAGTGGCTCTTCTGCCGGGGCCTTTGATGCAATTCTTGGTGGAGATCAAAGCAGCGAAGACAATAAGTGCATGGCTGCCAAAATTATCACTGATGTCACGCTAAAAGGTGGCAAAAAAGCGGGGAAATTTAAAGACCACGGTGATGTTAAGAACATGAAAGCTTGCAAGAAATTGTGCTGCAAGGATGATAGCTGTAATTTAGCCTTCATGCTTGAGAAGACATGTTATACTGTGGCATGCAAGGACAAGGACGTTTGTGATCATACACCAGCACCACCATCTGACTTCAGACCAAGGATATCCTATGTCAGGCCACTAAAAGATTCTATTAAGGGTAAGTAACAGTTTATGAAATCTTTGTCTATACTATTGTTGATTTTTAAACTCGTATATATTCGTGGAGAGATCTAGAAGGTACAAGTAGAAAGATTGCGAATGGCTTTACCTATGTTTGGATACTCTTTGTAAAATTTAACTGAACACCAAATTGTACCACATACTAAGGACTTCATGGTGTACCTAACATGCGCATTTAAAAAAATACACTATGATATTATTCATCATTATCCTCTCTGCCTGGGTGGCACGTAGGGCTGACGCCAAGGACTTCAATTATTGGACATCATTATTTCAGTTCTTCGTGCTGATGAAGGTTTCAGTTTTGAAACCGAAACGTCCAATGTTTTAGAAAATTTGAAATCAGAGACAACCTTACGTTTAGTTTATTAGTGAATAATTGCGCATTTAACTTCGACCTCACAGAAGGAACTAGATTGAGGAGAATTGAATCCTATTTTTTTCGTTTTCTCTACTTATTTTCAGAAATGGCAGAACTACCAGTTATTCCGAAGGCCCCAAATAACTTACGTTGTCGAGCCAGTAATATTACTAATGACAAGACATTTAAAGGTGAAATTACCAGCAACAACTACACTCTGCAACAGGATGCTACTGATATGCCAAAATGTATGGCAAGGTGCTGCCAGTCCAAAAATTGCGATGTTGCCTATTATGTTGATAACAAGTGCTATTCGGTGACCTGTACGAACAAAGGAGCATGTATACCTGTCGATGTTAAAGGAAAACCTAAAAATAAGATACCTTTGATATCGGCAATGCTGACAAAGCCCAAAGAAGAAAAAGAAGAAGTCACAGGTAATAAACCTAGATACACGCCATTATTTGCTTTTCCGAAGTTTTCTCCTTCTTTTGGTATGAAGTACTCGAGACCCATCGAATTCATCGAATTTTTTTTGGTTGAGAAATCTAAATTCTTAAAGACTAACATTGGAAAATTGGAAAATTCTGGGGGTGGAAGTTAGGACAGTGGAAAGCACGTCTTTGCAGTCCAGAACAAATGAAAACGGGTAAATCGAATGAAAATGATCAAAAAGTGGAAAACCTGTAAATCTAGAAGAAAAACCCTGCATTCCTAACAGGTTGGGGTTGGCACCAATTTTGATCTGAATCCCATAAATGCACTACATTATACTACAATTGTTATGTTTTGTAAATGTAATGCAATTTATCATTCTCTTAATTTCTCAAGACTTGGCAGCAGATGTGGATAGCCCAAAGAGCTCTGTCTCAGATGAGGTTACAAACCTCCAAGCTAGCAAAGACCGCTGCCGTAGCAACCGAATTTCTACTGGAATAACTTTGAGAAATGGAAATCGCGGAAGCAATTTTACCTCAATGGGACAGGTACTTTGAGACCTTTGCAAATAGTTATACTGTAGCTGACACTATGGGCTACTTGTGAGAGAATCATTGTTACAAGATGAAACCACTCCTCGAATAAACTAAAATAAGTAAAATAGGAATGAGTGCACATCGATCAATGCATGTGAATGCAACGTGTTGACTTTTTACTTCGCCTACACCGTATGGATGGATCATTCCTAGATAAATCTAAGCATTATCATAAGTGATTATCTTTTATTTTTCTTCAGATCTTTAACTAGTAATATAATTATATTAATACTTGGTATTTTGCGTTACTAACAGGTACAGAGCTTAAAGAAATGCATCGCCCTCTGTTGTGTACGACCATCCTGCGATATTGCCTATTTAGAAAACGACAAGTGTTTTGCAGTTCAGTGTAATGATGGTGTAATGTGCCAAACAAATGCCCATGAAGCTGATATAGGCATGAATGTAAAGCTTGCTTATATGGATCGACACAGGGGCAAAGTAAAAGAAAGAGGTATATAATTTAATAGTCTCAATATCTTATATAAAGTAAGATGATCATCCTCATTATTGTGCTAGGAAAAAATCTTGAAATGAAGGCGTACCCAAGGCAGGGCAATATTAGATATGAGATCTGGACATCCTCCCCCCTTCCTTCTCCCCTGAATGTATTTAAAAAAAATTTGTCCTGTGAAAAACTTTCTTTCAAAAATATCAAATGCCCCCGATGAGTTAGAACTGCACATCCTTGCAATCCGTGATTCTTAAAGATGAGGGTGCAATTGTTGCATGGAGCTATGCCAGCAGCATTTTTTTAAGAAGTGCCACAGGTAACAAATTGTTATTTGATTGGTTTAGGCATTCGAGCAATTTCCAGCAATCCCATTGCATACATATTCCGACTATCAAATGTGTTGCGCAGTATCGTGAAAGTAGATCTCGATTTTATTTCTACGCCTTTGCTGGCGACAGATGCGCGCAACCTTTACAGAAGCTGACACAAGCGCTCAATTCCCTGCCTAGGATAAGCCCCCATTTCAAGATTAAAAAGGCCGTAATTGGTTCCGCACAGCAGTTGTACCGCATATTGGTGCCTAAAAGATGATTAGTAGGGCAGGTCTGTAATTTTACTGAATAATATTTTATTTCATTTACCAGACTGGATGATCGTATACATAATCGTTGGTTCATTAGCATTTGCAGCTGTTATAGGAGGCGTTATATGGGGTGTTTGTATATGCACAAAAAAGTAAGGTTCCTTGTCTCTCTCTCTCTCTCTTTTTTTTATTTTTATTTTTTAAAATGAATTTTCTTAACCTTGTCCCATTGTTTTTTGTGTGTGTGTGTGTTTTTCTTATATAGAAATAAAATAGGAAAGCAAAGAAGATTACTTGATGATGAAGACGATGAAGATGATGAGATGCTACCAAAACGTACGTGTACAACTTATTTATAAAAAAGCGTTTTTTGACGAAATTTTTAATATCCCAAAAATGGAAAAATATCTCATTTTTCCTTTTTTTCCCCTTTTTTTCCCTTTCTTCCTTTTTTAGCTACTCAGACAAGATACAGAACACCGATGCACAGATATTAAACAACAATGGCCGAATCCAACCAAATTATCAATTCAAACTACTGACTTACAAATGTGCCCAAGAACCGAGATCTGTATCGAAGAAACCACATAAGACAAACACGGGAACGGGATACGTGAAAATGACAAGATCTCGAGGGTACATAATTTCACCCCTTTTAGAGCAAGAAAATTACTTTGGGAGACTAAGTCAAATTCATGACAAGATCATTCATTCCAGATGTTCACAAGTAACTTATTATTTTTATGCTGTATTCGCTATGTATTTTGCTAATGATACATCAATCAATGAAGAGAGCCAATGAGAGGGTCAACGGATTCCAATTATGTCGTATTTGGCGCCAAACTCTTTAACATGTGAAGTGGATTTTTTTTAATTGAACGTCATCGTTCATATTACTCAGACCTCACTGAAACGGCTTTCATTTTTTTATTTCTAGTTTAAATTTTTTGTCTCCGACTTCAGACTATTTCCCCAAACGTTTTCACCAAGCACACAACAAATTTTAACTAGAAAAAACTTTAACTGACTTCCACCGAATCTTCATATTTCAAGTCAATTCCCTTAAAAATGTGTACGTCAAATCGTAGTCGGGTTGTTGCTTTAAAACCTCTTTATCTAAACTACTTCAGAAACCCTCGCGCTTCAGTGCTTCAGTGGGTCTACAACGATAGAACCAATGATTCCGTAAAACACAAACGATGTAAATTTGTAAGATTTTTTCACAATCATAGCGCCTGTATATAATAATGATTTCAGTGAAGCGCAGACTGTTATTTAGAAAACGACTGGAAGTTCTATTCGACGAAGCTTGGCCTCTATAGCAGTTTGTTTTTGTGCTAACTTTTCGTTCTTTCATAATTAATGAAAATTGGAAACGTAAAAAAAAAATCGAATAAGAGCACGAAGAAGCAACGAAAAAGCTATTTAACCAGTAGCGGATCCAGGGTGGTTCCCTTTGTGAGATCTTGTAAAACCGATTTGAATGCCCCCTTCCCCTTCAGTGAGGGATCTTGTGAGTGTGATCATGCTCTTTACACTGATCATGTTCTTTATGCTTATAATGAAATTGGAAACTCTTTGAGCAGCCTATCATGTTTTTGATGCTTAGTAAAATGAAATTGGAACCACCGTATGTGCCGGCCGATCGTGCCAGCTCTTTCTGCCTGGCAGCCATTTTGGTACCCTCCTTTTAAAATCCTAGATCCGCTACTGTTAACTATTTTACCCCAAAAATAGTGAAGCATTTTGAAAATATACAGTGGAATACCGACCAACCGACCAATATTCAACAGCTTTTTTGATTGGCTATATTTTCAACCTTTTGGTATCAATATAAATATTAAATAACGAGGGCTACTGTAAGTCAATTTGACAATACTTCTATTGGTACGAGCTTTATATTTAATGTTAATTTTCAAGCTACATGATAGTAATAAGTAACAAGACAGATTATCATTGCATGTATGACTGATTATATTACAAGGAATAAATATTATTGGTATGTTTTTTGATAAATGTGTTCCTGTTTTTTATGAGTAAGAAATGTAAATGGAATGCTTAGCGTCGTGTTATTTATTTCTTGAATATTTTTGTTTTGTGGTTTTCGTTTTGTTTTGTTTCGCATTGTTTTTGATTTAATTCTTTTTCTTAAAGCTATTACACACCAGGCTACAACTTCAGAAGCCAGGGCTCTTATATAGAAGCCATATTTCGCTCTCCCGTCTTTAGCAATGCTATAGTTTTGTTGGGTTCTCTTTTGTCGGGTTCTTATTCTTAGCGACTGAGATCCTTTTAAAATCTAGTGTTTAGAAAGAAAGATGCCTGCTTTATAACCATCCTGGAAGAATAATGGCTTACTTTACAGGCGATGCATATACATTCCCTTTCTGTCTTTTCTTCTCGGGCCTTCATGTTTCTTTCTCGGATTGCCTACATATCATTACTGGATGCGCACCAGGGTCTGTCTTAAGTTCATGTGAGAAGTCTTACGAATATTCTTATTCCTGCGTATCTTGCTTTCTCAGGCTCCTTTTCTTGAATGTATCTTTCTGGCCTATATAATTCCTGATTGCTCACCACATTCGGTTTTGAATTGGACTCCCTGAAGTTAGGAGTCTCACGAATAGTCTTAATACCATGCGTCTTTTGCTTTCTCCTTTCTTGACTGCGTATCTTTCTTTTCTATATATCATTCCACGATGCGCAACCTAAGTTAGAGTATCGTGAATATAGTTAGTACGCCTCCTGCTTTTTTCTATTTTTGTTTGTCTCTTTCTTGCCTCTTGTTATTGCATTATTGTACAGTCTTAGTTGATTTGACGAGTGAGGCTTTCTTTTTTTCTTCGTGGTATAGTTCTTAACATTACCATTTCTTCGCTAAATCATGCTTTATAACGAAATGGAACGAGTCCAGTAAACAGCTGTTTGTTATGGGAAGTCAATTTAAACTTGACTCTTTACTCCAGCTTAATGTTAGTCAATTGGTTTCTGAATTAACATATTTTCACTGCGCTTGTGGCAACATTTGAACTGTATTTGATCC
This sequence comes from Actinia tenebrosa, assembly GCF_029948245.1. Lineage (NCBI taxonomy): Eukaryota > Metazoa > Cnidaria > Anthozoa > Actiniaria > Actiniidae > Actinia > Actinia tenebrosa. The sequence goes on along the minus strand of NW_028292569.1, from coordinate 24,265,941 downwards.
ATTTTCCCTTTTGATGATGTTCTTAAAAGCAGATCGATATTGCCTGTTGCTCAATGCATAAATACAGGGATTTAAAAATGGGCTTAAGTTGAAGAAAAGCACACTCCAGTCCCAGTGATTCAGAATGGCCTGCACAGCCGAAGGGCAATTCTTGAATGGAATCATGATCAGTATCGCGCAGATAAGATTGGGGAGTAAAGCTAATATTAATAAAGATATAACTGCAAGGAACCTTGTCATTGCTTTGCGGTTCTTTTTAACTCCAAGGTGTCGGCCGTTTCTGGTATTATGAGGCGCTTGTTGATGTATTATTGGAATAATGCGCTGCTGTTGTTGTGAAGAAATTTTTAAGATTGCACTGTAGCAGTACAGAATGACAAGAAAGGGAATAAGAATCGTTAAAACTGAGATAAAAAGCCAATATATTAACATGTCATTACAACAAACGCATGTAGTAGGTATAGCGAAGACTATGGACGTTACCCATATAACCAACAAGGCTCGTCTTGTGGTTGAAGTTTTCATTATACTGGGATAACGCAAAGGCCATTTCACAGCAATAAGTCTATCGATGCTTACGGCAGATAGGTTCAGTGCCGTCACAACAAGAATGTGCACTCCCAAAAAATCATTTAGTTTGGTAAGAGTATTACACGATACATCAAGCCATACCACCGACGTAGCAATAGGGATTGGTACGAATCCAGCCCAAATGTCAGCAACAGCAAGAGAGCAGAGAAAAAAGTTGGAAGCATTGCGTAGTGACCGTTTCTTATATACTAGGAGTATCACAAGCCCATTTCCAGTGATTGCTAGAATACTGCCAATAGAGCTAATGGCGATGTAAATGCCCATTTCCATAGAAGAGAGAAGAGCTTCTTCGTTGTCAATTCTGCATGGTTTTGGCACGACCTGACTTTCCATCTTGTTATTACGATATTACCAACCAAAAAGAGGCAATTATAGCAGACTTATAGTGACAGACATATAGTGGCAATTTTTGCTTATGAATATACAACAGCTATTACAATGTCTAAATTGGCCCAGATGGCATAAGAAATTCCTGGCAATCGACGAAAGATTAAAGAAACCTACCTCGATATCTCGCACTGTCGAGTAACAAGTTTGCATTAATCTCTGAAATTTTATTCAGAAACTTTAAAAGTCCGAATTCACACCCGCCAAGAATTAATTACAGCAATGAAATCAATACTCAATTTTTAAATTTTAGGGCAGATGAATCAAAAATTTCCTTTTTATTATTCGTCACGTTAGTCTTAAATATGTGTTTATAAATTCAAATGACAAAAATTGAGTAACTGCTGAGTAATCCTAAACCCTAAGAACGGCTAATGGGGAGTATTACTACGCTCAATTTTCTGTTTATTATTTATTTTAAATTCGCAAGCCATCTGCTCATCTTTCATTTTTGACTTATGTATTGTGCTTGGTTTCTGTTCTTTCCGTTTTCTTCCTCTTCCTCTTTTTGATTTTGTATTATTTTTATTTTGGCCACTTCGTGTCTTCCTTAATTCCTTCTTCTTTTGTTTTAGATTTTGAATTGATAAAAACAATAATCATGCCAACCATTTTGGTTTTCTTCTTGGTTTTCTCATCATTTCCTTCGTTTCTTCCTTTATTATTTCGGTTTTTCCTTTGTTCCATCTTTCCATTTTGTTTCTTGTTCTTAACGGTTTTCTCTGTTGGGTCGGCTTAAATCTTTGAAACCAGACTAAAAAATGCTGTTCTGAATTGCCGATTACGCAATCCATATAACAAAGGATTAACAAATGAGGTGGCCAAAAGAAGAAAGATGTACCACTCCCATTTATTCACAAGAGTTTGCGCAAATGCTGGACACTTTTGATATGGAATGACACACAACACAGAGCAGACTGCATTTGGTACAAAACACACGACAAATACAGTTAGAATCATTAGGAATGTTGCTACAGCCTTGCGGTTCTTTCTGTATTTATTAGTTTCCTTGCTAGCCGAAGGAAATGATGACATATAAATTTGCGGTACGACGTATTTTTGTTTTTGTTGAGCAATTTTTAAGATAGCAGTGTAGCAGTACAAAATGACGAGAAGAGGGCACACAAGCGTCAGTAACGAAATAAAGAGCCAGTAAATGCAAGCATTTTTACCATCGTTAAAGATCAGCATGGGTATTCCAAAACCAAAGGAAGACAACCAAATCAACTTGATGATCCTTAAAGTGGTTTTGGATGTCATTATAGTAGGATAACGAAGGGGCCATTTCACAGCTACTAGCCTGTCGACGCTGACAGCACACAGGTTAAATGCAGTGGCTACAAGCAATTGGCACGCAAGGAAATCATTGAACTTTGTCAGACTGTTTCTATTAGATGTCCAAAGATTAATGCCAAGAAAGACTGTTCTGATTGGATTTCCAATAAGTCCCATTAAAAGATCCGCAACGGCAAGGGAACAGAGAAAGAAGTTGGACGTATTTTGGAAGGATTCTTTTTTGTAGACAACAAACAATATAATACCATTTCCAATGATCGCCAAGACACAAGACAATATGCTAAGAACCATTAGTATTTTCGTCTCCTTTGTCGATAAACTGTTCTCAGGGTCAAAAAAACAGCCCTTGGAAATGTTTAGTGCCATGACTGATCAATCCATTCGGGGAAAATGAACATTATGGACAGACAGTTGCCCTATAGAGAGGCAGGTGACCTATAATTGTTTTCCCGCGGACGAAATTATGACAAATGAAAGTAAATATGGGTTTTAGTACACATATGAACGTTTTCTAATAGCATGGTATATTTGCCGCTTATTTGTTCAACAAAAACTTTATTCAATATTTGGTTACATAGGAAGACTTTGTTATCTCCGTCTTGGGAGTAAACTGTTTTTAAGTAAAAAAAGAAAAAAGAAAAGAAAAAAGAAAAGAAAGAAATGAAATGTGAAAGAAAAGAAACGAATCGAAAAGGAAAGGAAGGGAAAGGAGAGGAGAAAATAGAAATGCAAAGGAAACAGGAAAGAAAAGAGAGAATGGAAAGGAAATAAAAGAAAATGAAAAGAAAAAAGGAAATGTCAGGTTTATTTATTTTATAACACCAACATTTATCTGAAGTTCCATTGCCTTTTTGTCAAGAAATGTAGACATACTTAAAGAGCCGGATGTAAACGCAAACCCACGAGGCTAGAACTTATCTATTAACTATATATTGCCAATATTACATCAAATATTAATAGCATTGGGATTAAAAATTATAATTTAAGTGATAATGTGTATTACTTGTACTGCGCGAATTTTCCGTTTACTAACATGATCGAATGCGCAAATTCTATGGGATTTCTTATGTTCTCACTTCTCAATCCTTTGCGACTGAATTTATAGAAAATGTTGCAATGGGACTAAGAAATAAACGGTGCTTATAGCAATTATCATAAGTTTTTTAGTGCGAAAAACGCACCAGACGATACTCAAATTACACTGTAAAAAAATTAAGATTTAAGATCTATGAACTAAACTGAAGTAATAGAAAATAGTGCAATGGAAACAAACAAAAAAAAGTAGTTGCTAATGGTAACTTTAAACTTTTTACTGTAAAAACGCTTAGTAAAAGAAGTAAAAGTATAGTTTTTCGGTTATATCTATCCATCCCATATCTGAATAACCTGGGTCATGATAAATATAGTTCTAGGCTGGCATTAACAATTTGTTATCGTTTGATGAAAGAGAGCGATAAAGTAATGTCATTCTTTAAAGTAAAATATATTATAAATTATTTTAATCTATTTATTTGCTGCAGGTGCATATAAAATGACAGGGAAAACAGGAAACAACTCCTAGATATTGATTGGAAAAAGAGAACACAAATATCGAATATTTTCGAATGACTGACTTAAGTTATAAACACGGAATAATCGTCAGTCTTTTTATCACAAACAGTATCATAGTTAACAACAGGACGCGCGCAAGGTTTTTTTACAACGTTTACTTAAGGTGGCCGACTACTTTGGAAACTGTGAATAAACAGAAAATTGAAAATTGAAACTTCTTTAACCTGAAATTTAATGCTGATTCCAAATATGAAAAGAAAAATGGGGTGTCCCGAGCTTGTTTCGAGATAATCAACATTTGATGGATGCCTACGCGCGAGTTTTTGAGTTTTTGATAAAAAGTAGTCAGCCACTTTAAACTCTGGTGTAAGCTATTTTTCAGTTTTCTTTTTGTTGTTGGGAAAAAGAGTTATTCCCACTGGGAGGATTACACACGACACCTCAAATACCACACGATTTTCAGGATTCTCGAGAGTTATCTGTCTCAGGGGATCATATCTCACATTATCATGTGCCCAGACGGTATAAGTAGCCACCCATATTCCAGTAAGACCCCTTCGAACCAGTTCGGAAAGAGTATACTGATACACATCAGGATCGACGCCCCACCCACCTCCCCGCTGCAATGAATCCTGTTTCCCACTCTGAGCAACTTGCTCACAACTGCCTCGGAGATCAACTTCCCATATTACTCTCAGTGGGAATATATTACGATCATGATCGCAGCAATGGGACAGTAATAATATAACGTGTCATTTAATTATATTATCAAAGAATGATTGGTTATACTCTGACGCGGGAAAATGGATATTGTTACACCCACCTCGATTCCGGAGAATGGTAATTAATGGTCTTAGGTTATTTTTTTAAAAGAATAACATCGAATCAAGAACATATTATTATTTTTTCAACAAAACCAGTTTTGCTTACCACGTGAAAGACCTACGCCTTTTTTTGATGTAAGGTCCAACAGTTCCTTCTCAACTTCCTCAACAAATGCAGGGAAATTCGAATCCGTCAGGCATAAGCGCATGAATAAACCAAGGCGAGATGTTGGGATGTTAGAACTTTCGTATGCCTTTGGGAAGTCATTACTGCAACTTCTAGTGGACTGAAAACAGGAAACATAAATCAAAAGCGATCTAGGAGGTGAAAAATTAATTATAGTTCTTTATCAAGAGAATATATGAACTAAGAGAAGGATTCCCCGTGCCCTGCATCATGTGCACACTTTGATGCTATTTTTAGAATCTATTCTAAAACGATGGTTACAAGGCTATATAGGGGCAATTCCTTCTCTTAGTTCATTTTCTCTTGTCTTTATATATAAAATAGCTGTAAGAATAAAATAATTGCTGATTGGTTGATAGCGCGCGCTTTATTAGAGCAGACAGCACTTTCTTTCTGCTATACGTTATGCTTTTCCTCAACACTTCTCTTGTGTTCTGTAAAACCCTGCGTGCTTTACAACTGCAAACAACAGGCCTTAAAAGTTATTACTGAAAAGCAGGTCATTCTAAATATAAAGTATTATGCAGAAGTGCGTAGGTGAGCGAGCGCACGCACCAAGGGACGGAATAATGACGCATAAATAATCCTTATGTGTACAATTGTTATTAACATGCGTCAACCATAATTGCAGGATTGCGTAGTAAGGCATGTTAATGCACTGCAATAATGGTATCTAACTGCGCTTGTTATTTTGAGGTCGATCACAGTGAACGCAATGCCAGTGGATGTAATCCATCGCAAATAAGAACTGAACGCAATATTGATTTAGAAATTTCAAAGCAGGTAAATTAATCGGTCGCAATTATCTATTATCGATCGGTTTGCGCATCTCAATTCATCGATCGTCAACACAAGTTGGCGTAATACATAGCCGATATGAACGCAATTCCACCATTTGGTTGTTCCAGGACTTGCTTTTATATGAAATACCTTTCCTGCCACTTCTGTTAAGGTCATTACGGCTCCCGTGACGTCATCTGATGTACCGCTTTGCTGCGATGACGTCAACATTTGAGAATCTTCCATAGGTATTTGTGATTCTCCCTCCGTTACAGGAATCTCTCTTACATCAAAGTGTAAGGACATCTTAGACACAAAGTCATGGCACGAATCAGTGGAGGACTGCGATGACGTGGTGGAAAATTTGATACGGAATCTTCGAGTCGAGTCCTTTATTAAAACCCAAATAGCAAGTTCGATTAATAGGGGTGGTTCCAAATCCCTGAACTACAAATGAGCCTCCTTAAATGAGAAATACAAACCCCCTTTTTAGGCCATCTTGATTTTATTGAAACCCCTATAAGACAATTACAAACCTTCTGCAATTTAGGATTAAGTGTCTGGTAACGAAGGTAGGCAAGCCAATCCCAAAAATCCGTTATCCAATTCAGTGGTAAGATACCACAGGTAGCCCTAAAAATTACATTGTTTGGAAATGCATTGCATGGTAATACTTCTTGGTAATAAGGGAGATAGATTTTGATAGTTAATTTTGGTAGGATTTGGGGTGGATACACCATTAATCTATTTGGTGTATATATTTCTTTCCATCTGTGACTGCAGTGATAGAGTCTCAACCTAAGAAAGGTATTTTTTAGACCAATGGGCCTTACTCACACTGCCGTCATTTTATTTTTTATTTTTTTCATGGGAATAAAAACCTATGTTTAAACCCACATAAATTTATTATCAAACCCTTGAATGTGGGGCTGCTTGTGGGAAAATCTATTGCTCCAGTGAAAATGGCTGCAACATGTCCTCTGATATTTACCAAATTTTTATTGTGTAGTTCCAAAAATTATCCATACCCCCTATCCCCTGGAAATTCCAATTTTCTTCCATACACACTCTGTAATTTTTGTTTTTTCTCTGACCCCCCCACTCTTCGAAAATTCCAAATTCCTCTGTGGGGTGGGTAGGGATGATTTCTGGAACTACACATTATTGGTTTACGTATTGGTACCAGGCGATACTTCCTGTTTAAATCAAGTTCTCCCATGACATTTGGTTCATCTTTACCCTTTATCTAAATAGTTAGTCATTTATATTCTTAATACCTACGTTGTGTTTGTACATAAAAAGAACACTGTCTCCTTTCACTGCTGCTCTCAGCCACTTTTTGGATTCAAACAATGAAAAGTTCTCCTGTGTAATAGAATCAAGTAATAAGGAATTAAGCTACATCAATGACCAATATTTTTTACTTTGCACTAGAAATGAATAGATACATATGCTTATTAAAACATTAATTTTATTTTCATTCAAACATACAAATATTCAATTTATCTCAGACTTTTTATCATTCTGGCTCACTTACGAGAATTTGGTTTTGTCCTTTGGACATGTAGGAAATGATAAGGTGGTTGGAATCTGTATAGGAAATCTGAAGGTCAGAGCTATTGTCCTTTGAAATCTCCTATTAAAAAAAAAAGAAACAAGAGAAAAGTGGAAAATGCTGATGACTGAGAAATAAGCAGAAATAATTTATTTTGAAATATGGTTTCAGATAATTACCCTACCCAACCATTGATGAAATTTGAAAAAGGGTCCCACCCCTAGGGAATTTCCAATTATATTTCATAAACAGATTTTAATTTTGTTTTGTCTACATAGTCCCTGAGATGTGATACCAAATCACGATCAGACACCCCATCATTTACCCCAACACATTAGAATATATAACATTACATTATACATTAAATCATAGAAGCAAAAACATAAAAAGGGAAAATGAAAAAAAGGAAAATTTGATAAAATAAGATCTAATATATAATTAAGCTTTGTTCATTCTCCAATTTTGCAAGCCGTCGATGATTCGCGGGTTCCCGGGTTTACAAGTTTAAATAATACTTCTCCAAATTACATAGCAGTTTGGATACATCTCGGAATCCAAATAATGTAATTTTCCTAATTTAAAAGTACTATTTTGAACTATATACAAATTATCTGTTATTTAAACTTAACATATTTGGCTCAACAACTAATTACAAACCTTCCAGTTTGCAGGATTTCGATGACTCAGAGAGCTTTGGCCTGTGCTTGACATAGAAATACACCTCGAGAATCTTTCTAATGGCCAAAATCTGGACATAGACATTTTTAAACTTTAAATATACTCTATTTGAAAATAAATAGTGCTTTAAACCCTCATAAACGAATTTTTATAAACATAAACCTAAGTTAACAGTTTTCCCGCCATAACTAGAATTTGACACGCGCGCACGCGCAGGTATATAAAATCGGGCTTCCTGTGGTTTAGCCTCAGTCCAGTTTAGATTTGAAAGAGATAAAAGCTAACGTGATAAATATTGAAAATTAATAATTTGAATAATATCATTTCATTGATTTGTGAAAAGAGATATCTAATATGGAGTAGGAAGTCCTTATGTTGAGGAATTTGGGTTCAGGAGACCCAAGGTTTAGAAGAAAAATCCCGAAGACGGGGTGTAGGAATTTGATGATCAACCAATAAGATCTTGTAAGTTGTTTCTTAACCCTCTGTTGTGCTGTATCTTAATTATCACTTCTAATTATTAGTATTTCTAACTCCGACTAGGAACTTGTAAAGGCCTATATTGTGGATTTGAAAAGAGGTCTGCAAAATGAAGATTGGTAAACAATCCCTCTTCCAATGGTGAGCATTTTCATGTGCCAAAATTCATATCAAGTTTTGCATCTTTAACTTTCTTTATCTGGTGAGCATTCTACATGTCTATATTAACATATTTCTGGCATTATATAACGGCAGAGTCAAGAAATGTGAATATATATGCATTTCTTGTTTTGTACCACCCCTCCCCCTCTAGTAAATATGATCTCATGGGAACTCCCTAGTTATGGTTTCCCTAATTATTTATATCCAATTATAAATGCAGACTTTCATTGAAGCATGCAGATTTTTAATGTCTTTAAAATGCTGTGATACACTTATCTCTCATGACATGCACCCATACATAAGTGATCAACTTGGACCAATCACATAAAACCTATTTTGTATTGTTAGTTTTTTTCACACTGACCTTGACTTTTGTATGCAGCTGAACAGCTGGCAGTTGTAGAAACCCTGAACCAAGATATTATTTATTTGTTTATTATTTATATCCAAATATAAATGCAGCTTTCATTGAAGCATGCAGATTTTGAATGTCTTTGAAATGCTGTGATACACTTATCTCTCATGACGTGCACCCATGCATGGGTGATCAACTTGGACCAATCACATAAAACCTATTCCTGTATTGTTAGTTTTTTTCACATTGACCTTGACTTTTGTATGCAGCTGAACAGCTGGCAGTTGTAGAAACCCTTAACCAAGGTATCTTGAATGGAGGGGATAGAGAATTATTGCTCAACCACTTAGGGGAGGGGGGGGGGTTTCAGCAAAAGTCCCCATTCTCACATTTTCTTTTAAGACTAGTATCATATGTATACAAATCTAATATAATCGAATATAACAAATATGTATATAAACCTATTTTTATTTTCATAATGATTTATGGAAGATACATGATTGTTATCTATGTACAATATTTACACAACTGAATTGGATAAATAATATGTATATATATTCATAAAACCAACTAAAATATGAGTAAAAAGCTTTAGAGCTTTAACTAAAATAAATATAACAAATAACTACATTATTGCATGTTAAATTTTTTTAAACATCAAAAACGTACTAACAAATTTAGGTAATGAAGGCTTTATATAAATTTGGTTTACAAATCATTATTGAAATACATTTACCAGAAGAATATGTCTTCTATTACTTTGGCTGGTATATACAATGTGTAAATTTAAGTTTCTTGTCATCATCATCATACAAAACAGTTCACAGTTTGCAATTACTGTAGCAACAAATCGTTGGGTACACATGCATACTCGTATACCTGATTAGAGCTGAATGATTGATGATCTGAGATTCTTGAATGATGTAACTTGCTAGTCTAGATCTGTATACTACTGTGTTCAAGAATTTACTAAATTGAACAAAAGAAACAAATATACCAAAAGCCACTTCGATAAAGCTGATCTGGTAGATCCATTTGGAGTTTTATCGTCACGTTTTTGAGTCTCATTTAAATTCACTATGTTTGAGGTTGTAGGCAAAACGTCCTTTGGCTTGTTAGTAGAACTTACATTTAGTTCTTTGTGTGACAATGAAGCTGTAGTTAGCCTTGGGGTCAGTGTAGTTGAAACAGTAGATCTAGCATTGGTTTGTTTTACTGAACTTTGTGTAGACTTTGAAGAAGTTGTGGGAGTTGTTGCCACCTGCATGCCTCCAGTTGATATATTTACTGTTTTTCTTGCTAGAGTTATTGGTGTTGTGAATTTAGGCTGGGATGAAGTATTTGGTGTAACTGTCTTGGCAGGGTCCACTGTATAACTAATATTTGGACTCGAGGTAATTGTCTCTGTTGAAGCAGTAGTGTCCACAACTATTGGCTTGCTTGTTGTTCTGGCTGTAACATTTACATTATAGTGATATATTCCATTGCTTTGGTGAATATTCTTCTTGCGATAAGCTACACACTGATATATACCAACATCCTCCATTTTGATGTGTTGTACTATCAAAGTTTTATTCTCTACAGTAATCCTTCCATTAAATGCCATGGAAGCAAGTGTTGCTTTTCCATCTTTTCCGAAAAGCTTTATTCTTTTAGTCATGGAATGCCTTTTAAGAATAAAGGTCCATTTTATGTAATCTAGTTCATCATCTGGAATATTAACTTTGCAAGGAAGTCTAACTGATGATCCAACAGGAGTCTGGAAGTTTTCGCAACTGATCATAATTTTGTATAGAACAGTTTTTCTCATATATTCTTCAGAGCGAGTATGACAGCTTATGTACTTTATTTTTGCAATATCAGAATGGTCAACATTTTTCACCAACAGTATTGCTCCATTTTGCAACTGTTCATACTTATCAGTTTTCATTGGAACTTGTCTTCTTGAAGCAAACCTCCACCGATATGAAGCTTTGTGTCCTTCAGTTCCACAAACTAAAGTGGCTGTCTCTTTTTCACAAACTTTAACAACCTTTTCAATTTTCTCTCCTCGTGGATTACTGCTAGTCCCAAACAGCAATAATAGTACCAATATGAACAATGCATCCTTTGAAGTCATTTTTTCACAAAACAATTAAAACCTGTTTTGACCCAAAAAAAGTTTATGTTATTAGAAATAGTTAATATAATAATGTTTATATAGGAAATCATATGACTTTGTGGGTCCATTTCTGCAGCTTAATAATATTTACAAAATTCTTGCATCTATTGTCTTTTATGCTGAGATTAATATTCATCCGTGCAAGTTTACATGCTAGATGATGCATTTTGTTTACAATAAAAGCTATCAAACTCCAGACAATTAGCTCGTTAAGTGAAATGATAACAGAAATCAAAAGAGACTATTTTCTTTCTTTCTTAGCGAAATGTTTTTGTTTTTGTTTTTTTTTTCTCAATACTTTACTTTTTGCCGGCGACGCTTATTTCTTTATTACTATTTTTTTCCCTGATATCTGAATGGCTGGCGCACGTCTTCGACTCTAACCAAGAATAAATTATTTTAGGAAGTTGTCATGCAGACGTGATATGGTGCTCAGCTTGGCGCAGAGCGCGATAACTTTTTGACTTTTAATCGATTTCTCAAGGGTAAAAAAATATGGATTTCCTTTCCATTCCCTGTGTATCATCATCAGCGGAAATTCTTTTGAGGCGCTTGATTTGATCGTACAAACACGAAATCATAAAAGAAAAACAAAGTGCGTAATAGAATATAAATAACTTTCGCTGTGTCATTGTTATGATTGCGCTCCATGTTGCCGATTAAGGAAAAAATTTTATCTTAAAATTTTATCTTTTATCGAGCAGTAATAAAACAGCTAATGTGTTGCATGACTGGCATACCCTTGCGTAATTCATTTGATATGTAATAGGTATTTTCCTTACGACTTCCGCTCATACAGGCACGTGTAGTTCAATCGAAGCTGACAAAGCTTTTTTAGACCAAGCAAAACAAAACACTAGTGATGGTTATGACAGACCGGACTAACACATGGAAACATGATTACCTTGAGCAATATTCTGTCAATTAACTCGAAAAACGAAATCCTTTAACCTTATGCCCGTTTTGAATATCGTTTTGTCAAAAAGGGGTCAAAAAAGACACACCATTTTTTTCGACATATTATTGACAATGGTACAAGTAGCAAAACATCTCTTTTGATCAGGCTACAAATGTTGTTTGCTATATAATTATAGCGTTTTTGTGCTTTACATCGATCTCTTAATCATTTTCGTGCACTAGAAATAAGAACTTGTTAATGAGGTGCAAAATTATTTTCTTATCTTAGGAGTAAATTGCTCATTTCCAGAATCGTGTGACCACGTAATATGGGTGATTTTACCCATAAGCTTATGTAATGAAACTGTTTTTCTTTTGAATGCCAGAAACTGAAGCAACAAAAAGTTTTTGAACTTTAGTTTTTTCATTTTCTTGGGGTTGTTTTATAGTTTTACAATCAATTTAGCAAGTATTTTCAGCTAAGCAAGCGTCAATAAATCCAACCATTTAAAGCTGATTTCGAGCCTATCGGATGAACCAAAAACGTTGTAATTCTAATAAGATAATCAAAACTTTCGAGTGACTTACCTTTACGAAAACTGTAAATTTAGGTCCAATAGAAGAATCTTCGATTGCAATTACTCTTCTTAATTTAAGAATAACTGTCCAAGTTCCTCGTTTTCTTAGAAACTTTATCTCTGCTGCTTGGCTCGACCCTTCCTATACCCCGTTAGTATTTTTTATGCACGACTGCAAAAGTCATTGAAGTAGGTCAGGTTAAGCCCCTTAAGTCACGCGCGCCTCGTTATTGGCTGTTAAAAAACAAGCAATTCCTGATTTGAGGGTCTTTTTTACTGTTAGCCAATCACTCAATCTGTCGTCAACTATGTTTAGATCTTAGTACCGATAGTGTCGTTATTTATTTCTTCGTTGTTGACACAAAGAAACCGTGACATTTATAAAATGTTTATCAATGACATCAAGTCACGAGGCGCAAACCTCTCGACGGGATTAGGGGAAATTACCTGCTTTCATTTTCGAAGTCATGACAGGTTTCGCGAAATAATTCTTTGAACAGAAAAAAAAAGCGCCACAAATATACTATACTCGTTATTTTATGTTCTCTCTTTTTTTTATTACAAAGTAATAAACAGTAGGTCAGTCATCCTTATCTTTGTAACAACATCAAGAGTCAGTATTCATTACAATCAAAGTGCAAAAACATGTCAATGGCGCAGTTAGAAAACGGAACAATTGCGTCTTTCCGGTTTGATTCCGGTTTTTCTGCGTATTTAGTCAACGACAGAGCACCACCCAGCTATAGAATAATATGTGGGTGGGTGCGCTAAATTTAAATTTAAAAAATATCAAAACAAAGTCCTTTTTCCATTTTTTTTCGTAATTCGAGAGAGAGAAGCTTTTCAAAGAAAATGAAAAGGTAGATTAGAATCACTGTAGAATAGAGTTGTGTACATAACTGGCTATGGAAAGGAATTGAAAATAGAGATTCTCAAGATTTCCAGTCTTATTGCTCATTCAACTCTCTGACCAGTGAATTGTATTGTCGGTCTCCCATTTACCCACTTCAAAACCCTTTGCATTTTTAATAAAAAAACTTCTTTATTTCAATCAGTCTTATGATTAACAAGTATTATTTATGATTTCTGGTTATTATTTACAATTTACAAGTATGCATAGACGAATTTTGAACACTATTTAGTTTCAGTTTGTATTTATTATTTACAATTTACAATATAATTGATCCAAAATTTTGAAGAATCTGACCTATATTAATATCTTTTTTTCTATATAAATGTTTTAAAGTTGAATACGTTATATATATAGTAAGAACATCATGAACATTTTTCGTCATAAAGGAAATGTATTATTCATAACTGAATTGAAATAACCTAAAGAAGTCCAAACCATTTAAAACAAATAAAAAACGACCTTAAATATAGTGGCTGTACAATACTTACCTATCGAAACTGTTTTTTTTTTTTTTTTTTTTGTACTATATTTATTAATATAAGTATGCATAGACGAATTTTGAATACTATTTAGTTTCAGTTTGTATTTATTATTTACAATTTACAATATAATTGATCCAAAATTTTGAAGAATCTGACCTATATTAATATCTTTTTTTCTATATAAATGTTTTAAAGTTGAATACGTTATATATATAGTAAGAACATCATGAACATTTTTCGTCATAAAGGAAATGTATTATTCATAACTGAATTGAAATAACCTAAAGAAGTCCAAACCATTTAAAACAAATAAAAAACGACCTTAAATATAGTGGCTGTACAATACTTACCTATCGAAACTGGTTTTTGTTTGTACGATATTTATCTATTAATATAAGTATGCATAGACGAATTTTGAATACTATTTAGTTTCAGTTTGTATTTATAAAAGCTTAATTTGAATTTCAAAGGAAAGCAAATTATCTACAGTTACTGTAATCATTAATAAAATATCCTGTATTTATTATTATTAAAATTATTTTTATCTTTTTTTCCTATTTCTTTTTTTCTTTTTTCATTTATGTATAGATTTTTGAATCATACTTACAAAACAAAACAGTTTCCTTGGTTTTCTGCGGTAATCATATAATTAACTAAGCTAATAATGACTGGGTCTGGATTCAGAATTAACTGCTCGGCGTAACGAATTGCACATATGGCGTTGTTTGTTTTTGATCAGCACACGCTTCCTATATAGTTACACTTTGGTTATCTTATTGCGTAGCTTGACATTCGTAAAGGCGATATCAGACTAACAACCCGAAAGCTTCGGATTTTAGTAATAAAGTCCAACTTTGAACAAAAAAATATATTTCAAACTTTAGAAACCTATCAGACGAAAGGAATACTGAGGCGCTATATTTAATTTTCCTCGTGATGGATAGACATTTTTAAAGCGGTTATTCATATCTAATATCTAAGTGCCGCCTCCTTAGTGTCACTTTACTACGAAAATAAACATCAGAGCCGCGGCAAGACACCAAATACCCCTTTCCTTTTTCCCGCAGGAATTTAGTTTCTTCCCGGATTCTTTTGCCTTAGGGTCGTCTTTTTTCTCCAAGGTTGGGCTTTTTGTGCTCTTTTCATATACTGCGACATTAAAGAAGTACTCAGAGTGGCCCCTTTGATGTTCACTTTTCCATATGACAGTACAAAGGAGCTTGCCTTCAGTTCTTTTCTCTATTCCATTGATTTGCAATACATTTCTGCCGATAGCCACGAGACCATCAACAAATTTTTTGCTCCCCTTGATCAGTTTTCCATTCTCGCTAAGCAGAATCTTAGAGCCGTTCGAATGGAATGCATAAAACTTGTATACCACGTCAGTTATTTTCTGATTGTTTGGTACGTCAGCCTTGCAAGTAAGGTTCACGTTGGACTTGACACCGGATATGATAGTTTCGGTATTGATCATTTCAAGTTGGACAAAAATATTGGTTAATGTGCGGTCAGTGACGCGGCAATTATAAACCCCGACATCCAGCGAGGTCACATTTTCTATCTTCAGTGTTTTATTTGGAAAGATTGTGTACTTTCCTAATTTATCTTGAAGTTTTATTTTCCCATTTGAACTGCCGGAACTCTTGGACCACGAGAAGTCGTTTCCACTACTGTTACAGTGTAGAAATGCAGTTCCATGTTTCTCTGCTTTCACTTTTTCTTTGAAGCTTATTTCAGCGTATCCCATGCAAGCCAACAACAAGAGAATTAATAATTTACAGTATGACATTTCTGCAACAGAAAATATGTTTTAAGTGTGTTGTGTGTGTTTAAGATGCAATTCCTTTAAAATGCAGTTTTATTCCTCCCCCTGTCGTCTGAAGAAATAAGCTGTTTCGTGAAGTACCTCAATTCCATTTATGGCAATATGCTTTTCATCACCTTTTCAGAAGGGATTTTTCCCCAAAAGTCACTTACTCAGCATTTTTATTTTTAATTGTCAGGTATACAGCTGGCGACTAAAAACAATATTATTGAACTGATTGATCGTGAATAATTTCCTAAGAGTCTTATTACTTATATAGTAGGTACAATTAAATGTTGTGTTCCTTTTCTGGTTTTTCGATTTTGCACTTCCTTACATATCAAAAGAGACTGATTTCCGAGAAAACAACTACTGCGTTATAAATTCTCAGTATAGTATAGACAATGGGCAATGAAATGACTGGCAAAAGTATACAACTGAACTGATAATGATAATGTGTTTATTTTGCAGTTTTTTTTAACAGCCGACTGATTTTCTAATTTCCTAACTTTTCGAAAGCAGGTGGCATTAAGTAGCTGTTAAATAAGGATCCTTCCAAAATAAATTACAATAAACAACCGAAATATTCCCGCTAATATTCAAGGAAGGTTAAAAGCGATCAAGATCATTGTAATTCTCAACGTCATCAATCAGATGCTGTATATATTTACTCAAGAAGTAACCTTTAGACAAAAATACATATAAATCATTGAACTTACTCTTGATCTGAATTTTTCCAATTCCTGTATTTTCTTTTCCGAAAATGACGATGGCTAACTGAGTGGACGACAACGAGAATTGAATTCTAGTAATAGACTGCTTTAATATTGAGTCGAATTGAGTCTTCGGGGGAAGTCCCACTGCTTTGTGAGTCTTCGGGGAAGCCCCACATAGAGGAGTTTTCGCATGACTGAAAAGCTCACGGCACGAACACGTTCTTGACACGGCTAAGGATACCCCAGACAAATCACGTTGCTTGAGAATTTACTCTCCATTCAATCAAGTACCCAGAATACGGCATAAACACGGCGCGGACACGGTTACGCCAAAGTCACGGCACTTTCAGACCAATCACATTGCGCGAGAAAAAAATCAGCCAATTAAAATTCTAGAAAAGATCACGGTGACGGCACGTCACTGAGCTTTTCACAGTCATACGAAAACTGCACTATAAATACGTTTACGTAGTTTTCTCATTAACAAAACTGGTACGCGCGCCTTTTTCGTGTTATTAATTATTTTTCTGTCAGACATTATTATGACATAACCTTTCACATCAGATTGGTTTTTTTTTTCAGCTAGAAAGTCAAAGAAAGCAGGTTTGCTTAGGATTGCATAAATGCATTAGTTTGTGAGAGATTAAAACGATTTGGCTTTAAAATTTAATAAACAAGCTCTGTCATTCTTAATGATATTGATAAATCTGATGGGGTAAGAAATTAGTAGAGTTTTCGTTTCCGTCTTGCAATTGAATTTAGTAGAAAAGCAACAATAAAAAAATATAGTCTGTTACCAAGATCAACTTGATCAGTTTAATCAATTATATGCCTATCTAACATACAATGAGCTTACTCCAATCTAAATGAAAAGTTTTACAGGGCCTTGATTTGGATTTCAGATAAAATACCATCAATCCATCTGGTATTTCGTTTTTCTCGGCGTTTCGAAGGATGCTTCAGCGTTCATGTTTTATAAAAAACATTAAAATGTTTTTATAGCATTTAGTTACGACAACAAAATATTAAAACGCCCAAATGAAGAAATTGGAAACACATTTCAGCTGGATAAGCTCGTTTAGTAATAACTCTACTAAATGTTTCTGTTTTTATCTAAGAATACATTTTCCTTATAGGACTTGTCTCATGTTCTGCATTTTCTCATGAACGGTCGACGATCTTAGAACACTTTATATGAGATATCACAATGATATATCATATTTTCCTTACACGACTTGTCTCATGTTCAGCATTTTCTCATGGCCGGTCGACGATCTTATAACAAATTCAATGACATATCCGCTTGTTCCATTGTCGACCTGGACCGATCAGTACTCGATGATGCTTTCAAAGTAAGAAGATTTTTGCTTCTGCTACAATGCTGATACACAATGGAAAGCTCTAAAGCGAGCAAGTTTCTAGAACCTCAGGGAATGATGATAACATACACTAAGGACATTTAAAGTTATAATGTAGTAATCTAGCTGCACATGCACATGAAGCAAAATGCTAACGAAACGATGACAATAATTGCCAGTGGAAGGTATGAAGCCGATCTTGTTGCGCAACTCTTTGTTTTTTTCGCAGTTGTCGACGCAGGATATGATGGCGTGGAAGTGATGGAGTTACCTGTTGATATAACTTCATTGGTCGTTGGCTTGATGGTTGATGGCATACTGACAACCAAATTGATGTAATACATTTCACGTGGTCGGTTTTCCTTGAGTTGCACGATGCAGGTATATCTCCCAGAATCATCCTTGTGCGCATTTGATATCTTGAGTTTCTTCCCAAAAGCTGATATCCTTCTAAAAAAGTTTTGTGGCTTTGCAAACTCAGTAACACTCCCATTTTTCACTATTGTGACAGTCTTTGAAGAGTACTTTCTCTTCCAAGACACCTCATACCAATTTTCTGGAGGCTCCGGGACATTACAGGACATTGATACGGTCGATCCAGGCTTCTGTATTATTGTTTCCTCAATAATTTGAAGCGTTATAACGCAGGAGTTCATGTATGTTAAGTCATCACTTTTCTGCTTGTACTTGTAAACACCAGTGTCTGAAGGCTGGATATTTTTGAGTAAAAAGGCCCCATTAGGCATTTTCTGGAACTTTCCTTGCTTTTCCTTGATTTTCGTTTTATTGAATAAAAGCACAATGTTTCGATAATCTGTTATTACATCGCAGGTGAGATTGGCTTTCCCGCCTAATTTGCCTTGTATCAGTTTCTTTTGCATACTGGTGGGATCTCCCACTACACACTGACCAGCAAATACCAGGAAAAGAAATGAAAACGTATTAAGTACCATCATTGTCTTGCCTTCCTGGTTGATCTAAAGCGGGAAAAAAAAGACAGAAAACATAACGAGTCAATTAACGTATTTTTAATCAGTAATTAAAGTGCCTTTGAACCTTTACTCAATAGTTCAGTATGGTTCTACAAGAAATGACCTCCTATGGCATCACACTTATTTAAACATATTGTAATTATAAACCTTTCCAAGATGCATCACTCAAATCATATAAAAAATGTTTTACGATTCAACTATTCACTTCATGTAAAATCATTACTGACAATATTGAGTTAAGGGAGCTCATAGGCAGTAAAATATATAATAATCCCCAATAATTAAGTCGGTAATTCGTCTCATCAGCTAGCTCCAATATTTTGGAATTGATAAACGTCAGGTGAGAGCAACCACAAGACCACTAGAAATGATATATATATATATATATATGTCTCATTCAAAAACAACGAGCTCGTATTTTGATAGCATTGATAAGAAAGAATGCTTTTAACAATCGTAAGGTCAAAGGGGTAAAGCCAACTAAAAGCCGATTCTGAACAAACCTTTTGCGACAATGTGCGTTACAATATATTATGCCGGCGACACGGTTAAAATCAGAACAAGAAAAAATTTAGGAACGGTATAGTAATACACCACAGCATGAATGTCTATTCCGTTTGCAATATCAAATTTGTAACTGAGGCCGAAAGCGAAACTTATTCATTTGGCAGCGACGTATAATCGATATATCCCCACAAACACACGGCACGAGTCGGAACCGTAAAAACGTTGAGTGAACCGGTAGAGAATTCTTTCGCCACTTTCATAGCATCTTCAAGTGACGAATAACATTCGCTAGACAGCTCATAAATACTTGAAACAGAGTAAGCAATCGAAGAAAAAGATAATTTACCTTCATTGACCGATATGTACAAATGGGAAAAACAAGCAAGTGATGATTTGACATGAGCATGTTTTCGCTATTTTACTGGTGTATACTGTCTCCACATACGCCTGTTTTATTCAAGCAAGTGCCATATTTGCTTATATGATGGAGTTAGAAATAAAAACTTACCTGCCTTCCTCGTTCAAGCTCAGATATACTTAGTTCAAAGAGTAAGTTATTCTGAGAACTACCATCGACTCCGTTTCGTTTGCCTGACCGGCCGAGTGCCACCCGATCTCAGTAAACAAGATGCGCCAAATTCGCATAGATTCTCTGCTCCTGATTACATTTACTGAAAAATCACATCTAGTTTAGATACCTGATTTACAGCTTTCCATGCTTTTGAATCAGTCTCAAAGCAATAGATTTTTTTTTTTTTTAACCAGAAAAACACACAGAGTATAGTAATTCTAGGAAGTAACGCCGTTGTCACGCATTTCAACTTCTCGGAACTAAAGCAAGACGGATTCGAAAAAACAGCTGGATTCGAGGTAACTTACTCATATTGCTAACATGAGAGCGGCCTCTTTCAATTTTGGGGTAAAATTTTTGGACTCTGCATGCAGCTCGTCCTAAATTTTTTCATCTTCTTCATCTTTTGCTTGCAGAAAATTAATCCCTACCGGATCTAAACCTTCGTTTTTAAAATAGCCGCGTATATAATGCATTGATAGCTAAACATATCGAGCTGCATATTTTTAACGGGAAATGGATTCTTAAACGGAGGAAATTGCATTTCCTTCGTTGCGTTGCAGATAAGAGGTTACGAATAGTTATGCACATGACAAGTTATCTGATGGACTTGCAAGTGGCAATATGGAATTATCCAAAATTTCACTCACCTTAGATCAAGAGCTATGTTGGTTGTCGATGGTCTGCAAAATCAGTAGCTCACGATACTCAAGCCTGTATATACATCAGCATGACTAGTTCCCATCACATGATGACTGACTTTGCCGGGAATACCCTTGGCAACTGAGTACTTTAATAGTGCTGTTCAAACTATTCCCGCCCACGCTTGGATAACTTCGACGATATTCCGCGCTATATACATGGATTATTGCCATGCTTTACAAAAAGTCTATATAATTTTAAGTCCTTGCTGCTACTTGTTGCATTTCTGGTTTTGGTACTAATATCAGTAAACCATTTTATCTGGCATTGTTGACTTGATGAGCTTTGGGTCCCCAATACTGGAATGAGGATTGACAAGGCAAACGTCAATATCTTCATATTTCTTGCTTTCATTAATAAGTATATACCATAAAATTGCCCAAAATTTATAAAACATATACTGCTGTATGCGATTACTCCCAGCACTAGAATTAAGTTTGTCTTCTTAATTACACAGTGCTTTGTTGTTTTCCTCGAATTCTGTACTCTGACCTCGAAGGTGGAAGGATGATTAACCGGTCTGCTGTTTTCTGCAGCTTTGTCAATGCTGAGATCCTCTTTTAGCTTATTACTCGAGACGCGTGTTTCTTGGAAAGTCCGGAAGCGTGATGCCATTTGTTGCTGGTCCCTTGCCCTACCCAGGGTTGATCGACTTCCGTTAACCTCTAAAGAGCACAGGAAGTCCACAGCTGTATTTTTGTCAAGCATGAAGCGAAAGATGTTAGCTCCTTGCCGCACCCAGGATTGATCGACTTCCTTTACCTCTAAAGGGCACAGGCAGCCCACAGCTGTATTTCTGTCAAACATGAAGTGAAAAGATTAAACCTTGCACTGGCCGCCCGAACACGGTTCGATCTGAGGCCGTTGACTGTAGTTGGTTTTTTTTTTTTTTGTTTTTGTTTTTTGTTTTTTGTTTTTTTTGTTTTTGTTTTTCGAAATTCGCTCTGAAAACTTCACCAGAAAACTAAACACGGTTCAAGCAACTATTGCAGCAAGTTTTAAAGCAAATTGTTGAGTGAAACATTTTATCGTATATAACTTCATCATAACTCCCATACATTCCCTTATAAACCATATACAGGAACCTTGTTTGGGCTGCCTGTGAACCTTGGTGTCAACCGTAGTCGTTCTTTATGAGCGGCCGACACTATTGATGTCAAATGGAATAGATTAGTGTCGATTGGCATAGATGTTCATGCAATAGCTTACAACCGATTGGGATGGTTTTCGATTCTCTTACCACTATAATCATTTATTTCCTTGGACGAACTCGTGATGAACGTAAATGATGCTGAACATAATGGAGCTAAGAATGTTTGGCGATAAAACGTTCGTATACTAAAATTAGCAGCATGATAAGATATTTTGCTATAGAAAAGTGGCCCAGCTGTGATATTTCCACTCCATGCACAGGTAGCCCAAGCTTGGTTTCTGTGGTTGCATGTCATAAGTAAATGTATGGGGATCCATCAAAAATTTCAATAAAATCAATGAAAGTGAAAGTTCGTAGTAGGTAAAATTTTGAGGCTTTATTTTACGTTTCAATGATTTTATTAAACTAATGTTTAAGACGATGCAGGGACGTACACCAGTTTACTTACAAAACCTTTTCTCCGACTACCATATTTAATACAACCTTCGAAATCATGATCATAAACTGTCAATACCTAAGCCACACACTAAATATCTAAAACGATCATACAGCTATAGTGGGGCAAAATTGTGGAATGACCTACCATTAAATATAAAAGAGGTCAAATCAGTACGAAAATTTAAAAAGGAAATTGATAGTTTGTACAGTAAGAAAAGTTGTAACTAAGGGCTCCACGGCAAACATGTAAAACAGTAACTAGCTTTTTAATTGTAAATCTTTGCTTTTAAATATTTTTAGGTAACCGACTGATGTTTTTACCGTGATAAAATAAAGAACCTTCCTTCCTTACTTCTTTCCTTTATTGAAATTTTTGATGAATCCCCATACATTTCCTTAATAACATTACACCACAGAAAACAAGGTTGGGCTACCTGTGCTCCATGCCTGTCAGAAAACAGAGCTTAGGCTGTCTGTGCTAAAAACCAGTATACTGTAGTGTATGTGGTACAAATACTTCGATGCTGGTCAGAAACAAAAATTAATAATACAAACACTTCTTAAAGCAATGTATTTTTATATCTCGCGAAGCTTTTATCTATATACATGTCACTGATAGAGCATCTACTACGTAAAGATAATCAATATATTTTTTAAATATAAAAAAAACTTTAACAAAAAACTTTTTTTTATGCAGGAGTGACCATACTGTAAATCACTTTTAAATCACAGTGACGTTTGTATCCTGATTAAAGATTTATTATTCTTAATATTCATAAGATGCGCACGCGTTAACTAAAGTTGCAAGCGTCGGCTCACTAAACTCGACGGGAAAGATAATCAAGAATATTTTTTTTCAAATATAAAAAAAACTATAGGCAATCAAGAATATTTTTTTCAAATATACAAAAACTATAGGCAATCAAGAATTTTTTTTTTTTTTTTAATGCAGGAGTGACCATACTGTAAATCACTTTTAGTGACGTTTGTATCCTGATTAAAAAATTTTTATTATTAATAAACAGCAGTAGACCCTTTTATTCATAATATGCGCACTTATTAACTAAATTTGCAAGCGTCTCACTGAACTCGACGGGAAATAAAGCCAGAATGTTCATGAATGTTGAGATAATATAAAACGAACAGCATGGAATATGTCTCAGTAAAAGTATAAACAAATAGCTAATTGTTTTTAACATCGCTACGAATTTAATTTTTAATATTCACAATTCATAATCAGTTTCGATTTTATTTTATTTTATTTTTGTTGTTGTTGTCGTTGTTGCTTAAAATTTGAATTCGCGTGAATGAAGAACTGTGGCCAGAAATACTATGGGTATATTCCGGTTATCCTCTGAGCTTTATATTAGGTAGCCTTAGGCCCCGTCCACACGTATCCGGAAATTTTTGTATCCGCAAATTATTTTTTGCGGATACGAAAATGTTTGCGTCCACACGCAGCGTATTCTAATCGTTTTCGAATCGTTTTCACCGTCCACACGTATATGTTTTCTTAAAATTTGCGGATACGGACACAAAAATTTCCGGACACATGTGGACGGGGCCTTAGTTCCATCCGGCCTTTTTCTTTCGGAGTCTGAAGAAAATTCCTGATGTGTCGCAGGCTATATATTTGGTAGACTCATATTTTAGTCGAGCCTTGATATGTTATAGTTTGGACATGTGCTACATTTTGTCTTAAAACTAAAAGGATATCATATTTCTTTGCAATCATAGTATGTAAATCTTTGTGTACATTTTTTTACCATTTGTTATTCTATTTCAAGATGGTCTGTGTAGATACGGCATGTAATTCATAAGAAATCCAAGCTCGATCATTAAGATTTAATCAGAGATTATTAAAGATGATTTTCATAGGCGTATCCTATGCAATTATGTTCAAAGTTTTTTTTCTAAAACCTACTGATCTAATATTTCAGCAATTACTACTTTGCGAGAGAATCGGTACTACGGAATCCACGGATATTGGCTGCCGCCACCAGAATCCACCAGAGTCGCTATCTCAGTTAAGGCATATGGTTAACAAGCAATCGAAGTATATATCCCATAAATATATAACTGACACAATACCAAAGCAAAAAATCCCCAATTTGCTTTCGTACCAACGCTACTTGGTCTGTTGTCTTTTTCTCCCCTCTTTTTGAACACAACAGCAATGACTTCTTTTGTGGACGGAACCAGAGTTTCTTCTGTCTTTGACCTTGTATCTGGTGTTTTCTTTGGCTTCACTTTTGTGGAATTCGGCACATTCTTCTTTACAATACAATACAATACAATAAAATAGACTTTATTTTAAGAGGGTAGCACTTAACATTTTAGGAATTAAACCGATGACCCTGTGGCCCTCTTTGTTCAATAAAACAATCGTTGAGTCAGTTTAATTGGGATTATTTGAGTAATCATATCAGTGTCCCGACACAGTTACTTAAAATTGCACAAAGTCGCACTCGTTCACTGGGAGACACTAATTTGCCTAAGTATGAGAACGGCCCGTGATATACAGGTCTCAAGGAAAAGCAATTGGCCGGGGGACGCAAAGAGGAACTTAAAACAATTATATGTAAAAAGTGATTACTTACAGTTGTTTTCTGTTTTGTCGTATCCGTGTGCACAGTAGACGTAGGTGTTGTTTCCTTCCTCGTCATGCAATCTGGTACACTAACAACTGTAGGCAGGGAAAATCGCGAAGTTTGCTTCTCCTGCGATGTTTCTTTGGTGGTCGCAATCAATTGGGGCTCACGATCGTATACTTCGAGAACGAATGTATAAACCTTCCATCGACTTGATCCCAATACATATTTTTCTTTCTCTCCACGGCATGTGTAGTTTCCAGAATTGATTTTCTTTAATTGTTCAAGAAACACATTCGTCCCGTTGCTATATGTTAAGTCCACAGATTCGTTTTTAAATTTCCATTTCATTTTTAAAAGGCCTTTTCGTAGCTCTGTCCCATCTTCTATGACCTTGCAAATTAGATTAACACTAGATCCAGATGGTACTACGAGGTATTCGCATATGATTGCTAGTGATACGCAACATTTTTCAGCAGACTTCGCAATTCTGTATCTGTATAAGCCAGTGTCATTTTCTCCTATGTTTTTCACCTCGACCAGTGTGCTGTTTCTCTCATACTTATTCACATCATGAGTCATGTCAACCTTTACCCATTTATGTCCAGTTCTTGAATTTTTTAACTTGATACTTGTGTCCTTGTCTATATTATTTATATTACAATTGGCACTGGGTGTAAGAACTTTCGAATCACCTTTACAGACTTTAATTTCGCTAGTAGATTTGCAGTTATCCGTAATCGTCGTGCCAAACATAGATAGGAGAATGAATCCAGCAATGACTTTGAAACCTAACAAAGACATTGGTTTTGATTCTTTTGATGAAGCCAACAGTAGCAGTTGAATGTCACCAATCTGAGAAAACTATAATGTAATAAAATCATCATCGAGTGCATGACAGTACAGTAGCACCACAAAAATGGCAAAAAAAGTAAGCCGCCAGAACGGGTTAAATAAACCCATTACAACTGGTTATTACCGAACCTGCTACGACTGGTTCAGCTTCAACCCGTTAGAACGGCTTCTGAATATACCAAAAGTACAAGTATTATACTTGGCGATGAATCCGCTACAACGGTTGACTAACCCGTTACAGTCGAACTCGCTACGACCGGATTCAGCTCCGTTACAGTCGGCTGTAACGGGTTAGTCAACCGTTGTATAATACTTGTACTTTTGGTATATCCAGAAGCCGTTCTAACTGGTTGAAGCTGAACCAGTCATAGCAGGTTCGGTAATAACCAGGTGTATTCAACCCGTTCTAGCGGCTTACTTTTTTGCCATTTTTGAACTCGTAGCTGCTCCTGTTTAAAGTAAATCATGGAACATCGTTTACCTATTGAAGAATGAGCTAAGTCTTGTTAAAGATCTCAATTTTGTGTAGAAACAGGAAGCCCAAACAGCTGCACTTCACTACATAGTCTGTAAAGAAGACCAACAATGAAGAAGTTAGGTTTATGTCATTTCGTTTTGATTTGGTATATGTTCAGACCTCTATCCTTCGTCCTCGAACGCTGCTCAGTAATTATGAGTATGATGAGTAATTATTTTCGTCTTCCTAAGAAAAATTCGAATTTACATCTTTAAATCATTCAACCATTGCCGTCATGCCCAGGCCCGTCGCTAGGGGTTGTTCGATGGTTCGAACGAACTCCCAACGTCCGGTCCCACCTCCACCTTTGTAGGGGTACGAAATAATGAGCACCATTTTAGTTTTTCAAGAAATGGCATAACAAAGATTGGAAGGAAAACGAACCTCCCCTTTAAAGGTCCTAGCGACGGGCCTGATGCCTGTGTAACAGAACATTGAATGGGAAATGATGCCAAAGAGGCTCTCCTTTGGCGCCGCTATGAACGTTATCGCACGCAGTAATCTTATGGAACTCCATTCCTCAAGCAATCCCTGTTTCTCTTTGTGTAAAACCTATATGCTATACCTCTTACTATGAATATACCTCAGCGGAATCAAAACTCATCATAGGCCAAAACCTAAGCTAGCTTGGATAATCTGTGCACCTCATGATTAAATGCGGAATGCTACTAAGATTTACTTTAGGATTCATGTTGTTCACAAATTATCGCGTATGAGCTACACAGACTAGTTTCGGCTACTTGGACTGATAGTCTTTAAACCCCTAATCTATGCAAATGTTTTCATTTACTTACTACTAGATAACCTTGCTAAAGAAAGGGGTCGACGATTTCCGGACTGCGTAAAATGTTCTTGGAATTCACATGGTTTTCCGGAATAGTCGATTCCAAAGTCGATTACATACTCACCCAAAAAATAGTGTTATTTTCTTTCCCTTCAATTCCTTTCCTTTCCTTTGCATTATTTTCCTTTTTATTTTCCTTTTTTCCATTTAACTTTCCTTTCCATTTCCTTTAGTTCTTATTCCCCTTAATTCATTTTCTCTTATTTTTATTTTTATTTTCGTTTCTTTTATCTTCCTTCCATTTTGTTCTTTCCTTTTTTCCTTTCTTCCACTTTCATTCCCTTCCCTTTCAGTTTTTCCTGCCTTGCCTTGCATTTTCCTTTTTGTCATCGTTTCCCCTTGTTTTCATTCTCAGGCTCCTTTTCTTTCCCGTTCTTTGCTTTTCTCTTAACTTTACTTCCTCACTTCAAAACTGACAAGTTAAGCCATAATCATTTGTTAAAGAGAGCTAACTTCAAGCGGCGATAATAGGAATGACATTTAAATAAAAACAAAGCCATCAAGCTTTCCAGGAAGATTGAGTTAGGGAACTTCCGGAATCCCTGGAACGACAGAAAACTGAAAACTTCCCAAACACTCCTTAAAATTTAATTTTCTATCGCTATCTCGCGATTGTATTCATTATTAACGTCTGATTGATATTGACTGTTGGGAAGAATACTGTTCATTGATCAAGCCAACGAGCCCGTACGTGTTTGCCTCAATGTTTGTCCAGATTATATTAGATGGAATTTTATTTTTCCTCTTAATGAAGAATGAAACTAAATCAGAACGCTATGTTAAAATAACAGAGTCAAGTATACAGAAAAGTGTTATCTAAATCGAGACAGATTTCTGTTTTTCATTTTTCAATTAACCGTCAAAACAGTGGGCAATAAAAAAAACAGGGACCGATGCGGAAATGTCTGTATGAAAAACAGGGACTTTTCGCATGTTTCACGCAGAGAAAACTATGCTAAGCTAAATATCTCTTCAAAATACTCTGTTAATGCTGTGCCATTCCTTGATAAGAATATCGATTTGCACGGAATATCATATTCCAAAGTTACCGTATGAGAAAAGGTGATAACAGTTCCCATTTTCAAAATATTCAGTCATGTAGAAATTAGGTTGTTTTCCTGAAATATCGACTTTGTATGTACTATGCTAGCATAAGCTATATCATGGTATGCGTAATGCGAAACCAAAGAAAATGTATAGAGCTTTTAAAAATATTTTGAAATTATTGATGTCATGTACAACGAATGCCATGGACTACGTTTGTCACAAAAGTTACGTTTATTTTTCATGCACTTTAACGGTACGAAGACCGACACGATAATAAAGTTTGTTTATGTAGGTACGTCACATTTCTTTAGTTTAAACTTCTGTCTTCATATATAAGTCATAATATCGGTCGTTGATAAATTGAATTAGAAATCATATGCTTGTTGCACAAAGCATGTTATACGTCGTATATTAGTCTATGTTACTTTTATAGTAAAACTATCACATTCATCAGTCCCTAGTTACGCGAGAGCTACCCAACATTCAGCGTGCGATATTATAGAGTACAATACCTTCTGAAGTATAGGTATATGATCTTTACAGTTTAAGAAATACTAAGACTAATGATTATAGAATATATTTTCATGTCTAGTGCATTTAAAACTGGTTTTCTTAGACAGTTTTTTTATTCTATGAAGCAGACTCTTGGCGTTCTTTATCTGATTTGTTTTGACTTCTTGTGTCGCGTTCAACGACACTTTATTAAGCCTCTCTAAAAAATGAAGCAAATGTCATTCAATGTTTTTGTCTACACGCACTGGTGTCGCACGTTTGCCTAAGGATATCATCTTGAGCTTAGTCTATAACAAAATAAGATTTGAAATTTCATAATTACTACATACCTCTTTATCGACGTGCTCAAAATATCCTTTCCCAGCACATGTTTGACTGAGTCACTTGTCTCCGTGTCGTTCCTTTATGCAAATACTACCACGTCTGAGAAATATACCTACTTTGGCTCTATAAATAAGAGTTAGAGTGGTAATGTTGGGAATTTTTAGCTTACTATCTATCCATGTGATTGGTGAAGACAGTGGCAAGGTTATGATTGGTTTAACGGAGCAAGCCTATTGGCCCTCACATTACTAAATTTGTTCTACAACTTCTGTTGATAGATCCCATCACCTATCTCTTATGCTCACCCTTGGACGTCAGATGTTCAGTGAAGTGTAGTTCCATTGCAATACGTTATTCTAATACGTCTGTTTTTCGTTTTCTGTTCCTATTTTGACAATATATGTTGTATTTTGTCCGAAGGTCTTTCGTCAAACAAATGACACTCGTTTCCTGGTTAATCACACTATTTATCGCAATGCCTTAAGTTATTCCATCAAAACATTGGAATTGTCCCATTTTTATTAACGCTTTACAACAACGTCTCTGGGTATACAATAGACAGATGACGTACATAGAAGTAGCTGTTGGAGTAATTTTGTAGGGGTAGTGAGGAAGGCATATCATCAAGAGCTAGGATTGTGTTTAGTGGTGATCGATCAGGACCCATATACAGTATATCGCATGGGCTTCGAAGAAGTACCCATGTTCTACCTCTATGACGCGATGATTATATTCTCGTTTTTTTTCATTCTCATTGTTGGTAAATGTGGAGGTGAGTTTCTGGCTAAGGTGGCTCTTTGCAAAAGGGTTGAAAACCGTCCGTTGATAAACCCCATCACCTATCTCTCATGCTAACCCTTGAACGTCAGATGTTCAGTGAAGTGTAGTTCCATGGCAATAAGATTATTCCGATAAGTCTGGCTTTCGTTTTCTGTTCCTATTTTGACCGACTTTGTCATACAAATGACACTCGTTTCCTGGTTAATCACACTGTTTATCGCAATGCCTTACGTTATTCCATCAAAACATTGGAATTGTTCCATTTTTTATTAACGCTTCGCAACAACTTCTCTGGGTATACAGTAGATTGATGAAGTAAATAGAAGTAGCTGTGGGAGTAATTTTGTAGGCCATTAACAATGCCTTCGTTGCGGGTAGTGAGAAAGGCATATCGTCTAGAGCTAGGATTGTGTTTATGGTAATCGATCAGGGCCCATATACAGTATATCATGCATATGGGTTTCGAAGAAGTAGTGCTGTAAAAAAAATAGTATAAAAAACTTGCATACACCTGTGACTTGCCTGCATGCTTTTTCCCTTCTTTCTTGAATTCTTTCTTTCTTTCGTTTTTCTTTTTTATCATATAATTTTCTTTTTATTTATCTTTTTTCCTTCCCTTTATTTTTACCTTGTAATTCCATATGCAATATGGCACACTCACAAATTATGGTAGCATTATTCATCCCTAAGTTTTGGACCAACATTACGATCAGGCATTTCTGAGGAAAGTTCAAAAAAACCACCTACTATAAATACTTTTTATGTCGTTTTTCATTTCTGTAATGAACACAAAATCATTTCACGAAAGTTTGTTTAATATACAACTATGTGGTTATACTGAAGTCGTGCCCTTCTTTGCCCGCCCTTCGTCATGTAATTCTGTATTTTTTCTCGGGTATTTAAACCTGACATTCAAGTTAGTCGATTTGTCATATAACTCTCATCATGGATGTTCTGGGAACTATTAAATCATCCCCTACTAAAAGTGTTGTCAGCGTTTAATTTTGTTATGCATTTATCTATCTTAGGTCACCAGTTCAAGAATCTATGGCTATCACCTCAGTGTCCTGCGATTAAGGTAAGTCTGATGTCAGTACTGATGTCTGGCAGAAATGCCAGATAAAATTTACTGATGCTCTTCAACGTGTAAGAGATATGACCTTTCGTTGCTTATATGATTTACTACTAAATCTCTGGATTACTGCAACTAACAAGGAAACGTTCAGAATTAATATATTTTGCAAGCTTTTCAATTAAAACTTTATGAATTATTTTGCACTTTTCCACCTTTTAATATTGACTACGGAAATAATGTTTATGTATATAAAGTTTAGTTTAACTTCCGTCTTTCAAAAACTTCACGAGTTTTGTAATAAGCAGTTTGTTTCCGCCATGGCACTGCATGTCTTTTTAACGGAAAGGAATCGGACATTATACTTTAGAACGTGTTAAATCAAATCATCTTTCATTCATTTGGAAACTAAAACATAGTATAGATTTGTTCACATTCCTTCGTCCCTAAGCTTGCCGAAAAGAATAGCGCATCTTGAAACATCTGATTCGTGTGGGCCATCAGTATACCAATGGTGTTATTTTAAAAGGCTGTAATCCCATTTGCCTGGATAACGTTAATGCTTTTTCAACAGAAGAGATAAGGAGTGTGATTAGACTAGATTAACTGGATGTTTATCAGCTTTATTAGTAATACTGTAGATAGAAGAGCTTTATAGCAACAGTTTTAGTCAGCTTTTTAACATGACATGAGTACGAGTGTGCTTTTGTTTTGCTTTTTCTTTTTTTCTTTTTTGCTTCTTATCTCTTTCTTTCTTTTTCTTGTCAAAACCATTTGTCATTTCTATGGCTTTGCTGGAAACTTTTGAACAAATGTGAATCTGACGTCCCCGAAAAGTGTTGCATGGACCCACTTGGTCCATTTCATAGGCATCTGCTCATCCATCCATCCGCTCTTCCATCCTTTACTTCACCCTTCATAAGTAATCGATCCTTCCCCTCATCCTTCCATCCAACCAACCATTTGGGTGGCGTAGTGGTTTACCGCTCGCCTCTCACCTCGTGGTCCAGGGAGTGATATGAAATATACATGTATCCATTCATCCATCAATCTTTTCATCTATTCAATCCATCCATCTATCCATCCATCGATCAATCTTTTCATCTATTCAATCCATCCATCCATCCATCCATCCCGCATCCATCCATCCATCCATCCTTCTATCAATCTTTTCATCCATTCAATCCATCCATCCATCCATCCATCCATCCATCCCGCATCCATCCATCCATCCCGCATCTATCCATCCATCCATCCATCCATCCATCCATCCATCCATCCATCCATCCATCCATCCATCCATCCATCCATCCATCCATCCATCCTTCTATCAATCTTTTCATCTATTCAATCCATCCGTCCATCCATCCTTGTATTCATTCTTTCATGTTATCTGACAAATGCATCTATTTATCCTTTCCACCTTTCTTTCTTTACAATTTTCTGAAGCGGGAACCAGATAGTGGAGTTGCTTAGTTGCTTATCACATTTTTCTCTTTTCTCTTTTTCTCCTCCTCCTCCTCTTCCTCTTCCTTAGTCTCCTCAGCAGAGATTTTAAATGGATTAGTGCACTGTTAGATATCTAATCGTGGCAAAATTAATTCAGCGTCATCAAATTTAATTTATTTTCAAATTTCTAAACATACGGGACGGGGGGAAACGATCGGGATTTTCGCGGGTAACGGGAAACCGGAAACAACCGCTGAATCAGCTGATTACAACAAAGCCTCCTATCCTAAATGTCCCGTATGTTGATCATTACGTCACTTCCTCCTCAATCCTATCAACAGAGCGACACCAAACATGGCGGACGGTTAAAGTTTATGGAATCCACTTTACCAACCTGTTACAGCATTATCTATTGAAATCGAAGTCAAAATTTACTTCATGGAGATATATTAACGTCATTTGTTTTAGCGGAGAGGAGTTTTGAGTACCTGAGTGGCTCAAGGTTGATTGGATTTGGGCTTTATACTTGCTGAAGAGGATGAGATGATAGCACCTATGTTTTGGAATCTCTGCAAAAGTTCTTGGAGAAAAGGGTTTCTCTTTGAACTTTTTATATTATTAACCCTTCTTCTAGCTCGCTGTACGTATTATACGTTTATTTGTGCTTTCATATATTTGTTCTTCGAGTCTTATGCGGTTCGACAAAAGCCTAAAGTAATTTTTCGTTGTTGCAGATGGGGGATGTTCGAGAGTTCGTAGCCTTGGTTGTGGTGAACTGTTTGAGGGACATTCTCTAAAAGATGGCAAAGAGGCAGGCCTTTTTAACAAGCTTGGACGAACGGACGATGTCACAAAGTGTGTGGAATATTGCTGTGACGATAGAGACTGTAAAACTGCGTTATTTGTGGGCAAACTCAAAGCTTGCTACACTGTTGATTGTAGAAACTCAGATGCTTGCAAACCCGTGCCTGCTTTGAAAACATCTCAAAAATATGGCATGAGTATTTTTCAAAAGCCTATAAAAGGTAAGTCCTTTAAACTCCTAAATTTTCGATTTACCGCTCAACAGACTTTTTTATTCGAGTCATAAATTATAATAATTATATTCGATTCTCGGATTTCGTCTTTTGCCCCTTTCGTCAATCAATTTCGAAGGCTCAAGATTTGAAATCTAAACTTGTGACCCTAGTCAAGCGAAAAATAATTCAGTGAACACTTTAAATCTTATGACGCTAAATTCTTCACTCTATAAATTTCTGTGTAGCAAAGTGTCGTTTCTACGCGTTCGTATTACGCTCCATTTGCTTACCATATTCTTTTGTTACCGATGTTTTGATTCGTATTATCTTTTGTTCCTTCCATTCCCATACTTCAAGAGGCATTCAATTCCTTCGTCCTTCCACTTTAAATATTTAAAAACACGATAAATTTCATGTTTGCATTCATTTTTATTCATGATTTTAGATAATTTATTTCGAATGGTCTCGTTTGCCTTGCGGTTTAGGATTTTAAACCTTTCTCTACCAATCATTAATAATTTATCCCATTGATTTTGCCACGATTAGATATCTAACAGTGCGCTAATACATTTAGACTCTCTTTAGAAAGTAATTATCTCATTTTCCACATATATATAAAGATCTTTAAGAAATATTCTTTAAACAACAGCTTAATTGCTTATGATGTAAATTTACAAGACAATAAGATCTAGTTTTAAATAGCATCCGCTGTTTAAACACAAGTCTAGCTGTGTTATGGATGAATGCATTATCTATTGGCCTTTCCCTTCTCAGGTCAATAAATGTACTGTATAATCCAATGATACAGTTAATACCACACTGATTTTCAGTCTCATATACTATGAAAGTTACTATAAATTGTGTATCAGAAGTTGGAAACTATAGTTTTGAGGAAGATATTTTATGGGACAAGGATTCATTTGTAGGAAGCTTGATGTTTCTCTTTCACTTCAAAGAAAAATATTTTCCCCAAATTTGTTGGGGTGACTAAGAAAAAATACTTTGAAATAAGTGTTGGTCAA
This sequence comes from Actinia tenebrosa, assembly GCF_029948245.1. Taxonomy (NCBI): domain Eukaryota; kingdom Metazoa; phylum Cnidaria; class Anthozoa; order Actiniaria; family Actiniidae; genus Actinia; species Actinia tenebrosa. The sequence continues at coordinate 24,231,790 of NW_028292569.1, read as the reverse complement.
ATAGCATAAAGAAAATAAAATGTTATGAGTAATTGGAAATTAGGCAGTTGCTGTATTAACAGAAGGACTCCTTAGGAATGCTGAATAATACGTATCTTTCACCGCTGTGAGTTCAATGGGTTGGGTCTCTGGTTCAAGCACTGCAGTCCTCATGTGAATTGAGTTTGTTTGATGTGTTGTTCTCTCCTATGCTACGAGAGTTTTCTCCAAGTTCTCCGGTTTCCTCCCTCTGTAAAAAATGGGCATGCGAGTTGAGGGTTGTGTGCATAGAACACTGAATGTAGTGGTAGTGAGTGTGAGTGAAAAGTGTCTCCAATTAATGCAAAAGTGCTAGAATGACTAGACACTTCAATAAAGAGATTTTTTTTTTTAACTTATAAATGATTAAATATCGTAGGTATTTTTGCTGTCCATGTTGAAAATGCTCTTTTTGATGGGTATGGTCTTTGGTATTGTCCAAAAATATATGCACTTAGAGAGAAAATGGAGAATATTGTTGGAAATAGTCGTCACTTTTTGTAAACCCATTTTCATGATTACATGTATATAGCCCAGAAAACTAGCTATAATTTCAGACTTATGGGGTTTTGGCTTCAGTCAATCAAATTTCCAAAATTTTGAAAATATTTGTATATTTTTGATTGAGTGAAGCTACATGTAAAGATCTAAAAAAAATTGGATTGCGTCGGTTGTATCATTATGACAATGGGTGTAATACAATGCCTGGAAAAAGCATCCAGACACAGGTGCAGCATATATGCAGAATGTTTTTTATTTTGTTTACATTTTTGAGATTTTTGCAATACTTGCTGCACTTGTGGGGTTTTACTTGTGTTTTACCTTCCCTGCAACATACTTTGTCAGTTTCTACTGTATGTCAAAACATCATTTATTCAGCCAAGTGGTCATGTCCAAGAAAACTGATCAATGTTATTTTTGTTTGTTTTAAATTTGTCTTATTTCTCTATGTTCTTAAATTTTCCCCACACAGTTGTATAGGAAGGAAAATCATTATCATAAAATCTTTAATATTTTTCTTTCCTTTTTTTTCAGGAAAAACTCCTAAAACAAATGGGTAAGTATAGGATGGATTGGTTACCAGAATTATTATAATCATTATTCTCTTTCATTTTAATGTATGTATATTCCTTAACAATATATATTTTGTTAAAAAGTCCTGGATTTTTAAATCAATGTTCAATATCAGAGTTATTGATGAGTATAATGTCTAATTTCAATGAAAATGTGTACTTTAATCTGAGTTTTTAGATTTATGCAGCAGTAGGCTCTCTTCTAAACATCTATTAAAAGTAATACAAATGCTCTATAAAGAATGTGAAAGTTGGCAGAAAGCTTGAGAAGGGTTTGGAGAAGCATGATGTGTGTTATAGCACATGAGATTTATAACAGTTATTTTGAAAGACAGATTGTTTAATAAACTGGTTTTTGTTGTTGTTTTTTTTCAACCCTAACTAATTTAAACTGGTAGAGCTGTGCTCCAGGATCATAAAAGTACATGAACTATAGCAGCTGTCAGAGGTGCCTTCACACATGTTCACATCACAGCTTTCAGTTTGGCACTGTTGAGCTACACCACTGCTGTACATACTTTGTGGTGGTGATATTAGCAATGATAATTATTCTAAAATTTCCCTTCAAATATTTAAATATCAAGATGCACTAGATTTAACTATAAACTTAAACTTAGGAATTTATCATGACTTTACTGATCTTTACTTTGCAGTACTTTCTTGAGAGATGACCCAAATAGACCTCTTATAAGAAAAAAGAGGTAACAAAAGAATTAAATTAATAAATCCTAAAACACATTAAAAAACATTAGATCTGGCAAAATTTAAATTTGAATTAAATATTAAAAATCATAAAGGCAGATGGCATAAAAAATAATTTAAAATACAAGATTTAAAAATAATAATACCAGTATGATTGAAATCTAATTATCAAAATAACCATCTGTCAAGTGCCAGCCATTGATAAACATTTTAAAAAGATTATTAAAAAATATGAAAATTAATATAAAATAAATTACACTGTATATGCCTGTTAACTGGCTATAAGTTAATGTTTCATTTCTATCATTCTCCTAAAGTTACCACTCTGGTACTGGGGTACAGTCAACTCTTGTTACAATGGACACGCTTGGAACGGTCATTTTGAGAGAGAATAAATTATGATCATTTCTTTGTCAGTATTTTCTTTTGGGAATTTTGTTCCTGTCTGTAAGTGAGTTTTCCATGATATCAGGGTATCTGCAACCATCTGCAAGGCAAGAGTTGACTGTAAATATTTTTGTTGCTATAGTTTATATAGTTTGTTTTTAATCATATGTGATGTATGTAATTTAATATATTAATTTAATTGAAAATATTTGAATTAAATTAATATTTTGAATTGGTAGATTACTGTAATTTAATTCATTTTATTTCTAGGCATGAGTCCTGTCATCTCTATCATGGCACCCAGTGTACAAAGTACCTTAAGAATAAACTACTCTACTTTACTCAGTACCCTCCGTCTGTCGAAAGAAGCCTCATAAGACCATTATCTCTACTGAAAAAAAGAATTTCCCCAACTTGTGAACAGTATGCATTAGCTGGAATCTGTTATTATGCATTTCCATATTGTTCAGATCGCACTAAACCAAAGCCAACATATCTCTGCCGTGAGGACTGTGAACAGTTGTTTGCTGGAGTTTGTAAGCAAGAATTTGAAGCTGCAGATGGACTCGGGTATGGGAAGATTTTGCCAGACTGTAAAACACTGCCCTCAGCACAGCCACCTGGAAATAGTGGCTGTATTAGCCTGAATATTCCAGGTAAGAAGAACCAGTAATGAAGTGGCCATTACCAACAACTTACCAGAGGACCGTAACCAGGGGGGTTGTGCTTGAACCACTGCACCCCACTTGTTTACGGCCCTGTACCATACAGTAAAGTTTACTTTCAATTGATCCCTTTCCTTTCAATTTCAGATTCTCTTCAAGTCTTTCCAAAAAAGCCTACAATTTCTCAATCAACAGCAGCTATTCTTAATAGTAAACTTCAAGAACAACCAAATAATTTAGAAACTAAAACTGCTGAAGAAAAAGATTTAAATTTATTTAAGCAAGAAAATTATAATAACAAAACTGAGAATGAGGATGAGAAAGAAAATCAAAATATTGCAAATACAAACATAATGCACCAGAATGAGGCTGGTACTGACACTGATATAACAAAATCGTATAACACAATGTCAAATAGCAACAATAAGGCTACAGTGACGGAAAAAGAGCAAATTAATGACAAACGTAGTGATGATAAAGACATTGATACGGAAACATCTAATGAGAACATTGGGAAATCTAGCGATGTACAGAGCAGTAAAATTCCTGATGTGGATAGGGGTAATGTAGCTCCAACTAGGACGCCAACCACAGTGATGGGAAAGGAACGAATTAATGACAAATATAACGATGATAAAGACCTTGATACAGAAACATCAAATGAAAACATTGGGAATAGCCATACAGACAGCAGTAAATCTCTCAATGAGAATAGTGATGATTCAGCACCAACTGGGACACCAACTTCTTTCATAAGTACTACTAATAAGAATAAAATTAGTTCATCTGATAGCAAAGTGGATGAAAAAACTGACTTGGATGCTTCAAAACCAAGTGGAATTTCTGAGCCTCAAGTTGCAAATAAGGAAAGTGGTACTACCAAAAATGATGATAAAAATGCAGAAATTTCTAGAATGTCCAGTGTTCCTACCAGCTTACCATCAAAATCAAGAATTTCAAAGGTCGATGAGGATGATGAAGTTAAAAAAGAGGATGTTGAAAAAATAGAAAATATTAAAAAGGATCATCCTGGACAGTCTCCTACAAGTGGTTCTACAAGAAGACATGGGCTGGGATTGCAAGAGTCACTTGGCATGTTAGAGCCTACAAATTCAAGCTTGAAGGTAATTTTGTGAGCAGGTCACATCTGTATAGTCCTTTCCAAGCAGTGGCTGCAAATCATTACTAGACTTTGATAAAATCCAGGAAATGCATAAACACATCAAGTTCAACCAGTTCGACTTGGGGCCATAGTTTCGTGGTCACTCATAAAGCGAAATTGGGAAAGGTTTACTACTTTCATTTTAACCAATCTGGTTATTCCCATTTTTTATCCCCTTATTTTATACAATGTACAGTACTTTCATCAGGCAAAATTGCAAAAAAAAAAACTGATGACAGGAATCTTTTGGCCAATAACATGCAACATCCTTAGATTTTGTAATACTTATATAATTGTTAATTCTGTTTATAACTTGCATTAAATTCCATTTTCTTTTCATTTAATTGACTCTACCTTTTTTATACCTTTTTCCCTGAAGAAGTTGGAAAATGATGCACCCCTACCATTGTCAAAGACATATCAACCAACATTTGTTAATATATCTAATGCTGGTGATGAAACAAACCTAGCGGTCACAAACAGCCCAATTGAGAGACAGAAATCAGCTATCACTAATAAAACAACTCCAGTACTAGATGCAAGTAAGTTTCATTCTAAAAAGCTGATACAGTCAGTAGCGAGTCTTATATAATGTTGTAGTAAAGCAACTTGATTGTACTAAATAAGACAAGGAATCCAATGGATGAAAATGGGGATTACAGTAAACATACATGTAATAATGAACGCATGAAGTCCGACCTGGGCTTGGAACTTTTTTTATGATCACTTGTGGAGTAAATTTGGGGAACCTCTATTAATAATATTAATCTAGTAATAAAACATTATTTTAAAGAATTTTGTTGAAAATTCCAATATCTTAATTTAGTAATATCCAATTCATTTTTTGAATATTTTAAAATATTTCTTTCTTTTTTTAAGATGTAACATCATCTGATGCATCATCATTGTCATCTCCAACTAAACCAGTACCAGGTAAGACAGTAAAAGAACCACTGAGGACGTAAAGAAACCCTGGCATTGACCACCCTCAGTGCCTACACCTCATATAATAAATACAGTACCTCTTCTTAATAACTCATTAAGCACCTTTGAACATATCCTTATGCAAAAGAGTGCTCTATAAATATAGTCATAATCATAAAAGTAATTTTAAAAAGAAATGAAAAGAAAGAAAAAGAAAGAGTGGAAAAAAGAATTAGAAAAAAATAATTTTAATTCCCATCTTTTATTATGTATTTTTTAGATCAGTCTGGTTCAAATACAACAACTAACGCATCTCCAACTTCCAAAGCAGCAACAGGTACAGTATGCACTGAAGCAAAATAGATAGTCTAACTATTGTGTAAACATAACCTACGGACATTATCATCCCACATCTAGCAAAAAAATTGATTGTATTAGACCTTCGGCATAACGATGAAATTTCCCATGTCTCACCAACTTCCTGGTTTTACCTTTTGCCATTCTCTTGGGAATAATATTTTTTTGTTTGTTTATTTTGTTTGAATTAACTGTTCCAATACCAGTTTCCATATTTATTTTGTGTATTGTCTCAAGTAGTCCCGGAAGTCAAAGAAATGGTTCCTGGGGCCATTCTACAAAGGATGAATCGATGAAAAAATCCTATCCAGTGGTTAAATTTATTGGATAACAGCATTGACTTTGTATGCACTGAATAAGGATCTATCCATCAGATAGTGCTATCCACCCTTCATTAACATTAACAGGCCCAGGACTACAGTAGGGGGCCAAAATGGGAAAACCTGGCTTGCAACCAAGCTGAAAAGGTTTATACCAGTAATTGAAATAAAAAATTTAGGAGAAGGGGGGGGGGGGGGGGGTGGTTCACTGATTGTGACAATAATACAGTTTACTGATTATGCTAATTTAAGTTAATATTTATCATTATTTTCATTTTGAATATTAGAAGCTCCTGCCAACTTGACACCACCCCCAACTGAAGGTACTAGTGATATTTTACTTGAGATTTTTTTGTGGAATTTAGAATATTCATATATGTAATTAACCACTTGAGATCTATGTTTTAGCAAACATGTTCATGTTTATCTCTGTGTTTTGTACTTTTAGCACCAACACTACAAGTGTCAGCTGGAGATAACAAGGTCCTTACTCTACCGGCCAACAATATTGAATTGTATGCAAGTGCATTCCCAAGGGAGTCTCCAGGTACTGTATTAAAAAAAAAGTGAACATTTCAAGTACTATTATGACTTTATTAGTAAGAGCTATCAACTGCAATTTTTGATATTTTTGAGAACTCAGTTGTTACAAGCTGCATGCTGAAACTTTGTTTTTTGGATGCCATCAGTCAAAAATAATCAGTCAATACCTTTTATGTTCTTGACAGCAGTAAAGAACATAAAAGGTAGCAGTAAAGAACCAATTTCACATCAAGCCTTTGAAATATCTGAGTTTGTAGAATATCAGAAACCGCAGTACTGTACCAGTAATAAAAAAATGGCATACCCTACTGTATATTTAGCACAGAGTAATTGTGTACTTTATGACCAGGAGACACAAGCCAATTGACTTTAGACCAATGATCAATATATTTAGTTTAGTGTGTTAGTTTTGTGCCTTAATGAAACTGGTTTTTTTGCCTTTACTTATTCAGGCAATGTATACACCTATCATTGGCAACAGATTTCAGCTCCACAAGGCAGTCATGGTTACATGGAGGGTAAAGATACCAAGAGAGTTCTTTTGACTAAGGTATTACCTAAAATCACACCTTCCTGGGTAAAACCTGATCATAGAATGTTTCAGGAATATACTGGAATACTACAGCACAACGAGCAAAAGTATACCACGTTTCATGTATTTGCATACTTCTATGCACAGGCTTTTTCCTGCCAAAGAGGCATTTGCACACCTTACTTGGTAAAACAAGCCAGCTTCGCAATGTATTGGTGGTGAACTTCTGCAGGTTGTGCTGTAAAAGTATGCCATAATGGGCGTGAAAGTAGAGTGGGGAAAGAAAAGAATGAAAAAGCTCTCACTTTCTCATACACATTATTTACATCCGAATTTTTCATGCTATTTCTCTATTACTTCTTTCTCAACAGTTAAGTCATGTTGGTGTTTATCAGTTTAAAGTTACTGTAAAAGCAACGAAGAATGGTGCTTTTGGTTTTGCATTTGTTAATGTTACAGTCCGTCCAGGTAAGGGTTAGTCAGTTGCATATCAAATGGATTTTGCATGTGGCAAATCACCATGCATACTAGATAACAATATGGTAATGCAAAAGATAATGGAATATATTCAAGTTGCTGTAATAAGGAATCAGACTGGAACACTCTGTGCTCATAACCAGAAAAATCCTATACTGTAGTAAGAGAAGCTTTTTTTTGGTGTTCGAGTACTATATATCACACTTATAATTATATGGTACATGTATAAGTCAGTACTAATCTCGCACTACTCCCAATTACAGAAACAAATATACTTGTATGCTACCTATTTGTTAGCGATACCTGTAGCAACTGACATTTCTTTTTCCATTGTTAAAACTCCCACAGTAAACAATTAGCCACGTATCTTGCAGTACTTCCATGATAAGACATAATTATACCATCATCGTCTGCTCATTTGTTAGTACAAGCATGTGACAAATGTTTCCTTTCATTAGTTCCCAGAGTAAACAAGCCACCCCGTGCAGATATATCACCTAAAGAACAGGTCATTACATTACCAACCAACATGGTTGTTCTGGATGGCTCAAGTAAGAAACCTGGAAAATAAAATTATTCAGCATGTCACAGCAAAAGTGAGGATTTGGAAACTTGGAAAGATAGCAAATAACAGATAGAGCATGTGGCTAGAATACACAATGCCATGGTTTCCATTTCTATCAGGAACTCAGATTTTATTTTCTGAGTTTCCTTAATGCATTCAATGTGACATACTGAATGATTTAATTCATATTCTATCAATACCAGTGAAATAAATTTTTCTACACATCGACATTTTAACTGTATTATTTCCTGAAAAATTATTAAGAGAATTAAAATCCAGAACAAAATAGTAGACAAATAAAATTTGGTTAAGAATTTGTGTGTGTGATGAATAAAACATCTGACGTTATTTTTAGTGCTTAATTGTAATTTGTAAAGCGCCATTGGACAGATATGGAAATGGCGCTATATAAGAATAAAGTTGTTGTTATCATCATCATCATCATCATCATCATCATCATCATTATCATTATTATTATTATTATTGAAGGCAATAAAATTATGAGTTCAGAAATATATTTTTGGTCTGGTAAATTTAACCCTTGAAAATATCAAGCTACAGGCTAGTAACAAAAAGAAAAGATGCAGGAATAGAAAAATGTATTATTATATGTTATATTTATGAGTATAATTGATATGGTTGTGTTTCCCTTGAACAGAAAGTACAGATGATGACAAGATTACCGAGTACAAGTGGGAAGAAGTAAAAGGTCCTTTGAATGACAAAAACAAGATGATTAGTTCTGGTGCAGACTCTCCTGTCTTACAGCTCAAGTCCCTTGTACCTGGAATATACACTTTCAAGTATGTACCAATAATCTTGTAGCTGCAGTATTGCAGTATGTCTTGCTATTATCATGACTTTCTTTCCTTTCCTTTCCTTTCCTTTCCTTTCCTTTCCTTTCCTTTCCTTTCCTTTCCTTTCCTTTCCTTTCCTTTCCTTTTCTATTCTTTTCTTTCCATTCCTTTTCTTTCCTTTCCATTCCTTTTCTTCTCTTCTCTTTCTTTCCTTTCCTCTCCTTTCCTTTCCATTCCTTTTCTTCTCTTTCTTCTCTTTCTTCTCTTTCTTTCCTTTAGTCTTCTTTCGATCTTCCATACTTCTTTAGCTGTAGGGGGTGGCATATTTTATAATCCTTTTTTATATTTTATTTTCTTTCTCTACAACAGACTGACAGTTGTTGACTCTGATGGTGAAAAAGACTCCACCACTGCAACAGTGACTGTCAACAATGGTAAGTCATACACTTTAACTACCGGTAACGCATTGCATCCAACTTTACACTGTGTAATGAAGAAATAGAAAACGTGTGCGCATGCTGTGTGCAGTTATAAAGCATGGGGGGTTGGCAGAACACGAGAGAAGTGTCAGGAGAAGCACGACGCGTAGTGGAGTGCTTCTCGGCACTTCTCGAGTGTTCTGTCAATCACAGAGTGTTTTATAACTCCACACAGCACAGCAAGCAAGATTTTTATTTCTTTTATAAAATACAAATTACAATAACCATTATTTTAGATAGGAGTGCTCTCATCAGCACTCGCTCCCAACCAACCAGAACGAGAGATTCATAACAGTTATTTTATAATTCTTTTTATAAACAGAAAAAGACTATCCCCCAGTAGCAAGAGCTGGCGATGATGAAATACTTACAATGCCTATCAACCATCTCACTTTGCATGGGAATGGCAGCACTGATGACAAGGTAAGGAACTATTTTTGAATCAGAGCAGGTGGAGGGAGGAGTATATAGTATTGGTTAGTTTAATTACAGTAGACACAAATTTCCATCGGTCATAAATATAAACATACCAATTGTGGCTTTTTTGATGTCTGAAAGCCAAGTGCAAAGTACGATATGCAAGACGGGCAGATAAAAATGAAATCAATGGTAATACAAATACAAGGTTTTACCTGGATAAAACCTGTCATAAATGTCATTTTGGGTATTTTTGATTTTTGCACAATATTTAATTTCAGTTGTGTGCTGCCTGTTGGAAAATGATTTTTATAACTTATGTAACTTATTATGCCAGTCAAAAATTATAAGGTAGTGACTGATAACTGACTTTTAATCGGTAGAAGCAAAAATTGAAAGTTTCATTGGGCAGCTACATGTAGCACCAACAGAGTTTGTGCTCCATTGAAAACTGCTGTAATGCTGCACATCAAAACCTGCACATCGCATAACCTCCATATCCTATTTTACAAACTTGTGCTCCATTTACAGGGAATAGTCAGTTACGAATGGAGCAAAGCACCAAGTAGTCCAGCAGTGGGTGATATGCAAGGGACCAACTCTCCCATTCTAAAGGTCTCTAACATGGTGGTTGGTGACTATACCTTCATATTGAAGGTGACTGACACTGGCGGACAGACAGCTTCATCCAAAGTTACTGTTGTTGTTCAGCCTGAGAAAAATACTCCACCTGTTGCTAAAGCTGGCTCAGATAAGGTAATGTTAAAATGCAAAGCCTCTCTTTTTTTATACATGTATATATATTTTAGTGATCACGAGCGTTTGGAGCAGTCCCATGCATAATAGTTAGCAATCTTTAATCAGATATTCGAACCTTTATTACACTTTATTAAACTGCATAAAAGTAAAGGTATATGCTGCATCCATTCAGCGTTGGTAGCTCCTTCAGCTATAGCTTGTTTACCATAGCTCGTTTACACAGATTACTGATGGAAAAAGGGGATGAGGAGCACATCGTCTACTTTCAATGAAAAAATACGCATTGTGCACTTCACCCCGTTTCTCCCCGTTTCTCCATCGGTAATCTTGGTGAATGAAAATAGATTAGAAAAAGTTGAAATGAGTGTGTAAGGTTTTGTAGGCATCAAACTATGAGCTTTGCTTAGTACTGTAAAAATAATAAATATTACCAACTCAGGCATTCTTACTGAGTGGGTTGACCAGACTTTTTTCTCACATATTTTCACATAAGTTGAATTTGTAGCTCAAAATCTGATTTTGGTTATTAAACTTCTTTTTGAATCGGAAAATATTACAAATAGATTTTAAAAGGTCGGTTGACAGCTGAAATTATTCCTTTGCATTATGTGTGCTATCACGTAAAAAGGACAAAGACAGAACGAAGGGATTCTCATACTAATAAATACTTGAATTTTTTTTTTTTTTAGGACCTTGTGTATCCAGACGATTCAACCACACTAGATGCAAAGGGAAGCCATGATGATCAGAAAATTGTCAAATATCACTGGGATCAAGAGAGGTATATATCAAAACAACATACCCAATAACTGTACTTAGAATCTGGCGTGAAATGTGATCGTCCGGGTTGGTGTAGTCTTGAGAAAGACTGTTGGTGGTGGCGACTGACGTTTCGACAACCTGAGCAGAAGTCATCTTCAGAGTCCAGTGAGAAAACGAGACACAGTCGATGGTATTCATACCTCTGGTCCTGTACTTAGACACAACACTATTATTCAATTGGTGTTTATTGGAAACTACTCTGCAGCAGGCACATTATTTTCGGATTGGGGGTCAAATTGTTTTATTCATTAGGGCAACTTTACCCCTGGGTTTCCGAGGAAGATAAATGATTGGATGTACTTGCTTTGTGAGGGCATGCGCACACACTCCTTAGATCATTTAATGATTTTTTAAATGTTTTCTACAGTGGTCCTTCATCTGCTGAGATTTCTGGTGCCGATGGAAAAATAGCAACAGTAAAGAAATTACAAGAAGGCCGTTATGTGTTTAAACTGACGGTAACAGATGACAAAGGACTTACTGGGACTGATATTGTGGCTGTTAATGTAAAGAAAGGTGAGTTGAAGAACTCCATCCCCTAGACCCAGGGGGGGGGGGGGGGGTACTCCTCTATATTTGCTATACGGGTATTTGCCGCCCTATAGGGTATGGTTTTTCGGCTTTTGGGTCTGGGGTAGGGTATCATTTTTGACATTTTGTCTGGGATAGGGTATCATTTTTGTCTGGTATAGGGTTACGATTTGGTCTTTTTTGTCTGGGGAATAGGCTACGCTTTCTGCCGGTACAAAAAAAAAATATAAACATTAGTAAATATTGAATGCAATCTATTGAATAACCGTCTTTTAGTCTGGGAAAGGGTGTACATTTCTTAGTTTTAGTCTAGGGTAGGGTATGTAAAATCAAAATTTTAGGTCTGGGATAGGGTCAGGGTTTTGAGGTCCTGGCGGCACACCCCTACCCAAGTTGGGGTGGTAGTACCCCCCCCCCCCCCCCCCCCCGGGCCCCTAGATCAGGATTAATTCTGGGCACCACTACCCTTTCCATTGTTTCCAAGGTCAACCGGGCAAAGCTGCATATGTTCTTACTATCATTTTATTTACTATTAACCAGATATCAATCAAAGCCCTGTGGCAAAGGCTGGACCAGACGTAGTTGTTCATTTACCGAATCGCGCTGCTGAACTAGACGGTTCAAAGTCCAGTGACGATCATGGCATTGTAAATTATATTTGGTACAGGGACCCAAAGAGTCCTGCAGCTGGGGTAAGTATCCATTCCTGTTTTCATGACTTCTTAATGGGTAAAATGACTTAGTACTGGGTAACTGAATATAGGGTTTGAAATTTTTCGCGCCAAACGCCACCTTCTTTCTGTTCTCATCCAATTCTCAAATTTCATCGTATAATCAAAAACTTTAGCATATCCTTTACATCCATTTTCATAATAAAGCTACCCAGACAACAAGCTATACTTTTTTGATTGACGGGCTCCAAAATACCCAGACTTTTTGGGTTGAGTTGGTTGCATCAGAAATTTAAAAAATGGGTGTAATTGAATTCTCTTGGACCCTAACATGCTACAATTAACTACAGTGTTGATCCTCTCACTACACTTACACCGGCTCTACTTCCAAATGACTTTGACTACCCCTACTTGTGTAAGCATCTCACCACCAGATAATTCTTTGGATCTGGAACTTCTTGCGATTGGGTTAGTTATGGTTTCATTTCTTCGACAGGACGTTATTAACAAGAGTAATCACCAAGCAGTATTAAGACTCTCCAACCTTGTAGAAGGCTTGTATAAGTTCAAGTTAACTGTCGTTGATGGAAAAGGACTCAAGTCTAGCGACGAAGCACTTCTCACTGTTAAGGAAGGTAAATTTCAAGTTCTAGGACTTCCTCTATGTGTACCATGAATACGCATGAGCTGATAATGACGTAATATTTCAATGCGCCTCGGACTGGAACTAATTGCAAGGACTTGAAATCCCGTCCAGTCCGATTTGGAGGCTTGAAATGACTTCTCATACTCATTAATTATTCGGGAGGTTATTTGTTTAGGATTGAAAGACTTAAGGCACAGATATGCCCCTGAACTGAATTAATTTTGATCCAGTCCAAGGACTTGAACAAAATTAATTCAGTCCTTTCACAGGACTTTGCCAGGTTTCAAGTAACATCATGTGACCCAAAAAATAGCCCATTGATTGGCTGGTTTCATGAATTATTAATGAGTATTAGAATAATAGCTATTAGTTGGGACTGCGTTGCTGTGTTGAATACGAGTGAATAATAAGGATACTTAAACACAGTGTAAAAAAGACGTAACTGTGCTGACCTTTTTGGAGGATGGTCCTCATTTTGAATTAATTCTAAAGGAAATAACGTTTGCGTGAGAAACATTCATGCTATTCATGCTAACGAACTTCTTTACACAGTGATTAAATTTCCTTTTGGAGACCTTTAGCATCAGGTTTACCGCTAACAAGTAACTGCTAGGGATCAGGGCCAGAAACACGCTTGCAAACACGGAGAAACAATCAACATCACTATGAAATTCAATATTGCGGCTCTTCCAGCGACAACTTAGTTATGACGCCATCATTTTTTTATTTTTTTATTTATTTTTAATGACGCCTTCATAAATGTTCAAAATTTATCGGACGGAAAACGCCTGGCGTCGAACTGCAGTTTGAGGTTTTTTTCGGTACCTAGCAAGAACGTCGTGCTAAAGGTCTCTATAAACTCGTATCAATACACATGCTCCTCTTGCACAATAGTGTCTAGTAACTCTTTTGAAACGTATATTGTTTTTATTGATACATCTTTCATTTGTATTTTTAAGATGAGAACAGTGCGCACTTGGTGGAACTTTATCTTGATGTTGACATTACAAAATTTACTGAAGAAAATAAGGTAAAATCAATGTCCAAAGTGCTTCAAGTATATAGTAGTTGATGGGCAAAAGATTTTTCACTATAACATTTTCCGCCGTATTGCTTATACAAAGATTGGTCGAAGAAAGCGCGTTCAAACATATTGCGCGCTTCTTTATTGCATTAGCTTTCAGCCCCTTTAATAAGGGAGGCGCACTCGCGTACGCGAGTTAAAACTAATCAATTTTTTAACTATAACATTTTCCGCCGTATTGCTTATACAAAGGTTGGTCGAAGAAAGCGCGTTCAAACATATTGCGCGCTTCTTTATTGCATTAGCTTTCAGCTTCTTTAATAAGGGAGGCGCACTCGCGTACGCAAGTAAAAAGTAATCAATTTTTTAACTATAACATTTTCCGCCGTATTGCTTATACAAAGATTGGTCGAAGAAAGCGCGTTCAAACATATTGCACGCTTCTTTATTGCATTAGCTTGCAGCCCCTTTAATAAGGGAGGCGCACTCGCGTACGCAAGTAAAAACTAATCAATTTTTTCACTATAACATTTTCCGCCGTATTGCCTATGCAAAGATTGGTCGAAGAAAGCGCGTTCAAACATATTGCGCGCTTCTTTATTGCATTAGCTTGCAGCCCCTTTAATAAGGGAGGCGCACTCGCGTACGCACGTAAAAACCAATCACAACGCGCATTATATTACAAAGCCCGTGATTTTGCTTGACCTCGTGGCATTATCGTTATCATTTGTATTTAACTGATTTCCTTTTGTGGATCTTCTGTATGTTAGGGTCAGTTAATTCGTAAACTAGCTGTCATCCTTGACGTACAAGATGATGATATTGTGGTGGAACACTTGAAAGAAGCAGGCACCGGACACAGGTAGGACTCTGAGTAATGGAATTAGCACTTGCGCGTACAAAGCCCGGCAGAACAGACAAAGAATTGGCCGCGCGCTAAGACAACAATGCATCCAAGAATACGATACAGTCAAGTTATGATGAAGGCGAAGTCTATGCGATGTGAGGTTCTACCCTGCAAAGTTGCGCGTGGCGTTAGAAAGTATAAACATCGTATTCAAAGTCGCTTCGGGACTGTGGTTGAAGGTCTGAAAGGTACAGCAACAGGAAGTTGAAGAATGCACGGTTTGAGCAACACAGACAGTGAGCTGGCCATCTCTTAAAACACAAGTAGTTCCTTAAACTGTGCACAGTTCCTCTTTTCAATTTTCCTCCTAACTCTCACTTGAGTCAAGTTTTTTCCTGAACTTGGTCGCACAGGGAGTAGGGGTCATCGAATCAGCAACTCTTCCCAAGCGCGATCGAGACAGGAAAAACCCGGCTCCACAGAGCTAGGAAGGAAAGGATGGACTGTTTCAGTAGTAGCTCCTTGATGATTCTTACCTATGGTCTTTTTTTTTCTTCCACAGTACGATGGTCATGTTTTACGTTAAGACAGCAGGCGATGCTAAAGATGGTCAAATCGTAGCAGAAATGTTAAAGTCAAAAATTGAAAACGAGGAAGGATTTTTTGAGTTCCGAATGCTGAGAGTTGAACCCTACAGTACGTTGAAATATTCTCCATCAGTACTTAATTTCACACTTTTTACTGAATCCTGAAGTTTTTGACCCTTCACTTTTCTCACTTGGCCCAATTTGATTATTTTTCCCCCATTTGTCGAAGTAATTGTTCGTTAAATCATATTTTTGTTGTCTTTTTCCTTGCCTTTTCACCTCGTGAAACCTTGAACCCCATTGATGTTGACTAGACTTATTTTGACCGACTCTTTTTTCCCTACAGTTTGTCGAAATAATTGTTCATTCCATGGATATTGTGATCGACGTACTAAACTGTGTGTTTGTGAAAGCTTCTGGATGCAAAACATATTCAAGTCCAGCTTTGGCGTAAAAGAAAGCAACTGTGGTATGCATTGTGCAAAAGCACATAAGAGAATGCTTTTGCTAATCCGCATAATGTGAATTCATCTGCGTGTAACAATAGTAAGCTTCAGATCGGAAACGTCGGAGTACGAGATTACAAGTTTTTAAGTGCTTATCACATTTGCGTCCCAAACCACTTTATTAGCACCTTTCTTTGTTTGCACATGCTGCCATCTTGGTTGAACTTAACAATGTCTTTTGTCAATGAATTCTTTTGTTATATTATCCAACTTGGCCACCGTGTCTTTCGTTGTTTCAATCCCCCCCCTTCCCTTTTTCCCCCTGGAAGGATTGAAAACCAGCAATTCCGTACATGAGACTTTTTAGGACCAAATGTTTTGTATATCCGTTGATTTCCTACTTTTCATTCCTCAGACTGGAGTATTTTATATGTTACTGTAATTATATTTGGTATCGTCATGGGTATCGGTGGTATAATATGGGCTGTCTGCTTCTGCATGGGAAGGTAAGAAGTCTAAAGTATATTGTTATACTCTTCATGTAAACTCATCAGTTGGAACTCTTTGCCATCTTCATTCGATATTCCTAAACTTGCTACTTTTTCTTCTTCGATACGCGTCTTTTAATATATACTTTTAACATTGAGTTATTTCTAACTGAATACTTAACGGGTTGAGGATATTTGGCTAAGCTATAAAAAATGCAGTCTTGGAAAAAGCATACCAAAGTCTTGCTACTGAAAATGAGCATATCGATATATAAAACAAACAAATAAAAAATAAGAATACCAAAAATAAAGTAATATACTTCATGAAAATATTTTTTCAATGCACAACACATGGCCACTAGCCTGCCACATTACGAAGAAAATTCCGGATGTGACGCAGGCTACTGGCCACCGCAATACTAAAAAAGACGTTTTCAGTCTTCAGAGTCATTTCTCCGCAGGCTGTAATCAAACGTTTTCAAAGCTTTAGTTATGATCATGCTGTACCACTTTCTCCTCTTACCTTTCCCTCCCTCTTCCTACTACTCTTTCTTTTCTTCTTCTTCCTTGTTCTATTTCACTCTAGAGCCTCTCGTCGTCGTCGTCTTCGCGATGACAAAGTAGTTTCAGTGGAACCACCACTTTTATCTGACTCGACTGCAGCTGAATCTTCCGGGTATGGTAGACACGGGGGTCGATAGCAATCATGAAAATAAATGATTTTAAGGGTTACTATGCTTTTTGCTGTAAGATATTTTATTTTGATCTTGGTTGATCTAAGTGTTCTTACTTGGTCATTCATCTATTTAGTTATTGCTCACATGTCCTTGTGGAATTACTCATTAATCGTCTTTAATTATCATTATCAATGATCATGTAGCAGTTCATGGTAAAAACTTTTTGGATTGCTTGCAGTGATTCTCACAATTAATGTCGATTGTCATTCATTTTTCTGAATAGTTTGCCCATTCCTCTCATTTTCATTGATTTTACTAAAGCATTTACACTAAAAAGTGGGCAGTAATGTTCACTTCAAGGTTCTTGGATCGTTATTTTGATTGATGCCTTGCAAGTGTCACATTGTCATACTCTGTCATCTACCACAAGGATACAATTATTCAAAAAGTATGAACAAATCTCATGTGCACCACTAAAAATCATTATAGACGGCGCGTCAGATCACGAAGAAGACATCGATATGCAATAATAGATGAAGAAGATGAAGATGACAAAGCAGAAAGAATGGAAATGTTACCGAAGGGTGAGTAATGGCTCGGGTTTCGTATTCCTTTCATTTCTTTTTCTAGTTTCTTAATTCGTCGAGCAGCGAGGGTTTTTGACCACCATTACATCAAGCCAACTAGTATCATCACTATCATCAACAATAGTAGCAGCAACAACAACAGCAACAAGAGCAACAATTGAAACAGCAGCAATTACAGCAGCCAGAACACCAACAACAAGAGCAGAAGCAACAACAACAGCAGCAGCAGCAGCAGCAGCAGCAATAAAAACAACATGATATCGAGTCTGGTTTTAAAATGTTGCTTTTGTTGGTTATGATGGTGTTACTAGCTTGCGGCTTCATGTTTAATACTATCTAAAATTTTGAACAGTTAGCGCACTCAGTAACATTTGATCTATCATTTTTGCCTAGGCAATTATTCAAGTATGATGTTAACAGACAGTGATGAAGACAGCGATGAAACAACGCTATTTGAAGCAAAGAAACGAATTCCAAATGGAACGCTAAATGGATCAATAGGAAGAAAAGCAATGTGATTCTTGGGATCATTCAATCCCTCTTTCTTGAATACTATACATGGATCTTCCCATCTGTCGATCTATCACTCATTCTTTATGTATTTATATAGATAGATGCTAGAAAGAATACTAGGGTAGATCGAAATGGAATTTTTCCTTTAAGGTGTGCCTCAAGCACAGTTCCTGGTCCCTTTTGAACCCTTAATTTGAATAAGGCTTCGGTGGCCCGAGAATTAAAACAAATGCTAATTGTTAAAGTTTTATGAGAAATTGCTAAATACCGGGGTAACATTTTTATACATAATAGTAAAATAAATCCATTATATACCTTATTTGTAAAACAAACAATTTATCTCCGAACTTCATTTCAGTTAAGTCTATGCACTTCTTCAGTTACCTTTTTATCATTAACATTTCCTCAGTGTTTATGAAAATGAATTGGATATCTGTCATGTGATTTCTCTAATTCCTGCATATGTATTTACTGCTTGCTTAAAATAATTATAAAATTAATGTACAAATTATCACATAATTTGGATTTTACACTGAGCCATTCCATCTTGCACGTTACGTCGGTAACATCGTTCACCACTTCTTTTTTCAAAATCCCCTGTCCCTTTTGGTTAATCATATTACCTTAACATTAGTTTTCATTAGAGTGCATACCATATATCCATTAAAAAAATTTAACTAACAAAATTTTATAATTTAGTGTAAATGTTTTGTAGGTTTACGGAACTTTAACGAACATACTATTTTGTGCAACTTCTTACAAAATTTTTCACCGATACATGGTATGTACACTACCACTCATGACTGAAATAGGACTATTTGCAGTCACTTGATTGTTATTGAAAACGAATGTAATTTTCAGCCAATTCATACTTGCGTTATACATTTCATATATTTAATTTCATCACTCAGTAAGGGAGACCACATGACAGTGGATCGTAATTTGTATATTCCCGCCAATAATATATAACTTCAGATTTTTAAAAAGAAATTTTGGGAAAACAAGCGACCTAGACGGTATAAAATTAAACAAAAACAAAATATGACCCGCTTTTAAAAACCCATAAAGATGAGTAACAATTTGATATCGATACCTATATGCAAACAATATAAACATCTAACGAATGTTAAGATTGTAATGTTAAGCTAACCTATTTGACGTAACGTAATTGATTTAGTATGAGGACACGCTAATCCTTTCCACTTGTTAACCAATCGCGATGCAGAGTAAAAGCTGGAGCCAATAAGGAGAGAGAGAGGAATGCCAAAATCTTGGCTTCGTTGCTTGCTCCTGGTAGGCTTAAGTTGGAATGCTGTGTTTTTATTCATTATTATGATTGAGGTGGTGATGAAAGCCTTTTATATAGCCCTAGATTTTTATATTAGCTTGAGTACGAGATGGCAGTACTTGCTTATTTGCGGTTTTGGGCAGAAACCAAGGTCCAGAGCACGCATTTTTTTGTTTCAGTTCGTCAGCTTAGATCTTCCCTTAGTATGCTAGTCTATGCAAATAGTAGTTAGCGTGGAGTTTATAGTGAATACCAATAAAAAAAGCAAGTGCTATAATAATGTCTACGAATCGGGGGGATTTGTAGGGTTGCTTCAAACTGAACTGTATAACAAAAGCTTAGAGACTGCTCTGATTAAAACGATTTGGAAGGTATTCCTGCACAGGGGGCGGAAGAAATCAGTTATGAGCCTGGACAATTTTTCAAACCTTTTTTGGTCCATCATTCGAAGCGCACTCGAAAGTCACATGATCACTTTCATCATTTTAGATGCATATGTCACCTGATAATCCGTTCAACCGTTTTTATGTTATGTGAATTTGATATCGAAAAACCTGGCTTTCAAATGCGCAGCACATTTGGAATTAAGAAAGGAGATAAAATGAAAGAATTAACAAATCTTAGACACTTCCACAATTTTTAAACTCGCGGTTTTGTTTTGTTTTGTTTTTTGTTTTGTTTTTTTTTTTTTTTGTTTTGTTTTTTTTTTTTGTTTGTTTGTTTTTGTTTTGTTTTGTTTTGTTTTGTTTTTTTTTGATCCGTCACGAAAAATATGATCACGCGCTAAAGCCGTATATTAATTCGTGTTATTCCATCATCCTTAATCAATAGTTTGCAACCATATGTAAGGACAATGTGGCCATGGTGGGGGTATTACCAAAGGCAATTGATTAATATATTGTTAAAGGGACTCCGAGGTGCCAGACACATCATAGCTTAAAATGTACATCAAATCTTGTTGATTTTGAAAATCGAAATGAAAATTCCATGAAATGCGTTTTTTGGGGTGATATAGTCCGTCAAAGTTGCGAAATGACTTAAGCTGGGCTCCCTGTGGAATATCGCGGATTTGATGGCTTGGGATGAATGAGGTGTGATGACGTCAGATAGTGGAACATGTTGGATAGCTGGAGCTGAATCAACCAAATTTCGCTATGGAAGTATGGCTGTTCTTTATCAATTTGAGCCGGAAATTGCTTGAGGAGAAGAATATAATACACCCGATGAAAGTGTGATCGAGGACAGTGAGCTAGAAGAAGTGGCGAACGAGGAAAGGCTTCTAGGAATCGATCTTAAAGTCAACAATGTGTCGTGATGAAAACAGCTAGCTGATATGTGTTTATGTTGTTAAATGAGCTTATTAGGTAAAAGATTATGAGGTAAATGAAACATTTTATTTCACTTAAGATTTCAATATTTTCTGATGTTAAACTCAACGTAATTATTAGACATGACATGCATCACTACTATTGTGTCTGAACCGAGATGTGCTTAGGGCTGCATTTAATAGTTTCTCTTCATGACAGAGAAGGCTCATTCCAAATTGAACAAATATTACAAATAAGTGAGTTTTTTTAAGTATTTTCTATTACGTTCTTATATTCCAAATAAGTGAGCTTTTTTCGGTATTTTCTATTTCATATACGTATACGTTCAATGCATATTCATTTCGCTGAAATGCTTTTTCAGCCCTCTGCGTTGTGCTAGTTCTGATATCGCCAATTCATAATTACATGGTGAATGCACGGTTATCTTAGCAAAGAGATCAGCATGTGTGGTATCTAAGATATTAAAGATCTACCTTCCCTGAATGTATGAGGAAGATACTGGCTTTAAAGAAGATGGAAGTGAAGATGAAGTTGCTGACACGTACACCACATCGATTCCTTGAAGCCTTTACTCGTTCGCCACTTCTTCTAGCTCACTGTTCTCGCTCACACTTTCATCGGGTGTATTATATTCTTCTCCTCAAGCAATTTCCGGCTCAAATTGATAAAGAACAGCCATACTTCCATAGCGAAATTTGGTTGATTCAGCTCCAGCTATCCAACATGTTCCACTATCTGACGTCATCACACCTCATTCATCCCAAGCCATCAAATCCGCGATATTCCACAGGGAGCCCAGCTTAAGTCATTTCGCAACTTTTAACGGACGATATCACCCCAAAAAACGCATTTCATGGAATTTTCATTTCGATTTTCAAAATCAACAAGGTTTGATGTACATTTTAAGCTATGATGTGTCTGGCACCTCAGAGTCCCTTTAATACCAGCAACATAGCGGCGATGACATAAAATAAGAGATCACTACCAAATTCGTATAAAAAGACCTTTATTACAAGCTTAACAACTTCTTACTGAATAAATTTACCCCATACTTCTATTATTTATAGATAACAATGAATTAACTTTCCTCTTGAAGAGGTTAACGTTTTAAATGTTGCTCAATCTAGCATAAACTGTTGCTTATTGCTCATTGAATCCGTCTATTACCCTCAAATTAGAGTTTGTCCGAACAGTATAAGTTGCTCAAAGCACATAATCAGTATCACTGACTTTACTATACCTTATATAGAGTGGTTTTCGCATGAATTTAGTTCATGGGAAACGATACTGCAAATTCGTATCCGCACAGTCTTACCGTCATCAGTCTTAACTACCCGCTGTTGAATGAATTACTGGTAGATAAATAATTTGAAGCCATTGTTATTGTCATTATCTCTTACAAAAACCGCTTAATACATAAGAAATTGGTGTAAATTTTATAATCTCGATTAAGGTTCCGCGTTTACTTATCAATGTTTAGCCTTATGTCATGTTTTACGATCTTCATTGCAGTAGCAATTGATATTTGGTAATTTCTCTTGTGTGTGCTAAAGATTCTGCATCGATCTTTTCATCCTGGATGAATCTACTGATTGGTTGCCATACCTAAGCGGGCTTTTGCTATAGGGAGGAGGTGCTATATTAGGAAATGATACCCCTGTAGGGAGACTCTTTCTTTGTATGGGTGGTGGCTCCGGGTCGTCTTCTGAATCACTTTCTGTTTCACTCAGAAATAGCGGCCCACTTGTCATGTATTTATCTAAAAGGTTTTAAATCGACATTGAAATACATTAGAACTGATAACATAACACTTTACTACAGGCCATATAGACCCCTTACATGTGACTTCAAAACAAATCAATTTGGAAGACAAAACAAGAGAACTTCAGTCTCATGAGAATTGGAAACGTATTGTTATGTCCCCCGGCCCCAAATTTAGCTGCATTCCGACGTGCTGCAAGGGGTCTATAGCTATAGGGTGCTTAATGATTTTTTTGTGAGTGTAGACGTTTTGGCTCATTTAGGATCAGTTACTCAGGCTGTTTACTATTTCTCCTGATCGAGAACGTAAAAGAGTTTAGAACAAAGGAAATAACGTTTGGACTCTAAAGTAACTGTAGTTAATCAGAGTCGTCATTGCTTTAACTGCTACCAAGAAGCCATGTTGCACTAATACATCTCGTTATAACAGTTACTGCTAATACATTCGCTGTTATACAACGTAGTTCATTGTGGATGATATTTAACCCCATCATCAATAAAAGATGCAGTGTCGACAGACTAACCTTGAGGTAACATCTGCATAGATTGTATCGAGTGCCCATACTGGTCCATCATTCCAAACCTATCCGCTTCCTGTTCTTTTGTTCTGCGTTTTCTTCTGCTGCTGCAAAAACAATTATCATTATCGATTGTCCCTCAACAATAGGTTTACATATAGCAATTTATAGGTATCAACACACAGGTGAGGCGAGCAGCAAAGGAATATCTTACCGTGAGTAACATGTAAAGACTGTCCACGTTATTCCAAATATTCCAAGAATGATTGCGATAGTACCAACAACGAGGTACCACATGCTCCAATCTGTTACCAAAAAATCGACAGTTATTGTACAGAAAATACTGCATGACACAGAAGTTTATGTTAAATCAATGCAACTCCGTGCTCCAAATACTCGAGTATATATCCAAGTAAATATTATATAGTAGAAGTATGACTATCGTTGATGTCAGCCCAGCCTATTTGGGCGAATGACCAATATTGCGTGCGCCTTGATTGTCTTGTCTGAAGGAAGGTATCAGCTATAATGACTCCCTATATGACTGATGAACGACTGAACATTGTACTCTGCTCAAGTTTAGCAATGCTTATTGTGGCATAACATTTCTAAACATGATACCTTACCTAGACTATTGTCTCGGTTCTTTCTTGATGTAATGTAAGCTATCTGGGAAGACTGTATAGCAGGAATCGGTTTACACAGTTCCTTACTTGCACAGTCCCCTGCATAGCAGTTCTCACCAAGCATCAAGGCCAAGTCACATGTGTTTTCTGCACAACAGAGTGCTGCGCATGTCTCAATGCTGTCAACCTCGGCAATCTTTGTAAAATTGCCGGCTCGCAGACCTCCGAGTACGGTATGGTTGTATAAGATGTGGCTTCTGGTGCAGTGGGGGATTTGTCTTTTAACTGTATGATCTTCAAGAAGCGCTTCTGTAATAAAGATACAGGCATAATCCATTACCTTCATGAAGCTTAAACTTGGATTCAAAAATGTTCATATGCTTTCCTTAGTCGCTAAATTTGCCTGCATTTACTCTTCCCTGAGAGGATCATACTGAGATATATGGACTCAGAGATACATATAGATTTATGATATATATAAGGAAACATTCGATGCTACTGTTTCTACAAACTTGACTTCAATGCCATCCCTTGTCGTCTTGTTTTTGATTCTCCAGAAACAAGTACTGGTACACCTAGAATCTAGGTCTTTTATGAAAGGGGCCTATTAAATTGGATTCCTTTCCTATTTAACGCATCTACAAACCTGTTTCGTTTTCTTTTGGGGACCACTTCAGGAAGGCTAATCGTGGAGTAAAGAGTGACGGCTTTGCTGGAATAGTCTGGCACACGCGATCACTGTAACACGTGATGGAATAGCAGTCGTTGCCCAACATAAAAGCTAGGTCACCTGTACCAAGATCACATGACTTGCCGATGCATTCTTGCATGTTTTTCGTCTGCAAAAAAAAACTATTTTTACCAAAAATGGTCCCACACGGAATGGCGTGAAAAACTTTAGGGGTCTGACATCAAGCAGTTGAAGGGTTTTGGCCCACCACCTCGTTATAATGGCAAAGATTGCGTAACTCAAAGTGACCCATATTGGCATTCCAGCAGGAAAATTTGTTTCCCGCAGAATAGGGTGATGGTAGTTTTATGTCAATCACGTAACCCTTAAACAACATTTTACAGAAGCCGTTCACGTGAGTGGAGCCCTCTCTACCACATGATATCCCATGTGCCTTTGAAGTGATTTATAGATAGAATAAAAATCTTGCGTCCATATCACATCAGTATCATCCACCTAAGTCTGACGCAATGGCTCAAGTGAAAATTTGTATTGCCCAAAGGTAACTGTTTATTTAACCTAATAATAAACTGAAATGGTTAACTAACACTGTTGCGCACAAACCTTTCCAAGTGCGGTCAGATTTCCTGACTTGATTCCTCCAAGTAAAGTTACATTACGATGGATTTTCACGGCAGAGCATGTGCTGGTTTTCAATATTGTGCGATGTGGCAAGAGATCGCTGATTATTTCCTGTCGTGGCACTGGTTTTATTGGAAGTACATTGGCTGAAATACAAAGAGTTTAAAAGTTAATTGTCAACTTTCTTTGATAAATGGCAACTGGCATGGCAAGGGCTGGACAACAAATGAAGGAACCTTGCTTTGATATCTAAAATCGAGAAGAATGATGTGGGAAAATGAAGGAGATCTAGTGACCAAATACTATCAGATCATCATGATGCGGAAAGCGAGATTCAATAAGCAATTCAACGTCAGTGAATAATCAGGTTTACACTGCTGATGAAGGTGTATTGCAAAGGACAGGGGTTCCGGCAATGAAAAGAGGACTGCCATGAAGTCAATCGTAAGCAATTTTAATCAGTTTCCTATAAAAAAAATTAATACTCCACTTTCACTTTCACAGAAGTTGCCATAGGTATCACTGATCAAAATCATGGCAAGGCTAACTCACACATCAAATTGGAATCAAGCACACATTTACCAGAGTCCAGGATAAGGAAAATGAACACCAACTATTTCATCAACTCACCCTTTCTTCCTGATCTCTGATATTCCCGTTTTCTAACATAAGAAATCCGCGGATTGTATGCTGTTGGCCTAGCCCTTACTGCCTGACACAGCTCCTCGCTATAACAATCCACAGCAATGCATGTGCTACTGATCATAAAGGCAAGGTCACATGACTTCCGGGCACAACATAGTGCTGTGCACATATGCATCCCTTCTACGTCACCCATGTCACTAAATTTGCCTGCTTTCACTCCTCCCCTGAGGGTGACGTTGGTGAGGATAGGGCTCTGAGTGCAGTGAAGTTCTTCTTTGGTCGATGGATCCTCGATTTCAACTGCAGGATGAATGGTTAAAAAGACTTGGTTAATTAGTTATAACATTGTGTGAAGAAACTTCACGTTTACCTTAACAATTGTAAACAACAAGGCATGATATGTTCTTCTGAACTTTACCATGTTGAAAAAGAGATGCATAGATCAATAAACCTTTTGCCAAAATGGCCGCCGCAAATTCGAATGAGTTAATATTAAACCGAGTGAAAAACCAATACCAGCACTGGAAAGAGCACCTTTATCTTTGTAACCCTACGAATATTCAAACTTAAGTTGAAAATTGACAAATTTACAAAAGGTTGTATGTCTGGGGGTATAGCAGACATACAAACGTGTGTATTTATCCGGCCAAGTGACTGACAAGTTATTTACATGCAGTAACGCAACATCATTAAACATGCCCACCGCCATGACTCTTACTACAATATGAGAACTATGAATAGAGTAAGTTATAGAGTGAATATGGTCATTTCACTTAGCGCATGCCGTAAAGAAGGTGCAACTTCCTCATAATATGATATAATTAATGAACATCATATAAAATGCGAGCAATGATGCCTCTCTTCACATAAAGAAAGTCTTCGTGGAAAGCAACAAAACTCTGCCCTTTGTTTTAGTAATTCATTATTATTTCAAAATATGAATAGTGTTGTATGGACTTACACATTTCCCCGACTCCCTCATTCTTCACAATGGGTCTGACTGTAGCAATTCTTACTGTAAGATTCTTAGGTTTCACCCCAGTAACTTCACAATGCTTTTCACTAAAGCAATCGACACCATAGCAGTGGTTGCCTGGCATGTATGCCATTTCGCAGTCTTCTTTCTCGCAGCATAGTTGAATACAAGTTGGCATGTCGATTGCCATTCCCAGTCTCCAGAACTTGCCAGCACGTAGCTCATGCTTTAATGCTACGTTGGTTGTGATTGGTCCATGATCGCAATCCAGTGGACGCACGTTGCTTATCTCCGTCATCAAGTCTTCTTCTGTGGCAATAGTAAAAAAAATCCTATTATCTTTGTTATTTATTTCTAGTCGATATATAGCACAATAAGGAATGATTGTCCAATATTTCAAGGCAGAGTCTCATGCCTAAATTGTCTTATCTAACGATTTGAGCGAACGAACGCTACAGCTGATTAAAAAGAAAGTTCAACATAAGGTTAAGTGTTGGTAGTCGCCACATCTCGCATATATTTGCATTACAGTTCTAGAAATTCTGTAGGAAAACCTCACTTATTATAATTTATATTATTATATTATAATTTAATTAAATTCCAAATTAATTTGATTTTTTTACAATGATTAGTCGTAATTGCCTGAATATTTACGCGCTTTCTTCATTCTTTTTCCAAGCATTCTCTATCAGTAATAACCTTTCCCAGTTGAGTTATTTGTTTAGAAAACAGTTCGCTGGTTCTATTTAAAGCAGTTCATTTGAAAATAGTTTGTTATGAAACTAAAAGTGTCGACTTGTAAATTAGGGCGTAGGTTTTTGGTTATCTTGTTGTAAATACTTCCATGATTCAATTTTTTTTTGTAATTTTATTCATATTTAGTGAACTCAGTATGCCATTTTCTATTGAATTGCCAGACGAACTTCGAAAATAATTGACATTGTTTTTCCAAAATAGCTCTATGTTTGCTAGTGCTATATTAGCTATCCATTTTGAATACATCCTATGGTAGTATTAAGTACTAATAAGATAATTAGTTTCAAATTATCAAATCGAAAGCAATTCAGTTCAATACCTAAGCCAAAGTATCGTAAAGGGCTCTTATTTTTCTAACCAATATGGACTTTGTCTGCAAGCACTATTGTAAATTGGTTCAACAGGTTAATAAGAGCTGTTAGCATGTTGCATTGACTTGTTCGTATGCTTCACTGGCATCAAACAAAAAGCTACAAATAAATGAAATTTTCGATACATTATATCTGGTAGTAAAAATAGGAACTGCCTCTAATCGTTAAATGAGCTTTTCCTGTAAAGTTTTTTCGGAAACTTAGTATTGAAATATTCCGCCATTAAGGCGCAAGTTAAATAGGATTGCGATTAGGATTTAGACATACACCACGAATCTCAACACAGCATCCTCTGATATCAAAGAAGTCTTAACTTAAGCATTGTATCTATATAGTTTCATTAAGGTCTTCATTTCGGATGCAAATTCGAAAGGTAATCGCAAATTATTTTTTTCAAAAGGGACGAGTTTCGTTGATAAGCAAACAGGAACAATGAAGACTTACCTGCGTATCCTCTGTGAAAATTGGCAAATATTATCAATACAATAAAGAACACATCCAACAACTTCAGTAAGAAACCTTCCATGGCTGACGTTTTAGGTTTAACACAACTATGCTGTCTACATTGTTATTAATTTGAGACAATTATTGCCTCATTTCGCTAAGATGAATTGGGAGTGGGTTTTAAACGTCCACAGAACACGTGCAAAGGCAAATCTCATTAAGTATGCAACAATACCTTGTGTTTTCAAAACCCAACTCACCCTACCCCTGTCTGAATATGACAATCACAATAGTTACTATAGCAACGAAAGTCTCAGCTGTTGTCAACAGGTGGTTCGTGAGACCTGTCACGTGTCTTGTGGCAGCTCTGTTGGCTGCGGGTTGAATACATGGAAATGTAGGTGGGAGGGGTAGGTAGGGTCACCAGCTAGTTAGGATTGTGACGTTATTGGGGTGTTGTGTTGTGTTCACAGGTCAGTGCACGTGAGTTTTGATGGAAAAGTGAAGCTGTTAAGTTGCTCTCTATATTTCTAACAGCCTTTTTCTTATCCGTATAATTATCCTGCTGCATTCCTTGATTATGAACTCATTTAATAGGGTTAGCCTCATTGTTAAAATATTCCAATCTTCAACAATATAATTCCCTGCAATCAGATTTTCTCTTTCTCTTTTTCTCGATTCTCAGTTGGTCGGCCAAAGCCAAAGGAAAAATCAACTCTGCCGTAGCAGGGCAACGATGCAAACGCCTTTAAGTCATACGGGTCTTCCAAATAGAACATAAATATATATTTTGCACAAAATCGGAACTAATCTCGAAAACAGAGAAATCAAAACTAGTACAAAGATATATATATATCTAAACTGTTATAAAAATATCGATGAAGAATTTTTTCCACAAAAGAATTTAAGTGATATGTCGTATGATTATTCAACCCAAAAAAAGGAAGTGAAGACTTTCAATGACTCGATACCATTTTATGTAAATAAGTTTATTGTTTTTCTGAAAAATTCTACCTAATTCCCATACATACAAAGCTGTACATTTTGAAAAACCCTTGCAATATTTAATATAGTAATGACAGAAATACATCTCCATTATACTTCTGCCTCGTTGCGCGGCAAACTGTTACGGAATTGGAGTGCGTGATGTGCAATTTCGCGGTTCAATCTTGTTCCCGTGCAAGACCTTAAAAAGTCTATACTTGCGAGAGAACTAAGATTAGTGGCAGCAATTTTGGCCCGTTATCTTACAAACAAAATTGCTTTATTACATACTTTACACACTAATTGTGATGAAAATGTTACCGATGAAGATCGCCCTTATTTCGTCGTCTTCTCGTAGATTAAGTTATGAGCTCATTTTCAAAAGTCTTTAGTCTTTTTCTGAGGTCGCTTTCCGTTACAACCATGTCATATGTTTTCGTAACCGCACTCCTATACTTGAGTCTCTTTTTTCGTCGCTTTATTCCTTTCATATTGTTTATTGTTCTGACATAAATATAAACTATAGTTGGATTAAATACCGACGACTTGGCTTTGACAACATCGCAAAGTGATTGGCTTGAACAGGAGACAGAGAAACATTGTTTCTTTAACATAAATGCTAGGTCGCATTCCTTGGCAATGCAGCAAATCTATAGAGTGAAACGAGAAAATAATGGTTAACCAAAGATTTAGACATCTTTTTCCCATTCAGTAAATACGTCAGTGATCTTCGACTATTGAGATGGTTTTCAACCATTCCCAAGAGAATTAAATAACGGACACGGCGGCCATGTTGGAGAATTTAAGAAAAGAATTCATTGAAAATTCTTTTGTTAAGTTCCTCAATCATGGCCGCCGTGAAAAGCATCAATTGCCGCTACTCCATGGGGCACAATAAAAAAGAACAACAAACGAGGCACCCATGTCTTTGGGTATCTAATTTTTCATATAGGAATTATCACGAACCACTTTTACTAATATTATGTAACTGTGGTCGCATAGTCGCAGTATTTGACCAAGAATACTGTAGCCAGCGTCTACAGGCAATGCTGGCTATACTTACTAAGCTCATCGTCTTTTGGCGCCTTTTCAGTTTTACATTGTTTCAAGCACGATGAAATACTAATTTAATTCGAGATAGAGCAGCTGCAAAAATACTTCATTAAACTATCTTAAGCATAACTCAAGTAATTACCTCCGCACATTCTTTAATAGTCGGTACTTTGCCTCTGTCACGAAATCGTCCTGATGCTATTCCACCTCGAAGCGTGACGTTGTACATTATTTCACTCTCTGTGCAGTAGTGATCTTCACTGTTGTCTTCACTTGGTGTAGTATCATTTGTTTTTGTTAAGTATCCCATCATGGTCAACTTTTGCTCTATAAGAAAATATGGAAACTGTTATACTCATATCATAACTAGCTTTTAAATGACATCCTCATTGATTATCACATTTTTCAAAGGAGGATGGCTTTGTCGGAGCCTCCCAACTTTTACCAATTCAACTTATCACTGATATATCTCCCCCTGGCTATCCTAAGCAGTCTAATAGCGTAACTATTAGGATTGAATATTAATATTTCTAACTTTTTCATGCAATATTGCCCTTTTTGGCATATTTATAAGCCTTACCTTTTGTAATGTCATTATCTGTATATCGTCGTACGTACGATAATCGTGGACTGTATTCAGAAACACGGGCGGGCACTTGCTCGCAAACGTCTTCACTGGCACACTTAATCGAATAACACGTTGTCTTCAGCATGAATGCTACGTCACAAGAAGGCCGCTGACAACATAAGCTGATACATGTCTGAATACTATCTACTTGACCCAATGGTGTAAAAGACCCTGCTTTGACTCCTCCTTTGAGCGTAACATCATATGAGATCAATGAGGGCTGACAATAGGCTCCATCCTCCAGTGGAATATGTTTTGGAAGAACTGAGGGACAGAAACAAATTATAATAATATTAATGATAAAACATCTTCAGTGGTTGTCCTAAATCGATATAGTCTCCCCACTTCGCTTCTCCTCTCCTCTCCTCTCCTCTCCTCTTCTTTTCCGTTAATTCTCTTTTCTTGTTTTTGTTTAATATTATAAAGAGTTGTGACAATGATAAGTACAAAAAAGTGCGTCTTGATTTCTTCGTATGATAAAAAGATATGGATCGTCGTACAACTAGAAACATATGCTTTGACTCACCCTCTTCGGTTCTACTAGTTATATAAGACAGCTTCGGATTCAAAGAGCTCAGAATAACAGATTTTCTGGCTGTAACTGGTTTGCAATGCTTTTCCGAGAAGCAATGCACTGCATAGCAACTAAGCTCTAACATCATAGCGACATCGCAATCTCTCCGTCCACAGCAATAGCGAATGCAAGTAGACATGTTGGACACTTTTCCAAGGTCTGTAAAATTTCCTGCCCTGTAACCTCCTTTTAGTGTAGAGTTGTGTCTTATGTCGCTATTTTTGCAGCTCAATTTGGAGTCTGTGGCAGGTAGCGTACTAAGAGTAAGAGCTAAAAAGGGCAAAAAACGATTTTGTTAAACGAAAAATATATCCTTTTGTAAGCTTTAAGGCAAGGTCTTTTCTTAGGTCCCGAATAGTTGTCAAGGACTTTCAATAAAAGGTTTGCATATTCTTCGATTGCACGTTACGTCATCGCGGCCATGTCGGTGTCATTTAACAAAAGATTTCTCATTAGCATCCATTGTTAACGGTACCACAATGGCCGCCATGCTTTTGTCTTTTAAATCTATTGGGAATGCTTGCAATCCATCAATATAGACTATTTTATGGTATGTCATTTGGATATACAGTCAGATTTCCGATTTTTATTCCTTAATATTTTTATTAAACTCACCCGATTCCAAAGCAAGCGCTGTCGTCCATCTTCGGACGTACGCCACAGTCGGTCGATAATTCCTCGTTTCGGTTTTAACTGTCTTACACAAGTCTTCCGTAAAACAAGAGACTAAGAAACAGTTCCCTTTAATAAACAAAGCCAAGTTACATTTTTCTGATACACAACACAGTCTTGTGCAAGCATTAATGTTTTCCACTTTGCCGACATCAGTGAAGTTACCAGACTTCAGTCCACCAATCAAAGTCACGCCATATTCTGGATCCTTCACTGTACATTTTAAGTTATGTGGTATGGGATTGGAGAGGTTGCTAGGTGCAGCTGAAAACAATTAAATTAATCAGAAATGCTTGACATTCACAAACATGAAGTAGTTTCAAGTTTTTCACTCAGTTTGTCATAGTTGATTTGCCTGTACGAGATAACTACCGTACAATACAGTGCCAGTCAAATGAACTGCTTTTTATTTAGTAGCATGACAAAATTCTCTTGTTAGCTCTTTCTGGTCTTTGTTTGGCCATTGGAATGAGATACGCTTATAAAACATAATAAGCTCTTAATGTTTCTTTGACGTGTGATCAAATGACTCAGGGCAATGGACCTCCTTGATGAACTAGTAAGCGCCTCATTTACGAGTTGGAAAAACAGGATAAACCTGTCAGTGTTTTCAAGACAAATGATCTTGAACTAAACGGGACATTGAGAGCTAAACAAAGACTCAAGACACAATATTGACTTATGTACACCATCAAGTTATGGAAAATGAAGCTGTAATCCTATGGTGTCACTTTGTGCTTGCTCTTTAGTGCAGTTTTCGTATGACTGTGAAAAATTCACGGCACGAACACGGTCATGACACGGCAAGGGATACGCCAGACCAATCACATTGCTTGAGAATTTACTCTCCATCCAATCAAATACCCAGAACACGGCATAAACACGACACGGACACGGTCACGCCAAAGTCACGGCACTTTCAGACCAATCACATTGCGCGAGAAAAAAATCAGCCAATTATAATTCTAGAAAACATCACGGTCACGGCACGGCACGGCACTGAGATTTTCACAGTCATACGAAAACTGCTCTAGATTTTGCGTAAAACATTCTAATATATGGTTCTAGCTACTTGTCTAAAAAGCAACAAAATTTCGCCTACCGATTCCTCCCTCTCCTTTAATGGTCACGTGAGATATCATCAATGATGATGGCGCTTTCTTCGCTGGAACAGCTTTACACGATTCCTCACTATAACACTGAACACCGTAACAATTCTTGCCAGACAACAGTGCAACGTCACATCCTTTCTGGTCGCAGCACATCCGGATACAAAGCTGCATGGCCACGAATTGTGCGATCTTTGTGAAAACTCCTGCCTCTATACCACCCTGGAGCGTCACGTTTTGTCTCACTGGACTTTGAATGCAGGATTCTGCAGGTATTGTTATTTCTCTGGTATGGTTTGATGAAGCTGGAAGATAAACACAAATATGTCAAAATATAAAAATTATTTTGAAGCAGCTACTTTGGATTCAGAAATCGCTCTCTTTATCTCTATATTATATTACTACACTAACACCATTCTAAGGGATATTTGACGGAATTAGTTTTCCCAGAAAATATATTAACTTTTATATACTGATTCCATTGTTATATTTCTTATTAAGCCAAGCGTAAATATCTATTCACTCCAAACCTGTCTCCCAATAAGAAATCTGCTTATTCAACTATTACAGTTCGATGGGCCAGAGTGACGTCTTATAGAAAATATTCTCTGAAAAGATTTCACTGATGCAATGAAAAAAAGACACTCCAATATTTTTCAAACTGTTAATGAAATTTCCCTATAATAAAGGTTTGACATTGATTTTCTTGGCTCGATCGAGGTAGTAATGAGCCACAGTTCTCCCAGTGATATCATTTGTTTACTACAAAGTTACTCGCACGACAGAAATGCATTATGGAAACATTTCATGTAGATCCATCTGTCACATGTGGCCCACACAAAGCCTTATAACATCGTTTTTGGAATTAAAGGCTTAGAAACAGCATTAAAGACCTTCCTAATGGAAGAATAGGAGACTACAACTGAACATCCTTATTGCGCAAACATCAGCGCTCTTTTAAGAGAATTCACGAAAGAAGAGGGGGGTCGAAAACCAAATCCTACACTTTGAAATCAAGATGTCGTAATTATGGCAAAAGTGACATTATTAAGACATACTTCTTTATCATATTTTTTTCCTAGATAGTCTACTTAGGTATTCGTATTTTCTTTTTCCAAAAGCAAAACTTCAGTGTTTGAAATTTGTGACATCGGACCAAAGCAGTAGTTATTAGATTAATTAGCAAAGTAAACTCAAATTGTCTTATATACTACACAAGTTGTTAAATGATGATATGTAATTGCAGTCAAAAGGGGAGGACTTCTAAGGAGCCCTTTTCTTCTACATCATTATTTGGATCTGAGAGACGGACGTGGTTTGTTATGTAAATAGTAGAAAATTTAAGATGATGAGTCGTTCAAAACTTACCTTCAACTCCTCGGATCGAGCATTCGTAGCAACACATCAACACACACATCAACAGAAAACATTTTCTATATTTCTTCATGATACCATGACGATAGACTTTAAAACTCTTTCATCCACCTTTCTCGATAAATGCTCTTCATCTCATAGAAAGTCTTTCACGGAGAAACCAAAAAGAAGATATCAAACGTTGTGATCCTGATGATGGCCGCCATGTTCTTTTCGTTTCCTTCCTTGTAGCTATCAATAATTCATGTGCTGGTAATTAGTTAGTATGACTTCACTGGTGGGTTCACCTGGTGTTCCCTTGTCTAAAACTACCTTGAATTGTCGTTTGATCTTCACCTAGTGAATCTGATTGCTAAACTGTCTTCCCTAGACTGGTATCATGGGTATATTGTCGCCATAATTTTTTCAGAAGACCCTTCTATTTTCTAAAAAAATATTTTTGTTTGAATTTCAGTTTCTTCTTAGTCGTTTGTCTAAAACTTGTTCGATCTTCAACTACTGATTCCGGTTTGTTTATTTAAAACTGGCTTCCCTGGATTTGTCATGCATTCAGTAATAATTTGTGACCCTTGCACTGAATAGATATATGACAGTCTGAAAAAAGATCAGTTTTTTTTTTCATTCAGGTTCTCTATTCTTATTCCAATTTTCAATTGTTTTCTGTCATTTCTTTTTTAATATTCACTTTATTGGCGATGGATATATTGTCAAGGCCACACTAGCAATAAGACCATAGCTAATTTCAAAACACAAAATTCCCAAAAGCCAAGCTAGCCATCAATATTAAGAAAGTCACCAAGTTTTACCCCTGTTGCTTTGGTTGATATCCAAATCTGCTACTTGAATCTTCAATCTGATGATGATGATGATGATGATAATGATGATAATGATGATGATGATGATGATGATGGTCGCCGTGGTGATGATGATGATGGTCGCCGTGGTGATGGTGATGATATTGATGGTGATGATGATGATGAACAGCTACATTGATACAGTGATCATCATGGTACTGATATATTTTTACTAATTACTACAACACCCGTAATAATATTATACAAAATCAGTAAAAAAACATATTTTAACACATTAATTTCAATTAGCTCAGAGGATGTAAAATGAATCAATAATAACCAACCAAACTTAGAGGTGTTAACTATTAGCCATTCCGAAGTTAAGGAAACTGGAGCGACTACACATTGCAATGAATTGTGGGGCTGTTTTAGGGAACGAAATAGACGCCATCTTGGAAATATGTCCCCTAAAACCGCCCCAAAATGCACTGTAAATGCCATAATTAAATCGACCCTGTTATCCCCTCAAAATTGGAATGGTTATTACTGAAAAGCCTAGAATAAAATTTAGAACAAAATGTCAGTTTTAATATGGTTTGTTAATTAAGATCCAGATTTAGATCTGATTTAGATCCCAGTTTCTTTCGGGCATCAGTACGTCAATGTGACTATTTCAAAACAGGAAGTTTTGTCTTGGCAACCGAAATATTTTTTACTAAAGTGTCACGTAAAGTCTCTAAGTTCATTTGTCACTTCAGTCTATGCTCGAGTTATCAGTCGAGTCGTCATGCAAAGTGCTAACTATTGAGTCAAAGTAACCGCTAAGAAATCCAATGTCATTGCCTGCTTAATCAAAAGGTAAGAGACGTTAGATGATACCGGAACATAAACTTTTTCACTGTGAAACCTTCGTGGGAGAAATAGGCACTTGGTATTGCCAAGATCTGACTTGCCTTAAAATGTTTTACTTTCAATTTCACTGTTACTCTCCTTATTACGCACGTCTTCATGGTCTTAGCACTTAAAATATTAATAGAATTTATTTAACAGGGTTGGACCATGTTTTTGATATTAATTGTATATCTGACGGATGAATAAGAATGACATGGAGATACGGAAGCACTCGAATGCAATACAAATGTCATGAGTGTAGTTATTAATGATGGCTTCAAATGTTATATATAAACCATGGGTTTGGATGTTAGAAAGCTCATATGAATCGAGCAATTTCAATCTCAATACATCGTTATACGTCATTGTAATGTATATAAATATATGTTATTTTCCTCCATTTGTACATGAATTTATCTGTCGTTACAGCAAGGGAGGTGGAATGTCTGTTATAATCACAGGGAGCCCGGCTTGGTTTCATATGTTGATGACACTAACTTGATACCGTAATGAATTCAAATTCAAATACATAGTGACCGTTTGTATATGGGTGTATTGAGTTACAATTATTATTTTATGTAATCAACATATGAAACGTGATCGTTTTACCGATTTAGCATCACCAAGCCGGGCTCCCTGTGTTATAATGTGATTTCTTTCTTATTTATCTTCCTCGCTTCTCGTCTACCAAGATGGATCTTCTAGGTTCCTGTGTTGGTTTTCTAGTTTTCCTTCAAGTATTCATGGCTGTTATTCAAGGTTTGTTTAATAATCTGGAACTAAAATTTCAAATCCTGAAACGTGAATGCCATAACATTGTTATCGAAAGAACGACCTCATGTCGTTTCAGTCACGGCAATCACACGTCATTGATTCCACAGGAACCCCAAACTCTGTTTTTACGAAGTGCAATATAATTTTTCGGCCACCTCTGCTTTTTTCCTTTCTGTTCGTTGCAAGGAACGCGCTCTAGCAAGGAAAGGGAAATGCCGTTGGTGGTACACCGATACAATACTCGATCTCCTTATTGTATTTTTGTGCTTGCTTCAAAAATGCCCAATTAGATCTTTTAATATACTTTTAGAAAATCGGTGTTGCTACTTTTAGCAATTGATTAAGATATGATTTCCGTCACCAAATTTTTACGAGAGTTTTAAATCTTTTTAGTGTTCCAGCGTTGTTTAAAGCACTCATTAAAGTAGTGTGCCAGCAGTTGTTTCGGATTCCAGTGTTGCGATTTATAATAATAATAAAGATAATAACAATAATAATAATAATAATAATAATAATAGTAATAATAATAATATACATTTATAATAATAATATACATTTATAATGCGCTTATTCAAAAAAATGCTCTAAGCGCAAAAATAAAGAGATTGTAAAGAGAGAAAAAAAGATACATAGTTACAAGTTAAACGCAGATTTAAATAAATAAGTTTTCAATTTAGACACTTGATCGACCGTCCATCTGTCCATCTGTCCTTCGCTCAATTCGCTCATCCCCGCACTTTGCTATATATATTCAATTCAAAAAATGTAGTCGTTGACAGGCTTAAGCATACTCGACTAAAACGAAAGAAAAAATGGGAAAAAGCCACTTAAGAGGTTAAATATCCGTTCTGAATTAATTGTTCCCGCTAGTAAGAAGTTAATAATGACGATGGAAAGGCCATTTATTATATGTCTTTGGGGTTAGTGAAAGAAGAACAAAGTATTCATGATTCTGTTCTTAATTTCGAAAACATTAAGGCCCCGTCCACACTATGCCGGACAAATTTGAATCCGGATTTTTATTTATTCTGTTAGGCCTACCGTCCACACTAGTCCGGGCGAATCCGGAACAATTCTTCACCGAAAACGATTTTTTTTAAAATACGGTCTAAAAATTTACCACAGGCTCAATTTCAGCTTCGATGCACATGCTCTGATGTGCAATGAAGCGTTTTTGCCGCCTCTGATCGGACTAGCGCGGACGCAAAACATTTTATCTGTTTCTTGTGTGGACGGAAAACTTTTTTTCGGTTTCGGTGTGAAAGTTGCGGATTCAAATTTATCCGGCATAGTGTGGACGGGGCCTAAGGCATTTGAAATACGTTTATTTCAACCCTGCTTGCTCGCCAGCGAAGGGTCCGTGTAAACCGAGGGCTGACTAATCAGATAAAATTATGAAGTCAACTGCTTTAGTGTTTCCTATACATATTCCCTTTCACTCCGGTAGCGTTGAGTTGCTCGTTCATTCGTTTGTTCGTTTGTTCGTTCACCCTTCAATCCATCTACCCACTTTTCTATCCATTCATTCACCAATCCGTACCCTTTTGCATCCAATCATTATAAAATAATTGTTATTAATCTCGCGTTCTGATTGGTTGGGCGCGCGTGCTTTATAAGAGCACACAGCACGCGCGCGCAGTTTCAGTTGCGTAATTCATATCCAAAACAACGGTTATCGTAATTTGTATTTTATGAAAGAAATAAAAAACTTGTTTTCCGCGCTGTGTGAAAGTTACGGATTCAAGTGTACTTAGAGAAGCACTTCGGTACGCGTCGTGCTTCTCCTAACATTTCTCTCATGTTCTGCCAACCCTCGCGTACTTTATAACTGCACACAGAACGCACGCACGTTTTCTATTTCTTCATTTTAAAGCTACCAGACCAACAAGTATTTTATTCATTTTATCCATTTTTTTTTTTTTTTTTTTTTTTTTTTTTTTTGCATTATTTCAGGAGGGGAAATAAACATTACAAATACAAGGTAATTTGGAGTTTATACTTTTGGAAAGAAAACCCAAACTAATGAAGTTGTTATAACAAAATATGTATTACCTGAAGCAACCCTGACGCAACATTTTTTATGTTTCAAGTTGCAGAACAAATTTAAGTTGTCGCAAAAAAAAAAAACGTTCTCATTTATTTAAGCAGAAAGGGTTGTCTCGCACGGGATAGTAATACCAGCCACGTTTGATTATTTCACCAGCTGCTGCAACGCATTGTTACTCGCTACTGATTAAACATAATTTTGCACGGTTTTCAGCCACTATTATTTGACAGACATAGTACTAAGCATTTTGAGTTATTTTATGATTTATAATTGGAACTTTTTGTTGTGATATCGTTTTAGTTGTATCAGTGCCCATCCACCTGTCAATGACAGTTTGTTGAAACGAGATTGTCGACCTTACATGTTTTCTAATGGATACTGTAAGCACATTATTGGAAATCATGAGGAATTGTATGGCAGTGAAAATTACCAGATAAAAAGGGAAAAATCCTATGAAAGGATATTCATTGGAAAGCAAAAGATAGAGAAATATCGAAAGGTAGAAGTGCGGGATTCCTGCTTGAAAGTATATCTCGAAGAAACTTGTCAAGGAAAATTTCCAAAATGTGACAAAACTACTGAAAAGCCCATGCCAAGGCCCGTTTGCAAAGAAACATGTGATGACTTAATAAAATTGTGCGACAAGGAGTTTATAATGATAAAAAATTACAATCATATCTTTCGAAACATTTCTTTATCGAATACATATCCACTGTATTGGGAGTTGCCAGACTGTAAACCTCTGAAGTTAAGAAACGGCGGAGATGCTCCAGAATGTTTCTTTAGCAGACGACTTAATAGTAAGTTATACATTTGTTTGTTATATCATTTGGTTGTCAGCAAATTATGCGCGGCGCACTTCCAATAGTTATTTTCACTGCTGGCAGAGTGCCATAACGAAATCAGAGAATTATTACCCTTTAGCTTAAGTCCTTTACCTTTGACAAGCTAGTACTGCAAATGCTCGTGCACGTTAATTTTCCGTTGCACTTCGTGTTGCATTAAATTTCCATGACCAACATATACAGTAGGATCAACTCTTGCACTAGTTACGTAACTGATTTCTCTGATTTAATTCCACATGCCGATAAAAGTGGTCTTATCCCTTGGTCTTTTCCAAACACAAACCTTTGAAGATTTACATTAAAAGGAAACATTACTTTTGGCGTCCTAAAAGATCCATTAACAAATTAGAGTATAACCATTTTCAGTTTATTTATCTGAGGAAACTTGGACAAAACATAGCCTAATACTTTACAATTTCATTTGGCCTTTACAGCAGAAACAGACAAACTGGAGACCACAGGTATGCTAGATTTTCATTTCCAAGAACCCTTATAAAGTACCCAAGCTATAAAAATATTTTCTTTTAGGGAGTCATCCGTGGATAAAAAAAAAAGACTGAAAATTCTCCATTCACATTTTATAAATTTAATCATCTTCAACAAAACAGATTGTTACTATGGCAACGGCCTGGGTTACCGTGGTAACGTGAGCGTAACAAGGTCAGGTCACGTGTGCCAATCCTGGTCATCTCAATGTCCTCATCGTCACGATCATCCTTTGTCTGAGTATCCAGAGCTGGTCAATGCGTCCAACTGGTGTCGTAACCCTGGAGGTCAAGGACCCCATGGACCTTGGTGCTACACCACTAATAGTAGTATAAGATGGGAGTACTGTGATGTAGAGAAATGCCCTCCTCCAGGTAATCAATCAAAGCCATTAATAGCATTGTAAAACAGCTTTCCTTTGATATACCGATAATTACATTATGGGCATTGCGCACATCGAGACAACCACCGTTTTCTCTTGTTTGCTTTACGTAACGGACTTTTTCTGTTATGTACGGCTATGCATGTACGGCTAGAGAAACATATACGAGATGGAAGTACGGAAACACTTACAAGCTTTGTAATAACCATGGATGTTTGTGGTTATAAAATTGCTACAAATTTTTTAAATTTCCCCCATGATAATGCTGGAAAATTTATTGTAAATTATTGCGTGTTATGGTTGCAGCTCCTTCTCGAGCTCCTGAAAGGGTAGATGCCTATGCCTCTGGTCCCAGCACCATATCAATTGCATGGACTCCAGTACCTTTACCATTTATCCACGGTGAACACCGGGGATACAAAGTCCAAATTAGTTACAAAGGTCAGGAACAGATGGTCAATAAAACGGGTCCAAACACTACAGCTTTTGAATACAACACCCTGCAGGCCTTGACAAACTACAGTATATCTGTAATGGCTTTCAATGATGCTGGGGATGGACCTTACAGTCGTGTTTATGTAAAGACGATGCCTCAAAGTAAGTCAAACATTTATCAGTGTGTGCTACAGAAAAATTTGCTTAAGCTGGATAATAGCAAAATTCTAACAAACGGGACACCCGATACGCGTTTTTTTCTTTATGCCTTGCAGTTTCGTTGCAAATCACATGGAGCGCTGTCTCATTTAAGCACTATTTATGAATGCGTACAATACGTCGTACCCAAATTAGGAGATCACTTCTTTCTTGATAACTAATCGGTCTCTGAATATACCCCCAACAGTATTGATTTTACCAGATATTATTGGGATGGGTTGGATAGGGGTTTAAAAAATTTTTTTGTGTGTGTGCATTATTAGCTCTATTTTTCAATCATAAATAAACTTTTAATGAATATACCTTTACTTTCTTTCGAACCGTAGATTATGTCGCCGTTAGATATTCTTTGACTTCCGCCAAAACAGAAGTTTCTAGGAATTCGTCCACAGAGTTAAAGACAATGGTATGAAATAGTATTATATTATTTATGCATATATATTTAGATGATCTGTTGTTTTCGGTTGGGGATTCAATCAGCCATGTCTTCAAATCACGTAGCCCGCAGTTTGTTTCAGGATATCGATAAAATTTGAAGTATTCCGTAGTGATCCTACTATCCTGCGTAACCGATTTAGGCCAAGTAAAAAAAATTACATGTTTATCGTCCCCGCCACTCCATTTTTTTGGGCCGCCTGTTAATTATTATTATTATTATTTGTTATTCCACCTAGTTTTTAAAAATCGAAACGAAAAAAAGTAACAGGCGCTACTTTCGCTTCGAACTCAGTCTCCCTCAATTTGGTACGAAAAAAAAATTCGGTAATTTTGTTAATAATAAAAAGTCAGTAAATAAAAAAACCCGCCCGCCCGCGCTCTTTTTTTTTTTTTTTTTAGATTTTCTTCGCTACTCGTAGTCCAGACTCTCTCTGTTCTTTGCAACTAAGAAAATGCACTGTGCGCACCCGCTTAGTTAGTATCTTGCAATGCACTAGTAGCGTAACAAATGACAAGCTATGGTTGTCCTTATTTCTGCAACCTATATTACGGTTATTTTACTCCAGCAGAAGACTTGCAAATCTTACGTACTATTTAAGAAATACTTTGTACCGCATTTTGAATCTACTTCTGTAGAAAAAGCTGCACAGATGCAATCTAAATGTCAATAGCATGTAAGATTTTGTTATAAGAAAAACGAGCCTCTCATTTAATTTTCGCGAATTGATGTTGCTGCCTTCTAATTTTTCTCTTCAGATCATGAATTCGTTTGAAAACAGACCACCAAGTGGCTACAGCATCTTTCAATTTAAGATACGATGGATGTAAGTCACCGTTTCGATGCCTTAGCTTCTTTCTGTGCTGTTGTTGTAAACATCACATGGCATATGGTTATGTATATGCGGTTGGAATATTAAAAAAAGAAATTTACTAAGAAATTTGTATTATTTTGAATGTAATGAATATATTCATTGTGTAGTAATAAGTCCTCCATTTTCCATTTAGATAATGTTTGTTTGTTTGCTGTCTGTCTCTCGTTGTAAGAGCAGCAACCAGATAGAAATTGAGATCACCGTTGAGTTAAAAGGATAGTAATAAGTGCTCCATTTTCTCATTTAGATAATGTTTGTATGTGGTTTGTCTCTCGTAGTAAGAGCAGCAACCAGATAGAATTTGTTATCACCGTTGAGTTAAAAGGAAGGCAATCTTGGTCAGCTGTACAAGACGTCACTGGACGTATCTCTATGACCTTAAAGGGAAACAACAAAATAGCGAAAGAATTCCAGCCCGATTCGCTTCTTGTCAAAGGTACGCAAATTTCCCATCATACAACCAAACTCAGCAGCAAATTTCGGAGGGAAATAAGTAAATAAATAAAAAAGACATCAATTTGTGCACACGCGCTCTTTCCGTTTCGTTTTTAGTGCTCAAAACAATAAACGGAAACAGAGCGCGCGCACAAGTTGACGACGCACGGGAGTAGGGATAGTCGAAATTTGAACTGCATCCGGTTACTAAAAATAGCCCAACCGGGAACTTACATGGCGCGCGTTATTAAGAAGATTCCCTTTTATGCAGGTCTCAGAAACTACTATGCTATACTATATTTTAAAAGTTATGCTTTTTTCTATCAGACTTTTCTTTGTCTTGGTGCAATGTTTATTTATTACCAACCACGTGTCATCCCCAAGAGTATTATTACTTTGTTTAACGGTTGCTCATTAGAAGACATGAAATCGCACATAAGGCGAGAGGATAAGTGAAATCCAACTACTCAGTCAAATATTTAGATGCAAACGAGTCAAGAAACATATATTAAGCTATAAGCTGATAAAAATTTACTAACAATCAGAATTCTCCCAGTCGATAACGAAAATCCTTCTTTTCTAGCTTCTCCTCCTCCGCCAGCTTCTTTAAGTACTAGTGACATAGAAGGGACGTCAGTGATTCTCCATTGGTCAGCCCCCCTGTACAATGAGTTATACAGAATCACTAGCTATGCTTTACAGTACATAAAAGCAGGCACAAACATGAAGTATTACAATTCTGTAATCCTGAACTCCAACGTAACAAAAGTGAAAGTAAATAGTCTAGACGCGGGCAAGAAATACCTGATGAGGGTGGTGTCTGTTAATGGTTATGGTTCTCTGGCAAGTGATCCACTGGAAGTGCAGCTCCAACAAGGTAAGTCTAACATACTATAGAAGTAGTTAAAGTTTCTGCCCACAATCCCTAGCGGCCTTCATTCTTAAGTCTTTTAGGTCACCAATTTTCCTGAAATAGAACATGTATTTTTTCCAGGATTAATAGAAACAGTCTTGTCTATTGTCCTTCCGTTTTGCCTCGTGGTAATTATTATCGCAGCAGTTTTAGGAAAATGGTGGTACAAGAAAAGAAAAGAGAACAACGAAATACAAAAAACGATTCAAAAGGTACACTTTAAAATATATATCAAACACGAGAAAGAATGTTCGGCGAGACAACAGGCGCGACATGGAAATCGGGCAATCCACAGTCCTCATTCAGAGTATGTAAAGGT
Source organism: Actinia tenebrosa (assembly GCF_029948245.1). NCBI lineage: Eukaryota > Metazoa > Cnidaria > Anthozoa > Actiniaria > Actiniidae > Actinia > Actinia tenebrosa. The sequence goes on along the minus strand of NW_028292569.1, from coordinate 24,187,505 downwards.
ACTGAACAATTTATTGGATTGAAGGTAGCCTATTGCCCGACTTTTTCTATCGCGACTGTTGTCTCGATCATCGCGTAGCAATGAATAAAATAAAAAGTGGTATTTCCTTCCCTTTTTCTCTCTCCCTTTTTCTAGTTGAGCGAAAATCCATATGATTCAGCCGTGGACTGGTTTGATCTTCTAAAGATCAAGATTACTAAGCAATGGTGGGAGATACCACGTGAAGACTTGACACTTGACGAAGAGCTTGGGTCGGGTGCGTTTGCAGTCGTGATGAAAGGCTACCTCACAATAGGAGAGAAGGAGAGTAAAGAGGACCGTATAGTTTGTGCTGTCAAGATGTTGAAAGGTATTGTGAATGACGGATTAATCGTCCTCTTCACCCTTTATTTACAAGTTCATTTTTGTGTGTGTAAACCTGTGTGCCTTTCTTCTTCTTGCGCCGACTTCAGACAAACCAATAGAACAAGAGCTTCGTGACCTGTGTAACGAAATCAACGTCATGTCATCAGTAGGTGATCATCCAAACCTCGTCAGTTTGATTGGGGCGTGTACGATTAATGGTAAGTTCAAAATATAAATGTCATGAATATTTTCCTGTCATCTTTACAATACAGCAAAAGACATGTAGCAGTTCTCCTATTACTGTGGCGCGCGGTGGCTACCTAATGAACCTTTTCAAAGAGGGTTCATAAATCCAAAAAAATTCTGGTTCATGACTAACCCCCAGAAGGATAATCTAGGTGGCCACAGTAGCAAGCGACGCATTGTAATGAACTGTAGAAATTTAATTGGGAACACTGAAAAACATTTTCGTAAATATGAGGCTATGATCCGTAATTTGCTTTCATACGTAATAGGTCTTCCATGGCTGGTGGTGAAGTTCGCTCCAAATGGTTGTCTTCTTGACTACTTAAAAGAAAATCGTCCTGTAAATGAATACCAAAACACAAGTGACCTTCCCAAAAGTGAATCGATTCCGAAACGAGTTTCGGAAAGAGATAGGATGAGGTTTGCATTGGAGATTGCCCAGGGAATGGCCCACTTGGAGCGACATAGGGTAACTAAGATGAATGACTTTTCACTATATCCAGTAGTTTTGATAACGTACTCTTTAACGACTTTAATTTAAGAGTATTAAAATTTAGCTCGAAAAAGTAATATGCAAAACTGGTATGTTATTTTCTATTCTAACTTTTTTAAATTTTCCTTCTAAGTTTGTACACCGAGATCTTGCAGCTCGAAACGTTCTACTTGGCAAAAACATGGTTGCCATGGTTTCTGACTTTGGCTTGTCACGTGACATTTACGAAAGTGGAGCTTATGAGAACACAGCAGGGGTAAGAGAAAAGTGGACGTCTCTCTTAAAAGCAAAATTGTCTTTGAAATTTTATTCTCATTTCGCTAAAACCAGCCCTTTTTGTACCTTTTTATATCAATCCAGGGTTTTCTTCCTGTTCGTTGGATGGCTCTGGAATCTCTACAAGACTACACCTACACCAGCAAGTCCGACGTGTACGGAAAAATGTTGCGCTTTGTTGTTGTTGTTGTTGTATGCTGCTGCTCATTGGATCTGAAAACCTCACACTTTTAGGGGAGGTTCCCTTGATGCTCATAAACACCTCTTCCTGTCTAGAATGCTCAAAAGTTTGTTTAATTCTGTGTTTTGCATCTGCTTTATTAAAAATGATGGTGTCAAATAAAGTACTTTCTTTGAATACATAAAATAGATATTGAAATTGCTAACTCCTAAACTTCCCTTTTCCGCCACAGGTGGTCTTATGGAGTCGTCATGTGGGAAATGGAAAGCGAAGGTTAATAAATTTGTCTTTTTTTTTTTCTTTTCGAAAGATAAAATTGCCGGATTTTTGGTTATGTTCCATGTTTTTCCGTCAACTCTTACAGGTCTAGTACCCTATGCAGGGATGTCTGGTTCAGAAGTTGTTGAACGACTGCGACAAGGATACAGACTAGAGAGACCGAACAATACGTCACGGGACATGTAAGTTTCGTCTAAGCCTTTTTAAAGTATGTATAGCGATATGACTAAAATCTTGCCATGATGTGTACTGTGTTATTTTTGAAGGTTTCTGATGAAATTTGACGGCAAAAAATAAAAGAATAAAAAAATTACTTGAGTAAATGAGGCTATTTCTTAGAATATTTTTATTCATAATTTAGATATGGAATCATGTGGCAGTGCTGGAACCCAAATCCCGACCAAAGACCATCATTTGCTGATCTGGTCCGCAAAATCAAAAGACACTTGAATTTGAGCGTGGTACGTACTAACCAAACGCTGAACTACTAGATTACCGAATTTCCTCTATTGCTTACTATCAATCACGTGACTTTTTTGGAGTTGACTGGGGGCAAACAAGCGGTTGACTGAGGGGCAACTAGCGGATGTTAAGTCAAAACATGTCAAAATAAGTCCACAAACTATTGTATTTGACTATTTCTACGACATGAAACCAAAAAAAAAAAAAAAAAGAAAAGAAATCAAAACAACCTACAAGATTCTACAAGCCATTAAAAACGTAGCTATTACCGCAACCTATTAAGACGCCTGCCTTGGTCTTATTCTTTTCAGTTCTTATAGACTGGGGGCATATTAGAAAGGGGTTTATTAAAGGCTGGGGCTTAGTAAATTTTCCTGATCTTTGGAAATTCTCAATTACTTTTATCCATAATTAACCTCGACAGGTGAAATGACTTGAAGGCCTGCCAAGGGAGAGGACCAAAACGTTCCTTGGGGGTGGGGGCTTATTAAAGGCTGGGGGCTTAATAGAGGAAATATGCTTTATAGTACACATAGTATTCGTTTGGAACCAAAGTAAAACATTAAATGATGAATAGAATTAAAACGGTGGGAATGGTTTCACTATTTTTTCACTTGCCAGCTTCGGGTACAATGCGGTTGTCATCATACTGTTGTACAACCTCATGAGCTTCGTAAAATCTGAAAAAACTAAAACGTTCATTTCTAATTTGACTGTATATGGCAAATAAGAGCGATATAAGAGTACATTATACAACTATTAATGTATTAATTTTATTCTGTTTTCAAGGATCACGAAGACAGACACACGAAAAGCGCGCATGACAACAACGTTAAGAATGTCACTAAACATGAATCTGGCAACAATGTGGAGAAGCATTTTGACGAAGAACGTTTCGCTGAATTAAAAGACCCTGACTTTACCGAGCAATACATTAAGATTTAAACTGAGAAAACAGCGCGGTTTTTACTGCTAAAATGGGTTTCAATGACTTCATAGTTCATCTACAGTACTTCTACTTCCAAAACAGGAATAATGTCCCAAACGACGGGACGTTTGTTATGTAATCTGAGGCTTAATATGAACTCTTCGTTAACAATGATGACAATATATAACTAATGAGGCATATTTTGAGTAATGGAATGAGATAAATATTCACCTCTGGCGACAAGTCACCAACTAGTATTGAATTAATATTGAAATTGATATAAAATAGGCATACTATACATTTTACTATATCATAACATTATTAAAAAAATTATAAATTATAATTGGCCTGCGAACCTGTTTCATCCCTTAAACACAGTAAAACTAAACCTCAAAAGTATAGTAGTAATAAATTGTGCGTTCGGTGTGTATATAATGAAGTAGAGAGAATAAGAGAAAAATATCAAATGCCCTTGGCAGGATTCGAACCCACGTCTTCGGTATTCTAGTCCGATGTGTTAACCACTACACTACAAGGACCAACCACGCTGGTAACGCAGCCAGAATATGAAATGTAGGATATTCGTGAGGATCCCAGAGCGATATTTTTTCTCTATAGATAAGTTGAACACCGTAAATATGTACGCAAAGAATAGACATAGTATAGTAGTAATAAATTGTGCGTTCGGTGTGTATATACTTCATTATATACACACCGAACGCACAATTTATTACTACTATACTATGTCTATTCTTTGCGTACATATTTACGGTGTTCAACTTATCTATAGAGAAAAAATATCGCTCTGGGATCCTCACGAATATCCTACATTTCATATTCTGGCTGCGTTACCAGCGTGGTTGGTCCTTGTAGTGTAGTGGTTAACACATCGGACTAGAATACCGAAGACGTGGGTTCGAATCCTGCCAAGGGCATTTGATATTTTTCTCTTATTTTCTCTAAACCTCAAAAGCGGAGGTTCACAACTATCTTACCCACTATCGCATAACGTCTATCCAGCAAGCACTGTAATTAACGAATCGATCAACAAGCAAATACAATATCCTGAAACAAGGTAAAAACTCGCAGAGCAGCAAAATTATTTTCAAAAAGCCATAAAAACTCCAAATCCAAAGAAAGTGTTGGTCTTACCAGTTCCCCCTTTTCTTACCAGAAAGTGTGATAAAAATGGTTTTGTTGAAAAATAGATCTTGGACTTCCTTGTATTCTAATTAGGGTAATGTGTCGGAGTGAGTTTCAATGTTTATGTCAGTTGATAACGGTCGATTTCAGTTTTACAGGAAGATGTCACACATTACAAGAAGCAAACCAAAAGTAAATAACATCTAACAGTATACTAAGATAATATTGCACAAAACTTTTAACGTTTAAAACAAAAACGAAAAAACATATCTTAAGCTTGTTGTGTACAAGAAGAATGGTGAGAATAGTTAAAGAGTTGCTTCCTTGCTGTACTTGAACATATTGCATGATCAGTTACAAACGCTGAGAAGACGTGTAACCGCGAATGAATGTTTCATTTTAATGATTATACAAAAGAGTTCCACCTAGTCAATCAAGGTTTATTTCGCTACTTCTCAATTCGAAATATATTTCAATTTTCATGACTGTAACTATCTGCATGACTGTATGACTAGCCAATTAGATTTGTCTCTCAAGAAAGCTCAACCTACACAGCCAACAGCAAGAGAAACAAACTGGTAAGATGTCATTTGTGATTTCACCTTGCTTAAGCTTAAGACTATATAATTTTCTTGGTTTAAAGAAAACATCGCCTTCGACTTCGTTTTGGGTAGATTTTCGTAAAATCTCCCTAGCAGGTTTTAAATTCATGTTTTATTCTTTTTCTAATTTTGGTGTCATTTACTTCAGCATCACGTAAATCGATGAAGTAAACAAATTATATTGAAAATTGCACTACTGGAGCCAGTTTGATTGACTATTGAACATAATGATAATACGATAATATCCGATCAAGTTTTTCTTGAATACGTCATGGAATTGTAACGTTTAATGGATGTTAAAGTGCCTACCACCCTTCTGATAATATGCACAGTATTGATTCTACATGAGGTAAGAGGATAAAAATCCAGGAAAAAATATATATAGTTTGAGTGCGGCTTCTTGAAGCTATAAAGGTTTTTCCATGCCATAGAAAAAATTGGAATTACAGGGACAAAAAACCATAAATGCCTCCTCATACGTCACAGCATTAGCATGCATATGGCATGGTAAAACCTTTATAGCTTCAAGAAGCCGCACTCAAACTATGAAACTTTTTCAGTACTGTGAATATTGTCAGAAGGGTGATCAGGCATTTTAAAATTTGGTGAACCTTATTTTAACTTTGATTTTGATTTTTAACAGACATGAACTTATTTTGCCAATTGTTGTTCTCGCTCATACTTATCTGGGCAACGAAAACAGGTAAACTGTTACTCTCAAGACCTTCTTTCCTTCGACCTCCATAATTTTTAAAAGTTCGCAGACCTCTTATCTTGATGATGTCAGTGATAAATGCATCAGACGAAGTTTGGTGAAATCTAATATTTAGCTACCATGTTGATGCTTCTAATCGGCAAAGCTTGCAGACGTATAAAAGTATACTACAATAGACCACAAAAAAAATTGTAATCAAAAACTTAATTCAGTAGGGACAAACCATTTTTTTTTTGTGGGGGAAGTGGGCCAAAAATGGATATTCGGGCACTTCAAAAAAGGGTGTCCTACAAAAGGTGTAATCAGTTGTCCTTTATTTCATTTGCACTATGTTTCATACATTCTGGCGACATAAATTTGACCCGACTTACTCATTTTTTTTAGTTTTATTACGATCAAAACCATGGGAGGTGATCCAATATCTGTTTTTTGTTTGCCAAGTTAAGGTGCACATTCCATGTAATTTGTTATTTTTAATGTAACATCGCAATGTTTTATTTATTCATTTTATAGAGGGATATACAAACAGGACAGATGCAAGGTATTATGGATATCTGTTGTTCTTCTTTGTCTTCCTTTTACTAGTAAAAACTATATTTTCCTTCTCGTTTAACTTCTCCTCCTCCTCCTCCTTTTACTTGAATTTCCTCTTTTCCTTCTGCTTCTTCTTCGCCTCTTTTCTTCTTCATTCTTCTTCCTTTTCTGCTAAAAGCACATCTGTTTCCCCTTTTAGATGTATTCCAGCGCAACGAAGGGTCAATGCCACTTCCTTGGGCATACTGTGTCGTCCTTACCAATATCCCAATGACGGGCACTGTAGACATATCCTCAAGAACAGCACTTTATATGGTAGTGAACGGGAGCAAAAACGAATAAGGGACGGCATACAGAGAGCTCTTCATGGAAAACGAATGGTGGAGGACAAACTCGCTATACCAGTTTCACAATCCTGTTTCGAGTCTCTGACCTATTCATATTGTCATTACGCATACCCCACGTGTAATCAAAACTCTGATTGGCCATTCCCAAGGTCGATTTGCCGAGAGACGTGTGAAGATACCCTCAAAAAGTGTGAATATGAAATAGCAAAGGCCAATCTTTTCAACAGATTTAATGATATGATTAAACTTCATCCTTTATATTGGGATTTGATGAATTGCAGTGCTCTAAGATACAGGAACGGTGGAGATACTCCAGGATGCTACTACAACCCACATCTCAATAGTAAGTATTATAGTGGCAGGAAAAGAGGAGAGAATAGAAACCGCAAAGATATATTATATGTCATTGCTTTTACCATGTTCAATTAGAGAATTAGAGTGGATTTCATTTACCCATGAAGCAAAATTTACTTATTAGATGGTAATAGCCAGATTCAAACAATAGAAAACAAAGGAGTTAGAGCGTAATAGTACTAAATACGTTAAAATGTATTTCACAGGTTTATGAAAATCACTCTTATCCAGTTCTAAGCATTGTAAAAGGCAGAGTATGACTTAAGTTTGTTCCTAAATTAGTTTCTAATTTAAAATTTCTTTTTTTCTTTCCAAACAGACGAAACTGATAAACTAAAAGAGACAGGTAAAGTAAATTTATATCTTTATTACGAGATACCTAAATCTCTTTATTTTTGCTTAATAGAAACAATTAACAGCTCAATAATCGAGGTGCGAGTTATACTTAAAATTGTAAAAATTAACTTGTACGTATTTAATTATAGAATGTTTCTATGGCAACGGTTTTGGTTACCGTGGTAACGTGAGCGTAACAAGGTCAGGTCACGTGTGCCAGCCCTGGTCATCTCAGTGTCCTCACCGCCACGATCATCCTTTGTCTGAGTATCCAGAGCTGGTCAATGCGTCCAACTGGTGTCGTAATCCTGGAGGTCAAGGACCCCATGGACCTTGGTGCTACACCACTAATAGTAGTATAAGATGGGAGTACTGTGATGTAGAGAAATGCCCTCCTCCAGGTAATCAACACCACTAATAGTAGTGTAACATGGGAGTACTGTGATGTAGAGAAATGCTCTCCTCCAGGTAATGAACACCACTAATAGTAGTATAAGATGGGAGTACTGTGATGTAGAGAAATGCCCTCCTCCAGGTAATCAACACCACTAATAGTAGTATAACATGGGAGTACTGTGATGTAGAGAAATGCCCTCCTCCAGGTAATCAGCACCACTAATAGTAGTGTAAAATGGGAGTACTGTGATGTAGAGAAATGCCCTCCTCCAGGTAATCAACACCACTAATAGTAGTGTAACATGGGAGTACTGTGATGTAGAGAAATGCCCTCCTCCAGCTAATCAACACCACTAATAGTAGTATAAGATGGGAGTACTGTGATGTAGAGAAATGCCCTACTCCAGGTAATCAACACCACTAATAGTAGTGTAACATGGGAGTACTGTGATGTAGAGAAATGTCCTCCTCCAGGTAATCAACACCACTAATAGTAGTATAAGATGGGAGTACTGTGATGTAGAGAAATGTCCTCCTCCAGGTAATCAACACCACTAATAGTAGTGTAACATGGGAGTACTGTGATGTAAAGAAATGTCCTCCTCCAGGTAATCAACACCACTAATAGTAGTATAAGATGGGAGTACTGTGATGTAGAGAAATGCCCTACTCCAGCTAATCAACACCACTAATAGTAGTATAAGATGGGAGTACTGTGATGTAGAGAAATGCCCTCCTCCAGGTAAACAACACCACTAATAGTAGTATAAGATGGGAGTACTATGATGTACAGAAATGCCCTACTCCAGGTTATCGATACCATGCACTTATAGTGAAACGCGTATAACATGCTAACTGAATTTGAATACTAACTTTGTTTTTTTAGCTCCTACTCTAGCGCCTGTTATCACACAAGCTTATTCATCTGGCCCAAGTAAAATCTTAATAAAGTGGAAGCCAGTCTCTTTGCCATTTATTCACGGTCAAGACCGAGGATTTAAAGTCAGAATCAGTAGATTCAATAAAGGGCTGCTGATTGCTGAAAATCGTACAAAAATAACGGAATTTACTTTCGGAAATCTGCAAGCACTGACAAACTATAGTGTATCAGTATCTGCCTCGAATGAGCATGGCGATGGTCTAGCAAGTCATGTCTTTATCAAGACATTGCCAAAAGGTGAGGGTTTTCCAATGTCAACAAATTGCCATTTTACCACATATCCTTTACCAAGACCCTTTCTAATTCTGAGCTATTCTGACAATGTAAAACGTGTTTTCCCTACAGACTACTTGGCAGTCAAGTACTCGTTGAAGCTTTATAAACCAGCAAAAATGAACAACACTGAAATGAAGAAGAAAGTGCACTATACTGTTAATAAAAAGGTAAGAGTGTGTGTAAAATAGGAAAAACATGCAGTCATCCTAAACTTATCACAATTCCTTCAACTTGAAACCTCAATAAAAGAATGCAAACTGTCTAGCGTCATGGTGTCTGATATGAATCGGAAAAAAAGCTTCTGCAATGAGCAACTATACATTTGTACAGACTTCATCGTTTACTTGGTATATCAATTTCAATAAATCATGAATTGTTCATATTTCCACAATATTTCAGTAACATTCTAACCCTCTTTTCCATTTCTCTTACCTTTTTTTTTTACAGATCTTACAACTACTTCAAAACAAAAATGCGACAAGTGGTTATAAAATCCATCATGATCAAATGAAAGTGATATTGAGGTATGTCATCATATCATTACCATAGTAGTATATTAGTTAGACAAATATTACTACTATTACTCTGCAGTTTCCATCTTCACTTCATAAGAAAAAAACGATAATTGACCACCAAAGAACTATAAAAAATGCCTGACTTAAAAAGTTTTATTTTTTTAATATCCCGCGTCAATTTGTATTATTGAGGTGCATGTCAGATCATAGCCCCCTCGTTGGTTGACAATAACAAGACATTCCTCAATAGCTTCTCTTGTTAGATCAACGAAAATGACAACTGTTTCATTGTCATTAATATCTCGAGGGATTTTGGGTCATGTGGTTGCACCACAAGAATTCGGGAATAGTGACTACTATGGAAGTCTCTATCGCCGCAATATTTTATAATACATTCGGATTCTTCTTATAGTAATGGCAGCAAACACATGGAGTTTATCATCACCGCTGAGCTAAAGGCATGGCCATCTTGGCCTGCTATTCAAGACATCACTGGGCGTATTCAGAAAGGGCTTGAAAACAAAAGGAAAGTCGTTAATGAGTTTGAACCAAGCTCACTTCTTGTCCAAGGTACCGTTGAAATTCACAATACATGGAATACTTCGGATCGTTTTGAGCTATTCATAAATCGATGTTCCTCTCTCTGTCTCTCTCTTAAGCTTCTCCTCCTCCGCCTGCAAATTTGAGTATAGATGACGTGACAAATACATCAGCGACACTTGAATGGTCAGCACCCTTGTACCATGCCCCGTATAAAATCACGAAGTTCATTGTACAATACAAAAAAGAAGGCACAGAATTGGATTACTACGATGGTGTTACTGTAAGATCAGCGAAGACTAAAGTCACTGTTAATAGTTTAAATGCGGGTATAAAATACCTGATGCGGGTGGTGTCTGTTAATGCTTATGGATTCCAGGCAAGTGAGCCACTGGAAGTGGAGACGCAGCAAAAACGTAAGTGCAATTAATGCGTGCTCATGTAAATGCAGCATCAATATTTAGCTCATAATTTTGTTTCGTAAATTGACGCATTGTACGTTTTGCAGTATAAGAATTTTGTACGAAATTTGAATTATATTTTATGATAAGAAATTAAAAACCATAGAACTTAAAACCTTTGCTCTAAATTGTATGATTTTCTTAGTTAACTTTTTCATAGATATATGGTATGCACTCTGACGTGATGTTTATAAATAAACGACAGCAATGCCATGGTTGACCCTGTGCGTTCAACCATTATTTTTCAAACAAATAAAACATTAATCAGACAAAAATTATTTTGACTGATCAAACGACATAAATGCCAAGAGTCAAACTAAGGTCAGCCATGTTTCAAATTAACACTAATGCCATATCGATACTGGTTTACTTGCAAACAAAATAAAACAGTATTAATTGGACAAAACTGGTGTTACTACAGCAGAGCCGCGGACATCAATCATGCCTATAGTCCTACCATTTGTTGGTGTGTCTGTCGTTGTTGCAATAACTGTAGCAGTATTAGTAAGATGGTGGTATAAGAAACGAAAAGAAACTCAAGAAATACAAGACAAGCTTCAAATGGCAAGTCATGAAATCCTTTGTCGGCTTTCACCAGTACCGGTTTTTCACTTATTACTGAAATTGTCACTAGTTAAAATATGTTGTTGTAACTTGCTTCTGGTTTATGCGCCTTTATTTTTTTCAAGCTAAATTTTACATGCACTACAGGGGTGGATCCAGGAAGGGGGGGGGGGGGGGGGGAGGAGGGACCTGAATGCACCCCCTAACGCCGTAATTACCCTTACACTTATTTGAAACGGTGCATAAATAATGTTTCTATATAAATTTCTTCATTTGGGACACACCCCTAACACTACAGATTCCTGGATCCGCCCCTGCAGTATTTACTCACACTTTAAAACGTCTTATTATTCAATTGCCCATTTGCTATGTTTATTCGGCCGAAAAGCCGAAAAAAATATTTGACACGAAAACTCGAATTGAATGAAGTAAATTTTAAAATGGTTATATGTTTGGATTTATTTTAGTTAAAAGAAAACTCAAAAGAACTAACAGTCAACTGGTTTGATGTTCTAAAAATCAAAATTACTAAGCAATGGTGGGAGATATCACGTGATGAAGTGGTACTTGATGAAGAGCTTGGGTCGGGAGCATTTGGTGTCGTGATGAAAGGATACCTGACGAGAAGAGAGGAAGGGGTAAATGAAAATCGTATGGTTTGTGCTGTCAAGATGTTGAAAGGTATTTAAATTTCTTCACTTAATTAGATATATCGGACGTTCCTATCTGGAACAAGCTTTATGCTCTCAGACACGTGATTAAATAAACGATTATTATTATTATTATTATTATTATTATTATTATTATCATTATCATCATCATCAATATCGTCGGTCGTCGTCGTCGTCGTCGTCGTCGTCGTCGTCGTCGTCGTCGTCGTCGTCATCATCATCATCATTTCACACAGCCCCCTCCCCACTTTCCCCAGTATTAATTTGTTCTACTGTTTATTGAAAAATTTAGGTCTGTTACTAAATGCATAGGGCGTTTTAGAAGAGGGGCCCCATTATTTTTGGGCCTGTCATTATTTCAATTAAGGCAAGTTGAAATGCTTAACTGTAAGTATGCCCTAATCTATATGAATTTTCTCTTTTTGTGAATATAGATAATCCAACAGAACGGGTATTGCATGACCTGTGTAACGAAATCAACATCATGTCATCAGTTGGCGATCATCCAAACATCATTAGCTTGATTGGGGCGTGTACGATTGATGGTAGGTAAATGTCATGCGAAATAAACTAGGAATATATGATGGTTTCTTTATCATTACATTTTTTACGGGGTAGGACCGTTAGCCCTGCGCTCAATTTGGAGGAGCGGCTATACTAGGGGATCAATCTTTGTCTGGTCTCTACTTTTCCAAACCTGTTTGGCATGGGTGGCCCTGACAGGAATACAAGACTAATTCTTGAGGTCCATTCACTGGATGTGATCTAATTTATGTATAGTCCTTACACTGGATGTGATCTATTCATGAGGTCCTTTCACTGGATGTGATCTATTCATGAGGTCTTTTCACTGGATGTGATCTATTCATGAGGTCCTTTCACTGGATGTGATCTATACATGAGGTCCTTTCACTGGATGTGATCTATTCATGAGGTCCTTTCACTGGATGTGATCTATTCATGAGGTCCTTTCACTGGATGTGTTCTATTCTTGAGGTCCTTTCACTGCATGGATATGGTCTAATTCTTGGGGTCCTTTCACTGGATGTGATCTATTCATGAGGTCCTTTCACTGGATGTGATCTATTCATGAGGTCCTTTCACTGGATGTGATCTATTCATGAGGTCCTTTCACTGCATGGATATGGTCTAATTCTTGGGGTCCTTTCACTGGATGTGATCTATTCATGAGGTCCTTTCACTGGATGTGTTCTATTCTTGAGGTCCTTTCACTGCATGGATATGGTCTAATTCTTGGGGTCCTTTCACTGGATGTGATCTATTCATGAGGTCCTTTCACTGGATGTGATCTATTCATGAGGTCCTTTCACTGGATGTGATCCATTCATGAGGTCCTTTCACTGGATGTTATCTATTCATGAGGTCCTTTCACTGGATGTGATCTAATTTATGAGGTCTTTTCACTGGATGTGATCTAATTCTTGTGGTTATTTCACTGGATGTGATCTAATTTATGAGGTCTTTTCACTGGATGTGATCTAATTCTTGTGGTTATTTCACTGGATGTGATCTAATTTATGAGGTCTTTTCACTGGATGTGATCTAATTCTTGTGGTTCTTTCACTGGATGTGATCTAATTTATGAGGTCTTTTCACTGGATGTGATCTAATTTTTGTGGTTCTTTCACTGGATGTGATCTATTCATGAGGTCTTTTCACTGGATGTGATCTAATTTTTGTGGTTCTTTCACTGGATGCGTGTGATCTCATTAATGAGGTACTTTCACTGGATGTGATCTATTCATGAGGTACCCAACTACAATAACGTGATGATTCTCGCGATCATCTCAATGAGTTATGATCATCGCGATGAGTTATGATGATGATGATAATGATGATGGTGAATTATCGCTAACACACTCATATATTGTAAATTATGGAGTCCCCGGTTTAATGAAAATTCCAATGGGTTTATATTCAAAGGCATCATCGCGTTGAGTTGTGATGATGATTTTAGTTAATTGACGATAACACACTCATAATATTGTAAATTATGGAGTCTTTGATTCAATGAAGATTCCGTTGACTTTATAATGCAGGTCCTCCATGGCTGGTCGTAAAGTTTGCACCAAATGGTTGTCTTCTTGAATACTTAAAGGACAAGCGTCCAGCACCTGAATACGAGAACTTACGTGACATTCCTAAATGCCATCTGGCGCTGAAACCATTATCTGAAAGAGAAAGAATGAAGTTTGCATATGAGATTGCACAGGGGATGGCACATCTGGAGCAACATAGAGTAATTCTGAAATTAATAAATTAACAAAATGTATTGAAAAGCCAACCATTGTTTGATAGATGGCTGATTGGATAGTTGTGGTTGGAGGATGATCGATGGAGGATGGGAGGTATGTGGGAGATGGACAGAGGAATGGATAAATGGAAGAGAGGATGGGAGGGTGCGAAGATGGTTAGATTTGTGGCTAGATGAGTAGACGGTAATATCAATTTGTATAGCAATAAAAATAAATTACTCTAAATTAATTGATCGATTCTGCGTTCAGTACGTTCACAGGGATCTGTCAGCTCGTAACGTTTTACTTGGAAAGAACATGGTTGCAATGGTTTCTGACTTTGGGTTCTCTCGTGACATATACGAAACTGGAGTTTACGAAAAAACTTCAGGGGTAGGCCTATAATGCAAATGCTGAGATGTATATTCAAAAAATAAAAAAGGGATCAAAAGGTATTTTTTAATTGCAATAAAATTGTAACTAACTGTATGATTTATTGTTTATGTCCCTTTGTCAACATTTTAGGGTCTTCTTCCTATTCGGTGGATGGCCCTGGAATCTCTACAAAATCATGCCTACACCAGTAAATCTGACGTGTAAGATAAACCATTCTAGTATAGCTTTTCTAAGTATGTTATGACTAAGGGACAGTCTTTTAAGATATTTTTTTTCCTTTATAGGTGGTCGTATGGAGTCGTCTTGTGGGAGGTCGAGAGCGGTGGTAAATTTATAACCAGAAATGGACTATCGACGATGTGGCAGCCATCTTGAATCGCAAGGCATTATGGGTCACCCAGGAGGCAAAACAAAACGAAGATGCTGAAATGACGGCTCCACAATCTTTGAAGAAAATCTTCTCAAATATGGAACTTTCCATTTTTTTAATTCATCTCTTGTCAAATTGTCTTATTATGAACCGCAGATGTCAAATGACACTATTACTGTACCAAAGCTTTGTGTATTTGCCCCTGGATGACCCATATATAATGCCTCGTGTATCAAGATAGCCGTCAGACTAACTATATTAACTAAGAAAATCGTTTACTTTGCAAATCAGAAATACATTTGGTCATGCATCATTGCATTTCTGTCACTCTTAAAACAAGGCGTTTCACTAAACATATCGTGTACAATTTGCTCATAATGGCATGTGATCTTAAATGGGACATTTTACTACCAATGTTTTTGTCCGTATATATGTAAATTAATATTCACTTATTTTGGTTTTAGGATTGATGCCTTACGCTGGGGTGTCTGGTGAGGAGATTGTTCAACATTTACGAGAAGGACACAGATTAGAAAGTCCAAGAAACACATCAGCGAAAATGTAGGATAATTTTGCAACTTTTAATATTCCTCTTCTTCCCTCTTTCTACTTCTCGTTCTCATTCATACTGCTGTTTTTGATGACCATAGACTCATTTACACCCGTTTGGCATTGTTCATAAGTTACCTATTCATGGATACACCTAATTGAAAAAACGTCAGGTTCAAAAAAGGTTATATCATCAAAGCTAAGACCGAAGGGGAACATGGGAAGACAAAATAGCGCAGCCAAACAGCTCTCCAGCGTAAATCTTCGGAGAATGGCTTTAGCATGTTAATCTAGGTCGACCGACTTTGCTCTACTGTGCATTTTTACATGTTTATATGCAAATATAATACACATTTCGGAGTACCCAAAATCCTTTTCGGTCTTAGCTTCGATGATATCACCTTCTCGAACCCGACAACGTTATTTCAATTAGGTGTATCATTATAAACGTTCGTGACACCATGTTTATTTCCTATGAGAATAAAATCGGGGAGAAAAACGTAATGAGTAATGAAAACGTAGCAGCATGACATAGTTTGTTTGCTTGAAAGTAGCAAATATAAAATCTCGGAAAACGAATCACTAAACAAATTGCCTGCAATTAATGGTTGTACTTCAGGAGAGACATCATGTGGCAGTGCTGGAACCCAGATCCCGACCAAAGGCCAACATTTGCTGATCTGGTCTATAAAATTGGTGGTCTGATTAATCTGAGTTGGGTAAGTATTGATGCTTTGTTATTAGCTCAGACAAAGGCAAGGACTGCTGCACTCGACGTTCCTTGCGACGAAATTCAAACCGTATGTTCACTAATGTAGCTGGTTCTTTTGTATACTACGCCGAAGGAATTAAATCTTTATTGTTGCATTCTTATATTCATTATCCCATCGTGTGTATCTTACAGGAAAAAATAACGCATTAAATTTGCCTCGATTCTTTTTTCTTTTCTTTTTCAATTTTTATTTTTTTGTATCGATTTTTACTTGTTTTATTTTGTTTTAAAGGATTCCTAGCATAGCACTCAACCTAATCGTTGCAACCATCCAAATCCTCTCGCGATCATCATACTATATTTTGCTGAGACATCGAACAAAAAGATCGAGTTCCTTCATGCTGAGAAACAATTCGTAGAATGAAAACAGGTGTAATGAAGGGGTTGCTGCTGATCTTGATCCAGGAAAATAATATATAGTTCGAGTAGTATGATTAGGGCAGTTGGTATAGTGAAGCCAAGTCGATGTGTACATGTCTATTTAAAATGTTGGTTATTTAAGAAAATGTTTTATAAATAAAAGATGATATTCCATTGGTGGAAGATGTGGGATTGTCTGGGAAGTAAATACATATAAATAAACCTTCGGTTATTCATATTCAAATATTCCTCGAAAAACAGTTGATTGATTTACTGGTCTTCCGTAAACTTACACGCTAGGCTTCATGTTCATGTCCATATTCATTCGTCTTTATTAGCAAAGGGTTTTCCTTTCTTACTTACGCACACTGTTTCAAACTTTCTGGCTGGCATTTCGTATACAATTGTAGTTTAATTGATTATTTTATTTGTTGATATATATGTAGGCTATATATATATATATATATTAGTTTTGGCCCAATGTAATGTTATCTTCTATACAATTGTATGGCTTTCTGGCACCTTTGTATTCTCTGTATACGTTGGCTCTTTTGTTTTAAAGGCATCTTTCCACATCCCTCATTTATTTTGCTTAGTTTTGAGTTGGAATGATGTTTAAAAAAAGTGTAAAAGCCATTGGGGGGGGGGGGGGGGGGGGGAGTATTCACTTATCGAAGCCTAATAATTAAAGAAATTGAAAGAAAAAGAACGATGGTGCATTTCAGGAAAATTGATAAAATCTGCTGAAAGCACTGATATTCATAGAAAGAATTTCAAATGACACATTTTAGTCATATTGGCCGTCCTGAAGCTCACTTATATTGACTCATTTTGTGGTTCGATGTTAATCCCTAATATGGTAATGTATTACTGATTTATTTCATTGATTGACAAATTTTGACTTGGCTTAACTTTTCATGATCAGTCGTAGAGGAAGTGCTTGAACGTTAATCTTATAAACCAAACTTTTGCCCACTTTTTCCCCCTCGTGTTTATTTATTTATTCCTCACAAATACCCTATAGGCCTACCAGGTTAATCATTGTTCTCCCTTTTCAGGCCCCGAATGTACATGTCATTTCCTTGGACATAATTTCTATTGTTTACAATAACGTTTGAGATGACACATAAATATGGATGACACTAAAACAAATAATTTCATTCTTAAGGGAAAGAGATTTGGACAGTTAGAGTAGATCTCATGCAGTGGAAGGCGGTGAAAACAAAAGCAAAACGTAGGTGTGTTCCCTAAGTGGCAGTTACATTTTTATTTTTCATTACTTTTAGTTTTACTAAGATTCTAGTCCTACATACTTCTGTTTTTAAACTCTGTATGTATAGTATATTTTCAGTTCCAGACATGAAAGAATTGCTTTGGTTGATACTGCCCTTTGTGACGTTGACTGGATCCGGAAGTAGGTTAACACAATTTTCTTCCTTCTAATTCTGTATTTACTGGCAACATGAGCTTAAAAACCACGAATCAATAAAATAGTGGTGTTTTCCTATACTGCCATGATGTATTCAATACTTCACATCTTGTAATTTACATAGTTTATTTTTCTTACAGCAGTAGCAGCAGCAGCAGCAGGCACAAATGTCACAAACACAAGGTAATAACGGTAATTGTTATATAGCTACGAAATTTTCCAATATAACGAACAATCTCGATCATTGGTTGAAAGATGAACGCGTGACACTAGCTAAATCTAAATGTATCCCGGCCGGGAAAAAAGTTGAGCTTACCTCGTGAAACATCGATTTTCTCGGGAAAACAAAACTAGCTATTTCCCTCGCGACCAGACATTAAGTGTATATTAATGGATTTTTTGTTGTCAACCTTGTGTGAAATTATTTCATTGCAATGTAATTGTATATGACTAGGTCACGCGATAAAACTTGGTTTTGGATTTCTTTCTTTCTTTCCTTTTCTCTTTCGTTTTCTTTTTTCTTTTGGATAAAATTGACCCGAAAATTGTCTACTACTTACCAACGATTCCGGAATAATTAATGATCTACATTTAAGCCTAAAAACGCATTAACATTACGCACAAAGAAGAAGAAGAAAAAAACAGCAACCCATTCGTGCAAAAAGAAATCGCAACTGACAATTCTAATTCGCCTTTAATACGTTTTAGGTGTGTTCCAGCTTACTCAAAAATCAATGCAAGTTTTTTAGATGAAAAGTGTCGCGCCTATGTGTATCCTAAAGATGGCATCTGTAAAGATATCGTCGTAGAGAATAGGCTCGTGTTTGGGAATGAATCGTTTATTCGATGGAAAAATAAGTCTCTGAATAAGATTATGTACGGCAAATACGCAATGGAAACATCTTATACGTTTATGGTTGCAAAAGCTTGTGTAGAGGCAATAGCCGATTCTTACTGTCGATGGGTATTCCCAAAGTGTGACCAAACCTCGGATCGGCCTTTACCAAAACCTCTTTGCCGAGAAACGTGTGAACATACTCATAAGACTTGTCCAAAAGAAATGGATCTGTTAATAGTGTACAATACAAAGGATAAATATGGTCGTTCTCAATGGCATATTTTGAACTGCAGTAATGCACCTTTGAGAAATGGCGGAGACATCCCAGAATGCTATTACAGCCGACACCTAAACAGTAAGTATAATCACTTGCATGCTTAAAGTGCCTATCATAGTGATAGGCACTTTAACATTGAAACTATTTTCCAACAGCGTCGGGCATTTTTTTAACATACCTATTTCAAAAAATTAAGTTCGTCACCTTATAAAAAACATAGATGAGATGGACAAGGGATATGGGTGGATAAGATATACATGTATCAAGCATGCTACAGTTTATATCAAAAGCTTTACTGCTTATTTGATATATAGTGTTTCACATAATCCTGAGTGATCTCCGCTTTCCATGTCCATCTTTGGACGGCGTGCCTTTATCGTGAAGTATATACTTACAGTGTACCTATAACATTTTCCTCCAGATGAAACGGACAAGCTGCAAGGAAATGGTAAGTCTTAGTTTGAGCAATATTTAAATTATTTATCCAGAACTATAATTGATGATCCCATTACTGAGAAAAATAGAGGTAAATTTGCTAATAAAATATTAATATTTCTATAGTTTGTTACTATGGCAACGGCCTGGGTTACCGTGGTAACGTAAGCGTAACAAGGTCAGGTCACGTGTGCCAATCCTGGTCATCTCAGTGTCCTCATCGTCACGATCATCCTTTGTCTGAGTATCCAGAGCTGGTCAATGCGTCCAACTGGTGTCGTAACCCTGGAGGTCAAGGACCTCATGGACCTTGGTGCTACACCACTAATAGTAGTATAAGATGGGAGTTATGTGATGTAGAGAAATGCCCTCCTCCAGGTAATCAACACCACTAATAGTAGTATAAGATGGGAGTACTGTGATGTAGAGAAATGCCCTCCTCCAGGTAATCAGCACTACTAATAGTAGTGTAAAATGGGAGTACTGTGATGTAGAGAAATGTCCTCCTCCAGGTAATCAACACCACTAATAGTAGTGTAACATGGGAGTACTGTGATGTAGAGAAATGCTCTCCTCCAGCTAATCAACACCACTAATAGTAGTATAAGATGGGAGTACTGTGATGTAGAGAAATGTCCTCCTCCAGGTAATCAACACCACTAATAGTAGTGTAACATGGGAGTACTGTGATGTAGAGAAATGCCCTCCTCCAGCTAATCAACACCACTAATAGTAGTATAAGATGGGAGTACTGTGATGTAGAGAAATGTCCTCCTCCAGGTAATCAACACCACTAATAGTAGTTTAACATGGGAGTACTGTGATGTAGAGAAATGCCCTCCTCCAGCTAATCAACACCACTAATAGTAGTATAAGATAGGAGAACTGTGATGTAGAGAAATGCCCTCCTCCATGTAAACAACACCACTAATAGTAGTATAAGATAGGAGTACTGTGATGTAGAGAAATGCCCTCCTCCATGTAAACAACGCCACTAATAGTAGTATAAGATGGGAGTACTGTGATGTAGAGAAATGCCCTCCTCCAGGTAATCCACACTACTAATAGTAGTATAAGATGGGAGTACTGTGATGTAGAGAAATGCCCTCCTCCAGGTAATCAACACTACTAATAGTAGTATAAGATGGGAGTAATGTGATGTAGAGAAATGCCCTCCTCCAGGTAATCAACACCACTAATAGTAGTATAAGATGGAAGTACTGTGATGTAGAGAAATACCCTCCTCCAGGTAAACAACACCACTAATAGTAGTATAAGATAGGAGTACTGTGATGTAGAGAAATGTCCTCCTCCAGCAGGTTATCAATATGGCACTAATCTTATACGTTACTGCACCATTCTTGTTTTGTATTTTTTACCGCTGTACTCGAAGTTGAGCCCGTCAGTTAAACCGCTGCTTGACCGTCGGTGACTGTCGGTGACTGGGCTACAGTTTTTGCAGAGCGAGAACTGACGGGCTCAAGCTCGAGCTTATCTTGTACAGTGGTAAATAATATTAAACAGGAAGAAGATGACGGAGCATGAAAGATAAGTGCTACAAAAGACAAGCGGTCCTCGTCTGTTCTCTATGGGGTAGTCAAGACTTTTAGCAGTGGCGAATCTTAGGGAAGTTTAGGGTATTATGGCCCCTACCTTTTATCAAGGCCGTAGATTGGAAGCAATCTTGTTTCAAAATGTACACCTTTTGAACACATTTTCAAGGTGTAGACCCTGGCGGTCAAAGGACGTAAGATGCATTAAATGGTTTTTGGTTTGTGTATTTCAGTTCCAACTAAAGCTCCTATGATCCTAGAAGCTTATTCTTCAGATCCATACACAATATTTATATCATGGAACAAAGTTCCTTTCTCATTTATGCACGGTGAGCCGCGCGGATTTCGTATCATCGTTGGTCAACTTAATCAAGAGGTAATAATGATCAATACAACGGGTCCAAACACTACAGCTTTTGAATTCAACAATCTCGAGGCCTGGACAAACTATAGTATATCAATACTGGCTTTCAATGATGCTGGGGATGGACCTTACAGTCGTGTTTATGTGAAGACGATGCCTGAAAGTAAGTCGCAGAAGGGTACCCTGTGTTTCTTGACCATCTGCATGCATGGGTCCGGTTGTACAAAGAGTGAATAGTGCGCGCTATCCAATGGGCCTTATTCACGCGGCAGCCATGTTGGATTGAACACAAGATTCCACCACGCGTAGCCTCAAATTAAAGCGTTGAGAATTAACTTATGCTGGGGAAACAAAGATTTTACTTTCATGAGAATAAACATGGCTGCCGTGTGATATAGGCCCATAGAGAAATCCTTATCCTGTGGATAAGTCAATGGCTATCTACTGGATAACCATGATTTATTTATCGGATAGCGCTATTCACCTTTTGTACAACCAGGCACTGCTGTTTTCGAATTGTACAAGTAACCAATAGAAAATGCATCCAACATATTTACGATAATCAATCCTTTGTGCCATTATCGAACTCAAATATTTTGAAGTCCTTATTTGTATGGAAGCATTGTTAGGGGTCAGTAAATCATGCAGGCAAAAAGGGAGGGCATTAATTGTATTTACGGTTCAGTCTAAAGTTCTGCCGCCCAAGAGGACTGAAAAAACAATAAATGGGCAGGTTCGCAATATTTTTTGTTAGAGCTGACAGGAAGGGTTGTTGGTTTCTCTATGGTAGTCCATGTAGATTTCTTTAGCCTCTTACCCCCCGCTCCCCCTCCTCATCCACATTAAGATAATATTAATTATTTTTTATTTTTATAAAAATCCATTTTTTCCTCTATATAGAAATCGTCGCAGTTAGATATGCATTGACCGTGAAACGAAATTTAACCAAGTATGTTCGGCTAAGAGACAATGTGACGACATTTGAGGAGGCTGCATTCAAGAAGATGGTAATAGCACAAGCACACTCTCCAGGAATCGAAATCCTTAAAGATTATATAATATAATTTGTTTTAAGAAAGTCTAATTTATTTAAATTATAATCATGACTCCTGCTTTTAACGTTGCTCAGATTTGGAAATTATTCCGTGATGATAAGCCAAGTGGGTACCACATCTACCAAATAAGATTCTTAAATTTCACGTAAGTATATATATATAGCAGTTATAATGAACATGGGATCGTCTTTGCTGTTCAAGCTAGTTAGGCTAGCTAGCACTTACTAGCGATGGCTACCAAATCTCTGTCCCATATGCCATGAGGAGAGGGGATACCAGAGAACGTGGAGAAAACCCTTCGAAATTCGTGAAAGAACAAACATTAAACCCACAATGGCTAAAACGTAAATTAAAACTTCTCCAAGTGTTAATAGCAATTTCTCGCGTTAAATGCGCTACAAATTGCTGGTTATATTAATATATATTGCACATGGGGCTCCTGCCTTTTGTACCAATTGTCTTACTAGATTTCCAAAACTAATAAAACGCTGTACTCCTTTAAGTATATTCTTCTAAATCTGGCATAATTTCATTTGTTATAAAGTAACAGCAGTTATGAATTGGAGTTTGACATCACAGCTGGATTAAGTGAACGGCCATCTTGGTCTGCTGCACAAGACATAACAGGACGTATTTTAAGAAGTTTTGCTATAGCTCAAGCATTTGAAGTGCATTCTCTTCTTGTTAAAGGTCAGTACTACTTGCTCTACAGAGGTTATGCACGACCACGCGCCGGCGGTCATGTTAGGTGAAGAGCAATATAATCCATGTTTACTATGCGCTATAACATAACAATAATAATCACAGAATAACTAAAGATAACTAAAAATCAAAATAGTTTTTAAACAGTTGAGTCTTAAGTTGAGACTTGAATAGACTTCCTCTGCTTGAACGTAATGTTGTCCCATTTCAGACCATGTGTCATTCCCTTGAGAATGAGATCCTTTATCTGTCTGTCTGTTTGTCTGTTTTTGGTTATAGTTTCTCGATTTGCTGCTTTTTGGGGGGGGGGGGGGTTGTTTTGTTTTCTATGTTGGCCCTTTTATGTTATCTTCGTAAATGAGCATAAAGATAAAAATACATGTCATGCTGTTTTAATATACTGAAAATCGGCGAGGTGTATAACAGGTAAAAAGTAGGCCCAAGCACGGATCTCTGGGGTACACCACAGTTTAGACTCTTTGTAGGTGATGACGCACCATCGATGTTGACAAACTGACGACGGTCAGAGAGATAAGATTTGAGCCAAGCCTCCCAATGATACCAAATTTGAAGAACCTTTCCATTTATTCATTCCTTCCTGCCTTTCTTTCTTCCTTCCTTCCTTCCTTCCTTCCTTCCTTCCTTCCTTCCTTCCTTCCTTCCTTCCTTCCTTTCTCCCTTCCGATCCTTCATTCATTTTTATCATTTTTTATAACAACTCTTGAAAGGTTCTCCGCCACCTCCAGCTAATCTGAGTAGCACTCACGTGAAAATGACGACAGTGACACTTCATTGGCTAACTCCCTTGTATAATGAACCATATGGAATCACTAACTACGCTGTACAGTACAAGAAGGCACACACAGACATGGAGTATTACGTTGCTGTTACAGTAAATTCAAATATTACAAAAGTAAACGTCACCAGTCTAGACTCAACTACAAAATACCTGATGCGTGTAAAGTCTGTTAATGATTATGGGTCTGAGGTAACTGAACCAATAGAGATTAATACTCTAGGTAAGTGTCAACTTTACGCTTTTTTATTTTATTACTAATAACACGTGAGGGTATTTTGGTTCAGTGAAGCTTTCTTCAAATTCAAAAAGATCTAGACTTGAGAATTCATTTATTCTGTACTCGGTCTGTAGCGAGATTCTTTGTGAAATTCCCCTCGAGGGATTTCCTTGATTTATATATGATTTCAAAATAAAATAAACTCCTAAAGTTTGTCTGTCTTTCCTCTTATTTGTCTGTCTGTCTGTCTGTCTGTTTTTGGTTAGTTTCACGATGTGTTGCCTTTTGTTTGGGTTTTTTGTTTTGTTTTATATATTGGCCCTTTTATGTTATCTACGTAAATGAATATTAGCAACAACAAAAAAGAAAAAGAAAGTTTGATCCTGATATTTTTACCTGCCATGCTTTTCATAGTTTAGTTTATTTTTTTCTTAAGCTCCGAAAGCCATTATCCCCGAACCCCCATTACTGGTCATTGCTTTAACTTCCGCAACACTTCTGAGTCTAATGATCGGGACTGGGCTTGCGTTTTGGAGATGGTGGTATAAGAAGCGCAAAGAAACCAAGGTACTGAAAGACACACTCGAAAAGGTAAGTGTAACATCCTATGTATTTTAATTTCTTATCTCGTATCCTCCAACCAGACCACCCCTTCTCCACAAAAGCACACATCCAACTACAACCTCTAAAGTTTACATTGTATTATCATCGAATTCTTGTCTGCTAGGCATATATTTATTGTTAGAATTCATTACGGTTATAGAGGCAATAAACAAACCGGCTTTATACCTGATGCTGAAGAAAGTACTTTCCTAAACCTCGGTCTTTTTTCTTCGCGTGTGACTTTTTATTATAATTTCCTTGATTGTACTGTTTTCTCACCACTACACGTTTTCGTAGCTTCGAGACAATCCATATGAATCAGCTGTGGACTGGTTTGGTGTTCTTAAGATCAAGATCACTAAGCAATGGTGGGAGATACCACGTGATGACTTGACACTCGACAAACATCTTGGGTCGGGAGCCTTTGGTGTCGTAATAAAAGGATACTTGACGAAAAGAGAGGAAGGGAATAACGAACGACGTATCGCCTGTGCCATTAAGATGTTAAAAGGTAAAGCTGAGTGAAAGGATCCTTAAGCAATTGTAAGTTTGAAAAAATGTGAATTTTGAATTCTTTTTGTTATGTCAGACAATCCAACAGAGCAAGAGTTGCGTGACCTGTGTAACGAAATCAACATCATGTCATCTGTTGGTGATCATCCAAACCTCGTCAGTTTGATTGGGGCGTGTACCATAAATGGTATGTACGTACCATGCGTATTAAAAACTAACATACCACGAAGATGGAATTTTTTCAGCACTGCATATAATATCAGGCACATTGACCGACTCGTCAAAATTAACGTATGGGAAATGAAACCTTCAGTATAATGGCTTAGTAATGGACTAAAAGTAGAGCCTGAGGGATTGGACTCGAAAATTTAGTTGGTTTTCGCAAAGTAGGGCAGCATAAAATCCGCTCTCTAGCCCCTCCTTCTTAGCGGTCCCAGCCTTGTATGTTTTCCCATATTTTTATTCAGGTCCACCATTGTTGGTGATCAAGTTCGCACCAAATGGTTGTCTCCATGACTACTTAAAAGACAGTCGGCCTTTACCTGATTATCAAAACACAGGTTACATGAGGTCAGGTCAAATGAGAGCAGAAGAAATATCCGAGAAAGAGAGGATGAAGTTTGCTTATGACATTGCGCAGGGGATGGCACACTTGGCGAGAAACAGGGTAAGTACTTTAAAACAATACCAAATATCCAGAGTACCCAGAAGTCTTCATGGCACTACCCACTAGATCGAACTTATACAAGCTTATAAGCAGCCGACTGAAAGATAGGAAAGGAGATCGATATTGCTTATATGACTGATAACGTCTGATCGAACTCATACAAGCTTATAAGCAACCGACTGGGAATAAATCTTTTTTCACTAAGATGATCGCCTTACTGTAGAAGATTTAAATCTAATAAAAGATGGATTGAAAAAAAGAAAAAATCTTATGTGGATAAGATGGGATTCGAATGATAATGATTTAATGATAATGATAATGATTTATGAATTTATAAAGCGCCCTTTCTATGTGAATATAATCAAAGGCGCTTTACATTGAGGAGTGAATGACAGATTGCTTTTATGCAATTTACAAGCATGAGAGATGGTTAGTATGAAGTTTAGGCACTGAGGGTGGTCACTGCCAGGGTTTCTTTACGTCCTCAGTGGTTCTTTTACGTCCCTCCTATGTTGGTTAGTAATGATGAGTGTGGAGAGACGGGACCGCCATTTAAAGTGGTCATCCGAGCCACTTGAAAGTCTAACCATTTGCAGATGTAATTACAAAGGCAGCACTTACTCCTCAGTTATTTTAAGACCCTGAGTGTTGGTCCGGCCGGGAATCGAACCACGACCTTCCGCACGAAAGTCCGATGCTCAATCAACTGAGCCTACCGGTTTGCGGATAACCCACCAAAAGAAATTCAAAAAATGCGATTCCACTGTGCCATACCCCCGAGACATCCGCATAATAATCATTAACAAAATGCTCACGTGTAAACATTCTTATACGAGGTCATATGACACCCTTTTTTTTTGAAATCTTAGTTTGTACACAGAGATCTTGCAGCTCGGAACGTTTTACTTGGCAAAAACATGGTGGCTATGATTTCTGACTTTGGTTTGTCACGTGATATCTATGAAAGCGGAGCCTATGAGAACACTGCAGGGGTAAGTCAATGTGATTATCCAAAAATATTTTTCGATTTAAAATGTCTTTCCAATCTTCTTGAAAACTTTTTCTAATAAAAAATTGTGGTCCGGATCTTCATGCTAATATAATTCCAGGGTTTTCTTCCTGTTCGCTGGATGGCTCTGGAATCTCTACAGGATTACACTTACACCAGCAAGTCAGACGTGTATGAAAGATGTTTTTTCTTAAATATTTTTTTAATGAATTTCATGAATGATTTTTACTCTAACCTGAAGAGGACTTTAATTTGGAAATATTGATATTATTCTTTTGGTTTTTCTCTCAGATGGTCTTATGGAGTTGTGTTGTGGGAGATTCAAAGTGATGGTACGTTTCTTCCTGATCAGCTAGAATCATTTTTTTTCCTTTTGCCAGCGACCTATCAGTTGCATGGCTTATGCTTTTCTTCTCCTTAGCAGCGTAAAGTTAAGCTAAAAAGCTAGCGCAGTATTAAGCAGGATAGATTTTAAAGTTCTCTATTGGAAATCAAATCCATGGGATGAATCCGCGCATGAGTATCATATCGATAATAATGAAAATCTAAAATAATTTTTATGATTGAATACATTTTAGCAGACCTCCTCGGCTCGTGCGTAATGTTTTCCAATTTTAGACCACGTGTCATTCCATTGAGGATAAGATTCTTTACCTAGTTGTATGTGCAACCGAGCGCAAACCTTAAACAAAGAAATGATACTCTAGGGAATGACACGGGGTCTGAAATGGGACAACATTACGCCCGAGCCGAGGAGGTCTATAACTACAACGTAGATTTGACGTATTTTGCACATGTTACCATTTGTCTGCACATCGATTTGTCCATGATTTGGTTAAAGTGTTCTATGTGTTCCCGTTAACTCTTAGGTCTACTGCCCTATGCTGGGATGTCTGGTTCTGAAGTTGTTGAACGACTACGACAAGGACAACGACTAGAAAGACCTAGCAATACATCACGTGACATGTAAGCCTTAACAATCACTCATGAACAACGGGAGATTTAACCATTATAACACTGACACTTATGTTTGGAATATTACATCCATACAGGTATGAAATGATGTGGCAGTGCTGGAACCCAGATCCCGACCAAAGACCAACATTTGCTGATCTGGTCTATAAAATTGGTGGTCTGATTAATCTAAGTTTGGTAAGTGACGCATCTGATGAATATTTCATTTTGAGTTTTCCTTTAAATCATATTATACAGCTAGCATTCTTTTGTCATGAAAAACCACAAATATAGATCTGAGATTGAGTCATTTCTTCTTTCTTTTGTTTGTGTGCTCCGTTGATTGCCGTTCACTTGCTTATCTGTATATTCTATAAAACGTGTACGATAATAAGCAATAGGACGTGGACCCAACCCCAGCTAGGTCAAATCCTACCAATCCTTCATGCACTCCAAAAATATAATATATAAAATAAACAAACCAACAAACGAAAACCTTCAAATTTTGTCGAACCTTAAAACAACCTCAGGAGAGGTCAGGACAGGAAAAGGAAAATGTAATTGATCCGCGTATTATTTGAATTTTTCGTTCGTTTTCTTAGGATTACGAAGGAAAAGTACATATCCATCTTAGCAACACTCGAAATCACGATGGTAACCACTCCCTGGATCTCGTGGCCACCTCTCCCAATGCATCAACCACTGAAGTCGAGCACAAAATGCAGGAACCCCGTTATGGAAAGGTCTTTCCTGAATTCAAAGACGCTGGACAAATGATGAATAATTTGGCGATGGCTGGTGAATTTGAGATGTGAATCAATATATCAATCAGGCATGCTAAAAATGTATTGTGTGTTTGCATTTAACAGTTGGATTCCCCTTACTGGTGGAGGTCCGGAATTAGATTATTATGGTCTTTGATTTTTGCGTAGATATGTGATAATCAAGGTTAATTTTGACGTCAACAAAACGT
Source organism: Actinia tenebrosa (assembly GCF_029948245.1). Lineage (NCBI taxonomy): Eukaryota > Metazoa > Cnidaria > Anthozoa > Actiniaria > Actiniidae > Actinia > Actinia tenebrosa. The sequence continues at coordinate 24,158,811 of NW_028292569.1, read as the reverse complement.
TTTTGTTCAGTGGAAAAAATAGATTTAGCTTTTTTCTCACTCTTGGCTATGTTTATCAATAGCTAATAGACTTGAAAATTATGCCATTTACTGAAAAACAACACAACAGAAACAGTGGCAGTAACTGGCAACAGCATCAGCAACGACAGCATCAACAACAGCAACAACAACAACACTGAAGCAGTAGCAGCAACAACAGAGCAACAACAACAACAACGAAACAACAGCAGCAGCAACAACAACAACAATAGCAGCCGTAATAATAAATAACAACAGCAACAACAACAAAGCAATACCAGCAACAGCAACAACAAGAACAAAGCAACAACGTACAGCAGCAGCAACAGCAACTTTAATAAGAGCATCAATAACCACAGCTGAAACAAGAACAGCAACCACAATAACACAACAGAAAAGATGGCTATTATTTAAAAAAATCAAAAAGGGATGATTAGAAAACAATTTAAAAATCTAGATCTAAAACTCTGTTGACATGAAAATATAAAACTCCTTTTTTAAAGGGAACGTTAGTGTTCTACAGCCTTTCTAGCATCATTAACGCGATTTAAAACTAAACAATACCAGCTCTCTAATCGCGATCGACTCTCAACCAGCCAAATATCCACACCTTTCAATTATCAGTTATTTACTTGATAACCTACTACGAACGTTTCCACTATCATCCTACCTATCCACCTACGTACCTATAGCTTTATGACTTTATTTACCTCTTCCCACATATCTACCTACCTACCTACCTACCTACCTACCTACCTACCTACCTACCTACCTACCTTCCTACCTACCTACCTACCTACCTACCTACCTACCTACCTACCTACCTACCTACCTACCTACCTACCTACTTCCTTACTTTACCTTCCAATCTTTATAACCATATTTCTGTCTTCCCGCCTACCCACCTAATCACTTACTTACCTACCTACCTACTGACCTATACTACCTACCTCTTTAGAAACTTATCCTTCCAATTCATATTGCTATATTTCTGTCTTCCCACCTACCCACCTACTCACTTACCTATCTATCGACCTATACTACCTACCTTGCTTGGCATTTTAAAACCTTTTAACCAACTCATCACTTATAATCTTGAAAAATAGTATATCATAAAATTTGACAATTCTTTAAAACCTAACATTGGGCCATCTGAAATCTGGAAGCATGCATAAATAAACAAAGTATAAATAGAGCTATAGAAGGCTATTTTTACCGTTCTGTCTAAGCTGTCTGAAACAGTTCCCTTCATTATCAAACAGAAAGTTTCCTTATTTCTGTATATTGGCGAATACCGACTACGCCTGCGGATTGGAAATAACGAGGCGGTGAGCATAGATACGCCTTTGCTTATTTAGGGGGGGGGGGGGGTATCTATTAACAACATTGAAGATCCCCAAGGCGTGATAAATCTTCCGTTGAAAACAGAGGATGCATAGCAATTAAGCGGAAGGTGAGCAATTTCACACGCGCGGAAACGTAAGGTATACCGTCGCGACAAAGTAGATTTTGGTGCATATCGATCAATGCGTTTTCATGACATTTCATGTCTACGTGTCCTATAACACTTCGTGATTGACGTGCGCTTGTTATTTGGCCGGCAGAAAATACCGCAATGATGGGGAATTTCTGACTTACTGCCACAAAACAATTAGAATTTTTGATTGCTCGCGGTACATGAATACGTCAAATAATACCCATCATTGCTTAAATTATTCGGAACCGGTTTTTTTCTGCAAGTTATATCAAGACGTTTCGTTAACCAAGTGCGAAACTGAAAAACGCATGTCAGTGAACGTCTAAATAATTTGGTGCATGAATATTCAACGCTTTACACAATTCCTTCCTTGTGGATCAGATTTTGTCTCGACTCTTTACAGATAGAAGATTTGGGTCATGTTATCACTTTTGTTAATCACAGCGCTGAGAATCCGTGGCTCCTTCTACGGTCTGTTGTGGTTTTCAGTTCTGATATTCGTAACTCGTACAGGTTAGAGTAAAAGATTACTAAACCACATTTTACTTAACAGTCTTTATGATTACTAATAGGGATTGCAAAAAAGAAAAAACAAAAAAAACTTCCTTTTTAAGAGACAATAGGGCATTTAAACAAATGGAAGGCGTTGTTTGTGTTTCCCAGTTTACAGGCTAATTTGTCTTTCTTTTTTCCCCTTCAAATCGCGTAATTGTTATCCTTTTCCATGATTTAAAAGCGTTTTTTAGGAACCGTATATATTAGTAATGTACCAACAGAGAACACGAGAGAGACATTTATTTTGGACAATCTAGAAGGTTCTTTAATAATAAGAAAATAAAAGTTACCAGTAATAATTTGGGTATCTTATATAATTATTTGCATGCGTTGCAGATACAGACACCAATGAAAATTACTCAAGGTAATATTTAATGGATATTTTATTTAGCTTTTCGATTTATGTCTTTGCTACCAGTGTTTGGCTCTTTAATAGCCAGAACTGTTTTAAAATCGTGATCAAGGCTGGCTGGCAACTGTACAAATCAGAATATCTGTTTCCGTTTAATGTATCGATGGTTCGATATTAATCGTTGAGAATGACTCTTGTACTGGCCATGGAACACATACTTGCATAGACTATATATGACAGACTGAGCTTGCTCCTGGAGATGTTTATTGACTCATGAATAATTGGCATATATCGCGGAGGGCGTGGTCGGCCTCAAAGAGAAACGAGGGACAGAGGTATGATCCTTTGGCGATATTTTCCAAGAAGGATACTAGTACGACTGTTGCGGCACATACGAAGTTAAAAAATATATAACAACTTTTTAACATTTTTGATTTTTTCATCCTCCCTTTTAGTTGCACTCCCGCTTATCCAAAGATAAATGAAAGTTTGGTAAAGAATCACTGCCATCCGTTTTACATTAGGAATCCTGTTTTCTGCAAACCCGATGACATTAGCTTTAAACTGCTTTTTGCCAGTTTAGAAAAGCAAAGATACGTGGAAGAGGGTTTGGAGAACTTTATTACAGGCAAAAGACTACTAGAAGGAGATAAAAGACGTAATTTTCGTGTGAATCCATCTTGTCTTCAAGTATACAAGGATGTTTTCTGTAAATGGTCTTTTCCAAAGTGCGTCCTAACCGCCCAAAGACCCACCAAAAGATCAATCTGTCGAGAAACGTGTGAGGATATGTACAAGATATGTGACCGGGAGTATAAAATGTTACTTACCTTTAATGAGTGCAGCAAAGTTATCCGCTATCGTTGGAATCTTTTGAATTGTAGCACTCTTCAGTACAGGAACGCCGGAGACATCCGAGAATGCTACCACAGCAGGAGGCTAAACAGTAAGTCCAGTAATCATACTTTTTTCATTCTGGATAAAAATGGATCGATGACGTCGTTGTTATTGATGGTAATGATAATAATGATTGAACATCATAAAGTAACATTGTGATGAGTAATTTCCAACATTTTGGTATATCAATGGCGAGGCGCCCATGCGCAAGTTTATTTTTAGAAAATGCGGCGCAACCTGCTAAAACAAGAGGTCTTTTACAGTGAACTTTTTGCCGATTAATTTAATCTAATTGTTAATATTTTTTATGTCAGATGAAACGGACAAGCTGTATGCAAAAGGTAAGCCCTGTCAACGAAATATTTTAATTATACTGATCGATGAATAATTTACGTTGCTCTTTATCCATGATCTATACCTTAAACTAACGAATCTTGTGGCTAATGTTGTACCAAAGTCATGCCCTTCTTCTTCTATATCTTTTAATTCACTTCTCTTAGTCCAATTGTCGTCAAGTTTTCTCTCATGGTTTTGCTGACAGCGAAGCTTTGACTGAATACTAAAAGATCATAAATGTCACGTTTATAGATTGTTATTATGGTAGTGGAATGGGTTACCGTGGCAACGTGAGCGTAACAAGGTCAGGTCACGTGTGCCAGTCCTGGTCATCTCAGTGTCCTCATCGTCATGATCATCCTTTGTCTGAGTATCCAGAGCTGGTTAATGCGTCGAACTGGTGTCGTAACCCTGGAGGTCAAGGACCCCATGGACCTTGGTGCTACACCACTAATAGTAGTATGAGATGGGAGTACTGTGATGTAGAGAAATGCCCTCCTCCAGGTAATCAACACCACCAAATGCTGATAATGTATTATACTCGATACTATACTTAGCTCACTAACAAAATTATGCACTGGCAGCACCCACTCTTGCACCAGAAATCACAGAAGCCTATTCCATTGGTCCAAGCAAAGTCATCATAAAGTGGAGTCCAGTCCCTTTACCATTCATGCACGGTGAGCCCCGTGGATTTCGAATCAACGTGTTCCGTTTCCGCCAAGTGTTAAGGAACAATAGAACGGGTCCAAACACCACAACCTTTGAGTACAGAAACTTGCAGGCCTTGACAAACTACAGTATATCAGTACTGGCTTTCAATGATGCTGGGGATGGACCTTACAGTCGTGTTTATGTGAAGACGATGCCTCAAAGTGAGTTTACTTCCGTCAACCATTGATTCTAGATACTTGTATTTAACTATTCGTATGTCGGACTTTTTGTCATAAAATTTGAATTAAATACTATGAAAGACATAGAATTTACCCTAAGGGACTTTCGAGTAAAGACGATGTCGGAGACACAGGCAATTCATTGCTTTGGAACGCGGATCTTCGATCTGTTAAGTCGTCTTTCCCAGAAATTGGCCCATCTAAAGTAATAGTTAAGTATCATTCAAATATTAACCATTTAATTTTGTTATTGTCCTAGATTTTGTATCCGTCACATATCTAGTGACTCTGAGGCGAAAAGCTCTAAGTGTTGCATTAAAAGAGCATTTAATATTTTCCAAAGTCAAAAACATGGTATGTAATATTTCAGTATGGCTGGGGAAAATGCTTCTTAACTCTTGGTTTGGATTTGATCTGTGATTCGGTTTTCTGAGCTCTACATTTGTCTGTTTGCTCCGAGTTTGTTTTGATGCAAGTCTGATATTTCTAAATAGCTTAGTTCCCTTCTCATTCGATAAACACCCATTTTTTTTATTTGAGCACATAGGCTCATTTCTACAGGTGTATGCTATTGTAGTGCACAGTGTTACGTATGAGATTGAGTTGGGGAAGCAGGTCGACTGAAACCAATTAATTACACAATCCATTAAGTGGTCTTTTCCAGGAAGGAGGAGGTGACTCAAATGGTTTCCCTATTAAAATTCTGGTCTTTTCCAATCTTTGAAAAGGGAGTCGGTCTAATCTGATGAACGATTGGACACATTGATGTTTCAAGGCACCTTGAATTCCCGCTATAGCAAATTACTTTCCCTTCCTTTTTTCCATAGCTCTGGAAACTGTTTCAACATCCAAGTGGCTATAATATTTACAAAATCAAGATTACAGACTTTTGGTAAGTTAAGACTAGAGTAACTAGTTTTAATTTAATTTAATTTTTGCTCATAAGCCTTTCGTGTTTTCAAGGTATTTTATTTTGGTTTTAGGAAAGAAAAATTGAAGATAGAGCTAATGGTCACAGCAGAGCTTGAATATCTGCCTCCTTGGTCTGCTGTACAGGATATCACTGGACGTATCTTACGAGGAACAAGAGAGGGCAATAAGATAATTGAGTCATTTCTTCTCAAAGGTAAATGTGGCTAGCCTGACTAACACAAAGAATTAAAACCATAAAAGCTAGTATTACAGTTCTAATAGAAAAACCTTGGGCACCTAGAAATATTTCAAGAATGTCTCTTAAGGTAATTCCCTTATTTTGCACTGCGCATTTTCCTGCGCATGCATACTAAAAGCATGGAATTAACAAAGTTTAGTCATTTCTCTTTCGTAAACTAAATAAGGAACATGTTCAAAACCAATTTTAACTTCTTTCTCTTTTTTGGGTAGAGAAATTGCGATTTTTATCTGACTCGCCCAAGTCTTCACTCGGAAAAGTTTCAGTTTTCGACTATTTTGAGATGTTTTTTCAAGATAAATCAAAAACGAGAATGGTAATCCCCATTTCTTATCTCAGATTTTTGATAAATGCGATGCTCGTCATTATGTATCAAAATATGAAGGAAAGATCATTGGATAGATTTTGATATATTTTGATGAGAATAGTTGACATGTGCAATTTTTGGACGTTCGTAGAGGCGCACATACCTGCATTTTTCACTAATGGTTCAAGAATCATAGTCTTTCAATGACTTTGATGGATTTAATAGTATAGATTTTCTAGTAAACTTCGAGTTATAAGTACGTTTTGTTATATGAAAGTATAACTGTGAATAAAGGTTCTTGATTACAGCTTCCGGTTGCTACCTCATTTCACTATAAACCCCATAAATTGACATATTTGGAGAGCATCTAGCGAAAAAACGAGAATGGTGACCCCATCTTTTTATTGCAGTTTAAAAAAAGTCCATAACAGAATTAATATTCATGCAAAGTTTAAGGACAAAGTTGTTGGCAAAATTTCTTTCTAGGGAATTACCTTAACCCAATCAGAAGCGTTATTGTTATCTTTCTGTTATTTGTGGTTAGAAAATCGATTCTGATTGGACAAAGAACAATAGAACATTCCTGGAATATTCTAGGTGCCAACGGTTTTTCGATTCGCACTGTCTTTATAGATTCACAAGTCTTTATAGATGCAGCAAGTAGATGATTTTATTTGTATTATCTTTCTTCATTGTAAGGTCCGCCACCACCCCCAGATCATGTTAGAAACATCGATGTAAACAAGACGTCGGCGACTATTGCATGGACAGTACCGCTGTACCATAAACTATATAAAATTACTAACTTCTTAATACGGTACAAGAAAGCAGGTACAAACTTAGGTTATTACGATGCTGGTAGTGTGAACCCTGACAAGACCAAATTCACTGTCAAGAATCTAGACGCGGGAAAGAAATACCTGATGCAGGTGGTGTCTGTTAATGCTTATGGTTTTGATAAAGAAGCAAGTGAACCACTAGAGGTACAGCTCAAACGAGGTAAGAGATAAGTAAGTCTTCCTTTTGCCGCTTAGCCTGATATTTCTGCATCTCGCTATATTTGCGTTCCAATGCCTTAGCTTGGACGAAATGGTTTCGGATTTCAAAGCACGTTTCATTCCCCATAGTATCATTACTTTGTTTAATGATTGCGCATTGAGAAACCACATGGATACCACTCAGTACAATTCATATGCTCATACAAATAATCTAGTTCTCTTGTACACTTGGTTTAATGGGCAAAAATAATAAACCCAAGGTGTATAGACCTTTGTGCTAATCAAATGCAGAAAAGTGCTAAGCCTCCTAAAGACGCAATTAAACAATGGTTCATTAAACACATCTTTCGTTTTCACGCGCTCATAATTAGTATTATTTTCATGCACATATGATTAGTATTATTATTCAAAATGTGTATTTGCTGCTAGATCTAGACAGCGCGCCTTCTCAACTAGTTAGCTGGCGAGCCCCCAGCTATTTTGTAAACCTAATTTTTACTGTATGTACCTAATATTCTAATTAACTTCATTCATTTTACACTGATAGAGGTAACCAAGTCACCATCAATTTTGCCAATTCTTCTACCTTTTGTTGTTATAATCCTCCTGATAACTGGAAGTGGAGTTTTATTTGGAAGATGGTGGATTGAGAAGCAACTCAAAAATAAAGAAATACAGGACAAACTTCAAAAGGTAAGGTACAATTTTACACTTGATATCTCGAAACTCAAGTCCATTATTTTGAACCTTTACCTCTTCACATTTCAACCTGTATCTTTAGCTCAAGGAAAATCCACATGGTACAGCGGTGTGCTGGTTTGATCTTCTTAAAATCAAGATCACTAAGCAATGGTGGGAGATACCACGTGAAGAATTGGTACTTGACGAAAAGCTTGGATCAGGTGCCTTTGGTGTCGTGATGAAAGGGTATTTAAAGAGAAGAGAGGATAATGACTGTACACGCATGATATGTGCTGTCAAGATGCTAAAAGGTACTGATTTGGTGATAATTGGATTATTTTTCTCTCAGCAACAACACAAAGAAAAAATTGTATTTTTTCTCATGAAAGGAGGCAATATATTGTATCGCGATTCTCCAATATGTTTTTCTCTTAGCCGCCAATATTTACCCGTATTAGCGGCTAAAAGTCGCAATAAGTTATAAGGATAAAACATCAATTTATAAAAAGCTTTAAAACAAGATATATATACTGATCATGGCTGAGAGCATTCCCAAGAGATTTAAAAGACCTTGGCATGCCGGCCATCATGGTGCGGTTACCATTGGATGTTAATGAGAAATCTTTTGTTAAAGGACAACAATACGGCCGCGATGATTTCGCGTGCAATCGAAGAATCAGCTATCGATTGACCTAATCCACTGTTTTCCCATTTCAGACCAACTGTCATTCCCTAGAGTTTTTTGTTTGTTTAAAACGGTTGCACATTAGAGGACACATGAATATGGAAACAAAGAAAATTATTCTCAAGGTGGTGACACGTAGTCTGAAAAGGGCAAAACATTACGCCCAAGTAGATAGGCGCCCATTCATCTAGAGAGTTAAATTTTGTCCCCACATAAATAATTTATGACTGACGCCATAGTGAAATAGCGCAATTATCGTTATAACATATCCTCTTTAATCAATTGTCTTGCCTTGTCATATCAGACAATTCAACAGAGCAAGAATTGCGTGACCTGTGTAACGAAATCAACATCATGTCATCAGTTGGCGATCATCCTAACCTTGTCAGCTTGATTGGAGCGTGTACGATCGATGGTAGGTGTTACACTAGTTCTTCAAGCTCTTTTTAAAGAGTACTTTATTCCCAGTGAATACAGTGCATATGAATAGAGGCTTTGCACCATCACGTGATGGCAGCCATGACAGGAAGCGCAACAATAGATTCTCTTTCCTCAGAGAAACTAAATTATTTCTTATGTAAATTAGATTAGACCAGATTCGATTGTTCCTGCCTCCTGTCATGGCTGCCATCACGTGATGGTGCAAAGCCTCCAGTATAGATAATGAGATATGCAGTAGCCGAAAACTAACTCATTGCTGTCTACGAGAGCAGTCAGTAGTATATTCACTTGTACTACATTTGTCACGAACAACATCATGCCTGGAGTTGGTTGGTTATGCACAATTTTGATGTCATTGGAAACAACGTGGATGGCTGTAGCTTATACAACTGACGAAAAGGATTGTGGTATACCATCATTGTGCTAATTTTAAGTTTTATTTCCGGCACTGAGAATATTTTACTTTACTTTTACCTTGAAACAGTTAGTAGATTAATACAGGTTGAGAGATCTCATTTATAATGCGTTTTCAATTGTCTATTTGGCTATTACATATAATAACAAAGGATTTTTGTTTCAGAAATCGCATGCACATACACTTATTTCATCAAAATTAGTCACCTGAAAAGCTACAAAGCTGAGACCGACAAGGATTATGGGTAGATACATTTTACATGTTTTAACCGCTTGATAACTGTTGATGGACTTGAGAGTCTTCTACCAGTTACGAGTTCACCTCCTCTGAGCATCCTCAACTGCTGCAGTTTGTCACAAGCTTTACTTGTTGGATATGAAATATTTCCCATGATTCTCAGCGATCACAGCTTTCTAGGTTTTTGGTGACTAACTTTATTGAAATGAGTATATAAAGGGTTATTATCTTTCAGTCAAGATATTTTGATTTATAGGCCCTTCATACATGTCTATATTTTCAGGGCCCCCTCTGTTGGTACTGAATTTCGCCCCAAATGGGTGTCTTCTTGACTGCTTAAAAAACAGTCGCCCTGCACCTGAGTACATGGTTCCAGGTTACCGTAACCCAAACCCAATATCTGTAAGGCAGCGAATGAGCTTTGCATACCAGATTGCTCAGGGGATGGCGCACTTGGAGCAACATAGGGTAAGTAACTATGGGTTTGGGTTTATAAATACAGTAAAGAGACTAGAGCAAGTAACGCGGTACGACACACGTACAGACAACTTCGAATTCAAGATAAGTAGATATGTGACCTTTCAACCTACCCATAAACTTGCTATTGTTTGGGTGCATGTTATTCCATAGCCGACTTGTTGGTTGACGATAACAAAGCATCCTTCTTCACCTTTTCTTTTTTGATCAACCACCATGGCGACAGTTTCATTGTTATTTATATGTGGAGGATCTAGAGAGATTTTGTGTCATTTGGTTGGACTCCCAATAACTTGTAACGTCTCGTTCTTCAAATGAGCTTGCAGGTCAACCTCCAGCCATTAACCTCTGAATTGACTTATCATTTCCAGTGTGTTCACCGGGACTTGGGAGCTCGCAACATCTTGCTTGGTAAAAATATGGTTGCCATGGTTTCTGATTTTGGACTGTCACGTGACATTTATGAAACTGGAGTTTACGAGAACACTACAAAGGTGGGTTTCATGGAACATAATGGGAATAGTTCCCTATACTCACCACATTTCTCTTCCCCCCTCCCCCTCCCTCTCTCTCTGGCTCTCTCTCTTATATATGCCGTAGTCGTAATCATACTAAACTTTTTTAAAATACACCTGTTCGTTTTTAAAGGGTCTTCTTCCTGTTCGTTGGATGGCCCTTGAGTCTCTCCTAGATTACACCTACACCAGCAAGTCTGACGGGTAAGTAACACAAATTAAATCAAGTGAAGTTGGTCACTTGCACACACACATTCTCAGTTAGAATTATCCATATTTTTCTTCTTCTATAGTTGGTCATATGGAGTTGTGCTGTGGGAAATTGAATGCGGTGGTGAGTCAACTCGTATTTATTTCTAGTGAGATATCTCCCTCACCTTCCAACAACAAAGCGCCATACTTGGTGCTAGTAGTTGTTCCACCCTGTGTGTTTCACTATTTGTATTCATATTTTCATAGGTCTACTGCCGTATGCTGGGATGTCTGGTTCTGAAGTTATCCAACGACTACAACAAGGATACAGACTAGAGAGACCAAACAACACATCACGTGACATGTAAGCCTTAAGAACCATTCGTGAATACCGAGACATTAATTGATTATCATGGGTAATCAAATTGGGGGATTAATTACAGTCCTTTTGCCTCTGAGTCGGGTGCAATTTATAGACTCTGCATTACTTGTGATTAGAGTTTGCTGGGTCTCTCCAATGATTTTTTAAGATACTTTTTAAAGGTGTAGAGAAAGTTTTTCAGAATTTCCTTTCTCTATACATGACCTAATACACACTAAATTCGAGTTCGATGTGAGAGTTATCCTTGCCATGACGTTTCAGAGTTCGACGAAATTTTAAAATTTGCAATTGGTTTGCTGTTTTTGTTTCCAATTTCACGATATTAAACTGCATTTTTATTTGTTAGGAAGTAAGAAAATTGGAGATTAAAAGAAAAAACAAACCCCTAAACGTTGCCCGTATTGAATTACTATGCTTTAGATACGAGATCATGTGGCATTGCTGGAACCCAGATCCCGACCAAAGACCAACATTTGCTGATCTGGTCTACAAAATTGGTGGTCTGATAAATCTCGGTGCCGCAGTAAGTACACAGGCTATTTGAATTTTAAAACTATGAAAATGTAACTATCGTTCATAAGAGAATATTCAACAGTTATTGAATGAGTAAGATGACATCAAATGGTTTTTTTGTTAAACGTTATTTCCCGATGTCAAACAGTTTGCATTGATTTGGGACGGACTTCGATAATAATGTATCCAATCTCAGTATCCAGTTCGACAGATCAATAGGCTTTGTTTTTGCATGCATGATTACGCTACTATATCATCCAATCAAAACTGCATGTTTATGCCATAAATACGGATTCTCGATGGTCGATAATTCCAAAGTTCGATAATTGTTTTAAATAGTTCGACGAACTCCGACTAATATTTGTGTTTCGCTATTTCCTCTTGATTTCCTGCTCCGAAAGATTCGACTCACCCAACTGTTATTTGTAGACAAAAGCGATTTTATTCTTAATGCGCATGCCGGAACTGTGCGGTTTTCAGTCGTACCAAGTAATAATCAATCTCGTACCCAGAGCCTGCGTTTCTTCTGGCCTGCGGCGAAGAACGAGGGCTCTGGCATAATCCACATTTTGGCGCATGCGAAATTTTCGAAAAGTGATATTGACCGATCAAAATAATTAAAGTAGATACTAATCAAAGAAAAAAACAAAAAAACAAAACAAAAAACAAAACAAAACAAAACAAAACAAAACAAAAACAAACAAAAAAAAAACAAAAAAACAAAAAAAAAAAAACAAAAAACAAACAAACAAAAAAAAAAAAACAAAGTCAAAGTCAAAGTAAAGTTCATAGTAAAAATTTGAAATCGGGAAATTTTTTTAAAATTTTTGACAAGTCTTTGAACACATGCGCTGTTATACCGGAAGTCCAATAAATCCTGGTCTCAACATATGGATAATGCCAGAGCCCTCGTTCTTCGCCGTAGGCCAGAAGAAACGCACGCTCTGGGTAAGAGATTGAGTAATAATCTCCAATTGTTACCAAGGTAATCAGAATAAAATATCATTAGATTCTCCATGTACAATGTTCTTGAAACAACCTCTTTCCTCCTATCAGCTATGTCATTTGGCTGAAAGGGAATAGATCGTTGTATGATTACGTATGTCTAATAATGAGTCATGGTTTGTTTTTCTTTAGCTATAGGATACAATCACCTCGAAAACAGTGCACCTGTATACTTTGACGACCGATGCATCATGTCACCCATATAAGTATTCTTACAATATTTCCTGAGGTCTTCAGATGAAGGTGGGATACAATAAAGGTAACGTAAACATAATATAAGTTAGTTAAAGGTGTTAATAACAAAAGCATTAATATAAATGTGTAAGGATATCATAACAGTAATTATACTTAAGCACTCAAGTTAGTTAGGGTGCATCTAGGATTTTGATTTGGGGGATTACCTCGGAAACATTATCGTTACCAGAATCTGCGCAATTGTTAGCCAGCGGAGGGCAACGCGCCCCATTTTAAATCTTATTGATTCTGAAACAAATTTACATTCGACCACGGCAACACAGCAGTGGTTTATGTGTGTATCTTTTTCTCGCTTTTTAAATGTTAGAATAAATGGCATTTGTTATACGGATGTTGAATAATGTAATTTTTTTCTTTCATCATCGGGTTCTTTTTAGTTTAGTATGCTGAACCTGATTATTTTCAAATTTATTTCTTCCGCATTACTAGCTTGACTGATTATGATGTATGCACTTACAGAGTAAATTATATAATGCATTTGCACTGTCTTTTCATAATATTTATGAATAAGCCTGCGGTAATGCTTTACCATTTTTTGACGACCTGTCATACGTTGCGTTGCCTGGTTACATTAAAAAAGTTTTTTTTCAAATTTGTTTGTTTTTGTTTGTTTTATTATATTTCCCCCTTTTCCCCCTCATTTTAGCTTGTTTGCTTATTTTATCGTATTTTCTTTCCTTTTTTTCCTTATTTTTGTTTATTTGTTGGTTGGTTTTATTATATTCCTTTTTCTTTTTTCACCTTTTTGTCTTAAAACTAATTACTATTCAAACAACAAATACTGCTTTTAATGCTTCAATCTTTTATTTAGTAACTCCTCTTACTGTTAGCGATACTTATCCTTCAAGAATTGGATGGACGTTTTACATGAGTCAGGTGCTTACAATTCTCTATCCTGAGACTAATCTACTTTCTAATCTTGGTTATGTGTGGAAAGACGGTTATCTAGTCTTATAATGGTCTTATTTTTAACTCATCTCCCTTAAGTGAATAGCTATGACCTTTCCATTTGTACCATATGATACCTTGCCAAGGTTTCTTGTGCTTCCCGTGGAGGTACTGACCATTGAGGTTCGATCGAAAACAATTATCGTACCACCATGCCCCTTTGAATACAACGGCACAGTTGCGTCTCCCTGTGTCATTGTCATTATCTTTAGTGGAGAAAGCCATACCTCGCTGAAAAGACATCGAATCACCTGAATTACCTGACAAAAAGTAAAATTATTGTGATTTTTTTTATGGCTGCATGCATACAATAAAAAGATAATATATATGTTTATCGCAAAAAAGGCTTTAGATAAATTTCACGAACATTCCGGAAAGCAACTGATTAAGTGCACAAATAGTTTGCGCAATTTTCTTTTTTCTTTTTCCTATCTGGTTTTAATTACCTGTGTAAGTTCCAAGACTCAAGCTGTACTTGCTTCCTCCACTCGACACGGCAAAGAAGTCGTACTCAGCATACGCACGTGCGCCACTGGTGTCCTCAAGATCCACACGAAGACGGTTACGAGTCTGATGGGTCAGTCGATAGATTTTCTCAAGTCCCAACCAGAACTCTCCTTTCAGGTCACCGAAGCCATTTTTGTAGTCAGTCCACCCGCGATAGAAATCAACAGATCCGTCTTTTCGTCTTTGAAAGACTGTCCATCCACCGCCATTAGTCTTTTGGTCGCAGTAAACCTGGATAAACGAATTCGAATTAAGCTACTTAGCTTCGTCTTTAAAACAATGTTAACATAATCGTTTTAATTACCTTAAAAGGCCCTTTGCTGTCTGGTTTGATTGTGTAAACCCCACTTTTGCTTCCATTACACTTGAGGACCTCAGCACAGTTCTTGGGCACTAAATATTAAAATGAGAATTACACATTAAAATAATGGATAAAAAGACCCGGTAAATCACTCTTTTAAGAACTTACTCTTGGGACAAGAAAGGCCGTTTTCGGCCGAGCCAACTGCTTTAATAAGTCGATCCAACTTCTTGTCTAACATCTTCATCAAGCCAAACATCTTTTTGGAATTGGGGACAACAACGTTTACGGTAACATCCCCACCTTTTTTGATCTTGGCTACTTGTGTTCCTTCAGCAATTAGAAGGAACTGCAAGCCAAATAGAATTAACGAAAGACTCAAGACTTTCATTTTAAGCCGGTTTCTTTTGGTAGTAATCTGGAGCACAGCTAGCAGAGTAGGTTCTCAATCAGAATAAAATCAAACATCCGAATTAAAGAGGAAAGAGGAAAAAATCTTAACAAGAATTTTTACTTGTTTCCAATAAAAGACAATTTTCAGTTTATTTGCATAGAACCATTTGTCAATGAAGGAGGGGTAGACTGGTCCAAATGAGAACACCAAATTGAAAGAAGAATAGTGGCTGATCGAAGTTTTTCTGCCTAGCAAATATGTCCATAGTTTTGTGGTATATAATTTATATTTGAGGTATATAATTTTGTTCTTATCCTCCAAGTGACAAAAGCAATTTAAGATTTCGGCCTCGGGTGCATTAGATTGTTTTAGTAAACACAACGTGACGTAAAAGAGGACGGCAGCTCGCTGACGCGAATTGCTTTCAAAACGGCCAGTTAACTTCGCGAAGCCACATTCAGGACGTCAGTTCGCCTGTTTTAACGTCCTATTCAGGATGTTGCGCGCTGTGCACCACTTTCTCTTTCACTTTGCGTTGTGTTTGCTAAGTCAGTCTATTAGACTCACGACGAATTTTCAAATCAGGGGCTGAACAAAAACAGTTATGGAGTAAAAGGGTAACGTAACACTGGAGTACAATCATTATGACTGATAAATGAAGGTTCCTGTCATCTTTGTAAACTTAGCTTTAAAACTTATTGATGAGAAGAGTGTTTATAGTCCATTGACCCCTGACGAGCACTTCGTAGCTAAGAAGGTTAATTTATTGTTAATTAATTTTATATTTATAGTATGGTTGTCTCAGAACAGGAATTTTTAACTCGCTAAACTAAATATTTAATTTGGTCATGAAAGACAATGAGGACAATATGCTTCAGACAAATCTGAGGGACATTAATAAGGAAGGAAGGAAGGAAGTTTATTTATTTTACCACGGTAAAAACATCAGTCAAAGTAAAGATTTACAATTAAAAATCTGATCCTGATCTTTCTTTGTATATCACAAAGAAAAAGACACTACGAAAGAGATTTCAATTGCTAATTTTTTTTCTTTTTGTTGTTGTTGTTGTTGTTGCGAAACTGACTCCTACCTTCCACATCATCTTTTGTGTGCTGTAATTGCTGGAATCTCTCCTCAAACCTAGTGCATTACTGAAATGAATCCCACCGCATATACCCAATTGTATACTATAATCATTACGCACTTTTTAATATTTGATTATTTATTTATTTATTCATTTTTACGGTATAAGTGGTACTGCAAATTTACATCGTTATTATATACCAAGGACATAGTTTCTAAGTTCTAACAATTTTCGGTGAACATGTTTTATCTTATCTTGACAATTGAATGTTTTTTTGTTGTTGTGGTTGTTATGACTAGATTTATTGCTAATTAACTCGTATTTTGTTATCGCTGATTAAAATGCAAATTAATTTACTAAATTAATTGCAAATTATTCGATGTTAACGGTCTAGACTTCGCGTTTTCTCTGCAGACAGAATAAATTACATACATTAGTAAGTGCAGTTTTTAAAGATTCCTTTTTATCGTTGTCCTACGAAGTGTGTTCTTTATTGTACGAAGTGGTTCGTAAGATTATTGACGCACAGATTACTCTAGTTTGGATCACATATAGAAAACAGTTGATGGAAAGGAATTGTGTCTAATTTTGTTATTGATGACAGTACCATGGCAACTATTATAGATAGCACTCCAAGATAACAGTTGATGAGAACAGTCAACTATTATTGTACAATTTAACTTGGTCACCCCTTCCAATATCATTAGGTATGCCCTTAGTAATCTCTGTGCCAAATTTCATGCTTTTATCACACTTGTCACGACCAAGCCCATATATTGCAATAAGCGACCTGTCTATATGTTTCACTGTGGCCTCCTATAGTATCATCGGTAATAGTAGCATTACGAGAGAAAAATATATATTCCTAATAACTGAATTTATTAAAAAGATATATTAATTGAAAGAAATGAAATGGCAGATAGGCTTACCCTTTTAGCATTTCTTGCAGCTCTTCTTGCAGTTCACGTGCATATAGACTGGGTTCTTATCGCACTGGTCTGCCTTTGCCCACTTACTGCAACTAGGGTTGTTGTCTCCACAAACTGCACAGAATATACCAGTTATTAAACATATAGAAAATCGTACACATTTTCTTGGGATTTGTAAAGATAAAACAATTTGCTAATGATATTAATTTTCAGGAAGTTTCTTTTGGCTCGCATCTCAAGAATTCTTTTGAGGATAAAATGGCTATTATTGATATTTTTCGTGCTAGACATTGATTTGGGTAGGATCAACAAAATGCAATTTCTGGAAAATTACTTAAAACTGGTATCAATCAGCCGAATGAGTCTTATGGGATAATCTTATGATTATGACCAGCCTTCAGCGAGGGGCAAACGCTGCCTTCCATGTTCAGTCATGCATTTATATAAACTCATGAAGTTTAAGTGCACACCACCGGAGATCATAGAAAACTATTTTGGACTTAGACAAGACATAGGCTGGTAAATTAACTGGGCCATACTTTTAAAAGAAATTATCAAAACCTCGAACCTCGTGATGTTTTCGCTTACCACAAACATTGCAGCTCTTTGGGCAGTTTGCCTGCATCCATTTCTTGTTCTTCAAAGTACATTCGTCCTTTAGGGCCCAGAGTGGACATTGATCTTTGAACTTGGGGTTGTCATTGCAAGATGGAGCTGCAATTTTGGAAGAAGATATGTAAAACGAATCAACAAGAAGCAGGGATGAAAAAAAAAATTAGGAAATCATTAGAATCTATAACTTACCATTGCAAAATTCACAGCTCTTTGGACAATTGTCACCCATATATATTCTATTCTTTTGGCATTCTCCACGCTTCGCCCACAAAGGACACTGGACTGGGTTTAAATCTTTACAAACTGTAACAAAGAAGATATAGTCCTTTAGGGAAGCACGGGTGGCGTAGCGGTGTGAGAGCTCGCCTCTCATCAATGCGACCCGAGTTCGGGTCCCGCCGGGTTCGGTGTTGTATATGAGTAGAGTTGTTTGTTGGTTCTCTCCTGTGCTTCGAGGGTTTTCCGGGTTCTCCGGTTTTCCTCCCTCCTCAAAAATCAACTCCTAAATTCCAATTCGATCACGGAATGAGGGCCACAGGTTTTTTAGCCAATGGCTATTAAGTGCTACCCTCGTGAAAAAAGGAAGGTATTAGAATGCGAAAAAAGAGCTATGGTTTGAGTGCATGTGTTCAGAGTGTGTTCAGACGTTTGTTGGTAGGAGATCTGAAATCTGAAATCTGAGACCAAAGTAGCATGCTGCAAAATGTAATACTATTCACAGCAGAACAACGTAGTTTGCTTATATAATGCGATATGAAGAATGAACTTTGAAATGTGATTTTTCGTATTCTTGCCATAAGACATAAAAGGCACAAAAATTAAAATAGGTGTATATTTTATCGAACGTCACTTTTGAATGGATTGACGTCATAGAAAATTCATAAATTCATCCAAATTTGCAGTATGATCGCAATCGTGAAAGACAGGAATATCAACTAATGAGCTGTAATTTAAAAGAATGTAGGCAGATAGATTGAGACCCATATATATACGAGGCTGTTTCTGCTTACCACCACAAACTTGGCAGCTCTTAGGGCAGTGTTTCTTCATCCAGACTGTGTTAGTGTTACAAGCTCCGCTTGCTGACCACTTGGCGCAGGATATGTACTCATCTTGACAAGCTATTAAAAAAAAAGAGGAGAAAGATTCACATGTATTAAGGGTACCTAATTAACGTCAATATTTATGTCTATTGAACCAGCCACTGCGCAACAGATCATTGTGGTGGTCAAACGGAACGTTTCTTGCATAACCGTCTCTGTCAACAGCCCGACACGGCACGGCACGGCACGTTCGTATCATCAGTTTTTTTACGCGAGTACATAAAGAGTCAATTTTATATAGCATTTAATCTGTAATTTTCAACCCAACCCAGATTGATTACTAGGCTTTGAAAAGGCTAACATTTAGATGCTGTACTTACAGCATTTGCCTGGGTCTATGTACACATCATCTATAGCTATATCAGAGTAGCCCACACTGCCGACAGTTGCAACTATCTCGAGCTGAAACACACAAGCAAAACAAAAGAGGTCACTATATATACAGGCGAAATCCAAAACGATAATTAAAGACTAAAGGAAAAAAATTGTTCAGTAATGAATCGAGCTTCCTTTCAGGTTTGCGCGCTCATCCAAATGTTATATGCGACAAAGTTGACGGGACATAAAGCTAAAAGTTTGTGGATGGCAATAATCCCCTTCACAATTCCCAGCGCCATCTTGAAAGGTAGCCGTGCCTTTGTTTTGAAGCGAGGCGTGGATAATTGTTCAAGGTATTAAAAACGCAATCTATCATTTCAAGCTCTCATCGTCTCGCTTCGATGCAGAGGCACGGCCACCTTTCAAGATGGCGCAGGGAACTGTCAAAGGCACTATTCGTAAGAATTATTTAAGATAATTCAATCATCAAAATTAAATTAAATCGAACACTTTAAATTAGGGGCATAAAATGTCTTTAGAAAATGGTCTTGAAAGGCTTCACATAGGAATATGCAACTTACCTTAAAACCCTCATTCGCCTGAATAGTTGCCGTCCCAAGATGCCAAGGTGTACCCTGATTCCCCTTTTTGAAAAAGATATTTCTTGTTGGTGATCCTGGTCGATGAAGTCTAACTTCCAACGATCCCATTGTATTACCATACATTGTATAGTAAAACTTGAGACACTGGGAACCTGTTTTACTAGATGTCAGAGTTGGGCTTGTCAGTATCGCCTGGTCACCATGTTTTGCAGGACTAGATGATTCCATGTATAAGTAATAACCTGCAATGATAAAAAGGTAAATTATACACCGTGAAAAGATGAAAAAATAATAATAACTAAATATACTACTAATAATATACTAATAACCTGGTAAATATTTTGTAAATATATGTTATTAGTTTTTCTATTTCAATTTCATAAATGTGGATAAACATTTATCCAGAAAGGGTTTTCAATTATTGAACTAAAAGGTTTCGTTTCCATTTTTCTTCAAGAATCAAATATTTTGCTTCCTCGTCGGCTCGCACCTCATTATTCACACTTCGAACGAAATTTTCGTAATATGGAATATGGAAGTAAAGATATCAGAATTTTTACCTTTTCCAGTAGTGTGATCACTCATTGGTCCAGTATCCAAGGTCTTCGTGAAAGCAGTGTGTCTGATCCACTGTAGCTTTGTACCGACTTTATTCTTCCACATGCCAAAGGGATGACTTGAGTCATCAAAAGTGGTATCATCCTTGCCTTTAAATTGAACAAAGAAGAACTGATGTCATTAAGTATTTCTGGTGCGAGACGTTTACATTCGCGAATTCGATCAAGAATTGCATGGGTTGCCATTAAATAAACGACATAAAAAATAATCAGATGATGGGACAGCACGACTTGCTATTTCTTCCTTCCTTGCTTCGTTGCTTCGTTGCTTCGTTGCTTCGTTGCTTCGTTGCTTCGTTGCTTCGTTGCTTCGTTGCTTCGTTGCTTCGTTGCTTCGTTGCTTCGTTGCTTCCTTGCTTCCTTGCTTCCTTGCTTCCTTGCTTCCTTGCTTCCTTCATTCCTTCCTTGCTTCCTTAGATTATCCTTTTTATTTTTATTTATTTTTCTTCGCAATGAAAAGAAGATACATCACAATGGTCATGACTCATCATCAAACATTCTTACTCCCTAAGTGAGATGTTTGAACTTTGGATACATTTCTTAAAATTAAGATCTTTGTAATTGCCCATCCTTTGGCATTTAACCCATAGACTGATTACAGCTAGTAATGTCAACATTAATCCGCATTAGGGTGATAATATACCATCAGATTACATACCCATATGGCATCGTTTGATGGTGCATATCTCTTCCTCTTTCGCCTCTCCTTTACATGGTTTACCATACTTAGAAGGAGCAGGGTTGTTACACTGCCTTGTTCGGCTTCGCACTCCATCATCGCAACTAGCACTGCATGCAGTCCATGCACCCCAGTTACCCCAGTGACCACTGATTGAATTTCGTGCTGGAAAAAGGTTATGCCATTGATAATTGTCGTATTTACATACACAAAGATAATTGGGCGACGTTGGCGTGAGAGTCGTGACGATGCCGGATAAATTTGAATCCGCAACTTTCACACTGAAACCGAAAAAAACGTTTTCGAATTCCGTCCACAAATGAAAACATCTGAGCATGCGCATCGAAGCTGAAATTGAACCCGTGGTGAATCGTTAGCTTTTCCGCAAAGTTTCCATGTCAATCATGACGTCATCTAAGTTCCGGATGCGAAATGTTCTCCGTACACATTTATACGGCTAGCCGTCGTTTTCACATTGTTCCGCTCTGGAGACCGTATTCGAAAAGTTCCGTTTTCGGTGAAGAATTGTTCCGGATTCGTCCGGACTGGTGTGGACGGAAGGGCTAACCGAATTAATAAAGTTGCGGATTCAAATTTATCTGGCATAGTGTGGACGGGGCCTAAGACAAAATTTGTTTCATCGGTCCTGCCTCATTGCTTACATGATGAGAAGCTGGTGATTACGGCTGAAACATATGCGCTTGGATGGTTAGATTCCATCCGAACTAGATTTCGTTCAGCTAGCTCGTAAATTTATCCAACGGATTAATCCTTATCTAATGGATGAGTGATGCTGTTATCCAATAGATTTATCCACTGAATAAGATTTCTCCGTCGGATAGCGCTATTCGCCCTTTGTGCAACCAGGCCCAGGGGATTAAATCACGGACTCATGTAAATTTATTAAAGATCTAATAATAATGTTTTCTTTGAAGCACTTTTCGCAATCTTAGCTGCTTCATTATCGTCGTCGTCGATGTTGACACCACCGTCACCATTCAGATTTTTCATGGATATCAAACAATACCTACCTAAGCACTCCATTCGGGTACACTTTTTGGAATCTTTTTCTATGCCATAAACATTAACGTTGCCTCCACAGCTTTTAGGATCCCCACTATGGAAGCAGTAGCGTTCTCTTGACTTGAAACAATTTTTATCACATGATGTAAAATCAGACCACTTGGTCCAACCTAATTTCTTAGCTGAAAACAAACATGTAAACAAACGTGTATGTTTTTAAAAATATCAGCTATCATGGAGGACGCTACAACCGAGAACAAATTCACCTTTGAAATATAAATTCTTCGGTTTGGGGTAATGTTTTCCCATTTCAGACCACGTGCCATTCCCTTGAGAATAAGATTCTTTGTTTGAGCTGTATCCATATTCATGTGTCTTCTCATGTGCAACCGAGCGCAAATCTTAATTAAAGAAATGATACTCTAGGGAATGACATGTGGTCTGAAATGGGGAAACATTACCCCAAACCGAAGAGGTCTATTGAAGCTCTTATCGGCAGCTAGCGCTTAAAGCTATTAGGACTAAAAATCTAAAAGGGCTTGGCAGAAGCTATCTCCAAAGCAATTAGTCCTTTAATGAACCGACATTTCAGACTTGTGCGCAAGATCATAGATTCAAGGACTTACTTTTACAGTCATACAGAGCGTTGATTTCAATAATATCTGCTTCACTTAAGCGATGATTCTGCGTTCCAAATTTTTTATTTTCGTTGCCAATGGCAACAATGGTAGGCTTTCCGTTTTTGGTGAATGCTGTGCGATCGTAGTGCATGATGGATTCGTAATCATATAATTGTCCCATTGCGTCGATAGAATTCCAGTCGTACTTGGAAAATTGGTCATCGAACCCTGAACATAGGCAAAACCGTCTAAGTTAGTTAAAAATAAAGAGATCGAGGAAGGAGCTCTTAGAAAAACACGGAAATTTCCTATATATATAAACAAAAATAAAAAATATGTAAATAAGTAAATAAATATGTAAATAAATAGAAAACATATAGCAATGGTAATGGTGTGAGTTATACCTGTTTGGATATTCTCCCATTTGACGGACACAAATTTATCGCGGTCTGCACGAGCCTGTTCGTGCCAAAAACCTGGAGAAAATAAACGTGTAGAAATTATTTATCAAGAATCCATGCAGTGACTACGACCTAGTCATAGGTATATTACTGTTCAATGTATTTCAACAATAATTAAAGAGAAATAACTTATACCATCATTGGTGAGGCCAAAGGCTTATGGGGCATTACAGGATAATTATATTACAAGCAGCTTATATCACCTAAAGCATGTAACAGTTCGTGTATAATGGTGCCAGGGAAGTTGCATCCACTACCAAGAGAGATGGGCTGGCCAACAGGTGCAACGTAATGCCTCCCTATCTTAGAAGAGCATCTGAGTAACACAGAACACAAAAACAATTCTTAATATTAATTTGATATGTGTAAGGTACGAAGGTAAATCGAGAAGATCATAGTTTCAACGAAATTTGAAGCCAGATTTTTACCCAGTATTCCTATTGAAGTAGATATGGTTTCCATGTACACCAGGCTGATAAGGTACGAAACGAAGACATGTGTGTTTGTGGTACTCCGCGAAAGCAATGAACAGGTTTTTCTTGATATGCACTGCAAAAAAAAATTAATACGGCGAAGGAGTAAATTTTAAATGCCTATACTAAATGACAAAAAATACATCATAAACCTTTCCAGGAGACGCTCCATGCAGGGGATTTGTTTGGTCCCCCTGTGCTCTTATGAGATCCTTAGCTTGTCTATTCTATCGAATTATACTTACTCATATCAGGTGTGAGTTTGTAGGGGATTATCCTTGATTGCCACAGTCGTTTTCTCGATCGAATGGCATTTCTTTTCGTTCTTGTTCGGTTTGGTAAATGAAGGAGTTTCTCAAGATCTTCATCTTCAATGATATCTCCTTGGTAAAGGCCTTCTATTTTCTTGCCTGTGCATTTAATGTCAAGAGTCAGTGCGGGTATATAGTTTTCTTAATAATTTACACTTCATTATTTATTTAGCAAGATTTTGATTAAGAGAAAGATATTTCCTTCCAAGATGGCTTTTAAAAATAGACCAAGGGCATTGAATATTTTCCCATTTCAAATTAATACATAGCCCTGAGAGAAATGTGTAAATCTAGAGAGGAGAGCCAGGGGACAACATTTCCATTCGATCTGCTAGTTAGCCATGCCCTGACTTAGATCAGCCCAGAGGTTGTTTTAGGGTTTGATCCGCTTGTTAGCCATGCCCTGACTTATATTAGCCCAGCGGTTGATTCCTTGTTCAATCTGTGAGTTAGCCATGTCCGGACTTTGATCAGTCAAGAGGTTGTTTCAGGCTTTGATCTGCTAGTAACTAGCCATATGCTCTGGATGATCAGTCCAGAGATTGTTTATGTATTTAATTAAATTTGAAGGATTTAAAATCTAAACAAGAGCTGAGAATCAGCATGAAAAGAATGCTAACTAACTGTAGTGACTCGACGCCATATCTAGATCAACTATTTATTATTCACAACTTAGCTAATTATCATACATGATTAGTTGCTATGGATACTACATCTCTCCCTTTCTTCCAAATGTCCATGTGTCTTTCGTATGATTACTGAATTATATAACCTAATTATTATCATTGCTAAATACTGTTATCTTTTTTTCTTTTTTCTTTTTCATGTTCAAGTACAATAAACTCAACTATAACAATGTTCCATGTCCTCTATCCCTAAGGGTACATATAGTAGTCTTCAAACTTCTTGGGTCTTCGTCTTTCCCTTCTTGGTCGGCTTGCTTTCTCTCCTTCATCTTGTGGTTTTTCTCTTTCCACTCGCTCTTCGGTTTTCTCCTGTTTAACTTCAGTCATCTTTGATGATTTCTCCTTCAGCTCCGCTTGTTTCTTTTCGTTGTTCGGTGGTTTCTTCCGATCCTCATGACTTTTGGTTTCCCTCAGAGTTCTCTCTCTAGGGTCTTCCTGCTTGGTGTCTGTTGTCTCCTTCGGTTCTTCCTGGCTTGGTCCAACCGTTTCTGTTTCATCTGCTGTGTTGATGACAGTGTTGACTAGTTTGAAGTAACTTGCGTCCCGACAAACTGTGCGTCCATCTGTTGTTCTTCTTGCTGTTATCTTGGATCCTTGAATATCGCAGATTGTATAGAATATGGGTTCATATGGTGTGCTCCATTTGTTTTTCTTCTCTTGTTTGACTAACACGTAGTCTCCGAGTAGCAGTCTCTTTTCCTTTGTTCGATTGTTTTCTCTCTGCACTTTCATCTTCTCCTTGTATCTTGCGTCGTTCTTGTTTATCTGTTCGTCTTCTTCTGATGTCTGTTTGTTGGGTGCTATGTAATCGAGCTTCGTTCTTACAGCTACTCCCCTCATCGCCTCGTAGGGTGATACTGCTGTTGCTGGATGTGGAGTTGACCTGTATGCGGTGAGCATGTCATGAATTGCGTTCTGACTTTCTAGTTTATCTTTGCCTTGTAGGTGCGCTATTTGTTCTGTTTTATTCAGCATCTGCATAAACCTTTCAGCTTCTCCATTCGCTCTAGGGTGTAATGGTGTTACCTTGTGATGTTGAAATCCCTCTTTTCTTGCGAAGTCTTCAAAGTCTCTTGAGTTGAATGGTGGTCCATTGTCGCTTTCTATCCTCCTTGGTGTCCCGTATGTCGCAAATACATGTTTCAACCTCTCTTTGTTGGTTGTGAAAGAAGTTGATGATACTCTTTCTACGACAGGGTATCTTGTTCTTTTGTCAATAATGACTAGGTTGTAGTGTCCGTCAGGATAGGGTCCGCCATGATCCAGTGATACAGTGTCCCAGGGCTTGTCTGGAATACTTGAAGCCTTGATTGGTTCTGTTTGTTTGTCTTTCGTTGCAACCTGGCACTCGTAACATTGGTCAATAGCGTTGTCTATCATGTGATTCATATACGGGAACCAATACTTCTCTCTTAACATTCTCTTTGTCTTTGTCTTCCCAAGGTGTCCTAGACTGTGTCCTATCTTCACTACTTTTCTTTGAAGATTCTCTGGTAGTACAATTCTTTCCTCTCTAAAGATCAATCCTTCCGCTGTTGATAGTTCTTGCTTTATGTGTG
This sequence comes from Actinia tenebrosa, assembly GCF_029948245.1. Classification (NCBI taxonomy): domain Eukaryota; kingdom Metazoa; phylum Cnidaria; class Anthozoa; order Actiniaria; family Actiniidae; genus Actinia; species Actinia tenebrosa. The sequence continues at coordinate 24,132,778 of NW_028292569.1, read as the reverse complement.
TGTAGGGTTCTATGTCTCTGTCTTTTCGGAATTTCTCCCAGTCACCTTTCGCTATCCTTTGAGATAGTTTCTGCAATGTCTTGTCTTTCAGTGTCTCTTCTCTTATCCTTTCCAGAACTACTGAATGCTCTGCTTCTACAGTCCATTTGATGATCTTCTCGGTGCCGTCGTCTTCTGTCTCGGGTAATGGATGCCTGGAGAGGTAGTCTAATGGGTCGGCTTCGTCCTTTCCGGGTTCATAGATCAGTTCATAGTCTACATCTTGCATCTGCATAACCCACTTCTCAATCCTTGGAGGCATATTGGTCTTTGTCTTGTTGAATAGTGGTAATAGTGGTTTATGTGCCGTGATGATTGTGAACCTTGGCGCTCCCAGTAAGTACACTCTTAGTCGATCTTTGGCCCACTTGATGGCGAGTGCGTCTTTCTCTGTCTGGCTGTATTTTCTTTCAACATCTGTCATTGTGCGGCTTATGAAGTGTACCGGCTGCATACCTCTTTCTGTCTTCTGAAGTAGAGCTGCAGATAAACCCTCGTTGAAGCTTGCCTCTGTTCTCAGGATGATTTGTCTGTCTGGGTCGAAGTACGCCATTGTCTTCTTGTCAGATAGGCTGTTTTGTATTGTCTGGAATGCCTTCTGTTCTTTCTTTCCCCACTGGAACTTGACTTCTCTTCTCGTCAGTTGGTGGAGTGGTGATGCGATGCTTGCGTAGTCTTCAATAAAGTTGTCTAAGTATCCGGCCATCCCGAGGAAACTTCTTACTTCTTCTTTGCTCTTGGGTGCTCCGCACTCTTTGATCGCTCTGACTTTGTCAGGGGATGGTCTCAGTCCGTTCTTGGTAAACACGTGACCGAAGAATTCGATTTCCTCTTTTTCGAATTCGCACTTCTCTCTGTTGAACGTGATTCCATGATCTCTGGCTCTTTGTAGTACTGTTTGCAGAATTTCTTTGTGCTCCTCTTTATCTTTCCCCCCTAGCAGAATATCGTCTCGTTGGTTGAGGCAGTGCGGGATGTCTCCAAATACTTTGAACATCGCTTCATCGAAAACGTCTTGAGAAGATTTGGCTCCAAAAATCAGTCTTCGTGGTCGATAATTCCCCCATGGTGTACTGAATGTCGCTACTTTTCTCGTCTCTGGGTCCAGTGTCATCTGATGGTATCCCTGTTTGAGGTCGAGCTTCGAGAATATTTTGCAATCATGGAGATGGTATATGAAGTCATCGATTTTCGGTGCTTGTACACATCTGCTTCTTTTCATGGATTCGTTGGGGATCCTCATGTCAATGCTGGCTCTTATCATGTGTGGCTCTAGCTCATCTTTCTTGGTCTCTGAAAACTTTGGTTTGGGCTGCACAACAAGGGGTGAACACCAAGTTATCGCTTCGCCGGGTGTGACTTTCTCGAATATCTCTTTCTCTATCCCTTCGTCTAGCCATTTCTTCAGGGGTTTCTGCAGGTGATAGGGTACGTTTCTCGGTTTCTGTGCTATGGGTGTCGCGTCTGGGTCCATCTCAAGCTTGACCTGCATGCTCTCTCCCGTATCTTTCTCTTTGAAGCATCCGATTCCTTGGAATACGTCGTCGAACTCTGTCAGGAGTCCCTCGATGTCGTCTGAGGTTGTGCTAACGGTCTTGATTCTCAGGTCGTTGGGTTCTTTTAGTATTCCGTCTGGTTCAATTCTGAGCATTCCTAGGTCTAGTAGTGTCTTCTTGCTTATGAGTGGTGGTGAGTCCATCTTCCCCTTTATCACTAGGAATTTCGTCTTCACTCCTCTGGTCTTGTTTCTCAGCGTTACTGGAAATTCTCCTTTGACCTCTAGCTTGCTCTGTAAGGTTCTTACTCTTTCTTCGCTTGGAAACAGTTCCTGTATCTCTTGAGATCTGTGCTTGAGTGCTCTGAATTGGTACTCGTCCATTATGTTAGCGCTAGCTCCACTGTCGGGCTCCATGTCTGCGTCTAGGTCTGCTATTCTTAATCGCATGGTGTTCGTCTTTCCTCCTGATCTCACGCTTTTGGCTCTCTGGTCAATGTGGCTGGCTGTTTGCTGTAGGAATTCCTCGTCGGATTCACTGCTGGATTCTGCGGTCTTTTTCACTTGTCTCTGGGGTCTCGCGGTTCTACTGTTCTCTTTTTCTTGTCTCTGTGTTTTGTTACAGCATTTTGCGAAGTGGTTGTATTTTCCGCATTTTAAACACTGCTTCCCGTATGCTGGACAGTCTTTACCTGGTTTGTGTGTTCCTGCGTTGCCACAGTAGTAACACGGTTTTTCGGTGTTGTTATATCCTCCGGGTTTAGCTTGTTGTTGTCTTCTTGCTTGCTGGTTATTTGGTCTTTGCTGTGATCTTCTATTTTGTTGTCGTGGTTTGGTTGGTGGTTTGCCACGATTTAGTCTCGCCACCTTGTGTTCGGTTTTCATGTCTTTCACTTGTTGGCTGATGTCTTCGCGTTGGCTTGCTTCGTCTATGAATCGATCCAGATTCCATCTCTTTCTAATGCATTCTTTAATGAGGTCTTCGTTCGACACTGTTTGGATCAGATGTTCTAGGATACGCTCGTCGAGTTGGACTCCGAATTCGCAATCCTTTGCTTTCTCTCTTATCCTTGCGGCGTAATTGACAATTGTCTCGTTGGATTCCATTCTCTCCTTGCTAAATGTGTATCTCGCATGGTGTTTGTTCTTCCTAGGTAGAAAATGGTTGTTTAATTTCCTCTTGAGTTTCTCGTAGTCGTCCTCGATTTCTTCTCCTATCGGTTCTGGTAGGATTCGAGCAAGTTTCTTGATTTCTGGTCCGCCGTAAATTTTCAAAGCGCTGACCTTGTCTTTGACCTTTTCAATTTCTAAGTAGGATATTTCTTCCTCGAAATCCTCTAACCATTCTTCCCAAGCTCTACCCGTTTCTAATCTATTCTCTGGGTTTTTGAACTTTTCAATACTTAGTGCTTTTGTTGTTGTAAATACTTTGATCTCTGTTTTTTCTGCTGCTGGTGGTTCCGTCGGGTCTTCGTCGTTGTCGGACATGTTTCTCTGCACGTGCTCGAATGACTCTTCTGATTTTTTCTTCTTTCGCTGCTGTTTCTTCTTTACTGGTCGGATCCTAGTTTATCTTGAGTTGATTTTCTTTCTCTTGAGTTGATTTCTTTTCCCTTTTTCTTGGTTTCTGCTTCTTTTCGGCGTTTTTAGATCCCGACTCGTCGCCATATGTAGTGACTCGACGCCATATCTAGATCAACTATTTATTATTCACAACTTAGCTAATTATCATACATGATTAGTTGCTATGGATACTACACTAACCTTCGTTATCCTTCTCGATGTTCTCAAAAACATCCGGTTCCTTCGATCTTTTTGTTTCCTGATCTCTCAGAGCCTTTTTCCTCTTCTCCAAGTGAGCCATGTTTACAGCCAGAATCCTACCGTGCACTGTCTCGTATTCTGTAAAACCATGGAAATTTCTTGAAATACTTTAAAAATTAAGAATACTTAAAAAAAGTAGATCTAGCTTTGATTAGCACGGGCATGCATGAATTCTCTCTCACAGTTTGCCGACTGATTGGCTACGTTATAACCACAATGGCAAGTACGATTTTTCAACTAGATTTTTTATTTCCCATTATTAACCAGTATATTTTGTCTGAATATATTAGTTCAAAGACACTTACCTCTGTTGGCAATTTCCAGGATCTCAGGATCCTCGCTTACTTGTTGAGACTCTGTAAAATTAAAATGGTCAATGACAAAATTACCATAATCCATGCATTCAACTGGACTGTATCAAGAGAGGTGAAAGGATTGGATAGCAACCCGCATTTCCATCCCTTTACATAAATACATCTATTTCCCTCACTGTCGTCTAGCATGCCATTACAAGCAAAGATGTCTTTGGAATCATTATTTTACCTAGGTCTTTGGAAGAGTCTTGGACGCCAACTTTGTGTTTTTCAAATTCTTTTGAAAAAGGAAAAAAATGTTAAGTGGGGCTGGAATTGAGTAAACGTTCTATTTCTCTCTTTCTCTTCTCCTGTCTTCTCTTCTTCTCTCCTCTCTTTCCCTTTCAGTCTCCTCTCCCCGTCTCACGTTTCTTTGCCTCACCTCATCTCTGCCTCCCCTCATCCCTGCCTCTCCTCATCCCTGCCTCCCCTTTTTCATATGTAAAATCCAACGTAATAAACTCTGCGATCCTTGAAGATATCACTGATAAAGCACAGCATGGCCTGATTCCTTTCTTATCATAAAGCTATTTCTTTAGGAATGTTTATCAACTTTGAAATAGTTGAATGATTTTCATTCGAGCGTAAAGATCTAAGTGACTACGCTGTATAACAGCCGAGCGTCTTTATGCTTCATTGCTCAGTTCAGAGTGACAACCATACTCCATCCAGTAGATACAAAGTACTGGATGTTAAGTATTGGACATAAAAGACATTTTAGCTCGTATCCATTCAGGAGATGCACTAAACAAACGCAGCAGCAAAGTGTCTATTTAATGCGACCGTAAGACCGTTTCAAAAGTGCATCATGCTGTGCGATAATTTTGTACCACATGTAATAAGTTAGAATTTAAATTTGTTGTCAAAATATTTCTCACTTCAAACAGCAATACTATTGGCTTCATTGTGCAGGCTGCATTGTTCGTTTGTCAAGATAATGCTACTTCTCCAATTCATCCCCCACCCCCCTTTTGTAATAAATGAGTGGTCGCTATATGAATGCTGTTAATTATAATTTATAAACTATATGTACAAGAAAAACGTTGTTCGATTTCAGCAGGCTTCATAGTCACAATATTTTCCCCCGCTAAACTTTGTCCTTCACCTAATCAAGTACGTTGATGTTAGTATGGAAATGAGAATTTCAAAAACTTCATAACATGTAGCCGGTGATCATGATTAGTATCAAAGTTTGCTATAAACTTGGATGATCATACAGAAATCATAAGATATAAAACAAAATAGATGAAGATCTTTTGTGATTTAATACTGATCTTCGCGTGATCATCCATCGATATTTTTCAGGAAAACCTTGTGTAGACTGTGTACAATAGACGACTAGTACTGACCTTTTCACACGTGACAGAGAGCAAAATTTATAAAATCATTCATGAACTACTTCATGAGAAAAATCCCTTCTCGTATGTTATAGTTTTTTTAATTGTGACATACGAATGAGGTAATTTTTGTGGTGGTTTATTAAATTTTTGAAAATACTGCAACTATGTAAAGTTCTGTACTACATTCCTTCATTTGTTTAACTCGGATTGTATACATGGACATACACAACTTACCTTCATTGATCGCATCGTATACAATGTTAATATCGGTTCTGTCGGTTGTTGGCTTGGCTGTGGAAAACCCACAGAAAAAAAGGCTCAGAATTACAAATATCCCCAAATAAGAACTCATCTTAGCAGAGTATCTTTTTCTGGCCATGCGAGTTTAGGCGCTCCTTTCGGCGTCTTCTCAGTTTGAAAGGCAACCGTTAAAAGGGACGCTACTAGTAATATAATAGCTTTGTATGTCAACACAGATTTAAACTAGAACCGGTCAAGTAGAACAATGTGTCAACAAAGTGAGACGTTGGGGACTTCGAGTTCGAGACTGAAAATTTTACGTTTTATCTTTATTTTCTCTTTACAAAGGTTTTCAGTGATATCGTACTTGCAAGCACAAGTTTGCGTGCTTTTTGAACGATGATTTATCGTAATTAAAAAAGTTGGCAAAAGTTTTAATATTTATGGCTCCATATACGAGCAACAGACCGAGAAGCAGAACAGAGGCAGTGCAGTTTGGAAGATACAAAAAACCCAGTCTTGCAACGAAAAACTCTTTCAATCTATCTTTATCAGTTTACTTTTTTCTTTTATTCTCCAACTTCTTCTTCTTCTTCATTTTTTTTTTTTTTTTCCCCGACAAATATCACTTGTTTTTTGGTCCTTAATAGTATCCCCGAATAACGAAAGAATGTTTGCGAATAAAATTTATTTTTTTATAATGAATTCATTCGTACATAGTTTATCCAAGTGCACCCAACTGAGAGAAAATTACTAAGAATGGAGCCAGTTATATTTTTATACAGTGCCCCACCATGCCAAAACGAATTCAAATCCATTATATTTCTTTGAGGGGACAACATGAGTTATTTATTTTTCTGCGACCTCGGAGACGTCGGCACGAGTAGTTTTCCACACATTCAAATACCGTAGCAAGGGCACTAGGACACCGAATGTGGTTGGATTTCTATAGGTTTTTTCCTTTCGATTATTTGAATTAAATTAAGTTGTTGGTATAGCACCAACAGATTCAAGTACGGAACGGCCGTTAAATAGGCTATTCAAACCGTTTGACCTTTGGAATGAAAACGTCTGCATTACAACAGCGAACGAAGGAACACGGACACAAGATAAGTAAACAAGTATAACGTTAATTTAATTAAAATAATCGAAAGGAAAAAAACTATCCAAGCACATTCGGTGTCGTAGTGCCCTTGACAGTAGTTACCAAACATGCAAACAGCAATGCCCGGGTTCCCTGTGTTTTTATTTTTGGGATTCCTTTGTCAAATGCCAGGTTTCTAAGCTAAATACAAGATGGTGGACGATGAAGGACAATGTCCAATATTTTCATCGCTGTAATATCTGCAAGTTTAATTGATATTTTCGACAATTCAAAGCTTTAAATCGCTTAAAAACCACCAACAGTACTTATGAATAAGGTAAGCTTTCCAAATATGGATTAGAATTTGATAGAAAAGCGAACAAAAATACTATTTTTGGGGAATGATTGAAGTAGGAATTTCTATTATTGGTGCAAGGGCCAGAAGAGCAATAATTTATGCTGTTTAAAAGCATTATGGTTAAGGGAAGGTACGTTTTCTTATTGTAGAAAAGGGGAAAGGCTTGAGAGTTTGCAGTAAACTTTTAAAGAATAGTTTTGCATTCAGAATTATAACACATTTTCGTTATCTCGTTGTGGCACTTTAATTCTTATCAGCTATATGAATGTTTGGTTATTCAACAATTTAAAATTAAGCTGCAAGGCTAGACAAGCTATCGATCTGACTGTCTGTCTGCCGAAAAAGAATATGTTGTTGTGCCTCCTCATGGCTGCCACACGTGGCGGTGCAAAGCATCAAAAGCTATGTCAAAGTAGCCTGTACTACCATTAGTGCAAACTATATTATATCTACAGCTGAAATTGAAAGAATAGAAATTGAAAGAATACTAGAAATAACTCGATCAATCCGGCATCCATCCATCCATCCATGTATCGTTTCATCCAACCACCCCTTAACATTTTTCGAGTTCTGATTTTTCGTATTGGTTTAATTTTTTTTTACATAATATTAAAACGCTATTGCCACAGAGGTTTTCACTTCATCCTCACAATAGGCAGTTCATTTAGAGCGTCAATGCTTCATCTTTTCAGATAAGTCATTCCCTTGAGTATTTTTCGTTCATTTATGCGATGCGAAATGTATTCCCAAAAGAATGACACGCGGTTCAGAAGTATGCCGTGTTTCGGAAGCTTTAGGAAAGGAAAGAAGCTAAATATTCATTTCTTCCACAACATACGTTCTCTGGCATGTTTATTCTGCTCCGCTGTCGATAGCTGAACATTACGACGAGGAGTTTCAATTTAACTATACTATGTTGGATAAACGGAATCGAAAGGACACCAAAGTCAGAAGGCATGGTTGGTTGGTCTCATATCCGCACCATTACAACAACATATAGTGAGTATTAATCACATGATAAAGTATTGTTCAATATTAGTAATTTTAGCCGAAGACTGCAGTTTGTCTTCTTATTGCTTATTTCATTCTTATGAAAATTACTCTAAACTGAAAAGATAAAAAACTGAGATAGAAATGTACCTTGAAATTGAAAACACAAGTTGAATTTAGATTCTAGTATACCTATCTAAAATATCTTCATGCATGCGCGCAGTTATTGATTGGTTGCAAGCATTTCCAAGAGAATTAAAACACAAAAGCATGGCGGCTATTGTGGTGCAATGCTAATAAGAAACCTTATGTTAAATGCACCAACGTGCAATCGAAGAATAGAAGTGGGAATGTTGAAAGTCTTGAAAATTTCTGCTTGCTGCTCTTCGTATAAAACGTAAGAAGGTGCAAGTGAAAAATAATATAATATTATTCAAAGATAGTTACAAATCACAGATTTTAAGATTTGTTTTTAAGAGTACAAGAAATTATTAATTTATGTTTTTAATTTACATCAATTGTGGCCATTTTTAAATGCTAATCCATCCTTTGATCCTCCCTTTTGTAAATAAAGGTTTTTCTGGATACCTCATGTTGATAGTCTCACTTCCAAAGATTCTATGGTACTTTCAGAAATAAATAGTATATAATTCCTGGCGAATTCATAGAGCGACAATTTGATGTTCGCTTTAGATATAGACATATCTGGTACGTTCTATTAAATTGAATATTGACACCCTGTACAAGACATAGTATACATAGAAAGTACACCCCTATTCAAGACAACTTACGGTAAATTTTATACCCTATTCAAGACGTGAAGGCAAAAAACCATACCCTATTTGGCGGAACGTCCCCGTATAGTGAATATAAGGGAGTACCCCCCTCGGGAAAAACTCCATTTTGGATGTCAGGTTTGGGCTTGTTTATTTTTCTCTTGATCACCAAGTTTAGTTCAGTAAAAGATAATTTCATGTATAAATACAACGACGACGACGACGTTGGTGATGCGTGGACTTTACTTTTAAATGTTTGAAATTATTCAATTTAATAAACCATTTTAATCTTAAAAACGAGAGAAATTACATAGAATGCATCGAAACGTCATGGCCCTAGAAATGCTTTATACATAAATCAGATACTTAATAATAATTAATTAGTTAAGTTAAGAAGGAAATTGAACGAAACACGTGCCAACAGATATACGTAATTATAAAGGCAGAAGCAATACAATGTGCCATTTTGCATAAGAAAGACCAACTCAAGTCCACGTGACTGGACCGCAAGGAACTATGGGTATAAATCACTAAAGCAGTTGACTGCATAATCTTATGTGATTCAGTAGATACACCTCGGGTTTACGTGACGGACCCTTTGCTGGCGAGTGGGCAGTATTGAGCCGTTCAATTAAAACGCATTTTGAATTGACTGTATACAAAAAGATATTCAGTCATTTGCTACCCATCCAAGATGGCTGCTGTCGTGGGATCACGCAAGCTGTAAATTATTTAACTTGATAAAAATCATCAAAAATACATATATTTATTGCATATCACTACGCATCGCACTTGTTGCAGCTTTTCTTGCAGTTGACATGCATGTAGGCCGGGTTAGCTTTACATTCGCCAATCTCAGCCCACTTACTGCACTTTCGGTTGTTGTCAGCACACACTGAAACGAGAACAACAAGAAAAATCTTTGTTCCACCTTTATAATAGGGATAAATTACGTCATAATCTTGACTCGCGTGATAAAGATGACCTTCACCCAACACAAACATTGCAGTTCTTTTCGAAGTTTTCTTGCATCCATTTTTTGTTCTTCATTGTACTCTTTAAAGCCCATTTTGGGCAGTCAATGTGTTTGTCTTTGCATGGAGCTAAGAATGGCTGAGGCAATAAAAACTAAGAAAATTTCAAATTTTCTCCAGAGGGATGCACATGGAGGAGGAATATGAAATACATTATCTTGAATAATCTTTGATTCTCAAAAGCTGTGTAGACACGTAGACTAGAAAATAAGCTTAAACCCAAGCTTCATGAAAAACATACAACTTGTTTGGTTTTCTACTCTATGTACCCAAATTTTGAATATTCTCTGTTAAATAAAGTTAATGTGTGAATGATATATATTCTTTCGCAAAAATTTGTTATGTTGTCAATAATCTTTTCTACTAAGCAAAGGCCGAAAATATGGCATCATTCTTAATATTTCTAAATGTAATACCTTTGCAGATTTTGCAGCTCTTTGCACAATTTTTATGCATATAGATTTTGTTCTTTTCGCATTCTCCACGCTTCGCCCACAATGGACATTGAACCGTATTGGAGTCTTTACATTCTTTGGAGGTGATTACATTGTTTGCAAAAGCTGTGAATTCAAAGGAAATCAAAAATATATTAGGCTCAAGGATTCTACTTTGCATTATGGAAAGTCACGTGTTCTTACTTACGCCCACAAACACAGCTTCTTGGACAATTCTTCTTCATCCATGCTTCGTTAGCTTTACATTCTCCTCTTGCTGACCACTTTTTACACAACTGGTATTTATCTTGACAAGCTGAAAGAAAAAAAGAAGTGAGAAAGAAGGAAACGAAACGACTATTAAAGTATAATAAAACAATAAATAGAGAATCAAGGGTGGTGTAGTGGTAGCCAACTGGCCTCTCGAGCTCTGGGCCGGTGTACTTAACAAATTGACATCAGATTTTTATGTGTCTGTCCTCTTATTGACAATAAATTGCGTCATCACATTGTCAAAGTAGTGTGGATCCGCATACTACTTTGACAATGTGATGGCGAAATTTATTGTCAATAAGAGGACAGACACATAAAAAATCTGATGTCAATTTGTTTTTTACAATAACAAAAACGATAAAAACATCTCATTTTTAGCGATCAAAACAACCAACGGAAAGAGCGCGCGCTCGTTGACGTCAGCTTTATCTGTCTGTCCTCTTATTGATAATAAGAAATGACCAATCAGCGCGCGAGAAATTTGTAAGTTATTGTAAAAATAGGGTTTGATTTCTGGATAACGATACATCCCGATAACCCGATATAGCCCAATAAGACGATATATAGCCCGATAAGACGATATATAGCCCAATAAGACGATATATAGCCCAATAAGACGATATATAGCCCAATAAGACGATATATAGCCCAATAAGACGATATATAGCCCAATAAGACTATATAGCGCAATAAGACGATATAGCCCAATAAGACGATATATAGTCCAATAAGACGATATATAGCCCAATAAGACGATACATAGCCCAATAAGACGATATATAGCCCAATAAGACTATATAGCGCAATAAGACGATATAGCCCAATAAGACGATATATAGTCCAATAAGACGATATATAGCCCAATAAGACGATATATAGCCCAATAAGACGATATATAGCCCAATAAGATGATATATAGCCCAATAACATGATACATAGCCCAATAAGATGATATAGCCAATAACTGCATGGCCCAATAAGATGATACATAGCCCAATAAGATGATATAGCCCAATAAGATGATATAGCCCAATAAGACGATAATAGCCCAATAGAGGATATAGACCATAGCATTATCTAGCCCAATAACACGATATATAGCCCAATAAGATGATATATAGACCAATAGGATTATATAGCCCAATAACACGATATATAGCCCAATAAGATGATATATAGACCAATAAGATGATATAGCCCAATAACACGATATATAGCCCAATAAGACGATATACATGTATAGCCCAATAAGACGATATATAGCCCAATAACACGATATAGCCCAATAGACGATATATAGCCCAATAACACGATATATAGCCCAATAAGACTGATATATAGCCCAATAAGACGATATATAGCCCAATAACACGATATATAGCCCAATAACACGATTATAGCCCAATAAGACGATATATAGCCCAATAAGACGATATATAGCCCAATAAGATGATATAGCCCAATAAGACGATATATAGCCCAATAAGACGATATATAGCCCAATAAGATGATATAGCCCAATAAGACTGATATAGCGCAATAAGACGATATATATCCCAATAACACTATATATAGCCCAATAACACGATATATAGCCCAATAAGACGATATATAGCCCAATAAGACGATATATAGCCCAATAAGACTATATAGCGCAATAAGACGATATATAGCCCAATAAGACGATATATAGCCCAATAAGACGATATATAGCCCAATAAGACGATATATAGCCTAATAAGACGATATATAGCCCAATAAGACGATATATAAGCCCAATAACACGGATATATACGCACCAATAAAGACCTATATATAGCGCAAATAATACGATATAGCCCAATAAAGGGACGATATATAGCCCAATAAGCACGAGATATAGCCCAATAAGAACGATATATAGCCCAATAAGAATGACGATATAATAGACCAATAAGACGATATAGCCAATAAGCACGATATATAGCCCAATAAGACGATATATAGCCCAATAAGACTATTATATAGCCCAATAACGACGATATATAGCCCAATAAGACGACTATATAGCCAATAAGACCTGATATATAGGCCCAATAACGACTATACATAGCCCATAATAACGACGATATTATAGCCCAATAAGACGATTTATCTTAGCCCAATAAGCACGATATATAGCCCAATTAAAGACGATATATAGAGCCAATTAAGGACGATATACTAGCCCATAAGACGATTATATAGCCAATAAGCCGGATATATAGCCCAATAACGACGATATATAGCCCAATAAGACTAATATAGCCCAATAAGACGATATATAGCTCCCAATAGACACGATCTATAGCCCTAATAAGACCGATATATAGCGCCCATAAGACGATATATAGCCCATAAGACGATCTATAGCCCAATAATAGCCCAATACGACGCATATAGCCCAATAAGACGATATATAGCCCAATAAGACGATATATAGCCCAATAACACGATATATAGCCCCAATAAGACGATATATAGCCCAATAAGACATATATAGCCAATAAGACTGAATATAGCCCAATAAGACGATATATAGCCCCACTAAGCACGATATATAGCCCAATAAGCTGATATAGCCCAATAAGACGATATATAGCCCAATAAGCACGATATATAGCCCAATAAGACGATATATAGCCCAATAAGCACGATATATAGCCCAATAAGACGATATATAGCCCAAATAAGGACTATATAGCCCAATAAGACGATATATAGCCCCAATAAGACGATATATAGCCCAATAAGATGATATAGCCCCAATAAGACGATAAGCCCAATAAGACGATATATAGCCCAATAAGACGATATATAGGCCCAATAAGACTGATATAGCCCAATAAGAACGATATATAGCCCAATAAGACGATATATAGCCCAATAACACGATATATAGCCCAATAAGACGATATATAGCCCAATAAGACGATATATAGCCCAATAAGACGATATATAGCCCAATAAGACGATATATAGCCCAATAAGACGATATATAGCCCAATAAGAGATATAGCCCAATAAGACGATATATAGCCCAATAAGACGATATATAGCCCAATAAGACGATATATAGCCCAATAAGACGATATATAGCCCAATAAGACGATATATAGCCCAATAAACGATATATAGCCCCAATAAGACGATATATAGCCCAATAAGACGATATAGCCAATAAGACGATATATAGCCCAATAAGACGATATATAGCCCAATAAGACGATATATAGCCCAATAAGACGATATATAGCCCAATAAGACGATATAGCCCAATAACACGATATATAGCCCAATAAGACGATATATAGCCCAATAAGACGATATATAGCCCAATAAGACGATACATAGCCCAATAAGACGATATATAGCCCAATAAGACGATATATAGCCCAATAACACGATATATAGCCCAATAACACGATATATAGCCCAATAACACGATATATAGCCCAATAACACGATATATAGCCCAATAACACGATATATAGCCCAATAACACGATATATAGCCCAATAAGACTATATAGCCCAATAAGACGATATATAGCCCAATAAGACGATACATAGCCCTATAAGACGATATATAGCCCAATAAGACGATATATAGCCCAATAAGACGATATATAGCCCAATAAGACGATATATAGCCCAATAAGACGATATATAGCGCAATAAGACGATATATAGCCCAATAACACGATATATAGCCCAATAAGACGATATATAGCCCAATAAGACGATATATAGCCCAATAAGACGATATATAGCCCAATAACACGATATATAGCCCAATAACACGATATATAGCCCAATAACACGATATATAGCCCAATAAGACGATATAGCCCAATAAGATGATATATAGCCCAATAACACGATATATAGCCCAATAAGACGATATATAGCCCAATAAGATAGACAATAAAAGCCTGACTTTTTCTTAAACAATTGGGGGAGACGGTGAGGCGAATGAGATAAGGGGAATAAGTTGGATACTTACAACATTTCCCATCATCGATGTACACGTCGTCAATGGCTATGTCAGAATAACCTGTGTTGCCAACAGTAGCAACTATAGCAAACTGATCAAAATGAAACATAAGATAAAATGAAACCTTGGTTCCGCCCACCTCCAAGAAATAATAAATTCACTCAACTTGAAATGCAGTGTATGCGAACTGTAATCATATCAATTTAATTATTAGGTGTCATCATCATCATTCGACTTCAGCATTTTTATCATCGTCATCGTCATCATCATAACCACCACTATTATCATATTGCCTTGCATCAAAAGACTAAAATTTTGACATTATGAACCGGCCGCTGATCTTACTCGACTAAGATACTGTAGTTTAATCTTCACTTTTGCAATCTAATCTATTATAAGTGTCATAATATCGATCATAATTTCAACTTTTTTGCTTTTTTTTCAGTATCGGAATAAAGCACAAAAACTGGCTAACAGTCGTCGCATGCAACACTCATTGTTGTCAATACCCTCACTGTCATAGCCGCCATCTTATTATTCTCAACACAATTGACATGAGCAGTAATCACAACACATCGTTACTACAACAACTGTCAAGATCGAAAGTAAAATGCAGTATTAAGTAGCCTGTATATCAGGAGTTCTTGTGTGGATTTGGGAAAACCGGGGTGCTGGGGGAACTTTGGAAATTTGGAACGAGCAAGAATTGAAACCGAGCAAAAAGGAAGCGAAGGAGGTATGCCGGTTCTTTCTTTCTTTCTTTCTTTCTTTCTTTCTTTCTTTCTTTCTTTCTTTCTTTCTTTCTTTCTTTCTTTCTTTCTTTCATTCATTCATTCATTCTTTCATTCATTCATTCATTCTTTCATTCATTCATTCATTCATTCATTCATTCATTCATTCATTCATTCATTCATTCATTCATTCATTCATTCATTCATTCATTCTTTCATTCATTCTTTCTTTCTTTCTTTCTCTGTAGTTTTGCTAGTAACTACGCCTATGCTTTTTGATTTATCGAGCAAGTAAACCAAACCATTACACCTCTTCGGCATTAGGTAATCTTTTCCCATTTCAGACCACGTGTCATTCCCTTGAGAATAAGATTCTTTGTTTGAGCTGTATCCATATTCATGCGTTTTCTCATGTGCAAGCGAGCGCAAACCTTAAACAATGGAAAAACATTACGTCAGAGCCGAAGAGGTCTATTAAAAGTAAACAACACCAATCAAGGAAAATCAAATTCTCGAAGAAATTAATTCAAGAATTGGAAATACTAAACAGCATCACTCGTTAGAAAACGAATAAGAAGCATATATAGACTGTTTAACTTACAGCAAACGTCGTCTTTGCTTCAATAGTTGCCGTCCCAAGATGCCATGGTTTGCCCTGATTACCTTCCTTGTAAAATATAGTTTTTGTTGGTAATCCTGGTCGATACAGTTTAACTTCCAGAGATCCCATCGTATGCCCATACATGGTATAGTAAAACTTAAGGCAATGGAATTTTGTTTTGGCTGTCAGGGTCGTGCTTGTCAGTATCGCCTTGTCGCCAGGTTTAGCAGGATAAGATGACTCCATGTACAAATAATGACCTTTAGCTTGAAAATGAAAGTATGTGTCAATGAATACAGTCGAGACTTGCTATTGCTGCATGACACTTGCTTGCATGTGTTCCACTGAATTGCAATTACTCTTAAATGAACATTCGTAATATGGACACTCTGCTAATAAGAAAACTTATGTCACAACGGATTGCAATTACTCTTAAATGGATCCTTTTGATATGGACACCCTACTAAAAGAGAAACTTATGTCCCACTGGATTGTACTTACTCTCCATTCAATACCAAATTCATTGCTCAAAAGCACAATAAATTAAGCCGAGGCTCCGAGACCTGTTACCTGTTCCTTTGGTGTGGTCATAAAACGGACCAGTATTCATGGTTTTAGTAACAAACTGGTGTCTGATCCATTTCAGCTTCATGCCGTGATTGTTTTTCCACATTCCAAAAGGACGACTTGGACTCTCAAACTCTGTATCATAATCATCTTGAATTTAAAAAATGAGGATTACTAAGTATTCACACCACTGGTAATAATTATAATAAATACGGCACATGTGAAAGAAAACAATGCACTTATCAAAATTCGAACACGGATTAAGGGACAAAGGTTTGAATTGTTAGCCACAATCGTAAATCCAGGAGAGAATTATTCAAAAATAAGTGGGAAAATGAACATCTTTTGCTGTGAGAATTATGAAAATGTACTTCAGTAACACTGAAAATTTTTGTAATCCCTCTGCCTCTTTTACTCTTTTCGATCTCCTGTTTAGAATTTCGATATTAAGGATAAAGGAAGGAAAGCAATTTAACGTCCCGGAAAATGAATACTGTGTGCACCTACGTTACTGACAATCCTTAAATCATCAGTGTGTTAGGAATTGACCTGATGGTCTTTTTAGTTTAGTCAGTGCGGAGGGCGAAGTCAAACGGGAATGGTGGGCGGAGAGGGATTTCAAAGTTATGACGCTTGCACGCCTCTACGAATCTAGTGAAAGTCAATATTAATGTGATGCGTACCTAAATGGCACCTCCCTACGGTACACAGTTCATCCTCTTTTGCTTTTCCTGTACAAGGTTTACCATACTTAGAAGGAGCCGGGTTGTTACACTGCCTTGTTCGGCTTCGCGCTCCTTCATCACAACTAGCACTGCAAGTAGTCCATGCACCCCAGTTACCCCAATGACCATTAATTGCATTCTTGGCTGAAAAAAATTCATTGGCTTAAATAAAAAGTTAAGAGGATAATCATGACGATGCCCAATGAAATGCCCCCAACCATTAACTGTTTAGTGCATCAATCACTTTCATAAGTGCTCTGTTTTCTTGCCTTTCTTTTTTCTGATAATAACTATAATAGTGTGGACAACAAAAATAACTTTGTTTCGCGTAAAGGGCCGTCGATTTCGCTTTAGTGACAAGAATGTCAGTTACAAATCGATGCTAGACGTATTCTCAGATACATATTACAACTGAATTTTATCAGGTCCAGCATTGCATTTTGTGCCGCTTTATTTACTTACCCAGACACTCCCTTACTGAACACTTTAGTCTTTCTTTCTCGATACCGTACACATTAACATTGCCTCCACAACTTTTAGGATTCCCACTATGATAGCAATAACGATTTCTTGACTTGTAACAATGTTCATCACATGGCGTGAACTCAGACCATTTGGTCCAGCCGTAACGTTTACCTGAAAACCGCAAACAAGGTCGAAATAGGTCAGCGAGACTTTGGGACCTTTCTCGCCCTCTCAAAGTCTGTTGCTAGATAACCTGATATTCAGGCAGTAAGATCAGGGGTAACTCAGTTAATGCTCTTCTCCTGAAGCTTATAACTTCCCCCAAGAACCGGAGAAACATTAAGGTAGCTAGACGACTTTAGAGTGGAATTTCGTAAGACAGCTTTAACAGCGTCACAATGCGTGGCACCTTCACAGCACAGATCGAATTGATAATCAATGCGAAATTGCTCAAAGCGTGCAATTTAAAAAATTTTTTTTTGCATGTCAAGTATGGACTTACTTTGGCAGTCGTACAAAGCGTTAATTTCAATGATGTCTTTTGTACTCAAACGTTTGTTCTTAGTTCCAAATTCCATATTTTCGTTTCCAACAGCTACAATGGTAGGCTTTCCATTTTTGGAGAATGCATAGCGATCGTAATGCATGATTGACTGGTAATCGTAATCTTTATTCAGATTGTCTATGGTTTCCCAGTTGTATTTGTCAAACTGATCTTGAAAACCTGTAAAACAAAACGTAAGCTTAAGAAGGCACCGAAATTTAATTGGAGACCATGATGGACTGATATTCGTAATCTATATTCATTTGGTCCATGCACGCCTCTCCAGTCTAATTCTGCTTCATTGTAAAATAAAAAAGATCTACTAGACGAATCCTGTTTCAAAGGCAAAGTATTGGGTATGAACGTAAACCTCTCACATACATTCTGGGATCAGTTCTCTATGTAACATTCCATGAGAAAATAGTTTTCATGAAAAATTAAATCTTGGGCAGGGAGTGGTGTTCACTGACTGACAATGAACGCCCCCTTGATCCGCCCCTGGCCTTACCTGTTTGGATATTCTCCCATTTGATGGACACAAATTTATCGCGGTCTGCACGAGCCTGTTCGTGCCAAAAACCTGGAGAACATAAAGGAGTAGAAGTTATTAATCAAGATTCCTTCAGTGCCTACGACTTAGTCATATATGTAGTACTGTACTATACAATTAACGTATATTACCTAAAGCATGTAACAGTTCGTGTATAATGATGCCAGGGAAGTTGCATCCACTACCAAGAGAGACGGGCTGGCCAACAGGTGAAACGTAATGCCTCCCTATCTTAGAAGAGCATCTGAGTAACACAGAACACAAAAACAATTCTTAATATTAATTTAATATTTAATAAAGATACGAAGGCAAATCAAAAAGATTATAGTTTCAACGAAATTTGAAGCCAGATTCTTACCCAGCATTCCTTTTGAAGTAGATATAGTTTCCATGTACACCAGGTCGATAAGGCACGAAACGAAGACATGTGTGTTTGTGGAACTCAGCGAAAGCTATGAACAAGTTATTCTTGATATGCACTAGAAAAGCAAGACAGAAAAGACAAAGGTCAAAGAAGTGGATTTTATCGATCAGTAAGTGATGATAACCCGAAACCGGTAAATTTATAGCCCTCCCTCCCCTTTAGAGACCTGCTGAAATACTCGATACTGTGTGTCCGTACTACTTCTATTGAGAAATACCTATATCATGAGACAAGCAGCCGTTTTTGAGGGGTTTCCGTCTACAATGCATTGTCAGAAACCATTTTCTAAAATCATACTTTCGTTTCCAATTGGAAAGCTATGATAGCCCACTCCTTATAGTATCCACACTTGGCTATGGCTTCAATCAAAATCCCAAATCTCGCATGATTTTCTTCCATTCAAAGCCTGGGGCTTTAAGGTGGTCAGGGTAGCAACTATATTGTGATCGGTCAGTATTCTACTGAATCTTTTCAAACAACCTCAGTCTCCTTCACTGGGAATATGCTTTGCTAAATACATATACTAGATCAGTAAGACATGGACTAGGTACCTTCTATCGAATTATACTTACTCATATCAGGTGAGAGTCTGTAGAGGATTATCCTTGATTGCCACAGTCGTTTTCTCGATCGAACGGCATTTCTTTTCGTTCTCGTTTGGTTCGGTAAATGAAGGAGTTCCTCCAGATCTTCGTCTACAATGATATCTCCTTGATACAGACCTTCTATATGATGGGCTGTGTATTTAGTACAATAATAGTAAGTCTTACTCGTTCTCTTACGGTGGTACAATTAAAAGCGTAACGTAGTATTACACTGCCCTGACAACCAAAATGTTTTTGAATTCTAATAGATGGCACCAATATTATTGCAATGTTAGAAATATAAGTGGATCACATGCATCTAAAAATGAGTAGCTAGAAGGTAAATAAACACAGTAAATCGGATAGGGCGGTTTTGGTCCCATAAATGGGGTCAAAATGTTGATCCTATAGTGGCCTCCTTAAAGTAGGGCTATTTTGGCAAAACCGGTAGGGGCAATTTTTTAGCTCTGGTTTTGGGACTGTTTTAGCCCCTCATATGGATTTTCCCCCTAATTGGGCCTAGTTGAGGGGGCCAAAACAGTACATATATAGACCCATATCAAAATAGCTTCTGTGGGGCCAAAACGGCATTGTTCTATTTTGGCCCTGGCCTAGGCTAAAATAGCACTACTTTGAAAAAGCCAAAATGGCTCTATGGTGCCAGATTGGTCCTCTCAAATTTACTTTGTAGGGGAGGCGTATATATTTAGAGTTTTGAGTCATTTAGTGAAAACAAATATTAATCTTACATATACCACTAGCTTCTCCTAATTTTGAAGAAAATCCTGGGCAAAAAAGGGGGCACCGGAGTACCTTTCCAGAACTAATTTACCTTCGTTATCCTTCTCGATGTTCTCAAAAACATCCGGTTCCTTCGATCTTTTTGTTTCCTGATCTCTCAGAGCCTTTTTCCTTTTCTCCAAGTGAACCATGTTTACAGCCAGAATTTTGCCGTGCACTGTCTCGTATTCTGTAAAACAATGGAAATTTCACTGGGAAACGCAAAAACTCCACTAAAGGAATGACATTCAGTTCCGATCTAACTGGGGTTTTTTTTCTGTCTATATTTTCATTTTCTTTATCAAGGGTCTTCTTTAGTTATCTCAGGAGACTCGTTTACTCGTCTTTTTGATGGTTAAGACGACCCCGTCTTTAAAGATTAGTTTAGGAAAGTTTTGGATCGCTGCAACTTTTGACCGATTCTCGTCCAAGTTGCAATTCAACTGGTAATTTTTCCTCCCCAAGAATTCCTCTCAGTACTCAAATTTAATCATTATTATTATTAATAAATTAATATAGTGTTTGATATTTTTAAGATCAAAAGTGGTGTTACCTCTGTTTGCAATCTCCTCGATTTCAGGTTCCTCGCTCACTTGTTGAGGCTCTATAAAAACATGGGTAAAATTTCATAAAGAGTGACAGAATTACCATTCATAAGTCAGCACATTTTCTTAAGTGGACGAACCTTTCCGTTTAAACTCCTTCTCCGGCTCCGTGCCGAAAAGGCCCAGCCAGCCCCTGAACACACATTGCATGTGTACACTTTAATTTTTAATATATTTGATTATGTCGCATTAAGCTAATAAAGTTTGTCTGGCCCGTCAACAAATCTACCACGTCTTTTCAACTGCTGTACTTGATTGCTGAATTGCATTCGCACCTAGCAACTTATAGACTTCAAATATACTTATCAATTTTCACCGCTGATTTGTACAACAATTCTGGCCGTAACTTTTGAATACAATTTTGAAAAATTTAATTCGTGTGTGTGAGTTTTCCGGTTTGTCATAATTACGAAAGAAGTAGTGAAACTTGATGTCAGTTCAGACTGTACAACTAATTAATCATGCATTTTCTAGTAAATCCATGGTGGTATCGTCGTGTACGGGTTAACCATCTACGTCATTTTCGGAGCAAATCCATGATTAAAAAAACTCGATCGCTGACAATTTTGTTCATTTTCTGCAGGACAACATTACAACATGCAAATAAAATAATCAAGTTTTGAAGAAAAAAAGTTTAGTAGTCGGCATCAAATGAGCTTTATTTTTTCGTAATGAGTAAAGTAACCCAGATCATACCGCAGAATTGAGACTAACAGAATCAATTTTTGAACATGAAAAAAATTGAGACATTTGACTGAGGATCATGCTGCGCGCTACTGATTTTGGCGGTTAAGAGTCTCATCAACGGTTTTTTCTTGACCTTTCATTCTGGTGAATAATCAGCTTATTGCTAGCCTGCGTTCATGCTACATATTACCCGATATGGCAACTGATACAAATCTAAATTGATGCAGATCTTATTTTAAATAATCCTGTCCCCTACGGCAGATACCGAGAGAGAGCCTATATCAACGATTATGCCTTTAAAATGCTATCAGCTATTTATTGAGACAAGTAAAGTTTATGTAGACCCGGTAAAACCCAATTACCTTCACTATCATCACGGTTAAGCAAGTCAAGATCAGTCCTTGGTTTAGCTGTGATAAATTCACAAATAAGAATCTCAGCCATCAGAAATAAAACCAGGGGCAAATGCATATTGAGCCAACTTGTTTCTTTCGCTTCTTGAACTGATGACCACTGCAGTAAGCCACTGGGCATCTGAACTAAATGGGGCTTCTGATTACGGCTTATATGTCAAATGTCAAAGTTATTGTAATGTTGTACGAGGTAACCCAAGTATTCAAAACAACAGCCAATTATATTGATTGATATTCAGCCGCCGTTCAGACCTCACGTGGATATTGTTTCAATCTCAATGAGCACAACTTTAAAATTATTTTTCTCCTTCTCCCCCTCTTCTTTTTGCAGTCACTCCACAATAGGATGTTTGCATGATGGCGTCACTGACCTCTACTACCAGACTCCCTTGCACACTTTTTTTTATTCAGTTAATTAGCACCAATTGTCTTACTATTCTCATAGGGAAATACAAATTTGAATAAGAAAGAAAATCCGCGAAGCATTATGGTAGTGGGAGTCAAATGACGCCATCATGCAAACGTCCTATTGCCGAGAAATGCTCTCCAAAACTAGTGGAGTAGGATCAGTATGCGCCAAATGCTTCAAACTGGACCGGGTTCAATCGTGGTATTGCTACTAGAAGCCCGAGGGGGGGGAGGGGGTACTTTCCTATATTCGCTATACGGGTACGTGCCGCCAAACAGGGTATGGTATTCAGCGATTCTACTATGGAACAGGATATATGAAATCACGCTCTCTACTCTCTGGAACACGGTATGATTTTCAGCGATCTTGCTCTGAAACAGGGTATGAATTTCAGCAATTTTACTCTGGAACAGAGTCAGGATTCAGTGGGCTCAGCGGCACATCCCTACCCTAAACGGGCAAGAGTACCCTCCCCCTCCCTAGGGACTAGAAGCAATCACATTGCCTGCGTCACTTATTCCGGCGAACTCGTAGCAGTTCTTACTTTCACTTGTACTATGCAACGACTAGTTTTTATTGTGGTTAAATAACAAATTCTTACCACACTGAGTTGGACCTACCGCCTAACAACGGAAACTACTATAGAAAACAAAAGTCAAAATAAAAGACGTTTCATCTCGCCTCTCTAGTTTTCTTTGCAGCTTCTGAAGCTTTCAATTAAAATGCATATTCATGAGTTCAGGGGGAAAACGCACGTTTCGCACAAGAAAGGAATGAATATTTTCTCTAACATTGGATTTAAAATACAAAATTTGTGGGCATGAAACGCGCGTTATCGATTCAAACCTAGTATGGCTCATAAAAATCATTTGTTGTTAAATTCTACTAACTGTCCATACGTAAAAACACTGAAATAGTTCAAGAAAGGAATAAATATTTCCTCTAACTTTGGATTTCGTTTTCCGTCAAAGACCTATAGTATTATAACGAGCCTAAACTTGTACTAAAATATAATTTGCGGACATGAAACGATTTTTAAAAACCTTGTCATATGTGCCTTACTGAATGTTTTTTCTTTTCTGAAAATGAATTGATAAAAATTGATAATAGCAATGTTGATTCATACTCAATCCCTTGGCACATGGCAAATACTCCAATTTCGAGTTCGCCTTTGCTTATCATAGCCTCGAGGTTGTTCAATAGTATTCTTTAATTAAGAGCACATTGTACTGAGGAAGACTGTACATACTAAGGAACAATGCAAGTCAAACCTTATGCAATTTTACCGATTGCATCCCGATAAATTTTTCTTTTTCTTTTCTTTTCTTTTTCTTTTTTGGTTTTTCTCCGACCGCGCAGGTTCACGATTTTCCTTCTGCACTAAGCTAACAAAATTCCAATTTGATCTGTAAGTACCTAGTCTCCCCCACAGCCGCTTTCAGTGTGGTCACGCAAAGCTTTCTCCCTGAGGGGAGAAAGCGTTGCGTGACGACACTGAAAGCGGCTGTGGGGGAGACTTCCTTCCACCTCATCCTGCCCTATAAAATAGTTCGAAGAACCGTATAGGATTCTGGACTTGTTCAATAGGGCAGCTGGAACAAGGACTGATATTGAAGTGTTCATTTGTTTTTTCATCCATTACACGATCAGTCTGTACCAATATGACAAACTGAGTGCGCTAAGCGGTAAATCAACCCGGCAAACTTCCATCCTATTTGTCAAATTAAAAATCACAGATAACATCAAAGAGTTAGTCTTAATAAACTTTTGTTTCGACTAAATTAAAACCGGATCAGACATCTTGAAGAATACAGCTTTGAATTTGATTTAAAATGGTGAAAGGAAGTCAAAAAGTTTAAGAATAAATCAATATCAGATTTCAAGACAAAGGTAAAAGTTTTTCGTTAAAAAAAGTATTGAATGAATAAAGATATACCTAGGTTATCACATATTTTACTCGCTAAAACCGTTTAAAATGTGGTGTAAAAATTTGATGTAAAAAACGTCTGAAAACAGTACGGAAACCTTTGCTTCTGAGTCCATAAATCAACGGATTGAAAAAAGAACTTGTGTACATTAGGAAAATAAACCAGATCCAGCAATCGAGAATAACGTTCTTCCTCTTGCAGTCTTGTGTAATGGCGAATAAAATTGAACAAATCAGACTGGGGAAAAAGGATATTAAAAATACCGTTGTGATAGCACTGAGAGTAAATACAGCTTTACGGTTCTTAAGGGCTTGGAGCTTTTCCTCCAGATTCACTTGGAAAGAGCCGTTTGTTGAAAACGCCATTGTTCGTAGTTGTCGGTGTGAGATTCTGAGGATTTTTATATAGCAGTAAAAGATTGAAGTCAGAGGAATAAAGAAAGTTAAGACTGAGCATACAGCCCAGTAAGGAACAAGAAGGCTTGACTCTAAGATAAATACAGGGAGACCAAAAAGTATGGAGCTGATCCAGACAAACGCAATGACAAAATACGAGACTCTGGTGGTCATCAAACTACTGTACCTCAGAGGCCATTTGACTGCAATAAGTCGATCAATGCTAATAGCAGTTAGATTAAAAGTTGTAGTTATCAAAGTCTGCGGCCATAAAAAGTCACTAGCCTTGTCTAAAGGCTTGTCTGTTCCCCATAAAGCTAGATTGGTCATGACGATATTCATTGGATTTGCTAAAAGTCCTACCATAAGGTCTGCCATAGCAAGAGAACATATGAAGAAGTTGGATACGACTTGTAAGCTGTGAGTCTTGTAAACAGCAACGAGAACTAATGAATTCCCAGCCACTGACAATACCCCTGATAGAGCATTCAACAGAGTATAGAGAGCTACGATACAACGACTGCCTTCAATACTGGATATAACAGTACAATTTGTCAAATTAGACTGATCGAAAGTAGTAAACTTCCCTTCCATGATTTTGGAATTAACACGATCAAACTTTTTTGGACGCGGTGTTTATCTGGTGATTTACAGCATCAGTGAATTTCTGAAACGACAATTAAAATAAAATAATTACAATCAGGATATCATCCGGTTTCCGCTATCACCGACAGTGCGCGCATCGACGAGAATAACAAATATAGAATAGTAACTACAGCTGCTAATACGAACACTCGAGGGAAATTAAAAACAAAAAAGTCTACAGGATTTAGACTCACAATCCACATGCGCGTTAAGACCAACTTTTAAAGATGTTTACATGAACTAGGAAGTCAGTACTTTAGATAAGAAAAATAAAGCAAGTGGAAAACGACTTCCAGTTCCCGTTTCTATTTATAATGGCGAGAAACACGTCAGTTTTTGTCGATTTTCAGTATAAATATCTTTCTTTAATTCGAGCTCTCTTCATTTTCTTTCTGATATCTGCTTTTTCCAGGCTTTTTTCTAATATTTGGTCGTATGACACCTAGTGTGCTTCATATCTCAGATAATGCCTTTAATTACTTTTTTAAATATGCGGACGGAAATATGATTCGCTCGATCTATTTATGTCCAAAAATTAAAAGGATGCACAGTAAGACACCTTGATGCCGGATTAAACCTTTCGTGAATTCTCACTTTATTCTCCGATTCTCTCTCCGTGCGTCCGTCCATCTGTTCGAACGTCCATTTAATGGTTATTTCATGGCCAATTCATTTAGTATTTGTCCATTTCAACTAACTATACTAACTAGATTGTTACAGACTGACTCACCAACCAACCGATTCTCTCTCATTTTTTCGCTAACTCCACCATGTAAACATCAATTCACTCACTCACTCACTAGCCTGCGTTGCTTGGCGTTCTGCGGTGTTGCGAAGAAGGATGAGAGAAACACCTGATCTTCCTAATTCGAAACTCCGCAGACCGTCGAGCAACGCAGGTTATTCCCTCACTTATTTTCTTTGACAAAAGACCTTTTTCGAGTTCCGAATTACCACTGTGTTCCTTGATCACAGACTCATTTACTCATTTCTGTGTCTAAATATTCACAAATACCAAGGTAAAGTAAAGAATGCACAACTTCAACAATACAAACGCATTGAAATTCTACGGACCTTCACTGAAACACATGAATATTATAAACGAAGTCAAAGCTAAGCCTCAGCAACAGAGAATCCGAAACTGGAGTATTCCTCATCTCCATTTTTAAAATTTTTTTTATTTTTTTAATAATTGGGTTGTACAATGACGAATTGGTTTCGGTTGATTGTTATTCAAACTGCCAACCAGAAAGCTATTGGACAATCCAATAAAGCAAAGTCACAAAATCTATTGTTGAAATGGTTGGCACATCAACACGAAAATGGCAATGTTTATAGCCCATCACATCCACCTATAGATTAGTACTTCAATGTATATGACACATTTCTAAAAATTGAATTACAAGTCATTACCGAATGTCGCTTTTAAGGTTAATCGAGCACTTATGTAGAATCCATTTAAACGTACTTGTAGATTTAATGGCTGCACTTAACAGATCGGTAACAAATGAAAAAGAATTGATATCTTGAAAAAATTATCAGATGAAGAATCAAAATGAAATCTCTTTTTTAGTTTAGTTGTTTATGGTTTTTCTACATGGACGTGTGTCTGGAGAGAGAGAAGGGGTCCCAAATATTGAACTGAATTACTATGACTATGCACAATAAAAGGGGTTTCAGATTCTTCTCTCCCTTTTTGATTGGTGCCTTGGATACCATTCTAGCCTTAAATTATTCTCGCGCACGCTGCGAAAAGATAGAAGAAAGAAATAAAGAAAGAAATGAGAAAATAGAAAGAAGCAAAGGAATAACAACAGTAAAAGAAAAAGAAAATGAAAATTACTATGTATATTTTCGTCTGCATTTGCTTTGATCATACGCAAAGCGAAAAAAATCTAAAATTAAATAAACTAATAGAAAAAGTTGACAACCATTTCCCGTTACTGGAGATATTAAACAAGCTAGTTCTTTTTCTTTTAAATAAAGACACATGCCGAGCTTAAAATGACAAAACTCCAGATAACTCTTCTAACACACCTATCTATATATGAAATCTAAAGCTCAGCATGGCTTTTAATCAATAATATCTTATAAACAGTTCATATCCTCGCATCCACATGTGGTTATTCAAATCAAAAAACCTCTTGCATCAGCATGACGTTTCTTTAGTTTTCGTGATTTGTTTGTCTATAACTTGTCCAAACTCTTGAAGCTATCGTAGGCTGATTTATTCCGCATTACGCTGTTTTGAATATACAAGCTTTGTTCACTGGAAACTGCAGCTATATTCACCTATTTCGAAAGTCGTTGTCGCACCAAGAGCCTCAAGTAACAAGCCAAGGCTCCAGAGAACGTCGGTAATATAATCACCGGTCCCTAAGGATAATGCAGATAAGTTTAATAGTGAAAGTTCAATTTCACTGACATAATTTCATTCACACTGCGCAAGTGATGACTGATATTTGCGATTTTTAATGAATGGCTCAAACTAACAATCAAGAATGTCTGTTATAGTTCAATAAATACCTACATACATGCATGGGTAGTTTAATAGTTCATGGGTGATCATGATCCTGTTGTATATATGACAACCATAATGTTAACTAGGTGTTGATGGGTTTGACTAATGGTTTCTTAATGAATTCATATTCCATGATGATTTGAAACCCAGTCGTTTCTGGATTATTCGATTATCAGACATTTTGTATTTTCCTTCGTGTGTGTGTGTTTTTTTGTTTTTGTTTTGTTTTTTTTTTTTTTTTCGTTTTTTTCGTTGTTTTTTTATGTCCTTCTTTTCTTTCTTTCTTTCTTTCTTTTTTTTCTTCTTTCTTTTTCTTTCTTTTTCTTTTTTCTTTTTTGCTTTCTTTTTTTTTCTTTTTTTCTTTTTTCGTTTTTCTTGCTTGCTATCTCATTATTGTCTTTTTGATCAATGAATCACTTGGTATCCATATACTTTATCTTACTCAAAATACAATGATACTCTTACAATTCAAAATATCGAGATGTTAAAATATTGATATAATGCACCCTTTCAACTACACAGGTTCTACTGAATCACACGTGTAATTTAAGGAGTCTTTTGAACGCATTTCTGAATTCTCTGCTTCTGGCTGAGTATATTATAGGATTCAAAAACGAGCTGGAAAACATAAGAAGGATGAACCAAATTCCATATTTCTTGTGAAAAGAGCATCCCGTAGCATCTTCTCGGACGAACACGTGCACAAAGGACAAAACAAGATGAGGCGTGAAGGTTAGAACAAAAACTCCAGCGATTAGAACGAACGTTAAGGCTGCCTTCTCGAACTTCATGGCTCTGATTCGAATCCTTTCTTGGTGACTTGGACCATGGGTTGAGCCTGCTAACATGCGGCTTTGCTCTCTTGCAATGGCGACAATCTGGACATAGCAGAATACGATCACAGATAAAGGAACTATTGCTGTGATTGCAGAACTAAGGATTCCAAACAGTTTCAAGTCACGTCGATCGGAAAGAATTACTTGGGGAATTCCCATAGCGATCGAGAAAAGCCAAACGCAAGAGATCACCATACCACATTTCTTGTCGCTCATGATCAAATGATATCTTAGAGGCCATTTTATAGCTATATATCTATCGATACTCACTGAACACAGGCTGATTGTCGAAGCCACGAGTGTCTGGCATGTCAGGAAGTCGGATATCTTGAAGAGAAAGAAGGGAAGCCTTGTACTGGTCATGAATAGAGCCATAAATGTGGCGTAAAGTGGATTCATGATGGCGCCCACCAAAAAGTCGGCAAATCCAAGGGAACACAGGAAAAAGTTGGAGACATTACGCAGCCTCTGAGACTTGTAAACCGCCAACAAGACTAAAGAGTTGCCAGTGATAGCAAGGACACTTGACAGCACATGAAGAAAGATGAAGACGATGCTTGCCACTCGAGAAAACTGACAGCTCTTACCGAGTAGACTTGACGTTGCGTTGGTAGAGTTTGTGTCCATGCTGAAGATACGACGCAACTGGCAATACAAACCAGCTGTTGCCTTTATTAAGGGCATCATTACAAACAGCATGACTTGAACAACATTTAATAAAGATCACTAATGAACCTACGTCAAACCCCTGGGATTACTTCATTCAATATCAATATGGGCTCAATTCGGTTAATTGTAATGAAGGCCTTTATTGTATCAAACGTTTCAATAACCGCTTGTTACTGCATGAAACTTTAGATTAATGACTTCTAAAAAAACAAATTTTCGATGAATACTTCGCGTGAGGTTATTTGCTGCATCCCGTGCAGTTGTGACGTAACATGAAACGCCCACGATGTGAGAGCTATGGTACAGCGGTAATGATAGAGCATGCGTGCTTATGTAATCGTTTAAAGGTTTACCATGTGCCCCTGGAAACCTAATATTAGCCTTGTGTCTTCATGACAATTAAACATTGACTGAATGAATCTGTATTTTATAGATTTGCCATCAAAAGGTGTCGTTTCTGTGGAATGGGAAGATTTTCGTTATAATATATAGATGGAGATGCCCTTCACAGAAACATGGTAAGAAGGTACAAGAGATTCATATATTCATATTCTGATTGATCATACAACAAGCAATTTATATTTTTCGATTCTTTGTTGCTTTTGTTGTTGTTGCTGCTGTTGTTGCTGTTGCTGCTGTTGTTACTGTTGCTGCTGTTGTTACTGTTGCTGCTGTTGTTGTTGTGGTCGATCATACCAAAAAGTAAAAACACTACCAACGATTTCAATAGCACACAAATACATTCGCTTAAAGGCAGTCCTAAAGTCCCTACTCCTTAGCTAGCCTGCGTCACATCCGGAATTTTCTTCGTAAATACCGTCTGCGAAACATCGCCAGAAAGCTTGTTCTGGACCCCCCGAAAATTGCGCGATTATATATAATAGATTCTGATTGGCTGTTAGCCATTGCTCATTCTAACGTGAACTCCCATTGGATAACATTATCAAATAGGATGTGATCCTCACCGGATGTTTAGTGTAAAATCGTAACACGAGCGAGTGCGGTGTGTTTTCCTTGATAATCTTCAAGTAGAATGACCTTTCCCCTTCCCAAAATATCACCAAAAGTTTACTATTTGTGCCATCGATTCATCGCAAAAGATTATGAAGTTTTTCTTTTAAATGAAAAACAAAAATTCAACCCTATTTTAGAAGTGCAAACACTATAATTTGAAGTACGACGAGTTCACACGTGTGCCGTCAGTGCATTGACAAGCTCATTGAAAGCTTCTTCGACGTCGGTATCATTTCCGATAGCTACAGCCGGTATTCCTATATTACCTAGGGAAGAAACTTGTCTTCCATTAAAGATTTTAATGCAGATATAACTACTAATATAACTAATATTTTCTATTTCAAACTGATACTTTACTTCTAAAAACGCTCTAGTCCAAAGATACTCATCAAAAGAAAATATCATTTTGAAAACTAGGACGCTTTGCTCCTTCACATCCGGTTTCATAGTGTTATCCAATGAAAGTTCACGTTAGAATGAGCAATGGCTAACAGCCAATCAGAATCTATTATATATAATCGCGCAATTTGCGGGAGGTCCAGAACAAGCTTTCTGGCGATGTTTCGCAGACGGTATTTACGAAGAAAATTCCGGATGTGACGCAGGCTACTCCTTAGCCCGTATATAACCGGATTAGCAGACGAACTAAGATACATAACAAATTATGACATCGTCCAAAGACGAAACACGAACCGTTTCTCCTCACAGTCTCATTTGGCATACTTTATATACCAAACAGCCATCACCAAATTCGGTGTGAATGCGATCATAAATATTACTGTTACGACAGCAAACGTGGTTACTGCTTTTCTGTTCTTGCTATTTGTTTGTTAAGTTGTTGCCTTGAGATCTATAATATCTCGAGGTAGCAGGCGATGATTACAAACAGTGGAATAAGCACAGGTAGCCCAAGCTTGGTTTCTGTGGTGTCCTGTTATAAGGAAATGTATGGAGAATCATCAAAAATTTCAATAAAATCATCAAAACGTAAAATAAAGCCTCGAAATTTTACCCTATCATTGAGAAATAGCACTTTTTTCGCTCTGCGTGGTTATTTTTTGAATTTAGCCCGTTTTTTGAGGATTTTTTCCCCCACCAGTAAGAAATAAGAGAAGGTTGGAAACTCGGGATCCAAAAGCGAGCCATCACGAGTCTTTGAAACCTCGTACGTCTTCGAATTTTCTTTCCAGCGCCAAATTTTAGTCATGACCCTTCTCTCACATCCCTATAGAACCGAGAAAGTCGCATTAGAGATTAGTCTTCGCGTCTTTAAGCCATGAAATTTGCCTGTATTCACATACTACCTCGCTTGTTCTGACCCGTACTTGGAGCTCACTGTACACCAGTTCAACGGATTTCTTTCGGCAACCGACCCGAGGTCACGCCGGAAGTCTTCGTATCGTAAATGCGGATTCGATTTGGATATCGTCACTTACAATTTTGTGCATAGTTGAAATTAAATTGAGTAGTGGGTAGCGTTCCTTAATTTATAGTTTTGTTGCAATTGCTACGTGAGTGACATCACTCGATACGACAGTCAGGGTAAAAATAACAATAATAATAATAATAATAATAATAATAATAATAAAAACAGAAATCGGGCTCTAAATAAATGATAACGTCAAATGAAGGAATAATAAATGCAATACTTTCTCATTCTAATATATCAATTTATTCTTGATCTGTTTATGCTTTAATATCTTTTCCTGGAGAATTATTTTCCATATAAGGGAATTACTGCTGAAATAACAGACGGGCCTAGTCCTTTTTCGTTAGAAACCTGGCGAATCCAGGAGGGCCTGGGACTACCTTTGAAGCCAACTAATGCCCAGGAACCACGGTAAGAAGGAAGGACCGGAGCTTCAGCATAAATGCTTCTAAGAGCATCCTCCGCATCCCCGATAAACGAATCCCCGGTATCTTGGACCGCTATCAAAACGATGGTGTTCATAGGTAGGGCCTTTATAAAGGCGTCTAGCTTAGCCCCTGCTTGCAAGTCTCCATACGTGTCGAAGGACGCCTTCTGTAGAAATGTCCCCTCTTGATTCAAAGCAACAACGTTGTGACCCCGTTTCTGGTTTGTTCAAAATAAAAGGAAAAAAATACAGATGTAGTGAGGTTACACTGGGTATGCTTTCAAGAGAGGAAAGACGACCAAGCAATACAGATACATATGATCAATTCATTCATTATTTCTTTGATTATGGCGAATAATCATTACAAACCTGCAAACTGCCTTCGATACCATCCACTTCAATGGACGAAAAACCACACCTCGATAGACTATCTTCACAGCCTTCCGATAGGATTTTGACGTGAATGGGCTCTGAAATAAAATAAACAATTTTGGACAACATTTAAATTTAGAAATTTGAATCCCAAAGCCTTTTCTTACAAACAATGAAGATCTTCAGTTGTTTTCTTTACACTGTTTAATAGATAGATGAACTTAATTTCAACGCATGGCCCATTCACCTTTAAGGTTAGATCCTACATCAATCCTAATTTGCCACTCCATCTCACCATTGACGTGAAATGCTCGTTGTTACTCTGGCATTTCATTGCATTCCAAGAAATTGATTATATTGCGCATGCGTAGTGCGAATAGGGTTCTCGCCTATTCTCGACAATTGCGTCACAGGACGAGCAAAATAACAAGAATGTTAAAATGATACGTACCAGTATCACATCCATAGATTTCGACTTTCATACACACGTTCCTATCAAAACCTGTCGGAATGAACCGCAAGAAGCGCATTTCTACTGGGTCTTGGAAGGTGCGGAGAACGGCGGCAGATCTGTCTGAATTGCCCTGAAAAACCTTCAACAGAAAACAAAAATTAGAATATTGGTTTTAACTGGTCGACCCCTATGTGCAAGTTGAACTCTGACTCATAAATCACAAGAGACCTTAGGATGTACGCAGAGTCTTCAATTCAGCGTTATTGAATATTTGCACATGCGCACTTGCGCTTCAATTCTTGTGTTATTTTTAGCTCATCTATTATGTTAAAGTGTTGAATTTTATTTTCAAAGAAAACTAATGTTTGAGATGTTCCTTTCGATAAATTGATCATCAAGGATCATATTTCCAGACACCAAGTGCTTAGCGTGCATGGCATATGCATCCCACGATCGCGATCCCACGTCGCGATCCCACGACGAATTACAGGCTAATCTTAACCATAGAGAGGTTTTGAACCATCACGTGCCGGCGCATATAATAAAGCTTAGACTGCCTATTGTTAGTTGGCAGAACGCCAAAATCCCTTTCGGGAATTGAATTCTTTCTCATGTAAAATGATTGTATTGACGTTCCTACCATCTAACATGGCTGCCGTCACGTAATGGTGCAAAGCATCTATTGTTATATGCGGCTTCAATATCAATGACTGCATTTCAATCGCAATATCAAAAAAATTATTTGTAAACTCTTACCCTTATTAGACCATTTTCTTTGTATATCGTAAAAGTGAAGTTATCTTTGCTGTAAGAAAGCTGATAGGTCTTCACCCATGCTCGTTGATCGTAACTACCCTGTGTATTCACGGCTGATACGACGTGTAGGTGTCCCAGATCCACTTGTAACCACTGGTCAACACTACTGGCGGCGCACCAGGATATGGGGTTCGTCTTGTAGTTGGTTGTTAGGCGACCAAATTTAGGAGCTGTATTCAAGGAGAGCTGCGATGAAGCAGTGAGAGCAGAGTCTGGGATGACCAAAGGATCGGACACACCTAGTGGTAAGTTGCATTCTAGAAAACATAATAGAAGTTTTTTTTTAGCAAGAGAATATATATATTGCATAAACTTTGACCCTTTTATATATATTTACAAGGATATCAAAAGTATATCAAAAATTATGGGATATCCTCACTGATATTTTTTTCATATATATAGACCAAATGCAAAACTTGCACCGATGTGAGGCTTAAGTTTTGAACAAAGGGATCTGGCATGATTCGTGACTTTTAAATCACGCCAGATTGCTTTGAATCACGCCAGATCACTTTCACAACTTGAGCCTCACATCGTTGCGAGTTTTGCATTTGGTCTATATATATATTAGCATTTCAAATTTCTTGAGCAGGCACTATAATGGGCAGTCACGAGAGAAGGCTGCCATATTTGTTTACCAAACAATAAAAACTTCAATTCCCCGAGGATCGGAAAATGTATATTGTTTTGGTACACCACCATGTCACGTAAAAACGATCTATAGTAAAGGCCATGACAGACCGTCCTAACATTTGATCTAATATTTTAGCCAACAATTTTTATTTGTTGAAGCAGAAGGTGGGACTGATTGTCATGATCTGCCCATATATCTTTTCGACTAGGGCATGGTGTTATCATCCCATTTAAATTTCAGACAACATGTCATTCTTTCTAGAATAAGATTTTTTCGAGTTAAATCCATATTTACGTGTCTTCTAAGTTCAACAATTAAAGAAAGAAATAATACTCTTGGGAATTCAACGTGGTCTCAAATGAGAAAAGATTACGCCAAAGCCGAAAAGGTCTATAAAAAGTAGCTGCTATTCCACTTGCTGAAAAAAATCCGTTCCAAGTCACGTGCGCAAAACTAACCTGGCAGAGCAACCCAAAATATTTTAACGGGGTCGTAGGTTCCTTCGTCGTTAAGCTCCTTGATGCAAACTCTGAAGCCCAGATGGTTGATATTCTGTGGATCGTGGAAATTATTCATAAGTGGTTTCAATAAGGTGGGCATGGAAAGGATTGTTTAATTTATTCAAGTTAGCCAATCGAAAACAGTAGCAGTTATTCGCCAATCCGAGGTTAAGGAAAAGACTAGGTTAAGTTAGCATTGCAGTGCCTTTTTTTAGAGGAAATATTTCAAGATGGCGTCTATTTTGTTCCCTAAAACAGCCCCACAATGCACTGCAATGCAACTCGACCCAGTTTCCCCCCTCAATCTCGGAAAGGTTAATAGGACTAATTTGTGTCGATGGCTGAAAAATAATTACTGGCAAGTGATTGTTGGTCTTTATTACGTTCACATGATAATGAAATGCGTTGACCCGCTCGAGCAAATATAGTACATCCATTTATATTTAATGCGAATCGATCTTAATTACCTCTATCCATGATGCAATGCTGTTATGCTTGGGAGGCATGGCCCCAGTCACGGTGGAATTATGGGTAGCACTCATCAAGACAGTTGGAACATTACGGTATGCAGTTCGGAACTCTACTGACTAATAAAATAAATATTCATTGAATTATCTTCATTCATTCAATAGACCTTGGAAAATCCAGCAAATTTCCGCTGTGTTTCTTGACTACGGAGTCATTTACTCATGCAGGCTTATCCTCCTATCAGTGTCTAAATATTCACAAATATAATACCAACGGTAAAGTATATTCGGATAAGATATTCTGCCTAAAATCGAGGCTCAATCTGAGCAACAGAGAACTCAAAACTGGAGTATTGTTTTCACTGAATACGGACCATTTATATATGCAGCCATGTTGTAGGGCAATAAACAACAAGAATTTTCTCCTTGGTGAATTAAAATGACTTGTGCGTAAACATTGCATCGTTTCAGCTCTTCAACTCGTG
This sequence comes from Actinia tenebrosa, assembly GCF_029948245.1. NCBI lineage: Eukaryota > Metazoa > Cnidaria > Anthozoa > Actiniaria > Actiniidae > Actinia > Actinia tenebrosa. The sequence continues at coordinate 24,096,847 of NW_028292569.1, read as the reverse complement.
AAACCTCTCTATTGGATAAATTCCTATCCACCATGTTAGAATTAATCTCAATTGCAATGTAAATGCTTAAGAACATACACCTGTTGCCTTACCTTGCAGTAAGCATGTCGATCGGAATCCAGAGGCAACTGGTCGTTTTCAAAAAACAAAGAACTTCGTTCAGAAAATAGGTTCCTTGGTAAGTCTTCAAATACCATCCAGTTCTGGGAGAAAAGATTAGAGAAATGGTAAATATCTTTATGCAATTTGATTCCTGTCCATTTTTGCTAGATTTGTGCGCCGTTTGTAAAGTTAAATTTAGTACTAGAGATAGAGGGCATGAATATATGGCTGGAGACTGAAGAGATCAGTTCTTTTAAAAGTGGAGAAAGTTAACACACCAAATTGTGGTATTTCAGAATATATATATAATGGCCAACCAGCGACGACCAAAAGTGCAAGTCAATAAAATATAAAGTACTTACCACATTGATATTCTTATGTATGCCATCGAAGTCCTGCAACTCTCTCATGCAGACTTTGAAGGTGCTGGATGTGACATCCTCAGTCCATAGAGTTGCTGCATCGTGTTTGAGCCCAATGCGAGTATGTTCAGCGGTCAACAACACCGAAGGTGAAGAGAAGAACTTGTCCTAAAAATACATGCCTCATATTCAAATTTCCACGTGAAAACTAAAGCCGGTAACTTCTAAAGTCAAGTTTCCATCCATACTTACCAATGGCAAACTGAGTGCCTTGCAAGTTGTTCCTTCCCACCAATCAGACATTACTTCTTCCCCTACCACCCCTCCCTTGGGCGATCCTTGGAATGCAATCCAGTCGATGAAAGTCTTACCAAAGTTAGTGGGGACAGTTCCTTCATACTCATTCCTGCCAGCCTTAAGTGCACATACAGTGAATTTTGAGTGGCTGATTTTCTCGACCCAGTTGGTGATAGCGTCGTGTACGACACTCGTGTGCTCGGTGTCGTGGTTTACCGTTGCAAGGACGTGGACTTGTAAATTAGAGTACCATAAGCTGCCGTTGTAGGTGACTTCAACACATTGTACATCAATGATATCGAGTAGGAGCTGAGCCCGACCACGCTGTAAAATGAATGCTGCAAGGAGACGAACAGTGAGAAGAAAGAAAAGAAAGGGAGGGCGGACTTGAAAGTGAGAGAAATAGAAAAGAAGGAAGGCATCAAAATCAAAACTACAAAAACAGCTAAGAAGAGAAGAAAAGATAAAAGAAAGATCGATTTATAGCGATTATAAGATAATAAAAATGAAAAATGATAGAGGAAGACATTTCAAAGAGCGTGAAAAAAGAAACAACGAAAAGAAGCATTTCTATAAGAAAGGAGAATTAAAGGAAATCATGGGAGGGCTAGAAAAGGATAGAAAAGAAAAGGAGATATCGAAGAGAGAAAAGAAAAATGGAAGCAAGGGAGGGAGGAAGGAAGGAAGGATCGACGAATGTGTAAAAGAAGGATCAGTGAATGAAGAGGATCGACGAAGAAAGGAAAGAAGGAAGCATGCGCAAGAAAGCAAGGAAGGAAAAAACGAGGAACGAAGTAAGTAAGCAAGCAGGCGAGGAAGGAAGAGAGGAAGGAAGTGGGGAAGCGATCGAGCAAGTGTGGAAGGAAAAAAACGAGGAATGAAACAAGCAAGCAAGCAAGCATGCAAGCATGCAAGAAATAAAGAAAGGAGTTATCTACGTTAGAAAAAATAAAGAAACTTACGTCTACAACTGCCAGAGTGTGCAATAGGTATATTCTGTTTGTTTTGGCACATGGATCTTTGAAAGAGACACTCATTGTCATAGGTTATGCCTGCTGAACTACATAGCATGTTCTCGTATGTAGGACACTGGTAATCACACACACAACGAGCATCAGATGGACCAAAGGCTACGCACTGTCCGTAGAAACTACAAACTACATCCAGACATGGATCCAGATCTGAAAATGGATTGAAAATAAATTCGTTAAAGAATACGAAAGATTTTAGACGTTCCTATTGCTTTTAAAGCGACATGAGTGGCACGGCACGTCGATGCGTACTTTGAGTTTTTCACAGTCATACCAAATAGGACCTTTGTATCAAACAGACACCTTCATGACGAATGAATTCAGCCAATTGCAAGCCGAGATTGTGCATGGCGTGCTCGAAAATTTTGATTCAGTGATCTCGCGTGTAGAGATTGGTTCAAAAGATACAATTGTAAACTGAATGGATAGAACTGTGGTGTAATAATGTTAGAATGTTGATCATCACAGTGAATAAGTGATCTAAGCGAACGCTGTTGGTTCTGGGTTGGTTTTTTTTATTTGGTTCTGCAAATCATTGCCTGTGCATCCCCCCCCCCCGCAAGATCTCTGGTTACGCCACTGGAGGCAAACCCTGAGCAACAGGGGGCTCGAAATTGGAGTCAGTATAAGATATTCTCGCCCAAATAATAGTCTATAGTCTTACCTCCCAAAGCAAGAAACTGAATATCGAGGGGAGTGTGCCTGCCTCGCAGTTTTTGACCATCTTTCATGCAAACTTCAAAACCATTCACATCCAATTTCTAAAAAAGGCAAAGTTAAGCTTACTATAAGGAAGACATAGAATAACGGGCGCGTTTCTCCTAACCCTTCCGTTGTGTTCTACCAACCCCCGCGTGCTTTATAACTGCACGCACCACAGAAAGCAATATTTTTTATTTCATTTGCAAATTACAATAACCGTTATTTTGGATGAGATCGATAGACGCCTTAGAAAGGGCGAGCGCGTGATGTGTGATCTAATTAGGCACGATTTGAGACTTTATATAAAACTGGATGTCACGCAACCAGTACCGTGGCTACAGAGACGTTTTGGACTATCGCCTTTTCGAGCTATTCCATGCACTTCCCAACGTTCGAATGATCCGAACGCATCACTTCCCAAACTAACATGTCAATTTTATACAAGATCTGAGTGCTCATTTTGTCCATATACCTATACTTACTTCTATCCAGTTTGATAAGGTATTGGTGGCTGGTGATATTGAGCGTGGGTTACCAGGTTCATAAGTATGAGAAGCGCAAGTAATGATGACAGGCGGCTCGTAAAACTTGTAGTCAAAGGTACTAATCTAAAAACAAAAAATGAAAAATAATATCTGTGCCTCAGTGCGGCATCGTAACAGGCCATTGACGTCCAGCGTCTGCTAGCAGAGTAGAGTTACGCATGGTGCGCGTTTCAATTATTTTTTATTCTGACATAGACCCCAATGCACTAAATATCTAACTACTTTATCAAAAAATTATTTAAATCCTCAAGAGAAGGGAATCCTGTTGGTTTGAACCCGAAGTTTTCTAAAGTTTTGATTGGCTGATTTGTTCTTGTACACTGTGATTGGTCTTGCAGTGCCGTAATCTTGCGCGACCGAGTCCGCGCTGTGTTAATGCCGTGTTCTTGATTGGATAGAGCAATTTCTCGCGCAATGTCATTGCCATGGTGTGGCGTGCGCCTTGCCGTTTCACAACCGCGTTCGTGCCGCAGGTTTTTCACAGTCATACGAAAACTGTTCTAATAGCCAGTGCCTAACAAAACTATGCCCATTGTTTCATGATCCAATTGGAATTTAGAAATGGATTTTAGCGAAAGGAAGGAAATCATAGAGCCTCGGAGACAAACTCTTAAAGCATAGTAAAGAGCCGACATACAAGGAACAAAGGATCGAACCCACGAACATTGCGGTGAGGGTTGACACAAGCCTTTCGTTTTGCATTATGAATAAATCAAGAAGACCCACCATGCAAAAGCTGTACTTTCTCCCCTTTGGTGGAACACCTTCGTTTAACATTTTCATCATCTTCTTTTCTTTTGCTTTCCAGTTTCCTGGTTTTATTAGCATTGCCATCCAGTCCTAAAAACACACCATGGTCAATCTGCTTCATAACTAAGCGTGGGGTCCAGTGGCAGACCCGGGAATTTTGTAAGGGGTAACTATTACAAATGTTTTACTGTCAGGAATGCAGGGTGGCGTACTAAGATTAATACTAAGACTAAGGGGGGGGGGGGGGGTGTGACTAGTCACACCCCTTACCACTCCTGGATCCGCCATTTGGGGTTGTGCGTAATTTCCTTTGTTACATTTGAGACGTAGAGAAAAGAGATAATAAAAGAGAGAGAGGGAGATGGAGAGAGTGACAGACAACGTAGGGACGGACAGACAGAAAGGCAGGCAGGCAGACGCAAAGTCTTACTAACCACTTCAATAGCTGCGTGTTCACCATTAAAATTTTTCAATTCTCGGAGACAAACTTTGAATGATTTAGGGCCAACGTCTTCTACCCATATTGCAGCAGCATCTCTGTTAGCCTCTTTCTGTCCATTATGTACCGCAGTGGCGTATACATCTGGTTTCCCTCCAAAAGTCTGTATTCAAAATGGAGAAACGATGCCAAAATTTATCAACGAAAGTGACTACATTGGATAAATAGGTTGCTATCAGGAGGAAGAGGAGGAAGACGAGGAAGACGAGGAGGAGGAGGAGGAGAAGGAGAAGGAGGAGGAGAAGGAGAAGGAGAAGGAGAAGGAGGGAGAAGAGGGAGAGGGAGAGGGAAGGGAAGTTTTTCATTCCTCTCCTTTCTCTTCCACGGTTCTCGAGCAGGAGAGGGAGGGGAGAGGCGGTGGGAGAGGAGAGAGAAGGAGTAGAGTTCTGAATCGAGGACCGACGTTATAACTCGAACAAACTAATTCCAAGCGTCACATATCCATACTTGAGTACCTAATTTACTTACCGAAGGAAAAAAGACTTCCTCGCAAGTAGTTCCTGACACAAAGCTACGTAACATATGACGCCCAGTCTGGGATCCCTGTGGAGTCTGTTCGTACGCCATCCAGTTGACAATCAACGTCTTCATATCTCGGTAAAGGCCAGCAGTTACTGCGCATGCCTTGAATCCTATTGGCGTTACATCCTCGACCCAACTCACCGCGGCTTCATAGGTGTTCCCATTGGGATCCTTGTTGAACAGAGTGGTGTGGATATGCACGTCGGATGACTGGAATGGTGACTTAAAGGATAAGTTACCACAGGAAAAATAGGTCTCACCCGCAGGAAAATGGTTCATGCCAAACTGAAGGCCTTGACCTGTGAAAATTAAATTGAAAAATGAAAAGGTAGATAGAAAGATGGATTCAATTTTAAATTTTAATTATAAAATAATTGTCATAAATCTTGCATTGGTCTGGCTAATGCTTTATGACAGCACACAGCATGCGCGTTTGTATCAAAAATAACGCCGGGTTATTCTAGTTTATATTTTATAAGGTAAACTGACTTGCTTACGGTTCTGTATGAAGTTATAAAGCGCTTGGTGATTGGAATATCATTCGAGAAGTGCGCATGCTCACGTGGTGCTTTCAAATCCTCTGGTGCTTTCAAATCCTGTTTTACGTATCCATCCGTTCTTTTTAGGAATATGAAAGGCGCGCGTGTCTATATACTGTGTTATAACATGAACCCCAGGGTAAACTTTAACGTGACATTAAAGTGGTAGATATTACGAAGTGAATTGGCTCACAAACCTTGAGAAGGTGCAAGGAATATCAGAAATACAAACAGAGAGCAGGTTCTGACGATTTGAAACAGCATTGCCATCGACAAACTTTGATGTCACCTGAAAAACTAGGATATATTAGTTTTTCCGTTTAACAGTTAATTTTATATGTAAAACAAAGTAAAGTAAAAGAATTAAAGCCAAGGGCTTTATTAATTTGGCAAGCGCATCACTATTTAAGTTCTTTTTACATATTTATACTAGACTCCATTTTATGTCAAATTAATATTCCTAGCTCTCTTTATGTACGAACTGTTCAAGGTATTACACTACTTTTAAATAATAAATTGGTAAAGTAATGGTATAAATGATTTATGACAAGATATTAAGCTTTATAAAAGTAGCTTACCTTCAGAAGTTAGACGTTCAATCCAGTCCAACACCAATCCTCGAATGAGTGGTGACTGTCACACATCACTGTTTGTATAAACAAATAGTGAACATTGGTGAGTTGAGGTGCAATGGATTTGTGTGAATTGTTACACCATTCTCTACGCAAGACAATACAGTAATCAGTGCAGAATCAAGTACAAAAGGAAAGACAGGGCGAAGTTTGGGTTGTGATTTGAGATGAACGAGCCCAAGGCGCTCGAGTGAATTCCAAAGCCACTGGTACGCGATGATTTTTATTGGCACCATCGACGCGCGCGCTACAAAAGTTGGAGGGCCGGAAGAAAAAATGGAACGGAAGAAAGAAAGATAAATGAAATAAAAAAAAAAAGAAAAGTGAATATACGAAAAAAAAAACCGAACAAAAAGGAAAGAAAAATCGAAAGAAAGTAAGAAAACGAAAGGAGGAATGAAAGAAAGAGAAGAATATGAACGCCGAGGAAAAAATTGAACAAAGAATAGTAGTTCCCAGTCCCCGATTTGGTCAGTGTTTATACATCGCGGGCTCACCACAAGCTTGTTGGTGGTTTGAGCAACTTTAGTTTTTTAGATTCCTTCGCTTTAAACCTCACAAAACAAGATCTAAAAATGATAAAATAACAACAAATACAACCATTTACCCTTCGATGTTCTGTTGGGGAAAGAACAATGACGACCAGCTTGGTCTGGGAGAAACAGAAGAGGAAATCGTGACTCGACCAAGAAGCGTTGGCGAGGCATCTTTTTCTCTGGAAAACATAAAATGGTTGTCGTGTGGTTGGAGGCATACAGCCTTTTTGACCAAAAACAACGCGGTGTACACGTGTGGAAATAACGACTATGGACAGCTGGGGTACGAGAAGGAAGGTTGCCAACCTGGTGAGTGTAGAAAAAAAAACATTGTAAACTCGAAATAACGAAATATTATATCTACATCTCCCTGCATCAAAACATATACGTTGTACAGTACTATGATCTAACTTCACCTTTGTTGATATTTCAAAAACAATATTGTAGCGTTATTTACGGAATTCAGCTTATTTCAAAAGGTAACACAAAACGAGATTGAAAATTCTTAATTTTAAATCAACATCAGATTTTTCTTATTGTTATTGTCTTAATTTATGCAGTACTTATCAAATATTGTGAGCTTACATACGTATTTAATATAAGTCTTAAATGTAAGCTTATGTATGTATATATTTATAATAATAATAAATTACACAACATTGCCAAACTCATACAAAATTCCTATGCTTTTTAATGCTTATCTATCTATATAATGTAGTTGTCAAATTTTGTATTTATTTTGTATTTATTATAACAGGTATTCACATATGCAAGTATAATTAGTCTAGCTTGTAGGACAATGCTATAACCTTTGCAGAAAACGAATTTGTTGATATAATGAAAAGGATAAAATTAAGCATTTTTAGTATCATTACCCGGGTGATTATAGAACATCAAGCAGGGTATTTGGTCAAGAACTCTGGATTATTCATCAATAAATCACCTAGAGGTGAATTGTGTGTGTCCCATTTATCAATGTTTGTGCAAAATACGTTCGCTAAATGTTTAAAATTTAGAAATAAATCGATAATAGCCCTATGATTGAGTGTTCGTCACTGAATATTAAAAAACTGTTAAATAAACTCTCAGGAGTGTTTTATCAGGATTTAAGAACACGAGGCGTAGCCAAGTGTTTTTAGACCTGATAAAACATGATCTGCGAGTTTATTGAATGGCTTAAAAAACTCATGATGTATGTTCTCATATTGTACTGAATTCTTTACGAAATGAACCAAGTTTGATAGAGAAAATCCAAGTTAAAGTTTATGCAAATGAAGACGAGTCTATATTAGATATAAAATCACCTTCATGCTCATGATTTCTATTGTGCTTCCTTCATGAATTATTAATGAGTTTTTAATTGTTAATGAACGAACGAATGAACCATGACTTCAGGTGTCAGAGTTTGGTTCTGGCGGCTGAACTCTTGGGTGACTTCACCACAATTCATATGTAAGTTTATATCTTTCATTTATATACCTTATTATTTTGCCATTCACTGTTGTGTTTCAGAACATGTGACAACCTTAGACACCCATAGCATTACTCAAGTATCATGTGGTGAAAACCACACCCTTGCTGTAACTGACCAAGGACTAGTCTTCAGCTGGGGAGACAACTCCTGTGGGCAAATGGGACTTGGAAATGCTCAGAAAATGAATATAACATGGCCTAGGTTGGTTTCAGATTTAATATATTTTTATGACTACCACCACCATACGTATGGGGCTCTTGTATGAGGTTCTCTCCACACACACTACAGTTGTACCACTATATTCTATATTTACAGCATACAATGTTCACGCAACTCACATTTTGATTTTTATGGAGAGAGAAAGCTTGAGAGCATGGAGAAAACTCTCATGGAAATAAGGGAGAGTCTAAAATATCAAACACACTCAAATCACATAATATTGTGATCCAGTCTGAGTCTGGGCCTTGAACCTGGACCACAGCGGCGAGAAGCAAGTAGTATACCACTAAGAAGATATAACTAGCTAAAAACTAGTGTGAGCTGCGTCGGTGTTTCTAATGAAACAGTAATGATAAAAAGGTAAATTATACACTGTGAAAAGATGAAAAAACTTAATGATGTTTCGGACGCTAGTCCTTCGTCGGAGTATACCACTAGAATGGTTTATGACAGATATACTGTAGGACATAAGATGCATGATATTTTTCAAAGAAGAATTAAATTGTAATATATTATGATAAACTGTAATATTTGTTTTATAGGATGATCAAACATCTGGCAAAGATGACAATAGTACAAATAGCATGTGGAGCTAATCATTGCATGGCCTTGTCTAAAGGTATGACTGGCAATAACCCTTTCTTCCATTATGATCACCATCACCGTCATCACCAACATTCTCCATTATCATCATCATCATCATCATCATCGTCATCATCTTTACCAGGGCTTCAGATAAAAGCAGGTCATTGGACAATGTCCATCCTGAATTAGAGTTTGTAATATCAAGTAATTGCCTTACAAAGTCACTTTGACCAGTAACGTTGAGCCAGAAAATAAGGTATAACCAAGCTAATTAACTAATTTGGCTATAGTGATCATGGCTGGTGACTGACTGGGAGTTGTTTTACAGTAAGCCCTGATTATGACCATCTTCCAGTAAGTCTGTTTATGATCAATCATGAAAGGATATCATCTAATTGGGCTATCCATCATCATCACATTTGTCGTTTCTAAAAGAATCCACCAAATTTTATTAACACTGTAATGTAACTTTATACAGTCCAAAAATATCATCACCATTCCCAGCATCCACATCACAATGTTGTATTGTATGCACAAAATCTATTTGTCTATCATCACTACCATCATCATCATTTCTCATGCCATCTATCCATTCTGATTATGCTGAACTAATCTACAGTAGTAATACTTAATAGATAATTACTGAGGCTACGCCCTCAGCTGCCTGCATTATACCTACGAATGCTGCGTGCCGAAGTGATTATCTAGTATAATTATTGTTCTTATCAAAATCCAATTGTTTTCTTTCTAGCTTGTTTATCATAGAAACAAAGCCAACAATGAATGAACTAAATATGTCTGATTTTCCTCTATGCATTCATTGGGATAATGCAGACTGAAAACAATGGATTTTGATAAGATCAGTAATTATAAGTCCATAATGATACTGTATTCTAGTATTATAATTTGGAGAAACAGTTTACAATGTAGTTTAAAGGAGCACTTAGATGAAAACGCCCCAATTTTTCAAAGTCCGAATAATTGAAGTATTTGTGGATAATTTGACTCAATTATGATTATGTAAACCAGATCAGTGAAAATTTTTGCCTGGGAGCCACTTGCAGTTGAGAAATTTTGGGTTAAAAGAGAAAAGAACAATAGGGTTGAGTAAATGACATCATTTACTCACAATTTATGTGCTGCATAAATTTGAATATTTATATCCGACACATTTTACTGTGAAGAAAATATGTTGCTTGCCTATACTATTGGGGCCATACAGATACTTTTATCTAAGTTTAAAGTCATTTCCAATTTTTATCCATTTTCGTCCAAGTGCCCCTTTAAAATCTAATACTTACACTAATATGTTTTTAGGAGGTTATTTATTCTCTTGGGGTGAGAATACCTTTGGCCAGTTAGGAATTGGTTCAACTGCCAACCAGTCTGTGCCAGTCCCAATATCATCTCTTGATGGAGTTCCATTTGGTCTTATTTGTGTTGGGGGAGCACACAGCTTTGCTTTGTCTACATCTGGAGCTCTGTTTGGTTGGGGGAACAATGAGTAAGTACTACATCTTTGGTATGCATATTATAAGATTTTTGTTTAATTTTTTTACTTGCTATCATACGTCAAGGCAGGGATCGCAGATTGGAAGATTGGAAAATATATTAGATAATTAGTACTATGGGAAAAAGTGTGTGTTTGTGTGTGCTTTCCCCCCTCCAGCCCCGGACCACCCATTTAATTACCACTATGACACTCAAGATTGTTCATCTTCATTCATCCATTCATCATCGACTTAGCTTATTAGTTACCCAAGGCCTACACATGTAGCTCCAAATCCAAGTGATCTTGAATGCTGGTAAATACATAAAATTCTCATACCTCTTTATAATTTTTAGGTATGGGCAACTTGGTGTTCATGACAATAAAGGTACAGTATGAAAAGACTCGACAAAATGAGTAAATCTTAAACTTATTTTAATAATTTATTATATCAAATTTTCTCATAATATGCTGCCTTATATTTAGTCTCTCTCACAGCCACTATCAGTGACAAAGCATTGCATGACCACACTGATAGCGGCTGAGGGGGAAACTACCTTATAATTATTAAGACTAAAAATATGTTCTACTGTATAGTGCTAGTTGCTTTGCCAGTTTTGCTGGTGAAAAACATTAACTTTGCAAGAATTGTGATAATGGTTGGCAAATTAACATCCCAACATTTGCTAATGTTTCAAAACACCAACTAGTGTTATACAAAATTTGCTTCTATATTGTTAGATTTATATTAAGTTCTTTATTTGCCTCAGGACTCGAAATAGGAAAAAATTATAGCCTGCCATAGTATTTTTAGGAGCCTGAAAGGAGGTCATTCAAGTAAATTTTGCATGCCATTTTATTATTCATTTGGCAGTGCACTGTTATTTTCACCAAACCTGAAATTTGGCCTGTTATTTGGCCATTGGCAGGCTGCTATTTCGAGCCCTGTGCTGTACATTCATCATGATCCATCTTCCATTGGAACAGTCTTTTAATGTCTTTATTATTTTCATAGTCCGTCACATGCCAACATTATTAAGATCTCTGCGGTCACAGCAAATAAGATATGTTGCATGTGGAGAGAACCACACAGCAGCATTGACACAGGTAATTGTAGTTTTTAATATTGAATACATTTTTTTTCTTTTAATCAGCTTTTAAAATTTCACTGAGTATAATTCTATCTAAACCTCAGACTCATTCATTCAGGGTTAAGTATCATTTCACCTGGTTAAAAATATTAATGAATGCCCTGCAGTGGTAAAGTAAATTATACACATCTTGAAAGATACAAACACTTTGAGACTTCATCCATGGACCTTCACTAACATCAATGACGAATTTTTCTACATGATAAAATGGAGGCTAATCCCAGTGAATGAAGCATCCAAAACTGACTTGTTTGGTGGTAAATATTTTTTCTCAAAACAAATACATGTACAGTAATTTATGTTTTCACTAGGATGGTGGAGTATTTACCTTTGGGTGTGGCAGCTCAGGGCAACTGGGGCATAACTCAGACACTGATGAAAATTGTCCAAAAAAGGTACAACTTGCAATACAGCTTACATTTTTCTTCTCTTCTCTTCTCTCCTCTTCTCTTCTCTTCTCTTCTCTTTTATCTCATACTTATCTCATTCTATACCAACCTATATATAACCCAACTTATTCAATCCTTACCCATTTTTCTCTGACTCCAGGTTTTTGATTTAATGGGAAGTGCAGTCACTCAAATTGCTTGTGGCAGGTATGGCTCATAGTAATTATGCTCAGATTATGCAAGTATGATTTTCCATCCAAGATTTGGACATATTTGTGTCACAATACGAAGTTTGCATGATTGTGACATTTGACCCCCACTACCAAATGCTTTGCGAAGTTTTATCTCTTATTTTGGTAAGATAACTGGTTCTAATTTAATAATTAACTGAAGGAAACAAAGTATTAGAGGGATTATGGTAGTGGGAGTCAAATAACACCATCACGCAAAAGTCCTATTTCCCATCTTAAATTCATATATTTCCATTGAGTCTTAGACCATAAAAGTCCAAAACATGTTAATAGGAACAAGCAATGCATTGTAATATGCATGTAACACACAATGTGATTGTCCCACTCTGTGATAACTCAGCCAAAACTTAATGCTGCATTTGTTTTATAGATTCTTGATGAATTTATCCTAAACTCAAATATACTGAGCCAATACCCTTTACTGTAGGTCGCATACTTTAGCATTCGTTCCATCATCCAATAAGATTTATGCATTTGGCAAAGGAGATAGTGGACAGCTTGGCATTGATAATGTGACATCTAACAGTAACAGTTGTGTACAAGTCAAAGGTCCTTGGTCTCCACAGCGTGGCAACCCTGAAACTGGCTATAGAGTATTAAAAATGATGGCCGGTGGTGATCACTGCTTTGTTATTGCTGATAAAAATAACGTGAGTAAATCATAAAAGTATGGGCAGACCTTACAGTTTAATATTAAGAATATGGATCTTTTTTTAAATTAGCACTTTACCTTTATAAAGTTTAAACCAATAAAATTTCATAAAATTTGCTATAATTTTGATTTGATAGATTAAATTGTTGTGTTTTTTTTGTTTGTCTTAAGGATGAGGTTGATGGTCCAGCTGATTTGCGAGATGAATTGCCTGTTCAGCCTTTACTAACACTGTCAGAATCATACACATGTGATCTTGTCAAAGAAGCTTCAATGGAATCTGACCCAAGAGATACTTTTGAGTAAGTAAAGAAAAGCTAAAATACATTGTAGCTGATGGAAATCATGCAAGTCTAACAAAGTGGTAGTGCTGTGCACTATTTCTGGGTTAAGTTTTGTTGCTCATTTCCTTCTCCCAGAAAAAAAATCACTGTTCTATCGACCTAAAAAAACATGCAATTTAATTTTGTAATTATACAGTAATTGTATTTATTGTGTGTGAATAAACTTGAAACTTGAACTTGAACCTATAAAAATCATAGTTCCAACTCTTGGTTTTGTTTCATGAAACTTAGTACTCTTGAAACCATCTTTTCATCGCAAGCATGTCTGAATGGATCATTTCTTAACAGGTAGGAAACTTTGTGTAAAACTACTGTGTTGCACACTACAGTACAGTACATGTGTGTTAACAATACACCATGCTGGGATAGTTATTATGATGGTGGGTGCGGTTGAAGATGATGATAGCTCGTGTAGCAGTTGGGAATACACTGTACCACCACTCGTTTACCAAGGAAATGTTATGTATATATTCTACATGTACACCCTATAAACATGAACTAGATACCTTACCTAGCGTTATTGAACTAGCGGATACTAACGCTATAGAAATTTTAAATTATTATTATTATTATTATTACCTCATCCATTAGAGAAAACATCATTTCTTTTATTGGAAAGAGTATATCAAAATTTATTACAAGTGATCTTCCAACATTTCAGTGTAGTAATTTTGTTGCGGTTTTCAATATTCTGCGAATTCTGACATTTCAACTGCTCGTTTGCAAATTTGTTTTTTATACTGCCACTGGTCAAGAACATAAAAGGTATGGACTGTTTATTTTTGATTGAGGGCAGTGCAAAAAATCAAATCGTAACTACTAAGTTTGCAGAATATTGAAAACTGCAGTATGATAAAAAGCTACATGATATGTGCATACGACTAGACTCAACTTACAGTTCAAAAGTGAATGACAATATGTCTTTATGTTCTTGGTACAGACGATTAGATGAGAAAGTCAGTTCACGTGTTCATGGAATTGAGTTACCTGCGTTAAGAAGGTCTTTTCTTAGACTTGGAGCAATACCCAATGAACACATCAAGGGTGCTGTGAGTACCTGTATAATAGACCTGTTTAAAGGGGCACTTGAATGAAAATGCCCCTTATTTTTGAAAGTCCGAATAATTGAAGTATTTGAGGATAATGACTCAAATATAATTATGAAAATCAGATTAGTGAAAATTTTAGCCTGGGAGCCACTTGCTGTTAAGATATTTTGGGTCGAAAGCAAAAAGAACAATAGGGTTGAGTAAATGACTTCATTTACCCTCAATTTATATTAGATGCCGAATAAAATTGATAACTTTTTTCCACCACTTTTGACTGTGAAGGAAACATGTTGCTTGGCTACTTTCTGGACCATATCTAGATAAGTTTAACCAAGTCATTTCTAAATTTCATTGATTTTCATCTAAGTGCCCCTTTAACTCATTTATTACTAGTGATAAAAAAATTGTCAGATAAAATAAATAGAATTGATTAATACTATAACGAGAACAAGAAAAACACAGCAAAAAAAAAAACAACAAAAAAACAACAGCAACTTTATAAGTCAAAACAAGACCGAGCAGCAACAACCAGGAAATCAAGAGAGGTGTTGTCATTGGTAGCTGTAGTGGTAGCTTAGATCGCCTCTCATCATCACCTCCTGAGTTTCTCGCCTTCTTTGCTTGATCTACAGTCTACTGAGCTGTGGTCCCAGAAAATATTCATACCCCTCCATGGAGGAAATTGGAAATTCCCAGGGGGTGGGGGGTCAGAGGAAAGACAAAATTACAAGGTTGGTATTGGAAAAAAATTGGAAATTCCAGAGGGGGAGGAGGGGGGGATCTATTTCCAAAGTTCCTACCATAGTGAGGTATGGAAATTCTCTGGGACTACACAATGTAAGATCCAGAAAATAAAGAATTCTCATACACCTAATTGAAAAATCGTTGTCGGGTTAAAAAAAAGGTTATATCATCAAAGCTAAGACCAGAGGGGAGCATGGGAAGACAAACAATTATGCTAATTTCATACGTATTGCAGTTTTCCATTCCTGTGCACATTTTATGCATCATGGCTTTGGCATGTTAATCTAGGTCGATCGACTTTGCTCTACTGTGTCTTTTTACATGTCTATATGCAAATATAATACACATTTCGGAGTACCCAAAATCATTTTTGGTCTTTAGTTAGTGAAATGACCTTCTTGAACCCGACTACGTTTTTTCAATTAGGTGTATATATACTAATCTTCTCTTCCATATTATTGTCTTCTAGATGATCTCATCGATTGCCCACTATCTTATTCCATCCATGCTTCAACACCTACCACCAGATATCGAGGCCCTGAGGGTCTATATTATACTGCCAGAGTTTGAAATGATTCGTTCTAAACAGTGCTTTAATGACATTGTCATTCCCTTCGGCAACAGTATATTACGACTATCAGCAGAAGCGAATAAAGTTTTGCGCCGCTGGTGGTCCTCGTTACCTTCAACATATTTCTCCAATGTATTGAAGGTCAGTTTTAAGGGGAGATGTTTTGGAATGGGGTTAATAGGGAGATGATAAGACGAGGGGATAAGGGAATGGAGTAATGCTGAGAGAGAACATAAAAAAGCCTATGGATAACAGGGGATGAGGGGACCAATCAAGAGAGAGAAATGGCGGAAGAAAGAAGACTTCCCAATCTGTCTACACCGTACACATAATAGTCGACAATGCTGCTATTACTATAGACCTTATCCACTCTTTTTCCATTTTAGACCACGTGTCATTCCCTAGAGTATTTTTTCTTTGTTTAACGGTTGCACATGAGAAGACACATGACTATGGATACATCTCAAAAAATATTATTCTCAAGGTGGTGACACGTAGTCTGAAAAGGGCAAAACATTACGCCCAAGTGGATTTGTTCCATTGAATTTTTGGTTATAAGATCATTTAGTTATTTTTATAATATTTAAACGATAATTTCTAAGTAAAAATAGCTATTTGGTAGCTCGCTCAGTCTTTTATCTTGCTGGTTTACAGCTTTTTCAAGATGCTGTTCGATTCATGCTACAATTACCAGCCCCATCTACACCCATTGAGGTAACCGTCACTTTACGTCTTTTATCTTAAGTAAGCTTGGTGTGGTGAGTGTGGCAGGGGCCCAGCGAGGTCTCGAATATACTTTGGGGGAGAGGGGTTGAGAGCAGTGTACCATTTTCCAGCCAAATCCACAGGAATCCCGCATGAACTATGTTGGGGCCGAAAGCAAACTTTTTTTTTGTCTCGATCTACGTTAGTGCAGTGTGGTATCATCATATTACTGTTTTCTTTTTCCCTTCAGATTGGTACGAGACAAACAGATCTCAATGTTTGTATGGAAGCACTGTCTTTACTAAACAAAGTATGTCGTAATGATGTTTCTAATAACGTTCACTAGCATTAAGACAAATACGCAAGAGACAATTTTTGTCATTGTATACCGAATGTTCTGGTTGAGTGATGGCAACTATTTGTCACTAAATAGTAGTATTTGTCAGTACCAACTTTGTTTTTATTTCATGGTTTTACGGCTTGCACTCTATTGGAAGACATTACGCTCAAGCTGTATAGGTCTATCGTGCCTACGATTGCATATCGCGTTACGTGTGTGAAAGCGGCAATAACCCAATAAATGCTAGTGGAGAACTTTGGAAAAGGAAAACTGGTTGTGGTCCAGTGGAAGTCATTGACACATTCCTCAAGGGGAAGGGGTGGGGTCTTAGTGATGCCAATCATCAGTAGGGTGGTGGAGGTTTTCTTATTGTGTCACCTTATAAACAAGTCATCATTCTTGTAGGTCAACGCAGAGTCTGGTGACATTGTTCCCTTCAAGGAATTTTATGTGCCTGAGATCCAGCGCGTGGTGGACATTAGAGCTGATTACTACAACTGGATTCAAAATGAGGTATATTGCTGGCTCTCACTCAGCTGATAAAAGTTTTTGAATCTCATTATCTGCTCCACATGGGGGTCAAACACTGACCACCATGTGCTGTCAGACAGAAATAATTCTATTGAAAACGAGACGAAATTTCGTCACTAGTGCAACTCAGCAATACTATATCTATCTGCCTATCATCTTAATGGAATGAAGCACAGTCAACTAGAAACCCATACATGTAGCACTCCATAACACAGCATGCATCTGTAAGGATTGGGTGTTTTATTCACCCTGATGTCCACATATCACTCTTGAGTGGGTACTTCCCTTGAAGTGCAAAATAAGGCTACAGTACATCTGATCTGGAGCCTACTGCAGCTCATTTCCTATGCATAACCAGTAAAACCTAATGTTTTTTTGTCATATTCTGAGTAGTAGCTAGTAAGAGTAACATTCTAGTAGCTAGTGTCCGCTGTCTAGATCTAGAGAGTAAGCTATTGACTATAGCTTTTCTTTTGTTTAGATGCAAACTTTACTGCGGGACTTTCCGTTTCTTCGCCGAGCAGTGGTAGGCTTGTGTGATTGTAGACTGTGATTGTAGAGCCTAACCTGCATGTGCACGGAGGGTTTTGTTAGTTGCCTTTAACACCATCGCTAATTACAAACACAAACAAAAAAATACGGAATTACACTCCCTTCTGAAGATTGATACTCTTTGTACGATACGATAGGTTAATTTGCGGTCAATAACTTACAGTACGGACTTCATGTTCAGATAATAAGTGATATCTGACATTCAAAGCCTTGCTGACCACTTCCAAGAGCGAGAAAGTGCTAGATAGAAGGGCCATTCCCCAAAAGGGGCGCCTAGATAAGAAGACCACTTCCAAGAGCGAGAAAGTGTTAGACAAAAGGGCTATCCCCCTAAAGGGGCGCCTATATAAGAGGGCCACTATCAAGAACAAGAAAGTGCTAGATAGGAGGACCATCACCAACAGGGTTGCCTAAATAAGAGAACCACTTCCAAGAGCTAAAAAATGCTAGATAGAGGGCCATTCTAAAAGAGGCGCCTAAATAAGAGTGCTCCCCTCCCGTGGTAGCGGGGTAATTGATCGACCCAACTGTAGCGTTAGATAGCTTGATTACGTCGACCTTTTTACAGGCAAACGATGCAGGAATATATATATAATACATGGATCGGATAGTGTGTATATTTCTCCTGTACTCTTAGCAGTTTAAATCGTAAGACACATGCAAGGCATAACCTCATAAAACACTACAAACCACTACTACGTATCCATAATATGACTTTCATTTTAATTGCATAAGCATGGAATAAAACTGCGAATTGTCAATACATTTGACTGCAAAAATGGTTGCTCTTCTTTCTTAACAGAACATGTTCTCATTCTGTCGCTTTCCCTTTGTCTTCGACGCCAGTGCCAAGACCTTGCTGATGCAAACTGATGCTGTCATGCAAATGCAGGTACTGACATATTAAAATACATATAAAATGATTTTACCCGTGAAACAAAGTTGTACGTATAATAAGCTATCTGTACGATGGCATTAGACTACCTGACTACTGCCAAAATCCTTCTCGGAATTTTTGTCTTATTCAAATTTGTATTTTCTCATAAGAATAGTAACAGCAAATAACAGCTATCCTATTAAGTATGGTTTGCCATCTCTTCTTTAGTCAGCTGTAGATGAGGTCCATCGGCGTAATGTGCAGTCCTTGATATCCATGGCTCCATCAACCCCGATACACCCTTGTCTTGTCATCCTGGTTCATCGGGAGAACATCGTCCAAGATACTCTCACACAGATAACAAAGTCACACCCAGTTGACCTCAAGAAGCCACTCAAGGTATAAAGAAAATGTCGTTTTACTAATAAAATGAAAATGATTATTCATCGTGGATAAAAATCAAAAATTATACTTATTCATTATCTCACACTTGTGGCAGTTGGGTGGACCACGGCGTTTCCAGACTGACGGGATATTAATGAGTTGCAAGCATTCCCAAGAGAGTTAAAAGACAAAAACATGGCGGCCATTGTGGTACCGTTAACAATGGATGCTAATGAGAAATCTTTTGTTAAATGGTACCAACATGGCCGCGATGACGTAACGTGCAAACGAAGAATAAGAAGACCACCTTCCAGTCTACATCATCGCCTGATAAAGACTAGCAGTAGCAGTCTAAACTATTTTTGAAGCTGTACTTGGTCTCTATCTTAAATTTCAAGTCATTAAGCAATCGACTGACACCCTTTTTTGTAATTAGGTTATTTTTGTAAACGAAGAAGCAGTCGATGTTGGTGGAGTAAGAAAGGTGAATAAGCTCTTTGTGTTAGATATTTAACCGATTTTATAGATCTAGGATCCAGTCAGTTACTCATAAAACAGATAAATAATCTTGAAATGACTCTGTAACTTACATGAGATTTTTTTAATATTTTGCTCTCTAGGAATTTTTTCTACTTTTGTTAACTGAACTTCTTGATCCAAAGTATGGAATGTTTACTTGTATAGAAGAATCACAGACGATTTGGTTCAATGATTTGGTAAGAGTTTTATTAGTCGGGACATATTTGTACATTGATAATCTGAATTTCTACATGCCTTTCTACATGCCTTCCTCCATGCCTACTTACTGTCCACCTGCCTGTCTGCTCTTCTGCTAGTCTTCTACCAACCTACCCTTTTCCCCTCCCTATCTAATTATCTACCTACCATCATATTGCTTCCCTACCTTTGTACCTACGTACCTACCCACCTAACCACCTACCTACCTACCCACCTACCTACCTACCTACCCACCCACCCACCTACCTTCCCACCTACCTACCTACTTAACTACCTACCTATCTACCTACCTAACTACCTACCTACCTACCCACCTACCCACCTACCTTGCTATTTCTTAACTTTACTGTCATTCAAGTTTATTTCATTTTTTGTCAAATTTCTAAAGTCATCAATATTGTTTTTTTGACAGACATTCGAGGAGAGTCCAATGTTCTTACTTATTGGTGTCATATGTGGTCTTGCTATTTACAATTCAACTATTATCAACCTCAGGTTTCCTCCTGTCTTGTATAAAAAATTATTACACAGGTACGTTTGTTTGCCATGGCTCAGCAAGGTGCATTCCACCATACATCATTTCATTATAATATATTATTCACCTGTTTTATGGCAAAGAGAGTGGACAAGAGGGTGGGGAAGGGGTAGATGCTCCATCAGAAATTCAGGTTTCCATTTCGTTTATTATTTTCTTACAAGAAAATCATAAATTTGGATATTATTATAAGTTTTTTCCAAGACTGGATAACAAAGGCTTATGCGACTAAATGATTCATTTGATGGTATATAGGAGATCTATGGAGATTTATGTTTCTGATCTGTTGCATGTTTTCATACCAACACAGGAAACCCACTCTCGACGACTTTCGAGCATTTAAACCCTCAGTTGCAAGGTATATACCCAGAAATAATTCTTTAATAAAATGATAAGATATTTAGCTGATTTTGTATGAGTTTTAAGGAAAGCGGGTTACCCGTAATAACGCGCAGCCGAACTTTATATTTTACCGTTACCGAGCGTTACCGTACTTGTACATGCGGATTGGTTGAATCACTGAAATGAATGCAAATGAAAACCATTATCGGAAACCATCTCAGTGTAACTGGAAGCCATTTCAGCGTTACTGGAAGCCATTTCAGTGTTACTGGAAGCCATTTCAGTGTTACTGGAAGCCATTTCAGTGGTACTAGAATTAATTTAAGGGTTACTGGAAGCTATTTCAAAGTTACTAGAAGTCATTTAAGTGTTACTGGAAGCCATTTTAGTATTACTGAAACCCATTTCAGTGTTACTTGAAGCCATTTCAATGTTCACTGACCTACTAAGTCCATTACGCATACCAAAACCACTTACAATCCCAATATTTTCTATCTTTCATAAAGAAATCTCCAATATCTATTGGACTATCACGATGACGATGTCGAGGATACATTTGGACTTGATTTTCAGGTAAATTAATTCAACCAATTACTTTAGGCTATTCGTTTACTTAGAGTTGCCATTCTCGGACCTTATATTATTAAAGATGGCGGAGCTGTAATGCAACCACTACCTATTTTAACGTTGGAGAATCAATAGATTGGGAACTAAGGGTGGAGTAGCGGTTATGTTCTCGCCTCACATTTCTGGGGTCTCGACTCGGCATCACTTGTGAGTAGAGTTTGTTAGGTCTCTCCATTGATTCAAAGTTTTTTCCGGTTTTCCTCTCTCCATAAAACCTTACAAGCTAAATTTGAATTCGAACTGACTTCGGTTCTCTGACTTAGATCAGCCCAGAGGAGGTTGTTTCAGGGTATCGATATAAAACGTGAAGGTTGAAGGGGGCAGCCAGGAACGCCCTTTTCCCAGGCTAGAATAGAAAAAGTAAACTGATCTCATAGGTTTGGGCTTCATATTGCTCCCGACCTCGATTTTAATTTTGATTTTATAAACCCAGGTTGTACGAGAAAAATATGGTGCGGTCGAGAAAATCGATTTAATACCAAATGGAAGTGAAGTCAAAGTTACCGCTGAAAATAGGTAAGATTTTTTATAAATTTTCCCCCCATTACTGAAATAATGCGCTTTTAGAGTCGATTACGTTCAGTCTGCTCGCACATCATTTCAATAGTTGCAAAATGAACTTTTTCTGAATTGACGTTTAGCTAAGCGCTGTTGGTATCATTGTATAAAGGAGACACCAAAAATATAATAGGCATCTCTAGTACTGGGGTCGCCCTAACTTCGCGTAAACTAAAGGGATATACCAAACCATTGCCAGTAAACATATGTTCACAATGCTTGTTATCATTTAAAACCAAAAAATAGCTTGAATTCTTCGTTTGCAAGTTGGTGGTATTCAACGAAAAGATTTCTCGTTAGCATCTTTTGTTAAACCACCAACATGGCCGCCATGGTTTTTTCCATTGAACTCTCTTGAAAATGACTGCAAATATATATTTGAGGGATTTTTTTTGACTGCCTTTAAAGGGAGCAATATGTTGATGCATACATCGACTACAACCTCAATAAATCTGTCCATAAGCAGTTCGAAGCGTTCTCGATGGGATTTCATCGTGTGTGTGGTGGCAGAGTCTTGGTAAGTACCAGAATAATAGCCATGAGGTTGTTGCACTGTGTCATTGTCATAGCATAAACCCTCTAGATAGATTACCGTATAATCCAGGTTACAAACCCACCCGTCTGCCAACAGAAATTTCCTCCTGGTTTTGACCTCTCTCCCCCTAGACTAAGAGCGGTCCCACTTTTTAATCCAGACTCATTAAATACGTTGAGTGTTTTGGGGTTCCTGTGGACACGCGCGGAGATTGGAGCGGAGAAAGCTGCCGGGTAAATGTCCGCGCGCGTTCACAGGATTCCTGAAACACTCGTCTTTACTGATTCTGAAAGGGAAAGTAGGACTGCTCGCAGTCTATTCCCCCCTTCTTTATAGCACATTGTCAATCCACTTTAGTTATTATAGTTAGATTATAGTTGTTTTTCTGAGTACATTCTCGTTTCAAAGCTTTGACAGCTGTTGTTGCATAAACACAGGGCTGTTCAAATTATTTGCTAGCATCACTTACTTACTTAGTTATTTATTTTTGCTCCATCGCAGGACTTTTTTCATCCTCAAGAACTCATGGAGATGGTGGTTGGCTGTCAAGAATATGACTTCAAAATCTTTGAAAAAGTAAGCTATTTGATTTTATTTAAGATCCTATTTCAATATTGTGCCACATTCTGGGACAATCAGAACAAAGCGGTAGTGACAAAGCAATATTTCACATGACTAGTTGAAAACTCGAGGGACTTGGACAAACCGTACCGTGACCGTGACGGTGCCGCGTGCGAGCATTTTGATTGGATAAACAATGATAGTGCGCGTTGTGATTGGCCAATTCTTTACCGTGAGTGGTATGTACCGTGCCTTTTAACATTCACGCATAATCTGCTCTGGACGTCATCTTCGGTCTTGACGATCAATGCTTACTTGTTTCTACATAGGGAATTCTGTCCTGGAACCAGGCGCTAAGTTAAGAATAATATTTTACGGCGTTTACTTGGTTGAATTAGGCACCATATGGGAGAACCTACTCGACGCCCACAGGAAACCCGTATGATAAAGAAAGATTCGGTGCTCACGCTCCGGAGTTGGGTTCCCTGTGGTTGCTAATAGAAATACAGTATTCCATCTAGATTATTGATAGTTTTTTATTTATTTATTTATTTATTAGGTTGCTGAATACAAGGGAGAATATTACGACAGGCATCTTGTGATTATGAACTTCTGGGACGTATTCCATGAGTTTCCTTTAGATATGAAGAAACAATTTTTAGGTGAAGTACCTTGAACTAAACAACTCCTTCGAATGTTTAGTAAGGCTTTGTTGTGATTTGTTAAGTTTGCAAATGCAACCGCATGTAAAATGCGCGCGTAAAACGCAAAGGGAAGCACAATACCCATGCGCTTTAGATGTTTACAGTAATATTTATTTATACTTGCCCTTGTATTTCTATTTGTGCAAACCCAAGTTCGCAGGCAACATTTGTCGAGTTGGCATTTCAGTGCATTGTGGGGCTGTTTTTGAAGACATATTACCAAGATGGCGTCTATTTCGTCCCCTAAAACAGTCCCACAATGCACTGGAATCTTAACTTAGCCTAGTTTTTTCCTCGACGTTGGCTAATTTGCGTTTATGTAGTTGAACCTCTGTTGTGACATAATAGACCTATCCCGAATTCGCTTGGATGACCACGAAACAATAGTTTGAACTCGAGACTGTACTTGATTCTTTTATTCATCAAGTTCTACCTCGACCACGAGTTGAAATCTTTGTTTAGTGACCAGTCAAGCGAATTTGGGAAAGGTCTATTGGCTGATTCCTCCTCACATTATGATTGGTTTTATTCTCCTCTGCCATCGGGTCCTTCGCCGCTTCGGGATCCTTCGCCACATATCTTAATCTTATAACTTTGATATGCTTGTTTTCTTCCTAATTTCAGCATTTCTCACTGGAAGCGATCGAGTACCTATATTGGGAATGGAGAGTTTAAAAGTAAGTCCAATTTTCCAACGAATCTGAGAAAGTAGTGAAGAAGACAGTCGTAATTGTCCCCTTTATAGTTCCCTGCGCCATCTTGAAAGGTAGTTGTGCCTTTGCATCGAAGGGAGACGAACGGTAAGCTTGCAATGATAGAGACATGTGGATCATTATTATCCAAGGTGTTAAAAAAGGGTCTCTATCATCGCTAGCTCACTGTTCGTCTCGCTTCGATGCAAAAGCACGGCTAGCTTTCAAGATGGCGCAGGGAACTGTGAAGGGGACTATTTGTTTGATCTTTTAAAGCTTCGTTTACATTAGCGACTTTTGCTGCGATTATTTTGCGATTTTGTCCATAATAAATAATGGTAAGGAATTTACTTGTAAAGTTTTTTTCAGGATACCAAGATTTTCCTAGACGAATAGTCTCTTTTGAAGGATGAGACGAAAGATATCATATTTCCGAAAATTGCCACAAAAATCGCAGCAAAAATCGCCAGTGTAAACGGGGCTTTAGAGAACCAGTCCATACGGGCGTACCGTTTTATACACCTCAATCTAATTACCATTTACTACTTTATCTATTACTTCCTAGATTATTATTCAACCAGTGGCTGGTGGAGAACATGGCGAACATCTACCCGTCGCTCACACTTGCTTCAATCTCTTAGATTTACCGCGATATCCAACTAAAGAAATCATGAAAAACAAGCTTAGCCAAGCTATACAATACTCTACTGGATTTGGATTAGCATGAAATGCCTCCAATCTGATTGCCTGAAAGCCTTCATCTCCTCTGTCCTCATTGGTCGGTGTCAGTAAATTGTATATTGGCATCAAGTGATATCTTTTTGAATGAAGTAAGTTTGTCAATATTTGGAAAACTTCTAAGGAGGAAGGTCTAAGGTATACTAAAGTAGCTGGAAACCGACCGAATACTAGTTAACCAGTACCCAGCACCCTCGGGCACATCGTGCAACAGTTGTAAACCACAGAGGTATTCACTCATAGCAAAATTACTACGAAACTCTACACACATATGCATGTGGTCAGCGGAGAACGGGAAGGTTGCATTTTATTGGCTAAGAACATCACGCCATTGCGCGCAACGTTGCTTAAGTAAATCTTAGTGCAATTAGGCGCAATCACCTATAATAATGCAATAGACCCCTTGCAAGTGACGTCAAAGGAGCTCAATTTGAAGAACAGAAAAGAATTTCAATCTCCTGAGAATTGGAAACCTATTGTCATGTCCTCCAAAGTGAGCTGCATTCCGACGTGTGCGTATTCGAGCTCTTGGATTGGTCGGTGTCATCGCATGTGGTATCTAATGAATACAAAATTTGTGAGCAAAATTCGTTGCTCTTCACTATATTTATTGAATGAAGGACTTTGCTCCTCAATAGCCAACTAACACTAGATCTCGTCTAATAGACACAAATAATTATGAATATGTAAAGACGTCATATATGACGTCATTTATGAAGTCCAATGACTTTTTCGAAAAAATATTCTTCGCCTAAAAATGTTGTGATTCGTAAATTGATGCTTTTTACGATGTGCAGATATAAAAGCTTTTTAGAAAAAATTATTTAGAACTGAAATACTCTTTCCTTTCTTGAAGATCTACCTTTTGTGTACCCCCATGGAATTCTCGGGGATGAATCTCATGCTGTCCTTGAACTAATCTTTTGGGTCGGTTTTGAAAGGGTAATTCGAATGGTGCTGCTAGCAATATTCACAAAGTTTTTAAGCCTGGCTCACTCTGTGCATCAGTAACCAGACATGTCCCTGCGGCTTTATAAATAAACTGTGCTTCACATTTTTCTCGTCTTTATTCTTTTTATCCAAATCGAACCTTTCCTTTAAAGGCGAACCCGTATAAAACTGGTATCGATCTGGCACCCTATTTGTGTCCTTTCCTCTGTCCTGCCCTGCCCTACCGGTCATGCCCTGTCTTGCCCTGCTATTACATTATTGGATAATGCGCAGTGACAAATAGAGCGAAATAAAAGATTACGTGATTGACAGGGCAGAAAAACGACAAGCCCGCTACTTTCACGTTTTTTTTATTTAACTGAGTTTAATACTCCAAATTTTTAAGCGTTTCATTTGTGTCACTGCTGCTCGAAACTTGTGACGAAATTTTGTCGAATTAGAGTTAATCTATTTATTAGTATTCACGAAATATCAGCTCTCCCAAAGTACACGGCTTTATATCTCAAATACGCGTTCAATAAATTTTGTTCTCATTTGATATTTTCCATTTAGCTCCAAAAGAATGTGTTTAGAAAATATTGAGCTTACTTAAAGCTGTTCTTATGGCGAAAGGCCAAAAACCGTTTTTCTGCCCTGTCTCGAGATTTGCATTGAACGGATATACGTACTCTGAAACAATAGAGCGAGGACGGAGTTTGAAATAGAAAAATGTCAAGCAAAATTTTATACCGGAATTCGAAGCTCCATTCGTTTTTCCGTATGACGTCATGGTTGATTCTTATTCGTCGAAACCAGGAAATTGAGCGGCATAAATACTACTGGTATTATCAGCTTGATATGGATTTTCAGGTATTCTTGTAAAAATGAAGAACTAATCTTTTTTGATGGCGAGGGAAGGAGTGTGGAATTGCATGTTAAATTTTTTTCTTATTTTTATTTCAGCATTTGTCCTTGTGCGTATTCTCCAAACCAGGCTTAACAGGTAAAAACCTGTTTAAACTTGTTTTTACCAAATCACTTTCGATAGAGTTTTTTAGCCCGAAATGTTCTAAAAGGATAATATTTTTGACATGTTTTTTGAACCTTAACTGAATGCATCACTTAACTATCGACTGCAATGATATAATGTCTGCTTTTAGTCTTCGCGGAAAAAGTAATGAGCTTCACTGTTTACATCTTTTGGCTCCTGAATTCTGCTCAAAATGGAAAATCGATACATTTTGGTATATATAGTTTTACATTACTAATCGCTATTGTGAGCTAAAGTGAAAGCTAAATATCCGTATTCCTAACACTATTTTTGGCATCTTAACCTAGATTTGTTTACATTTATATATTTTCGTAGTCAAATTCGCAGTAAGAAAAATCAATCCTTTGTCTTAACCTTATTTTCCTTTCCCCAAACCGGAATTCGAAAATAAACGAGCACGTCGTACTTCTTAAACTTCTTGTAACCATTATCGATACATTTCTTCCGTCTCATCCTTAAAATTCCCTATATTTGGGAATATGTTTTGCATAAAAATAGCTGTTATAAAATCCTTTCAGTATTTATTTATATGAAGGGGGGGGGGGGGAGGGAGCTACAAGGAAAAGGGAAAATTTAATTCTTATACAAGAATAGAAAATTGTCATTGTAGCAAGTCCCGTACTCTGGTCAAAACAGGACATACGAATTTTTTTTGGGGGGGGAGGGGATTACTAGCTTTTTTGTACTGTATAGCACATTTTCGCCTCGTGAATGCACATTACTTTGACAATGTGATGACGCACTTTATCGTCAATAAGAGAGCAGACACATAAAAAAAATGATGTCTATTTGTGAAATGTAAGTTGAAGTTACCGGGTTCAAGATAGACGGAATCTACTCTTAAATGGTTTCATAATTACATTATATGCATGCTCTTTATAGTGCAGTCTATTAATATTTGTACATAGTTAATGGAGTGGAATCAAGAGAATATGAACTAAGAGAAGGAATCCCCGTGCCCCATCATGTGCACAATTTGATACTATTTTTAGAATCTATTCTTAAAATATCATCCAATGATATCATTTATTTGATCGTTTAATTTTCTGCACGCGCATAGTACGCGCGCGCTCTACGCTGTTTGCTAACGTTTTCTTGTGCTTTTCTTATGTTCAAATGTTCAAATCTGCCCTCAAGATGATGATGTAGGTCGAAAGCTTTAGAAAATAAATATAAAAATACTCCAGAAAGTTGAGCAAATTACTACTTCAATTTCCTGTCGTATTTGCCAAGCTTTCGACGTGCACATTCATATTCAGGGCAGAGTCGAAATAACGGAAAATCCCCCAAAATGCAAACAGCGTAGAGCGCGCGGAGTAAATGCGCGTGCAGAAAAACAAATGGTTCTTCAAACTTTTCCTTCACTTTGTACTGTCAACGTCATATAACAATGGATAAAGACGAACAAAAACGTAGAACAATAGGTTTCCAAACCATTCCACTCCATTAAGGTATATTAGGTATGTTTACGACCACTATGCGCGCAAACTTAAATAACGCGCTGGCTTTATAGTATAACACAAACAAAGTATACATTTTCTGAAAGCTGAGTAAACATAGTTTATGAAGACATCTTCAAAATACGATTTTTTAAATTGTTGTTCACATTATTGTCCTCGAAGCAAAATTTGACCATGCCTCAACGAAAACGTTAACTATGTTAAGCTATGTTTGCGAAAAATGCCTTAACATACTCAGGAGATAATAGCTCAAAAAGGATGTCCCACATTTTTGATATCTGTTTTATATCTCTCGCTATTTTTGATCAAAGTTCGACGATTGCTTTTGGAGTGTTGTTTAGAGTAAAAAGGGTCATAACTTTGGAAAGAAATTAAATTTCAAAAATCGAAGACATCCTTTTTTGGATCATGAGTTACTTTATAAACTCTCCAAATTTTAGAACAATCGAATGAAATCCAAGGGACTTTTAGCTTTTTGAAGTTGAGGTTTTAGCAGCAAAAAAGATTCGAGGAAAATGCATTTCTTTGTTTGGAGCCGGAAGCTGCAGGGAGCCACGATGGTGTTGGTCAAAACACCTCGAGCCTTCAATTTTGTCATCACTTGTCATATTATCTGTTGTTCTGGACGATCGCAATGTAGGATCTTTTTACAAGGACAAAGGAGCATTTGGACTCGACGTTATTGCATGTGACGGGACATTTCCGGTCTTGATAAAGTCACGATTTCGATTTGTCTCAAAATTTTAGCTTTTCCAATCAAAAATTGAAAGAAGTTTCACTAACATATGAAAGACAAAAATTTAAAGTTACGAAATTTCAAAAAAAAAAAAAATGATTTGTAGTAGTCAAGATCATGAACTAACACCGTAATATCATCTCGCTAAAACCTACTGTTTATTTATAACATCTTCCCACAATTCCCTTTCATTCCCCAACGGTTCGCTGCTCAAGCGCGAACCATCAATCATTCGGGGTGCTTCTCGCTTGTTATTGACAGCCAGATTGACCTAACGCACTAGAATGTAAAGTCATTAGAAAATGCAATGTTTTAAATTGCTGACGCGTAAACTCTTCGTGCTTCTATAAAATTATAACGAGTGTATCCAGATCGCATATAAATATATGTATGCACCCAAATCATCCAGCATCTTGGATGCATCTATGAAATTGCCGTCGGGAAAACTCGCTGTTGTTCTAATTTATCTTAAAGAGGCGAGCTCTCCACTTCCTCCCGCAAAGCTTCGAGTCAGAGTAACCGACCAACATTCTTAAGACTAGATTGTCGCTGCATGATGACGCCAAAAATTAAGAAGGGTTAAGTTATCACTCACAAAAATAATGAATATTCTAGACCACTTTGCTTGTAGGTATATTTGGTGAGCCGTGAAAAACTGAGGTCCCCGGCCAGCGGCTTTAAATTTTTGGAGAACGGGATTCTCTTCGAATCGACTGAAACAGCAAAATATCTTGGAGACTGATGAATCACTATGACTAAGATTTCGTTTCTATGTTCAAATTATGAAAAACTTGGCATTTTTAACCTCTGATAAGTAAAACTCCCGCGCTAAAATCGGTAGTGACATAAAGCCGCTTCAGTTTAGATTCAGTTATAAACATAAAGAGGGAAAATTCCCTTATTAGTAATATATTAGGGCCCGTTGGCACTAGGCTAAATTTATGTTTGTTTTGCAAAAATATCTGTCAACATCAGACGTTTCCTGGTGCGAACGCAATTTTTTTATCTTACCAAAAGGTGCCTCGCTTTACCAAATTTCAAAGACGCCGTCGGCCTGCTTCGAAGCAGGACAAAATTTTGTCAAACGTCAAAACTGTCAGATTTCTTGATCCTTAAAAGAATCATATGCATTTCGCGCTACTACGGATCGCAAATGGATCCATCTCAACTCGTTAATAGCCAACAAAACATTAAGTCAGATAGACATGGCGCGCAAACTACCGGCGTCCAAGATAGCTACAACTACTCAAGCAGTGAAACAAGCAAATAAGGCAAAAAAGCCAAAAAAGCCAAAGGAAAAGAAAACTAGGGGAAAGGCAAAGGCCCAGCTAATGCGGCTCAAGTCGATAGCCTAGGTAGTATCCAATACGGCTGAAATCTTCGTCGCCGTCTTCCATTATTTATTCGGAGCACAATTCGATTTTGAAGTTACTGGACTCTCAAAAGACAAAGCAGCATCATAAGTTGTTGCTGCATACAAATCAGATATTGCAAAAAAGTGAGGAAGAAAAATAGAGAGATGATGATACACGTCATGTAGTGTTACATTTTGATTGACATATGCTTCTTGCGGATCATTTTGTTATCTTGTAGTGCGAACACAACAGGCCAAACAGTTACACCAGGCAGTCCATAAGTACGCAGTCGTTGTTAGGGTCGAAATACTTCAAAGAGATGAACCAATCTCGTGCCCAGGGCCTTTATTTCTTACTGCGCATGCTCGACGAAATAATATTTTATATAAGTAAGTAATAAGGGGAACAAGATTGAAAGATGTCCCTAACAGTGGCTATGTAGGAGAGACTACACAGTCCAAAGAAAGAGAAAAATCGAAGCTAAGGCATGCACAGTAGACCATACATGGTATGATCCCTTCGTAACACGAGTGGTTCATAAATTAAATGCTAGAAAAACTGACTTCATTGGTGATGAACGTTATACTACCTTAACGTTTTCCATAGGCAATTTAATTAAATTTGACCAAAATTTGTCCGAACTCGTTCATGCCATGTGACCAATTAACAATGGTTCCAAGTCGAAAATCGATCTGCACATGTATGAACCCATCAAGTCTTGGAGCCATTTCTTGCTCGCTCGCCAGAGCGAATTCCGGGGTCTGATCTATTGTATATCTTATTTTTGAATGCTTGCTTATCATTCGAAACCCATCTTTATGTCAAAGTATAAGCAGGATCGAACGGCAAGCCATCTAGATTTTGACACCCTAAGCATAAAATTAAAGTGCCTATGACCCCTAACTCAAATTTTCTGTATTCTAAATTTGATCTCAATAAAATGAATAGTTGAATGGTAAATTTTTTTATTTTTTCATTTGAGCGATAAGATGTTTCTAAAAGATATGGCGCGCGGAATGGTTCAAAATTGTCATTTCGATGTAGTTGAATATGTGTGTGTATATGTGTATAACTCTGTCGATTCAGGAAAAAAAAACCTTGTCGATTCAGCAAAAAACCGCGGTCATTTACAAAAACTCGTTCAATTACAAATATTTTATTAAGTAAGGTTTCAGTTATGTCAAAAGTTTTTATATTTAAAAATGTAATTGAAAGGCCTAGAATCGTCATGATTATGACTTGCAAAAAAAATTAGTAACCACTTATTAGCTCCGATCAAAAAGCCATCAAAAGTGTATCATTTATAGCTATGTAATCATTTTGCATTAAGCTTGAAATAGAATAAATTTAAGAAAAAATGTAGAGAATATATGTTGCACAAATTGATTGAGGTTGATTCAAGAAAGTTGTTTCATTGAAAGTATATATATCATTTTCTAAGTTAAAGCCTGAAATGCCAGCATCGTTGAAAGCTCCCCATGCGATTATGAGCAGTGCTCAGCTCAGTCTAGTTCTCGTGAAACTTGCGAAGATAATTAATAGTTGAGTCATAAACTATGGTTAAGTTGCAAAACCTTGTGTATTATAGGCAGAAGCGGGATATTAGAATGTATTGTTCATGCTTGATACATATATCCCCGGTCTGTATATAGCTAAATGCCTCCGTTCTCGCTAACTTACTCTTACTTTTACTTGGCCGGCCGTGTATTTAGTGACTAACAGTAAAACTAAGACCAAAAAACAATGGAATATGGCTACTATTGATTTTGCGCGTGATGATTGACAAAAGACATATGACACGTGCTTATTGTTACGTAATTGACCGAGTTTTTTGCTGAATTGACCGAGTTTTTGTATTAATTTTGACCGAGTTTTTTGCTGAATTGACCGAGTTTTTTGCTGAATTGACCGAGTTTTTGGAATTGACTGAGTTTTTGTAATTGACCGAGTTTTTTTGCTGAATTGACCGAGTTTTTTGTAATTGACCGAGTTTTGGTGATTAACAGAGCTATTGTAAATCGACCGAATTTTCGCAATTGACTATTTTTATAAGCATTGATTGACAAAAAAAACAACATATGGAACGTGATTGTGTAATGCAATGCACTGATAAGTGTAACATTCAAGCGAAGTAACGCAATTGACAAACAAATATTCAATTACATCGAAATGACAATTTTGAACCATTCCGTGCGCCATAAAAAGATATCAAAGTTTATACTTCTAGCTTACTGAGTGTGAAGTCATAGTACTGAGTGATTACTCATTAGTTACTGAGTGTGATGTCAATGTTAAATATACAAAACTTTTCTGGGTCAGTATGTAAAACATCCTGTACAAAACATCATTGTTTCGGCTCGGGGTCTTAATATAGAAACTTTACTGCAAATTTGTTTCGTAATAGTAATAATAATCAGTAATAGTAATCAGTGTTTGAATTTACAAATTATGACAATAAAAAGATATAACTAGCTAAAAACTAGTGTGAGCTGCGTCGGTGTTTCTAATGAAACAGTAATGATGAAAAGGTAAATTATACACCGTGAAAAGATGAAAAAACTTACTGACGTTTCGGACGCTAGTCCTTCGTTGGAGTAAAAGAGAAAGAAGTGGTAGAAAGGAGTGTATATATGATAGAATAAGACAAAAGATATATTCTATCATATATACACTCCTTTCTACCACTTCTTTCTCTTTTACTCCGACGAAGGACTAGCGTCAGAAACGTCAGTAAGTTTTTTCATCTTTTCACGGTGTATATTTTACCTTTTCATCAAATTATGACAATAATAAACTCAAATTTCTATAAAGTCATCACAGCCTCATTCCTTATACTGAAATACTTTACCATTCAAATAATCACTTTATGTAGAATCAACTTGAAAATATTGAGTTAGGTGTCAGTACATAGGCACTTTAAAGCTAGTGGCACTCGTTTCAGACACCAGTCAGACTACCCTGCGAGCAGAGGTTTTTTTCTGACCCTTCGTGGGCTCGGCCAGCCCACGGAGGGTCAGGAAAAAAACATCGGCTCGCAGGGACGTGCAGCCTTCATGTCATTTAGTACCATTTCTTGCATTCGAGTAATTGGATTGGTATTCGGGCGCGATTTTGGAATTGCTTATACCGGTTCGAATTCACTGTGACTGGTATTACAAGCAGGTCGATAAATGAAACTAATGTACCATGCGTTTGGATCATTTCTTGGTGAGCAAACACTAATCTAGTTATCATTTTGGAATATGATGGGAAGAGAGGGAAAGAGAAATTTAAATTTCCCCTTACTTAGTTATATTTTAGTAATTATTTTATTTTTTTGGATTTCCCGCGTGTAATTTACAAATATAAATTTATTACAAATTAATCAGTTTTTTGGCGCCAGAGGGGAAACCCCTAGGCCTCTAAATCAGGGTCGAGGCCTGAAACCTGATTGGCTCGTTTATTTCCTGTTCAAGCAGGTTTGTTCCTTGCTAGCAGAGCCTATTTTCCTTT
This sequence comes from Actinia tenebrosa, assembly GCF_029948245.1. Classification (NCBI taxonomy): domain Eukaryota; kingdom Metazoa; phylum Cnidaria; class Anthozoa; order Actiniaria; family Actiniidae; genus Actinia; species Actinia tenebrosa. Next base: position 24,062,969 of record NW_028292569.1, on the reverse strand, counting down.
ATTTTGGTCGAGAGAAGAGACTCTCATATTGAACACGTACGTAGCAAGTGTACATGATCATGAACATGAATCATGAACAGAACGGAACATGAACAGATTTTTTTGATAACGAACATGACAACATGCACCAAGGCATTCAGTTCCATGCATTTAATTTGAGGAGGCATTGCACCGATTAACGAAACCATATAAAAAGCATTACAAAAAAAATCACTACCTTTATGAGAAGGAAATATAATTATTGGGAAGGCCCTTACTTGCAAAAAGCGCAAGTATCAACCGATTGCATGCCTTTGCTATAGTTAATAATTCTATTAACTATGTCAAACATGCACTATGCAAAAAAAAAAAAAAAAAAAAACGTTTACCGCCGAATAGGCACCAGTGGCCGTTTGCACCAGTAGTTCTTGCATCGTTTGATAAAATTTTAGCCTCCGTTGCAGACGTTATGCAACGGAGGCTAATAAAATTTTTCTACAGCAAAATTTTCTTTTGCAAAATAAAAAACGAAGGAACAGCTATATGACTATTATAGCGTAAAGCCATGTGTAAATAATTTCAATGTTTTTAGCTGCTAAACTTTCTTTGTCATGAAGAATGCGATTGCATCAACTTATGACATCGCAAAGGGATTTTTTTCTTGAATTATCAGCTGTTCAGTACACTTGCCGAAACTCCACAATTTCTATTGACTCGCCCTTAAAATATGTGTGATGAAGCCCCCCCCCCCACGCATCCTTTCGCAAGGGGAATTCACCCGATTGGATATGCATATATATATATACCAGCGATCAACACCACACTTTAAGACCGAGTTTTTACTGGCGTGTTTCTCGGAAACGCCGACTAAGGAACTAAATTGAAGCATACAATAATTCGAGGTATCTTTTAGTATGGAGGACTCAAAGATTCTAGTGAACGCGCATGAATTCAACAGACTACGTTCTACCGTCTATTTTCTTATGCAAGACAAACAGCAATTGGAATCAAAACTTATCGGTGTTCAAGTTCTTACAGATCAATTGGACAGAAAAGAAGAAGAATGTAGGATTTTAAAGTTTAAGGTGCAAGAGTTTGAGGTTTTGTTGTCGAGGGCAGAGAATCGTATCGCTCAACTTACTCAGCAAAACGGAAAAGGTCTTCAGAAAGGTGTTGTTACTCCTGGTGTCTCAAAAAAGCTATTGGACTCACTAACTAGGGAAAATACTAAACTCAAACTTGCACTAGAGCATGTTTTGAACAAAACTCCTAAAGGAATAGACCTGGCAGTGGTAAGTTACATAAGTTATGGCGCTGGATTTTCGATTCTTGACCGTCATTCATGGCCGCCATTTTGAATTTAATTTTAAGAAACGTTTTTATATCAAAGTCAACTATTATTGGATTTTGCGAAGAAAATTACTCTTGTTGATCATATTTTATTGTGTTGTGGCTTTTTTAAGTCGGTGGAGTCAGCATTATTCGTCCAAAACCTGTTTAAATTCGAAAATTTATTGCGAAATAACGACCAACTTTATTATGCTCCCGGAAATCTGAATCTAAAAACTCGAATGTCTGATAAGAAAATACTAGTTTTCAAATGTTATCGTATTCGCTTGACTAAGAATGGAGTCATGCTAAAGCAAGACGCGAAAACGATAATAAACCCTAAATTTTTTTTATTAAAAATGTGCTTTTGAAGCAAATTACTGGTTTTCCTTGTAAACGCCTTCACTAAAAAAAAACGGGGGAATCCCCGAATCGGATTATGTTTATGCATTATGTTACATGTAGATCGATTGGCGTGGCGTTTGAATTTGGGAAAAACCCTTTTAGGTGTTTCGCTTTCAAAATAGCCATGATTAAAGTAAATATCATCTTGTGAAATGCATGTGTCCTTTTTCTGTTACTATTATTATTTGCATACATCAATGAAAACTAATTTTTTTTATTATTATTATTTCTTTTTACTTAACAAGAAAAAATTCTTTTTATCATCTTTATCTACATCTTTTTTTCTTGGGTAGATTTAGGTTCAATTATAATGTACAGTTGACAATGTCATTAATTTACTTTATCTGTGATGTTTCTCTTTTATTAATTTAGGAAAACCATGATCTTCATGACATGGTTATGGCATTAAAAGATGAATTAGAACAAGTAAGAAAAGAAGTAGAAGAACTAAGAAGTGCTTTGAGAGCTGTTGAATCAGAAAATACCATGGAGTTACAAGAACAAGTAGCAAGATTAACAGCAGAGCAGACGAATACTGAAAGAAGTCTCAAAGCGAAGCAAGTGTATTGTGAAACAGTCGTAAGTGAAAATGAGAGATTAAAATCTTCAATAGAAGCAGTGAAAAGTGAAAGGATAACACAGCTTGCAATACTCAAGAAACTGGCCAATGATTATCCAGTAATCAAGGAAGTCATTGAGAGAGCATGGTGTGGGCCAGAAGACAATGTAGATGGACAAAATGGACAGCACAAAGCAGAAATTATGGTTAGTTACCGTGCTAATCTTCCTAAATAATTCAGTTTTATTGCAACTCTTGCGTTTTAGAGGGAAAACATAATTAAAAGTGAATCTAACATTAATATATGTGTTTTGTCTTAATTTTTTTTAGAAACATGTCAAAAAGATTGAAGAATTGCAGAAGCAACTGGAAGAAAATGAAAAGTACAAAGGAGATCTGGAAAATGAAGTACAAAAGTTGAGAGAAAGCCATGTGATACTGGCTGAAGAAATGCACCAACTTGATGCACAGTCCAAGGCAATGCTAGATGGTTTCATTGAAGAGAATGAGAAACTTAAAGATGAAATGAGAGAGATGGGTGCATCATTTGAAGAGGCAAACATGGTCAAGGGTCTTATGGAAGAACAGGTATGATGACCTCCCAGCCCTTTTATATTCTATGGTTTTGCCTGCTAAGTCATTAAATACACCCAGGTTTAAATTCTTGAAAGATCTTTATCTAAGATCAGGCAAGATCCTGTTGTTTTGCATTCAATTTTACAGCAAGCATTATTCAGTGAATCTATTAGACTGTCTTGGATTTTTGTCATGAAGATATTGATCTCACAGTTTGGCAGAGCATCACACGGACCATGTGTCATCTTGAATATCTGGCGTAAATTACAAGCATTTTTCTTACTTTTTTTCAGTGCAAAGGATATGAAAATGACTTCAGGGCTGAACAAAAGGAGAAGGAGAAGCTCACTGCTGAATTTAAGACACTCCTGAAAAAACTGCAAGAAACAACAGAGGAAAATAAACAACTGAAATCTGAGATGGACAAAATCAAAGAATACTTCAAGGCAGAACTTGACAGGAGAAAAGTATATACTCCGCCACAACCTGCACCGGTAAGACTGAAGCTGGGATACTTTTGTAAACTTGGTTTTGAGTTTTTGTTAGGCTTACAGGAGGGAATTGGGGGGAAGGGGAGGGTGTCTGATTGTTGATGTCAAAAAGTCAAAATGCATCTTTTTTAGTGATACTTGTGTCAATGCTCTACTGAATGGTGTAATTTCTCCTTTACATTTCAGCGCCAGAAACCTCCATCATTTCAACAGTATTCGCAGAATCGATCTACAGTAGGAAAATCACCCAGTCCACCACCACAGGAGCCATGGAAAGCAAGCCAGGCAAGTGGAGGAGGTTACAAAGCTGTAAGTATTTTCTGTTATTAAAGATTGCTTGTAATTGAGACCTTGTTTTAGTATTCTGGAAGACTGGGTTGAAAGTATGATGCTTTAATATTCAATTTAATGTTATTTTATTGCAGCCTCATTTCAAACCACAATACCATGGAGTAGTGTGTTCAGATGGTCCTGTAGATACTCCTGGGCGTGGATGCCTGAAGTGTCCAATATGTCACAGAGCTGTACCACATGAGCAAATGGAAGAACATATTAATGACTGTGATCATACATAAATAACATGAAGTCCATGGCAGGGAAAAGTTGGATTTTAAAATGCGTTGTCCTGTAAAATTTGAAATCTATTTGACATTCTAGTACTGCTGCCAATCAGTGTGTGCTAACTAAAGAAGGCAGTACTGTAGTTGCACTAGAGTGCTTTCCAAAGGTGAATTTAATGCATAATTCATTGATGGCCTGAACAAATCTCAGCCTTATGTGACCCATAAGCATGAGAAGGAGGATGAGGAGAATAACACAGCTTTCGACCAAGGAAAAGATTGGAGTCAAGCAACTGACTCGGGAGAATATAAATGGCTGGCCATCCTTATACAGCCCTTGGCAAATACCAGATTACACAACATTATTTTTGGAGATTGAGAATATATACTACAGATCCAACCAAACTGTGGCAGCACATCAAAAATTAATGTAGCTAACACACCCACATTTATCTGCTTTCACACCCATATTTGTAAGTTTCATCGATAGGTAAGACTAGTGAAAATGAAGGTAAATTTGTTTTAAATACCCAGGACAGTGAAAACAAAGTGGGTGTGTCAGCAGACAAATGTGGGTGTGTTAGTCACATGAATTTTTGATGTGATGCCACAGTTCGATGGGATCCATGTAGTAACAGTTCGTCGGTAGCCAGGAAGATTGAACCACATAAGAATATCTGGCTACCAATAATACAAGGACAACTGCACGATGAAGGCCTAATCTGTGAAAATTCTCTGCTTTCCCTTTACCTATAATGCTTTATGCTTTGAGGAGTAGGTAGAAGAGAAAATTGTTAATACTTTTACCTAGGCTGATAAGACAAGTTTTTCTGCATAGTGGGAAATAAAAATAAATATAGAATTTTGGCAATTTTGTAGCAAAAATTTTACAAATTCTAAAAGATGAATTTTACGAAATTAAATTTGATCAACAAGAGTAAAAAAGAAAAATTATCACAGACATTATTAAAGAACAATCAGCTGTGCTCCTTTAGATAGGTTTTGCAAACTTTGGATTTCTAAATGCAAAAGATTTCATGGTTTTATTGTTAGTAAACAAACTAATAATTAGACTGAATATATATATATATATACAATGATTTTCTTTTCCCCTTAAGGGAATGGAACATATTTAAGTAATATTTTCTGATTTTAAACCATTTTTCCATTATCAGTTTTGCTATTTTCATATACATTACATGTAATGTTGTCAACTTACTCCTCAAAGCAAAAAGCACCACAGTTAATGGGAAAATAGAGAATAAAAGCAAATAGCACTAAAGTCTTCAGACAAAGTCAGGGATCCAAAGATTTGTTGACACCTCAGAGGTAAATTGAGTACTATAACTTAGGACATAGTACATTTATCAAATTCAATTCAATTCACAAATTGGACTTTGCTTGTCATTATATTGTTGCACAATGAAAGTCTTCTACTAGCTCCAAACTCCAGCGGTGAAAGAGCAACTTCTATAGCTTTTGGTTGGTTGAATTAATGACTGATCCAACTTCTGTAAGCCAAACATTTTGGCAACTTTGAAGTTGTAGTAGCTGCCGTTGGAAACACTGACTTTTGGAGCTGACAGTCTCCAATTTTGCTACAAAATCGTGAGAAGCACAGTCTTGCACTCTTTCAAATTTTGGCTTTTTCCGTGCACAAAATAAGACATTTTTAGGCTTTCTTAGAATTTTCACCTCTCATGCAGATAACAATTCTAGCAGCTGTACAACATGTTTCCAAGCATTCTTCCTGCAAGAAAAGAACAGTATTTACTACAGCTAAATGACAAAATGGAATGTGATGGACTGCAGAAACAACCACCAGGGATGGCAATGGTTTCATTGTACCACAAGAAATCTTCTACAGCATTTATATTTCTAATGATGCATGAACTACAGATTTATTATCTGAAAATGCATGGCAGCACTGAAATAAACAAATGATTTTATGCAAAAAAGGAAAATTACAAACACGAAGAAACCACATAAAATATGAGGAAAAGAATAATGATCAATAGGTGGAATAGAGATTGTACTGCCAGTAAACGTGTACAACTAATATGGTCACAAAAGAAAAATGAGGATGAGATCATGTGACAAAGTCGGATATTATTTTTTGAAAAGAACATCTAGATGATAGGACGAAATTCCAAAATTAGTATAAAAAGTAAAAACAATGGAAGGGGGATTCTAGAAGATAGTTAAACATCAATATTTATGAAAAATTAAATATGCTGAAAAATTGAAAATAAAAAGAAGACGAAGAAGATGCAAGCAAATAGTCGGACAAACACAAGTCTAGTATAGCTTGTCGTAAAGCAGCAAATTCTGTATATTTGTACAAATAAGTGACTTATAATAACATCAAAATATCAATTTATGTATGTATAGTTTTGTTTATGACCCTCTAGTGTAAATTGCTCAAGTCTTAGAGGTGATGTTTGATAACTATATATTTTTAATTATTGCTAATTGCATATTATATCTGTTACTTGTACGAAAAAAAAATTGAAGTCAATGATTTTTTCATTAAATAAAGATGCGAAATAATTATAAATTGCGTCTAGTTGCATCCAGAAGCTAGAGGTTTTAATTCTGAATATTATGTATGAAATGTTTCATTTGTAACGTACTAAACCTCAAAATTATTTTCAGTAAGTGGGAATTATCACCCTGTGATAAATGTAAGTTAGAACGTACGCTTTTTCAAAAATAAACTGAATTTTACGAAATGTATTTATTAGTCTTTCTTTATGGGAGTACTGAACTATTTTTAAGTTCGGGGTGGGATTGTCAGTGTTGTGGAATTTGGAACTTTTTGTGTCTGTTGTTACAATGTAACAATTTGTGGACTTCAAAAGCAACGTATTCGTGCAGTTTAATCCATTTATCAACTTCTTTCTTCAAACATTTTTATGTCATTCGTCATTCTTGCAATTAACTCTTTCACCGCCACTGTCAACGTAAGGAAGAAATAAAGAAAGGAAAAAAAAGATTCACATTCGTAACGACTGATCTATTTGTACCTCTGGACAATCGTAATTTTCCATCAAATGATATAAGAAACCAAATGGAAGAACAATTAAATGCATTCAATATGTACGAGCCAATGGATACCTCGGTAAAGGATAACATATGAACAAGGCCGCAAATGTCAATGATCATATGTTCACTAAGGAGTATGGGAAACACGTGCAAGCGGATGGCAATGTCTAAATTTAACTCAAAAAAGAACACTTGCGTCGAAAACGTTCTTTTGCTTTTAAAAGGGAATTCTAAACGTATCGCCATTTTCACATCCCCATAATGCTTTTCGTTTTGGGGGTTAATTAATCGGTCAAAAAAACTGTCATCTAAAATTAAACGTTGTCAATGTAAGCCGCATACCTGCTCAGCTGATTTCCAACGTTTAGAACATCAAAAGTGCTCCAAAATTTCCTCTGAAGATTTCTTCAATACATATTTGAATTTGTAACCCCAAAACCACCATGTACTATCTATCTATTGATTAGTTGTAATTCGTTGTATTTTCAGTTTAAATATACATTGCATCTGTTTACTACCTATTGGCTCTGCCGACAATAGGCAAAACCGAGTGGGAGTAGCTGAGACACGTGCGCACTGGTTGTACTACTATGACCGTATGTTTTAGATGACTATTAAAAATACGGTCATAGTCACAACCAGGAACAAGCCGCAAGCCCGTTTTTTTGGCGATAAGCGGAATTGAAATCCGCATACTTGTGGTGGGCGAGGTGTTTGTGCCACAGCAGGGTATCCACCTTAGACCGAAGCAGTGTTTACTTTAAGATTGTATTAGAATGATTATGTTGCTCTGCTATCCTCTGCCGGTACCTCCATGGTTTACAGCCGATTTTAATGAATTCGATCGCTGTAGATCGTTACTAAATATACTGGACAGCTAATGGAATCTACACGATGCTATTTTGATCATGAAATTGATCTATGTTGTTCGAAATATGCCGTCGAATGGTCAGCGTTTGGTAATGTACAACATGATTCTCGGCTCAAAGCTCACATTTTCGATCTAGCAGAAAATTCCAGGTAGATTATGGTTCAGAAATGTTTCAAGAAGAACCTTTACTTGTGTTTGATGGTATTGATCCAGGAATTTAGAGTATAGTTGATGATATATGATCGTATTCTAGGCCAAACGTCTAATAATATAAAATGGCGCGAAAACTGAAGTCTGGCAACAAATTCGATTACGTCCTATTTAGAGATGCTCTTTCTGTCGAATACGTCAAAACTATAGCTATAGAAGATTCTTCACACTCGTGCATGCCAATTTTGAATATATAGCCTTAGCTTTTATGATAAGATGTTCTTTAAATTTGACAATGAATGCTGCATTGTTGCTGCATATGTTCCCGCGCAAATTAGTTATATTTCTGTAATAAATTTTTAATATATAGCTAGAAAATAGAACCCTCTCTCCTTGCTTTCTCAGGCGGCTCGCCCGAAAGCAACGGAATTGCTCAGGTGGCTCGCCCGTAATTCTGTGAGAGGCTACATTTTAAATTTATATTCGATCGTAGTCTAGTTTAAATTTTTTTTTTTTGTAGTAGTAGTTAGAAAATGGAACCCTCTCTCTTTGCTTTCTCAGGCGGCTCGCCCGAAAGCAACGGAATTGCTCAGGTGGCTCGCCCGTAATTCTGTGAGAGGCTACATTTTAAATTTCTAATCTCTAATCGTAGTTATAAAACATTTCATAGTTAGAACAAAATGCGAAGAGGTAAAGAGAATAACAGCACTGCTATTTGATCATATTACGCTGCTTTGTATCGAAGTGTTAATCCAATTGACACGATACTAGAATTTGTGGTAGTAACCATAGTGATACTGGGAACATGCTGTCACAAATATTCACCAAAAAAACGGCCTTGCGGTTTGTTATGGGGAGGTGCAGCCGGACCACAGGGAACCCAATTTAGATTAAAGTGAATGGTGAAAATAAAATCGGAAAAATTAAATGGCCGAACTTTCATTTTAGTGCACAAGTAGCGAGTTTTAACCACCCAAATAAAATGCCTAAAACGTATCGGATGAGACACATAACACAACAGGAAGCCCATCACCCAACCGCAACTAAGAGTCTGACACGTGACCAATCTTAGGTAGCAAAGTACTTCCAGTGATTCACAAACGAAAACTATTCTGATTGTTAAAGAAAACTGGAGACTTTTTCTCTCTCAAAATGTAACGAGACAGCAATAAAAACCTTTCTAGCAAGACACCTGTAAGTCTAGCCAAATATAGAATAGCTCTTTCATCCATTTTCAAAGCAAATTCAAGCTAATTCAGGTAGAAAAGGGCCTAGCTGCTTGTCATTTTGCTAACAATTCTTCTTTAAATTCAAGACAAAACGAAAGAAAGTAAAATCCCAAGACAGCATTTCTTAAGACCTTGATATTGGAAAAAAGCGCATGACAGTTTTAGTAATGGAGTTCTGGCGACGTTCTTTTAAAGAAAATCTCCGGAGAAATAAAAATCAAAGAACGGGTTCAACACAAACCGAGAAAAAATGTTTAAGAGATTTTGCCAACGATAAAGTGAGTAAATCACTGATGTTAATCATAGAATGATGATTTTTTTAACAGTTTTTTTCCAATTTGGTCTCATATTTTGGTGCTCCTTTTTCTCACCCAATTCTCCCCCTCCCGAAAGAAATAGTTGTCCCTGCATATGTAACACACTATTATAGATGTCATTTTTTGCAAAATCTTCAAACACTATTAACAGTTCTAAATGACTAATTAACTGTATAGTGTTGAATTGCCATAAAACTGAAGGTAAAGTCACTCTTGGCTTCTGTAGCATGAAGCGAATATAGGAGTATTGCTACTCAACCTGGATGGGATGCTAGTTGAATGGCCATAAGAAGGGGTAAACTGCAGGATGGTTTGGGTTGATCAATATCATCCTCCAGGGGTAGCTAGCCATAGTTATTTTGATGTATTCAGTAACGTGAATTATAAAATTTTTTTTTTTTTTGCTTCTGAAAAATCAGTTTATTTAATATAACACCCAACACCTTGTATACACTCTGTATTTCATCTATAATACAACACTCCAATAAATTAATCATTAAAACTATATTACAATTTATACAGGCTCAGTCTAAAAGCCTGTCATAAAAGGTTGCATGCTTCATGAAAAAAGAAATTGCAATGAGCCTGTGAAAGAAAAAAATGTCTTTCCTTAATTAAACTGTGTGGGTAGCAAAGGTTCCTGAGATAAGTACTCTGATCTTTCTCTGAAACAAATGACTGTAGTATCTGTCATGCCCACTGATAATAAAATTTTTAAATGTCTGAGGAAAAGTTCAAATATTTAAACTTTTTTGCATTTTTTTCTTTTTGTGATGAGTGTTGACAATCTTGTTTCTCTTGAAATACAGGCTACATGCTGCTGTTTTTGATTCCAAAATTGTGTTGGCTGCATTTCTTAATCAATGGCCATAATTCTTTCACAGATTTATTGCAATCTCTATGATATACAATCAATAAGAATATCTTCATCAATGTACTATTAAGGCATGGCTATGATTCCTGCCAACAAACCCATTGTTTCAAGAAGGAAAATATTATAATTATGCTTCCAATGTTTCTGTAAACGTGACAACTTTCAGTTGTTAAGTTTTCTCTTGGCTTCTATCTTCAAACAATTTTGGTTTCAGTCCGTCGTTAGTTAGAGGGATGGAAGCCAAAAAATCTAAAAAAATTAAATCTGTACTATGTTGTCAAGATCACAGGAACACAATAAATTATTATTTTTTATCAAACAAGCAATCAAGATTTGCCAGCCCAGCTGGTCCCCATTCTGTAATACAAAGAGCGACATGTAAAAAAAGTATATAACTCTTAGCTCTTTCTTGCAGAATCTTAGGATCAAACCGTTGACTGCCATTCCCAAATTACAATCACTTGCAAATCAGTTGTTTTGGCAAGGCCAGCCAGCAAAAATGGTACCCTGTTTGCAAGGTTTCTTGTGCCCCTATTTTAGCATTAGGTCCACTGCTTAGCATCTATCTACACTCAATTTATTATTGAAATATGGCAACCAATTTTTCTGGCAACTATTGTTCTGGACTGACTAGCCTCTCATATATGTGACTGCTTATATTTTTCCACCTTAACACCAGGCTTTTCAGTTACGAACAATAATTATTATTCAAATTGGTTGCCAAATTTGGTGTATAAAGAGAAAGAAAAAACCTTTCCTCAAAGGGTAGCAAGCTGTCTTATTTTTGGTGGCTAGACACTAAACAAACAAACTGTTTTCTCAGAACACACACTATTTTTTGAAAACTTGCACTTTCATTTTAGGCCGGCAAACATGAAGATTGCATCATTCGTTTTGTTTACATTGTCTGACCACTAAATATTATCCATTCAAAGTGGTTACTATGATCATCTTTCTCTTCTTTTTCCCCACTTTAGCTGCACAATAATCATAGTTAGCAACAGTTTTGTATATATTAGCCCTTTTTACAAAATAATTATGTCAAACATATTGGCTTCACTTCTTTTGGACAAACTCTTTTTTGCTTTACATGCAGGTTCTGTGAGCCAGACGACTCCTTGTGTGGCACATTTTCTTATGTTTTGGTATAAATCTTCCAGTCATTAAATTTACATGGTTTGTTAAATTGTAAAAAGAAACCAATCTTAAAGTTTCTGAGGCTGCAGAAACATGAGAGAAGCTTTTAAAAATGAAAGCAAACATGAATGCATTAGATGATTTCAAAGTGAAAGTGAAAGTGAAAGCATTAGACGATTCCAAAACAAGATTCTTTAAAAATATAGTCTGTTGAGCCCACTTTTTCATCAATCAAACTTACTAACATGACATTTACTAGAAACATTCCCTAGTACTCTCCACTCAAACTATAATTCTGTTGAATACGAGGAATCATTTTGCACTTGCAAAAGTGCCCATAAAATATCTGAAATCATATTTACAATCTATAAAGTGTCACCAAGCCATTACAAATTTTGAAAACTACAATTAATTATATGTATATTTCAACTACCATTATATGATTAAAAGTATCAAGCATACATTATATATTAAGCTCAAGCAAAAACCATTATTATATCAACTGCACTGCAAAACTTACCCTTGACTAATGTTTGCAGCAATAAGATCACTGAACATTTACTGCTTTTTCATAAACATGCGAACTTGGTAGTTGCAAGCTGCATGCTGAATTTTATTTTTTTTACTGCCATCAGTCAAAACTAATCAATTGGTACCTTTCATACTTTTGGATGGTGGCAGAGATCTAATTTTAGTATGCAGTAGACAGCTACAGAGTTGATGATAAAAGGGTAAATTATACACCATGAAAAGATGAAAAAACTTTGACGTTTCGGACGCTAGTCCTTCACGGAGTAAAAGAGAAAGAGGTGGTAGCTACAGAGTTCACGTTTATGAAAAAAGCAGTAATTCCAGTCTTTCTACCATCCTTTTGTTGGATACTCAAAAGGTGCATCTGGCTTTCCACGTTATAGTCATTCTAAATGGTATGTGTATTCATCTTTGCAACAAAGTAGGATTTTAATCAAGGTGTTGCCAAATATGACATTCCATAGGCAAATTTAATGTTTTCCTACAATGTTGTACGAATTGTACGATTCCACACACGCCATTCAAAACGGATCTAATTTACTAGCTAAACTCCACTGCTACATACTGTTGTACACCAGTTTCTTATACAAGATTAACTTTTACACTAGACTGTTTCATCATCTACCTAGATTTTATTCATGAAAAATTCAACAGAGACTATGGGATTTAGATATTGTGCGTTCAAACTAAACCATTGGGACAAGTATCAATTTCCCATAAATTCTCCAGCTGATTTTTCCTATTTTCAGTGACTATATAGAACAGTGAAATGGTTTTCTATGTTACACGAAAGCCGGATTACCTTTCAAACATCGGATTCATTTTTTCCTTTGATCTTTTTTCCGACCTAGTAAGAAACAAAAAATATAACAAATGAATATTATAAATTACTAACGTATTCATGTTCACTATCTTCATTACTCTCATGCTGTTTTTCTTTTCTTTTTTTGACCAAATATGAATTAATCCTAAGTGTAGGTGCATAGCTTGATCCCTTAATACACGTTGTGTCAAGGTGAAGCATGCGGGTGATTCGTGCATTGTCCAATGTTGGTGGGAGTTAAACATCTCATGATTGGCAGCACGCCGTCAATAAAACAGCCAAAATCGAAGCCTAGATACTGCTCAACCACAACATTGGGTTAAAACTAGTAAGATCGCTTTAAAAAAAATGTTTTAATGTTCATACGTACTTAATTGCGACACCTCATGAGGGATTAAATGAACAATAGAACAGATGCAAATTGTTATGCAAACCAAGCTACTAGTATTACACGAAGAAACAAAAGTCTTACCCCAGCTAAATTCAACGCGGCCCCTTGATGTTGAAATTCAGGTCGGTTGTCATTTTTTCAGAGCTGCAGGAACTCACGTTAAAAAGGTGCAGAAGTCGGGCACGAGGCAACGCTAAAGTCGAAAACAAATAATTCTTTGTTGGTCTGTCGAACACCTCCGATGTTGAAACTACGGCAATGCCGCCTTCTTTTTCTTCAGTCTGAGTTTTCCTCTGCTTTGATAAATATCGCGAGTACAGTTGACTTTCAATTGGAACAGAAGCCATGGTAATGCTAGTAGCGCCTTTATTAATGGCTTGTGACACTATGTGTAAAGGAAAACAACAAGAAAACAACAACTAATTAATATTCGAGAGAGAGAGAAAACCCAAGCCAATGTTATTTATTGCATGACCAAACATATAAAATTAGGTAAAACACGACAGATTGATAATTTTTTCCTACCTTAACTGAAAATTTCCTTCAAAATAAAATGTTTTTTAGGCCTTCGCTTTGATTACTTTGTACTTTGGACCCGTGTTTCTGTGCCTCGGTTCGGTAATTCCTACAAAAAGCTACTGTTGATTCTCCAGTACAGATTCAATTCAACGTAAATTGGTTTGAAATAATAGAAAATTCCAACCAATCTGAAGATACTCGCTGTGTTGGGCACATTCTAAAGCTTAGATCAGGAAAGAGCAAATGAATACATTTGAAGCGCTACGCAGATTATATCGTCCAACTGGTGTCCAAACGGCAAGATTTACATTCTACATAATCGAGACTAATGTATTCTGGGTAAATAAGCACGCCTTCTCTAGACGTCAAAGTAGTGACGTTAGCCTATTAAAACGTTCACTGGAGCACGAAAAGTACCTTTCGAATATGCATGTAAATACATATTTTTCTACAAGTTGACAGCTTCAGTAACCTACGATAAATACTTAGTTTATACAAAACATGAGCTGACCGTCTTTAGAGTATGAGTTTTCAAGACTGAATTTATTTTTGCGGAGGTTTTAATTCTGTTTCAGGCTGCCGAGCGGCCTCAATACCCTTGGGACATACACTATTGTAAAACAGTAGCGTGGCCTGCGGCGAAGAACGAGGTCCTAGCATAATCCATTTTTTGGCGCTTGCGCAATTTTCTTAAAGTGAAATATAATCAGTGAAAATCATGCTTTAAAACAGAGTTATGGGTTTACTTCCGATCAAAATAAAAATTAGGAATCGAAAACATGTTTTTATTTTTGGCAAGGCTTTGAAACCATGCGCACTTATACTTGAAGTCCGGCATGCGCAGTAAGAAATAAAGTCTCTGGGCACGAGATTGCAGCTAAGTGAAGATAGGTAAGCTAGTCTCTCCAGCTAAAGTAACGAGTCAAGATGGACTGCATGGACAATGGGTGGGGTGGAGTGGGGTAGGAAAGCTATAGGACTAGAGAAAAAGTGTATGGTTAAGGCAACAATCATCAGGCAGGAAACAAAAAGCTGTTTGTATGTGGGTATCTCATTTTTGGAAATTGATGACTCTTAAAACTTGGTAAACAAAAGCAGACATTAGAATAACAAAACAATCAACTCCTGCATACGAGGCTAAGCCCGCATACATTGGAGTTTTAAAGGTTGTCAATAGGCGGGGCAGGGGAAGGGGGGTGGGGAGTGCATGCCTATAGAAAATTATATTGCATTCCAGCACAATTATGCGCAGGACTGACAAATTGATGTTTGATCACATGCAGACATTTCCCTTATTTGTATATGGGCTTGTCTTGGCATAAAATTGTACTCCAAGTTGATCCATCCTTGAATATTATTTTCTTTTAAAGGCACGATAGATTTTTTTAAACACTGTTTTTACCAGTTGCTGGGCTCCCTCTGCAAGTACCTATTCTTTTCAGTTAATGCAGTACAACTGGTATGTAATGGCTTGACAGTAGCATATTCCTTTTTTATTAAAAAATCCAAAAGCTTATCTAATTAAATTTCTACCAGCTGCTGCTCTTTTGGGAGGTTGGTATAGGGCTAACAACCTTATATCCTAAAACAGAGATGTTACAGAATCATCCATGAGAAATTCACAGCAATTGAACTTTGGTAGAGAGAGGTCTCCATCACAAAGTTATGATACAACACTGAATCATCCAATCCAAAGCTGTGAGGCCAAATGTTGTAACTCATAACTTTTTTTTAGTATGGCGATACTAATAAATAATAAACTTAAATAATATAAATATTAAATGTACATGAGCTTGCTTTTAAATTTAATAGTCTGTGAAAGACATAATGATGCCACTGCTGCAGCAGTTTTTTTCAAATAGCACATAAGAATTATTGAAATCTTTTTTAGTACCAAAAGTTTTGGAATAGTTGGTACTCAATATAAAAAATTGTTATAAATGTTTTGCACACTTCTTGGTTTTAAGTTTAACATCCAAAAAGGATTTCATTATAATATTATTAAAAATATTTACAATCATTCAGAGGCTAGTAGAGTGCTTGCACTAAATCACGATAATCAAACAATAGGAAACAAAGGATTCTCTATGAATTTCTGCTAATAATTAGTAATTATTACTAACTATTAGTACTAAGTATTATTCATGGGTTTAGTGCGTGCACTCTAGTATAATCATTATTAGCTATTAAAATTGAATATAAAGTGTTAATTCAGTAATTGAATTTTATGTTTTCTCTAAATTGATGTTTTACCTTTTATTTTTTAATCAGTCAGAGGGGGACATGGGATTTGATTTGTATAACCCTCTGCTCATTGTGAAAATGTGTTGTGCAACTTGGATTCTTTTGTGTGTTTCCCCCCTCCCCCCCCCCCCCCCCCCCCCCACCCCAAGCCTGAATTTGTTTTAATGATACCCTTCTCTCCTACAAATCCCATTGCCCCTCCCCATTAAAAAAGGGATTGCTCTTAATCAATGCACTATTAGAGTGCACAAACTATTCCAATCCATGAAATATAAATGTCCAGTTCCTAACTGGAAATTCCATAACTGATCCTAAACTATTTTATACTAATTATCATTATTAAAATTAATTAATTAAATTCACAGCTGGTTAAGTCTGTGCACTCTATGATAAAGTCTTTTATATTTAACATGTGTTCCTAATTTTCTTTGAAAACAATTTTAGAAAATAGCAATCCATGTATGGCTTTAAGTTGGACACTTGTACGTACTCATCCATTCAAATTCATGAGTTACTCCAAGGTGCAGAAATAATACACTTATCGCTGACATGACATGCATTATTTGATGACTGTTGCCAAACAAATCAAACTGGCCTGGATACCACTTCTCAGGAATTCTTGCAATATTGATTAACCCACCAACACATGCAAAGCTGTCCATTAAAAAACAGTATTTTAATGCTTCATTGCTTCCACAGCCATAGCCCAAAAACTTCAGAGCCAGACGCACACACAGAAACATGTACCTCAAGACACCAAACACTGCCATGGGAGCAAATCTTTCCTTTGGAGTTTTAGCCCGCAGGATGAAGGATAGAGAAGCACAAGAAATAATCAAATATGTCATCACAGCAAGATTTCTCCAGATTGGAAAGCAAAACAAGGTAGCCCTGATTCCACAAAGAGCTCCAAATGCATTGACTGCCCAAATGCCACACATGTCGAAGTTCAACAGACTGTCATAAGTCTTTTGACCATGGTGATGGCACATAAAGAGATGATATATGAGACTTGAGAAGAAGGGGATGAAACATGAGAAATAGTGGAATGAGAACCAAAATGGATTCTGCAGGCATGCTTCTGAGGCTGTTAGAGGAATCATAACCACAAATAAAATAAATGGAATACCTGAAAAGTAAGGAAACAAAAATAATATTTGGTGAGCATATATATACATTGTAATTATTCTGATTGACATTTCAGTGTTAGAGTTTAAGAGAATGATTAAGCTGCCACAAGGTTTCTAAAATAATGCTTGCATTACACCAATCAATGCCACATGGCAGTTTTAATACTATGGCATTGTGTGTTTAGCCTGATGTCTGCAGAGTTCTGCAGGCAATGTGTCCTAGAATGTAATATGGCTTGCTGGCAATACAGCTGTATGTGCCAAAAGACAAAAGCTCTCTGCCAACATTTGCCACAGTGTGTCAACATTACAGCAGCTCAATCATTTTCATAGAAGTTACACAGTTTTGCTAGATGTGCAAATGGCAAAATTTGTTCGACTGTTGAAAACTTAATATGCTAATTACCAGCAAGCTGTGCTGTGACGTTGGCGTAGTTATGTCCAAGATTTTTGAATGTATAATGCTATGACCCTTTACAGGGCTGTTAAAACCTGGGAGGGTGAACTTATAACTTGCAGGGCTTATAAAATCAATGTTTCCCATCTACTGTTGCAGCAGGATGGGTACCCAGAATCATTTCAAACATGAGAGCCAGAATCCTGTTTTATCCTGCATTTCCTTTTTCATTTGTATTTTTAAATGGATTATTTTTTAGAAAATCTAACATCACTACAAGTCTTATGCTATAGCAGTCAAATATGTGATGACATGTGACTTTATATGGAAGGAATTTCAAATGCAAACTAGATTTATTTTTCTAAATTTTGTACATGCACTATCAATAATTAGATTGAATAATAAAATGAATTTTCAGCTCCTTGAGTTTAATGTTTTTGTGTTCACAAACCAATGAAGTGTAATAATGACATAAGCTACATACTGTCTTGCTCTATATCTAACAGAGGGTACATCCTGTACACAAACTCCATTCATGTTAAACAAGCTGTGAGGTATTTATAGGTTGCATGGTTTTGTTAATGTATTATTTAAAACCAAGGGCTATATGCTGCAGTGATATTTGTGAATATACGATTTGTACCTGCTAGAATGTTTGAGATCCCAGTATATTGTGGTCTAGTGGCTTTCAAATATTTTCAGAACTTGACCAAAAAGAAAAAAGAAATTCTAAAATGAAAGCTTAAAGAAACGCTTTAGCAGAATCCAAGTCGCAGAAAATATTTATTCTTTGGAGAAATATAGTTACTTTATTCAACCATAATAAATAAAATTTATCTGAGTGGGATGAATCTTAATTTGCATATCAACCTCTAGCTTCTGCTAGAAATTTATTAATAGCCCACAGATAAAAATATTACTGTAATTTGTAAAAGTCTAAGCATATTAAATTTTCCAAATTCTTAAATTAAACTAGTTATATTAATCATTAGCTGATAAAATATACTATAAAGGCTAAGGAGTTCAGTATGTTTTATAGTTTCGAAAGCTAAGTATGCAAAAAAAAAATCTTTAAGTGCAGATTACTTGTCGTGAATAAAGAGACGTCAAGTCTGAAGAATGCTGTAAATATTCCACTCACCATGAGAATAAATGTTAACAGATTCATTGTGTAGATAGGTGAGACTATCCAGGCATTCAGACATAGTAAAATTACAACGATAACCGCTCAAAACAAATTTGTTAAACTGGAGCCATGATGGACAAAAATGCCACGATACAAGCCGTCGAGGTGGTGTTTTCTCCTCCGTGATCTCAGCTACAGTGTCATCACTGTATATCCAGGGCTTGATTATTCTCTTAAGGACCATGTTGGAGACAAATACTACACACCTGCAAGCTATTCGATGGAATGGTCTGATCACCTACATGTCAACAATCAAACAGAACTAATTCTTACCAGGCGTTCCGGGCACACTCGACACCAGTCTACTTATTAATTAATTACATAAATTTCACAACTTGACTTTCACAAATAAGATAAAGAAAATAACATCAAAATATTCGTAATTTTCGTAGAATTCGTAATTTATCTTCGTTAGTCGCGAAATCTTTTAAAAGCTTTGAATATTAAATATATGTATATACATATCGTGTTGTATTGATAGCGCGCATGGTATTATGGGTAGAATTCAAAATGGCTGACGATCGAATAGGTTCTTCAGAGTCTTCTTCTGATGTGGAGAAAGAAGTCCCTCCCTGGGCCAAAGGGGAAACTTTAAGGCATGTAGAAAGGGACGTCCTGATTCCAAAAATAGTGCGGGAAATATCTCGAGAGAAATGCAAGCCATATCTTGACGGTAAGGCTTTCTGAAATCGTAAAATTTCAGTGTCAACTGTATAAGATCTTATGCAACCTTAATTTTAATTATTTTTTTAATATGTTTTTTTTATACAAAGAATTCACCAATTGCTGTAAAGGTAGAACATTATCAATGGTTTGGGCATGCAGAAAGGAAAATCGAGTAATGCAAGATTGTCTTCAAAAATAGTAAGTGTTTTGGTAGCCCAATCGTTCAATGTGTCTTTTTTTAACATGCACAATACTTATACAATATTTTCGTCAAGAGCAATGCAGAGCAATGCTTTATATCGCACGATTATACATATATTTTTACATATTTTATGAAGGGCAAATTCAGTGATTAATGCACAAAATAATATAAAATTTTGATTAAATTTCAGTCAATCATTAATTTAAGCTTAATAATATATTCATTATAAAATTGTATGGCTTACCACTTGTCAACAAGTTTATAATTGTGGTCATTTCATTGATTATTCCACCAGTTATTTTTACTCTGGCTTGAAATGTTTGTAAATTGTTAGTGTTACGAATACTTAATAAACTGAATATTTATCATCTTCCATACATAAGTTCACTGGTCAAACAGAAAACACTAAATAGAGGCCATACAAGCTAATTTCAAAGGGTTATTCAAATTTGAACCTCACAGCCTTGGTTGATTGCTTTGTGTAAAATAGAACAGAGAATGGATGTATGGAAAGTAGTAAATGATGTTTGGGTTACAGGTGTCATTGGGATCCCTGTGGGGCTGTACTGTGGCATGGAAGAAAGTCAAGAAATAACCATTTTCAAATTCATACAATACCACTGTGTTCCTCAATTAGACTCATTTACTCAGGGTTAGCCTTATTTTGGTTGTTAGAATATTTACAAAATCCAAGGGCAAAGTAAAGGATGCCCATCTCAAATAATACAAACACTTTGAAATTCCACAAACCTTACTTGTGATGCATGAAAATTGTACTCAAGTTTGAGGCTAACCTTATAAGCAACTCAGAACTCAAAACTGAAATGTTGTAAATTTTTGCTCTTTTAAGCATAAATTTTCACACACACACACACAAACAGGGATTTAGCACTAATTTCTAATATTGCAGTTATTTATTTTTTTAAATGAACTTATGTTGGCCTTAAAATGTCTGCCATATTGTTCAATATATTTTTAACCTTTAACATCAAAATTTCAGTTTCAAAGACAACAGTATTTATGAAGAGGCAAAACACCTATACTTGCAGAGAAGAGATGAATTTCAAAAGGATTATGCTCAACATGGAGAGAAGACAGAGTTCAAGAAGAAAGAGTCAGTCACATTCTAGTGAATGTACAATGGTGCAGTGTGGTATTTATAGCAATGGCTTTATCTTAGCCAAAGCATATGAACAGCCAAATTAAGAATGGAAATTTATAGCAGTTTTGTGATATTATGTGAACTCACACTAACTGTGAGTGGTAAACTGAAATGTGTTTTTTTCATTTCCTACATTCAAAAATATTATTATTGTGGCAGTGAAAAACCAAATTCCTGATATTGAAAATAATTGCTGTTTAGTCAGGTTACAAGGCCAGTCATATAACTTTCTTCTTTTTGTAAAACTTTCATTATTAATTAGTGAAAAAAATATGAATTGCCATATTCCATCAGAATAGGTTATTCCAAAAGTCACATGACTGTGTGTTGTTAATATAACACTTATATTATCAACTCTTCAACATTGGCTGTCTGTATCACTCCTCAACCACATCAGATATGCAGGTAGAGGGAGCCATAAGTGATACAGTCGAAGAGTTGTTCCATGGGTCTTGATTGGCAGTTTCTTGGAGTTCACCGATAGGGAAATACCTAAAATTAATTAAAACTTAGATTTCAATAGCTGCAATTACTTTTTTATGATGTACTCCCACAGTTGTATAACATATAACATAACACATTGGTATTATTTATGCCTAAAACATAAAACAAAAAATATTTCTGACAATGTAGTAATTTATATTACTCAGGATTTAAGATAAATTCTAGTCAGTTTCCAGTCATGGTGACTGGCCAAATTAGTTTTAACTCAGCTGTACCCATCCTCGGGAACCCAGGGGTAAAGTTCTGTAGCATAGTGTTACTGGTCAAAATGACTGTCAGGACAAAGATTTGACCAGCAGACAAGCTCCAATTCTGGTCAGACATAATGTCTGTTGACCAGCTGTTATCTAAGCTTTGTTTACTTTGTCTTAAAGCATTTGTGTTATGAAGTTTGAGACTATTAGAGTAATGTTTTTTGCAATTTATACCTTGATCTTTGGAACAGTTGGTACACTGAGGAAAGAATCTTTGTTTCTGACCAGGCTTTACCAACTTGTTGGGAGGAATATGGTCACCAATAAACAATGGTGATCTCTTAGTTCCACAAGTATGACAGCCATACTTTCTCCCTGTGTCAAATATATTTGCTATCATTATTTTTAACAAAACAAATTGGTTTTGTTTGTATGGGCATACAAAGCTGCAATGTCAAAAAAACCTATGATGTAAACAATTGTTGACAATGCCAATCTTCAAATCATTGCATCTGCATACAAACATTATTGACTCCTCCCCTAAGAGCTCTTCCAACTAATCAACATGCAGTACTGACCCTTTGAGACCTTGATAGGGAGGTTGGGAAGCACTCAACTATGGACCTTTATCATGCAGCAGCCATGTTGAATAGAACCTTAGATTTTTCCCACATGACCTTGCATTCAAGTGCCTCATAATTAGCCTGTGTCACATTCCGGACTTTTTCTCAGTCAAGTCTGTCGGACTGACTTAACCAAGGCTACTCAAAATGAGGTTGCTTACGGTATTTATTCTCATTTGATAAAAGTCTATACAAGCTATTCACAGTGAAATAATGATTGTTTGATGAGCAACATTTAGGGGTGCGGAGAGCTGGTAAGGGTTAACTTACAAGGGCAGATCCAGGGGGGCAGAGGGGGGCTGAAAACAAGGTTTTTTTATATTGTTTTCCGTTGTGTTGACGAAAGAAAATCAATTAGTCCCCCGCCTAAACTTAATCTAAAATTTTGGCTGGATCCGCCCTTGAACCTATGGTGTATATGATTACTCTTTTCAGCTAGGTGTGAAAGAGAAGGATAGATGTATGGCAATTATTGATAGTACATACTATATTATATATGTGTAGCACATGTAGAGCCCCTTTGAAAAACTCTTAAGAGACATGGGCTCCCTGTTTAAATATTATTAATCATAAGTAAATTGAAGTTACAAACCTAATTTGGTCAGTTTCTCCCTAATAGCATCAGATGCATACAACTGACCAGGAGCTGGTAAAGACACTCTTGCAAATGCACCAGGATGCACAAGGCTGCTTGGCAGGACCGATCTAAACCTTCCTCCAAAAGCTTTGAATACCATTAGACTCCCCAACGAGTAGAGCAGTAAGTCGTAATGACTGTAGCTGTACTGAAGCGGAGAGATCAGAGAATCTAGCTTTTGTTTGTAGGTCTCAAAAGCTCTAGTCGAGATGTCTTTAGAAAAATTTACATACAAAACAAATAATAATGACGCTATGGAACCAGAAACAGCGACAGAAAATAATCCAAAAACAGGTCCGATTAGACGTTTGTTATTTGTTATTCGAAGTGGACGAAAAATAGCAGTTTGAAAGTAACCAATACTGAGTGGAAAAGCAGCAATGCCCAACACTGTAGCTTCTACAATATCACAAGCTCTTACGGGTCGCCCATTTTCTTTCCTTTTTAGCCTGAAACCGTTGAGTATTTCTTTAGACTTTGCTCGCAAACTTTCCAAAACTTTTCTCAAGAACTCGTCCGCCATGATTGTTTCAGTTGTCTGCTGATTATTGGGATCCCTGTGTTTTTAGTATACCACAGGGATCCCAGAAAAAGGTCCCAAGGAATTTATTACAGACAAGTTTACGTTACCTTGGCGACGTAATCGAATTGCATATTGACCTCTAACAATGGAACAACAGGACAGATGTAAGGATTGTTGCGTTGATTACTATACCCCGTTGCTGCGATCCTAAAGAGTGAAGTATGTCTAAATGGGGCAAGAAATGTGAATTATTTATAAATTAGTTCGTTAGAGATCAGCTAGAGTATAAATATGCCGGAGACCGAGAACCCAAGAACGTTCATCCGTCCCAAACCGATACCAGTACCACCGCATCGTGGCCTAAAAATTACTGCTAGGAACTCCACGATCTACACATGCGAAATACCCAACAGAAAGCAAGTAGCACACGAGAACTACACCCGTCGTACACACCAAATGACAAAATGTGGGTACCGTTCTGTAAATTACAAACCTTATCAGTCCATTGGAGATGTCATACTGGACGACAAGAAACTGATTCTGACTGCGTTGGGACAAGACGGCGACCAATTCACCCAGGTAAATGAACAGTGTTCGTATTCTCATGAAATTAAAAGTAACTAACGAGCATTTTTATATCTACGGAGTCACTTGTTGAACACTTCTAATGAGCAAAGAATTAAGCCTACTCAGTGGACTTCGAGTTTGTATATTACTTTGGATTTAACTTTGATTCAACAATGTCAGACGAACATTTGTAATGTTTACACATGGATATTTCCATTGCGTTTACTAACCGGGCCTTACTGACGAAGTTATTTAGTTCGGGAAAGTTTCTCGGTTGCAGGTGAAGTGAAAAACAATCCAGTCCTCATTTATACTCGTTAATCTAAGGGCTTAAATTTTGATATTCCAAATGACGCGGCTCTATCCTTTCATTTAATAAATCTCACGCGTCGCGCAGAGAAAAGCAGCTGGATAAATTTGGACCCTAAACCTAAAATTTACTCCATGTATTATCAGAATACTATTCATTCGGGCTTAGCTATAAGCTGCAAGACTCTGGTACTGCAGTCTAAAGATAATCATCTATAAATCATGGGAAAAAGAAGCTAGTGTACGTGGCGCAGGAGTTTTGACCTTTGATACAGTTTTGATCATACTCGGGGAGTATCTTGAATAAAGCACGTATTGATAGTATCCTTGCAGTTTTACCAAAGTCTATACCAATTTTAATTTTCCAAATATTTTTTATCGTTGCACGAAAAAAATATTCCCATCTTTATCCATTTTCCTTTTTTTCCTGGTTGGCGCTCAAGAACGCCAAAAGTCTTACTTTTACTTCTGGGTCTATTTTATATTAATTTTTTTTCTCGATGTTTTTAATATTTTCATTCGGCCATCTGTCGGCTGTTTGAAGGGGTTTGTTTAACTTTTCGGTATCTTTTGGCGTTCAAAATCCTTTGTTTTCTCTCAAAGACACAGTGTGTGTACATACATATGATAACAACTCTGATGCTCTTTTTCCGTTTTTTTGTTTGATTTTTTCATGAATGGTCTTTTTGTACAAATAAACTATCCTATTCTTCTGTTTTCTGAAGAACTTAGATCTGCCGGATATTCTAGAAATAATTTCATGAGAAAACATTTCTAACTTCAAAACAAATTAAATGATGCTGGGATGGTGTTTTGGATTGAACTCCTTCAAACGTAAAGTTTCCCTTGGGATATAAACATGCGGTAAATAATGACTCCAAAAAACTAAAGCAAATGAACAAATAAACGGCTTCACGAAGGTTAAACCATGCAGTTACCGCTTTATTACCTTTCACGTCATGTTTTTGACAGTTCGTAGAGTTATTCAGTCTTTTAATTGGAATATTTTCGTTTCCAATTATAAATGAAACTAGTCAAAGCTTCTCTTTTGTCAGTAGAGAAAGAATGAGTTAATCCTGTCTTTCTTTACAATAATAATAATACGGAAAATACGGAACCAGAGTACGACCTACAAACGTAGGATTCGGAGTTTTTTCACCAAGAAATAGACTCTATTGCCTTGCGTCGTGGTTAGTCGGAACCATACCCATGTGTAGGATTCAGTCTGGTTCTCACTAGCGACCGACCGACCAAGCCAGCCGACGCAAGCATAAGCACAGGCGCAACTCAACGCAAGAAGAACAAAATCTTCCATCCGTTCTCTTGCGCTTGCGTCGCTTCTTGTCAGTGAGAACGTGGATCGATTTGCGTTGGCTTGCGTCTCTCTGAAGAGCCTGACTTTAGCGATTACCTTTTTTTATGTACCGAAAATTGTTGCTATAAGTTATTTTAGTAAGGCTGGTCGCAACAAAGTATCTATCTGTCCAAACGTACGTGGTCGCTACTAGGAGGTTTTTACTATTGACATCAAATGAGACAAAATCCGTCCAGTCACATGAATAAAAAAATAATTACAGCCAAACCTTTAGAAGTAGTCATTAGTACCGCCTCCTTCCCCTCGATGAAACAATCGAAAACGTCCGCTACCCGATGAAGGTTACTCTCGCCCGCCCTATATAAAGTTAGAAAAAATCTTGCAATTAATTCTTCTGTTCACTGGTATACTCCACTAAAAGTCTATGCATATTATTGTTTCAGTTTCAAGATCATTCAGACTCATCATCAAGTGATTCTGATTCAGACGATGAACGTACACAGTCAAGAAGTCCTCTGGCCAAGGCAAGTCCCCCTTTTTTCTCGTATATCTTCTTTAAAATTTTTTGGCCAGAATAGTGAGTGCGGTCCATTTATAATAAAAGCCTTGGTAATAATGTGTGAAGTTTACCGCGCGCACCCGTTCACGGTACGGTCACGGTATGGTGTAATGTCTTGTAGACAGACATCGTAGTCCTAGTGTGTGGGCCCACAGACCATATAATTAATTAACAGAATTTATAATTCCTGCCTTTTTAGGACCAACAGCCTTCGGTTCCTCAAGCGACAAGCTATAAACCCAAGAATATGAATGATATCCGCGCCCAGGTCAGCAAGGGAAGGTAGGTGTAAATCGGTTTGAAGAGAGATACATTTTAGTCATTATTACCATACCTTGATGGGTCAAATTTTAGTTGATACACCCGTATCTAAGTTTATCTAAGTTACATGCTGGTATGAGTTGTATAAATATGGAATTTTGTTTCTTCTATCTCTACAGAAAAAGGATCAACGCTGTCAAGCTTGGGTTTGGTCTGTATCGAATTGTGAAAGAAGAACAAGAACGTAAGGTAACACATTTTTTCATTTCGATTTTCTGGCTCTGTAAGATTTTATCACTTATTCCTGGATGCTTCCAGGAAACTATATCCCGAGTTTGCCTCTCTCGAAACTGTATGACCTTCCCTGGCCCAAAGCGCAGGTGAACCAGTGTTTTCTATAAATATCATGGACGACATTTATTGAACCAATCGCCTCGCGCAAGATCACGGGTCATCCTATCAGAATGCTCTGGACGTGTACCGTATCATGCAGCTGCTTTTAAGGCTCATACCGTGAATTTCCAACAGTCATACAAAAGTTGTTCTAATGTTACTAAATTTCATGGCTTTTGATTTTGTAGCAAGCTGTTGTAGACGAGGAAAGACGCAAGAAAGAAGAAGCTGCTAAGAGTGAAATGAAGCCACCATCATCTGATGATGAAGAATCTGATGACGATGACATAGATGACGAACTGAAAAGGTGAAAATTGTTAATGGACACCTTTCCGCGCCCATTATGTAGATTTGAATTTAAAAGGAAGTTTGTGAGGCTAGATCTTTAGTTATAGCGTCACCTCTCTGTGGTTCTCCACAATGCGTTCCATTTATTATTGCGGTCGACAATCTAAAACAATAGAAATTTTGCACCATCACGTGCCCACGTCCATAATACAGCTTGCCAGTTGGGTTGCCAGTGGTTAGATGGCAGAACAATAAAATCCCTTTGCTCTTAGGAATTGAATTCTTTCTTATGTAAGACGATTTTTTCGTTACTGCCATCTAACATTGCTGCCTTCACGTGATGGTGCAAAACCTTTATTGCATTAAAAGAAACTATATATTTCGTTATCATTATCAACTTCTAGTTTTGATTTCTTTTTCAGTTTGATCATACCGTTACCACCAAGTCCCACTCTCAACACTGACAGAAGGTAAATCAAAATCTTCAGTTTTAACTCACCTTCTCTTGATAGAGCTTCTCATACTAGTCAAAATGCATTTTTTAGCAATGCATTTTTTCTCATCGATAGCGAAGGGAACGCTTACTCATAACCAGAGCGTTTGACGTTAAATTGAATCATTAGAATTTTAAAAAAGATAAATTTCACGCAGGGGGAAAAGCCCTGAAGAAAACTCCCTCAAAGCACAGGAGTGAACCTGCAAGCAACTCTGCTCACTGTAATACTGGGCCGGTTTGGATTTCGAACACACGCGGACCACAGCACTGAGAGGCGCCCATTAGTAACAAACACCGCCAAGGGCATTTGATATTTTTCTCTTATTCTCTCTACTCCATTATATACACACCGAACGCATAATTTATTACTAACAAACACCGCTTTAGGCGGACTTACTTTATATTTTATACCACTCTCTCTGTTCATCAGCTTTGAAGACCATCTAGATCCAACCGAGAAGAGCGACCGACCCGACACCTCTAGTTCTACTAGCAGTAACCAACGATGGAAAAAAATACGTAAGTAAAAGGATATAATAATAGCAGGGTAGAATTCTGGGATCGGATTTTTCTCAAGAATCCGTAAATAGAAATCAGATGAATAGTCCTAAGATCCGTTCTGCTTTCTATCATTTTTACTGGAAGAATGAAGGGACTTTTAAGCAATCTCTGCTTTGCATCAAGATTACCGAATGGTTTTTCAGTCGGTGAATAGATTGTCCTTGCTTGTTTTGGGTAGCATGTAATAGCCAGTGTCTAGCAAACCTGTGACCCTTGTTTCATGATCGAATTGGAATTTAAGAGTTGACTTTCGTGGAAGGAGGAAAACCGGAGAACACGTAGCTTGGGAAAAACCCCGAAGCACAGGAGAGAACCAACAAACAACTCAAAACAACAGTCAAAATTGCCGGCATTTTGGTCGCACGAAGCCAGTTGAATTCCCGCGCAAGAGAAACAAGTCGACCGCTTACGACAATTTTGCTCTCAAAAAAAAAAAAAAAAACTCGTTGGCTAATTTTTTTAGCGAAAACAAAAATAACAATGGAGGCCTTGCGGCATGTTTATATCAAGCGCATGCTCCGTTATGCTTATAGGATCATAATGTTGACATTTATTGCCGTTCCTGTTAGATTCAACTGTCGGTGCTACACGTACGCCTGCTACTCCTACTGTAAAAATCAGTTCTGAGACGCCACCGGAATCACCTGTACCACAGGACATGGAGTATAGTCGGTATGTACCCAAACATCTAATTATATTAGCAACCAATCTCGGGCCTCTATTGGCCACTCTTTTATTAGCCCAATTTACGCATATGACGTGCGCACAATTGCACTCTATGCGCAAGTTGAGCAGGCCCGATGTTCCTTGATTTCTTATCATCAGCGTGCGCAAAACAACACGTGCGTTTGATTGGGCAGCATTTAGTCGAGCATGCGCAGAGCCGGTCTACTAACTGGTTTTTGTATTGTTCAATAGTAAGACTTTCTCAGCGCCTGTAAGTTCGAGATGCATGCCTTCATACCCATAACATTGTCTTAAAATGAACATAATTTGACTCTCTTTGATTTTATATTTTAGCTCTTCGACGGATTTTTTCGTCGCTGACCGTCGTAATGTAGTCAGCGCCCCATCAACGCGACAAAGAAGCTTCCTAGCTCCTCCTAAGTCGGCCAAGTCCGCCTCGTCACTAACCGGCCGTCGATCAAGAAAAGCACAAAGTCCTCGACCCTATTCTCCGGTATACTCTAATATTAACTACGAAGATAGCACTGATAGGTAAGTCATAGTCAAAGTAAGGCTTCTCCTTAAAGATAACGGTCCGTAGTTTTTGTTGAGGTAGTTGAGTTTTTCATGGCAGACGTCTATATATGACTACCTGTAATTCATTAGACAGAGCGTTTTTGTAATCCAATGAAATTGCGTGATGATTGCGAGCATATCTTTGTGGAGATTTTGATCAAGGATTCAGTTATCCTCCAGTCACAGACATCAGAGTTATCTAGATTCAGTGAATGCGGGAAATAAAATCGTGCAACTAATTGTTGTACTACATTGTTTTGTTGAAAGTTTTAAAAAGGCTGCTGCTCTTACTACATTGCGCGCAACAAATTTTCTTCAGGAGATTGCATTAAATTAAATTTCATTTCCTGTTTTTATAATGCAGAATAAACGTTTACCGCCAGTTATGCGCGTTGCTATGGATACTAGAGGCAATGTCACAGGATCAACAACCTGCTGTCATGCCTCCAATAACGAGCTGTTGGAAACTCAAGTAAGGAATTGTGTTCTCTAGTAATAGAACTTATGAGAAAAGGCTTGGTCAGTCTAAGAATCTAATGTAACTGAAGTCATAAAAGCAAGCATCATTCGTTGATTCTTATAGCGATGATGATGATGATCGATGACGATTGTAATGATGATGTCCTGATATTAATGATAGCCACGATAACAATAGGTGGACGTAATGTTTATAAACACTGCCATTGTGCTGTTAATGTGCCAACCATTTTAACAAAAAGGTTTTGACACTTTGCTGTATTGGATTGTCCAATAGATTTTTTGGTTGGCAATTCAAATAACAATGAACCAAAACCGAAACAACAAAAAGTAATGGTGATAAGATTAATGATGATAATGATATTCTTGTTTAGGCTTTTAAACGAAGATTCAAGGTTTATAAGAAAACGTGCAGAGAAAGATAAGACAACCGAGAAGGACTGGACGCTATTTAAACAGGATCCTAACAGGTTTACACAGGTATGACAACATCTACCTCCTCATTTTCTGATCTCTTTAAGCAAATATAACTTCATAACATACGACGTTAGCGCGTACAATAGAAACGCAACTGCATCTCAGTCACATCATGTCCATCTCAGTCACATCCCATCCATCTCAGTCACATCCCATCCATCTCAGTCACATCCCATCCATCTCAGTCACATCCCATCCATCTCATTTACATCCAATCCATCTCAGTCACATCCATCCATCTCAGTCACATCCTATCCATCTCAGTCACATCCCATCCATCTCAGTCACATCCCATCCATCTCAGTCACATCCCATCCATCTCAGTCACATCCCATCCATCTCATTTACATCCAATCCATCTCAGTCACATCCAATCCATCTCAGTCACATCCAATCCATCTCAGTCACATCCCATCCATCTCAGTCACATCCCATCCATCTCAGTCACATCCAGTCCATCTCAGTCACATCCAATCCATTAGTGTTTGAACTGCATGACGCTTGTATTGTCGCACCAATTTTTTGAATGAAGCCCAATACTGTTATTTAGCGTTCAACGAGTAGACGAGGAACAAGACGCATTTCCATCCATCCCAACTTTCTCCAACGCCTCTCCAACACGGGTAGCTCTGGAGGTTCCAATCCTCGACCAAATATACCAGTAATCAGGCTGTCTCCTGGAGAAATGTCCAGATCACACAGAGGAAGTGTGGTGGGGGAACCAACAACTGCGGCAGCCCACGTCGAGTTCGATGCTTCCAGCCATCGAAATGGAGACGATATTTGCGTGGAGAATCCAACCTCAGAGAATCCAAAAATTCGTAAGTGTCTCGATAAATTCAATGAACTACTTCGACGATACGTTGGCCACCTTGCCAAGAGGCAAAACAAAACAAAGATGACGGAAAACATATAGAGTTTCATGTGTTTGTCTTTCTTTTATGGGTAAAGGTGACTGATGTGGATGTGAGCTTTTAATATGTATCGACGTCATTACTGTAACAAAGCTTTATTTGACCCCTGGATGCCCCATAATGCCTTGCGATACAAGATGGCCAACGTATTGTCGAACTAGTCCAATGTAGTATTCCGTCTTTGGAAATTCATTTGGAAATTTTTGTATCACGAGCTAAAAAAACACGCTACGTTTAAATATCGTCTGACATTTTATTTATTAACTTGGGTCCCAGAGATCTCTCACACCAGCGCTTCGTACCGTAAGGTTCTCGGTGTCTGCGCGCCCCACTAGAAAGAGATATCTTGCACCACCTTTGTCGAATATCTCTCAAATTGTCTTCATGTATTTCTCTATCTTTGTTACTTTATTAACGTTGAAATGCAAGAAGTATAGGAATCTTTCATTTCCATCTCTCGACGTTTCTGGCTCTATTCGCTCTATTGAAATTTGGACTGAACAGAGGCTTTGCACCATCACGTGATGGCAGCCATGACAGGAGGCAGGAACAATTGAATTTCGTCTAATCCATTATCGATCTGAAAGGAGTTTACTAACACTATTTCTATAACTTTGATTAGCTGATGACGTAGCCTCGGTTTCCTTCAACGAGCCAGTCATACGAGCAGTCAGCGCTCCACCTCCTGCCCAAGCCTCACCTCCTACTAATGGTTCACCAGCCGAGAAGAAATCGAAGCTGCAAAGACAGAAATCCTTCACCGTTACAACTGTTTATACACCACCAGCCAACGCTAGCCGAGCTTTTCAGAAAATACGAGCCAAGAATCGAGCAGCTAAAGCGTTTAAGAGCTCTTTGTCGGTAAGTATTTCTGTGTGGTATTCAATCCTGTTTCGTTGTGTTTTTAATTCTATTCAGTGGCGGGATCCGGGGGGGGGGGGGGGGGGTCGAAGGGGTCCACGGAACCCCCCTTGAAGGTTTGATCTTTTAGGTAATAGAAATATGTCTTATATAAATTTTGCTTAAAAGTATCCACAAAGATAATGTTGAACACGAAATGATAGATATTTGCTGTTATAATGTTGAATTTACATTTAAGTTCCGTTACTAGATAGTAAATTAGGTGATTAGAGCCAATTTTTTTGTCAAACATCGACTAAACAAAAGAGAATTATACCCAGTTTAAAAAACGGAATCCCCCTTTGAAAAATCCTGGATACGCCACTGTGTTATATTATTCTTTGTTTGTTTTTGTTTGTTTGTTTGTTTGTTTGTTGTTCTTTTTGTTATTATCTAGACTTGTTGTAACCTTTAGGCGCATATACAACATATTAAATTTTAACGATTCTTTAGCAAAAAGAACTTGATAAGCTCTCTGGAGGACAAGAAAATCAACAAACTAGAAGAGACTCACGCGTCAGCGCCTGGGTCCAAGCTACAGGTAAGTCACGTGGTAGCTTATTCCCTAGAACCCAGTCTCCATGTTCCTGGTTTTACTCTCGCTCAATGGTTTCATTTTTTCGTTTATTAGTGCTTTTATTTGTTTTTATCTTATGTGTACTGACATTGTATTTTGCTTATTCTTATAGGTGCTATCAATGCAAAGAGGTAAGCAAGAAGCTTTTTTGACGAATTTTTTCATAGAAATGCTTATGGTTATGTGCTTATATATAAGCGCTTATGCTTAGAAAGAACCCTTTTAAATGGCGTAAAAAACTTTCTTGGGGTTTAATTCCCTTTAGAGTAAGATTCTTCGTTTGAGTTGTTTCCATATCTATATGTCGTCTTATGCACAACCGTTAAACAAGGAAATGATACTCTAGGGAATAATATGTAGCGTTGAATGGTAAAACTTTACGCCCCAAATTTCAATACTCTCTTTCACAGTTCCCTGCGCCACTTTGAAAGGCACGGTTACCTTTCAAAATGGCCGCCGTATCGTTGAAGTAGTCCATTGTGCTTATTTATGTTACTTACAATTCCCAGGTTCGCTGCTGCTGCGATCGCTGCATTTGGCACCATCACTTTGGATCATCACGTAGACAAAGTACCTGTGGAAATGAAGTCCAAGTTTGAAGAAGTAGCAGAAGAGAAAGCATTGGTGTTACATGATAACCTAGAGATCAGAGACAGGTAAGCTGGAAGCTGGTCGAGTTCAGTGGGGTGTTCTTATATTGTATCATTATATTTGTCAAACCCACAAACCGGCAACCTCTGGGCTGATCTAAGTCAGGGCATGACTAACTCACAGATATTACCCTGAAACAACCGCTGGACCGATCTAAGTCAGGGCACGGCTAACGCACAGATCAAATCCTGAAACAACCTCTGGGCTGATCACAGTCAGGGCACGGCTAACTCAAAGATTTAACATTAAAACGACCTCTGGGCTGACCAAAGTCTGGGCACGAAAAAGGCGTGTACTGACTTAGATCAACCCCCAAACTGCTACGTTTCAGGGTTCCTCCTTTCGCAAAAGCTAAACTTATCTATACTATATTCTATTTCTTGCTGAACAGAAATCGTTTACAGATTCTAGAACGGAAACTGATGTGTTTAGAGATGTTCAATAGCATGTATAAAGCACTGGACAAAATGAGGTCCAAGAGTGTAGTATTTGATGACGAGACAAATGAAGAAATGAGACAACGAGTCAGTGAAGAATGTAAATGGTAAGTAAACAAAATCATTGTGATTTGCGCTCACCACTACGTTTCTGTATTGACCCCCAGGGTTAGATCCAGGGGTGGTGAAGGGGCTGGCTAGCCACACCCTTTTTGCTCAATATTCTCAGTATTATCCTTAGTAATGCACCCCCTTTTCCTCGCATTCCTGGTAAAACCTTTGTAATGGTTTCCCATCTTTTAAATTCTTGGACCCCTAAAATATATCGCGATTTCCCTGAGTTTGATTGAGGAGAGACGCCAGTATAAACCCGTATTGTCGGCCCAGAATATACTTCTTTGACAATGCAGCGGCCATCTTGAATCGCAAGGCATTATGGGTCGTCCAGAGGTCAAAACAAAACAGAGATGCGGAAATGTATGACGACCTAGCGATATTTGAGAAGTTTCCTCAGTTTTAGAACAGTGAATTTTTTTAAAAATTCATGTCTTGTCAAATTGTCTTGTTGTGAACCGTTAATGTCAATCGATGCCACGTCATTAATGTAACAAAGCTTTGTCTTTTTGCCCCCTAGATGCCTTGTGATTCAATATGGCCGCCGCATTTTCGAAGTAGTCCATTACCTCTGTTCTTTTTGTTCGGATCGTTAGACCAGTTTTGGCCCGTTTGATAATTCGGCTCAATTCAATCAATCCATCGCCCTGTTTAATTATTATATCGTTATATTCGTGCAGGTACAAGGACTTGATTGATAATTTGCCTGAGGAAGTCAAGGATGATCTATGCTGTACACTGGTGTTAAACAAGCTAGCAAGTTATGGTTCGGTAAGTAATCTTTACAACTAATACCATGGGATTTTATCAATATTTAGCTAGATATTGCTGCTAGAGTTAATCAGAGTATCTGTACGTTTTGGGCCTAATGACACCATAAGAACACTAAGAACAAATTACAGCACGAGACTGAATCACGATATCAAAAAGTGTCAAATCACAGTCGTCACTGTAAATAATCTGCTAGATCATCCGTGAGCGTGACGGTTAATTAAAATCATCAAATGGTACTACAGATGAATCTATAACCTGTCGGGTTTCATGCGACACGGTTACATAATAGTCATCACGCTTTTCACAGTCATACAAAATATGTTCCATAAATCCGTGGGCGTGGTGTTAACATCAATGATGGTACAGCGGGTGAATCGATAACCTGTCGAATTTTATTCGACACGGTCACATAACAGTCGTCAGGTTTTTTATAATTACAGTCCTACATACAAAACCTGTTCCATAAATAATTGGGCGTCGTATTAATATCGTCATAGTACGAAGCAAATGCATCGGATGAATCGATAACCATTCGCATTTCATTCGACACCATCACATAAAATGCGTCACGTTTTGCACATTCCTACATACAAAACCTATTCCATAAATCAATAGGCGTTGTATTGATATCGGGTAAATCGATAAGTCGTTGGAACTTAATCGATAACCAATCTGACTAACAACAATTTCAGCTCGAAGGAAGAAAGATCAGCTCAAGTCAATTCATCAAAGTTTTATCAACCCTTCGCGTATGGGAGATCTGCTCACCAGATATCAGTGCTGCGATAGAGGTAAAGAATTATTCAATGAGCATATATTTATTTTTTAGTTATTACGGAATGGATTTACAGACATTAGTATCATATTTTGCCCATGAGCCCTGACTAGCCTCACTTTCCGCAGCTGATCTGAGAAAATATATTAGCCCATCAAAATCAAGAAAATTTGCAAAACTGAGTTGTCACTTTTCTCTTGAGATTTTGGATTTCTAGGCCACCAAATGACAAAAGTCACCTTGCTTATAAGTGCTTGATAACAGTGACACAAAATTCATATTTTATTGCAATTATTTTTCTTTGGCCAACTTTCGCAGACTTCTTGACACCTCGGTTTAGCATTGACGTCATTTATACGTCACTATTTCATATCAGCTGGTTGGTGTCGTTCACTATTCTCGTCATCACTACAAGTACTAACACTATAATATTGCTATAATATCTTCTTTCTATTGACATGTTTCATTTCTCTTGGAGCATTAAATTTGAAAATATGTAAATAAGAGGCGACCATTTTTTAAAAGGATATATTGTATCTGATCATATCTTTTGTTTTGCAGTTTGTACGAGAAAAAGTTGTAGAGATGTCAGAAGAGGATTACGAAGAATGGTTCCACGTGACTTTCCCGCAACCTAAACGCGCAGCCTCTGCACCGCCCTCCAGATCCAGTGCGTTCAGATACTAAAGTTTTATGTTTGAGCCTATTAGACATATGACGTCGGAAGTACATGGTATTGCTATGTGCGCACATGAAATGATTTTCGAATTATTATGTTTTATAAGATAATTTTATATAAAAGATTGTATGCAAAAATTTGAATAAATGATAAATGTTACTTAAATTTTCTCCACTCCACTTAACTCCTCTCCACTCCACTGCACTCCTCTCCACTTCACTCCACTCCACTCCACTCCTCTCCACTCCACTGCACTCCTCTCCACTTCACTTCACTCCACTCCACTTCACTCCACTCCACTCCACTCCACTCCACTCCACTCCACTCCAATCCAATCCAATCCAATCCACTCCGCTTCACTCCACTTCACTCCTCTCCACTTCACTCCACCCCACTCCACTCCACTCCACTCCACTCCACTCCACTCCACTCCACTCCACTCCACTCCACTCCACTCCACTCCACTCCACTCCACTCCACTCCACTCCACTCCACTCCACTCCACTCCACTCCACTCCACTCCACTCTGTTTTCATTTTTCACTCTCCTCTTCGTCGCCACATTGGTCCATTAAGTTCTCTCTTTTTCACGGCTTTTTATAAGCTTTTAATTTTATAAGCTGTTTGTGGATCATGATGCACTCGATCACTTTGTGTGTTTTCTACTCTTTCTTCTCATTTTTTATTCTAGATTGTCTGTTAACATTCAGATGAAAAGATCTATGGGCGGTGACTTTCATATTATTTTGCTAATGGTTTAAAATAATATAATGGTAGCTTATGGCTTTAAAACTTACTTGCTAATCTATTTTGATTTGGATAATGGATTTTTTTAAATTAGTTCAATTAGTTAGCCAAAATTCAGCGACGACTGATCGGATGTTCAATGCTTTGTTTAATCTTCGCCAACAAAAACATGCGAGATTCGTATACTATCGCTACAAAATGATATAAGCGTTAAAGCCGACAAAAAAAACGGATATTAACCTTAACATGTGATGTGAAAATCAAGATACCAAAAATCTAAAAACCTAATAATAGAATTTACAAATTAAATAAAATGGCTAAAAGTATTACCAAGATATCTCTAATCCTATTTCTTAATCAATAATTCATCGCAAATATATGATTAACCAAATGAATAGATAAGATATTTAAGAATTACAATTCAAATAAGATTGCTTGGCTATAAGAAATCTCTATTCGTATTTATTTTAAACTATTGCATTGTTACTTATATAAATAACTAATATAAACAGACGAAGAGTATCGAAAATATTAAGTAATTTATGTAATTAATAACGAAAACCTTTTTTCCGTATTTCCTATCATAACTGCTTCTTTATTAAAAGAGAGGAGGATATTTCTTGATCGAGAAGTGAGGAAAATTGCAGAATTCAAACTACATCTACTAAATAAGGAAAAGACAGAATCGATGAGCAATTCTCGGATCAATCCAAACCTCTCAGATTAAATTCTGTCATTGTCATCGAAAATATTTGACTAATTTAAATTAATTTAGCAACGTTCTCCCATATCAGACGATCACATGTCATCTGTTTTAGGACTTTCCAAAGAAATCACTCGTTAAGGGTATAGCTAGGGAGTAACGAAATGAGACACTGCATGCGCACAAACTAAGTTATTAGAGAGTTTTAGATTTACGTTCACGGCAAAACGTGAAACGTCAGTTGACCAGTAAAAAATTCTTTTAAATTACTGAAAAAGAATCGCAAAAAAGTCCAAGTAGTAGAAAAACAAAAGAGTATTTGCGTATGGTGAGAAGGTTTGTAAAAGGTAAAGTAAAATAAAGGAAAACTATGAAAATGTGGTCACATTTGCCGTTTGCGGGGAGAAGAAAAAGTCAATCTAAAACTCTCTAATATCATTTGAAATGCAAGAAAAACACCAATCAATAAATCTGTCCTTGATTCAGTTTTTTAAAAAAACTTCTCTTTCTCACTTTGTATTCATATTTTATTTATGATTGATAGGGTTGAATTTGGAGTTCCTGAAATGCCAGTTGGCTATTTTCCATGTTTTTGATCCATAAATTGACATCTCGTTGTTCATGCTGCTTGAAAGCTACAGGTGACTTTCACTGGACGAATATTTCAAATAAAAGCTTATGTTACACCTGCTTAGTATCATTATCAATTTACCAATGATATGCAATCGCGGCGTTTGAAGTTAAGGATGACCTATCTTTTAAAGTGATCTTTTACTGAGTCAAGAATACTTACCGCACTTTCTTGTTTTGAGATCTAAAAAGTACGTACTTCAAACATTCGCAAATTAACTGGGTTGATTGAAAAGAATGTCTGTGTTTGTTTTTTTGGATTTACGCATCCGGCTTTTGATAAAAGAAGCTTAGAACTCGAACGGCAAAAAAATTTCTAGGCAACGCTTTATCAGTCGATTAATTTGAAAGCCAAAGACAACAAGAATGAATATCAGCCAATTTTACAAAAACATCAGCGATGCTGTTTCCTTAACATCAAGAAACGGAATGAAAAACGAGTCATTTCTTGCACCCTACACGAAAACCGGCTCACGAGGAGTATTTGATGTAATAATTGGTGTTATATTTATCATTCTCTGTCTGACGGGAATAATGGGCAATTCTCTTACGTTCCGAGTTATCTGGAAGACTGAAACACTTCACTCGACAACAAATTTTCTTTTCGCGAATCTCGCACTGTCAGACTTTTTGACTTTGGTGTTCGGGATCCCGAATGCTGTCGCACTTGAAGTTGGCAACCATCCCGAAGGTTTGTTAGGAACTTGGCTTTGTAAGTTTGTAACGGCTGGGAACGAGATTGGTATCATGAGCACATCATCGGTGCTTACACTTTGTTTACTTGCTGTTGAGCGATACAACGCGATTGTAAAACCAATGGCAACGAACAGACGCTTAACCACTAGTAATACAAAATATGCTTTGACTTTGATTTGGATTTTAGCGACCATTCTTAACATTCCTCTTTTTGTACGAAGTGCGTTCAATGACAAAAAGGGCTTTTGCGATTACGGCTGGAGCTTAAAGCAGGAGCTAACGTATATCTTCGTTCTCGGGTTTTTGTTGGTCGTTATTCCTTCAGTGATCATAATTTTCTGTTACGTGGCTATCATCAAAGAGATGTATTTTTCAAACTCAGTGAATCCCAACCCTACAACCCAAGACGAGGACGCTCGCAGTAGACGCAAGATTCTAATCATCCTTTTGGTAGTTACCACATTATTCTTGGTTTGTTTCGGAGCGTTTTCGATTACTTGGCCACTGAAGATCTCGGGAGTGGCGAGTCAGTCTGCATACAATCTCTCTGTTCAGTGTCTATTCGTGCAGTCTTGTATCAATCCGATTATTTACGCTTTTCAAAGTACAAACTATAGAAGAGCTTTGATAAATCTTTTAAAGTGCTGTAGAGATGTACCAGAATTCGAACAACGTTCAAGCAACAACATTCGCATGGCAGAAACCTCTCTACCGCAGAACTTGTGATCCCAGAAAAACTACTGATGTTACAGAGGTGTGAACCGGCTCTCACTGCCAGTCACAGACAATCTCGATGCCAATACGAGGATCCAAGAAAAACATGGAGGCTCATTAATGAGCTGCAAAATCGTCAACGCAAAGTAACCAAAATGTGGAAATCGAACACTAAGTTCTGCATTAGACATTGCCGAGTCGTTTAACTCCCATTTCGCTAATATTGGTATTGATTTAGCCCGTGAAATATCTAAAACTACAATTGAAGCGCTAAGTTTTTTAAAACCAACCGAAACAAAATTCTTATCTAAAAAGATTGACGTTCAAACTGTCCTTCAGTTAATAAGTAGGATTGACGGCAAAAAAGCAACAGGGCTTGACAGAATTTCTTGTAAACTTCTCAAAATGGCTGCTGATATTGTGACACCATCGTTAACAGAGATATTTAATAAATCAATTTCAGTGTTTTTCCGACTGAATGAAAATTAGCAAGAGTAACGCCTGTTTTTAAAAAGAGTTCCAAGTCTGATATGAATAATTATCGCCCAATATCTGTCATCCCCGTAGTTGCTAAGATTTTTGAAAAAAAAAAAATGATCAATTGTATGCATATCTTTATAACAATAACTTGTTAACAAAATGTCAATCCGGTTTTCATTCACTACATATCACATTAACAGCTCTACTTGAGGCTGCTAATAGCTGGTGTGTCAACACAGACAAAGGCTTTCTAAATGGCGTGGTACTTATTGATCTCAAGAAAGCTTTTGATACTATCAAACACGAAATTGTCATCCGGAAGCTGGAATGTTATGGAGTTGAAGAAAGAGGATTAAGTTGGTACAAATCGTATCTAAGCGATAGAACACAGCATTGCTATACAAATCATCTGCTGTCTGGTCCTCGACCTATAACTTGCGGAGTTCCTCAAGGATCAATACTTGGTCCTCTGCTCTTTTTAAAGTGCAAATGAACCCTTTGACAATACATTCAGTACTGGTTCTGCATAAAGTAAATAGTTGATTGGTAAAATATTTCTTGATTTAAGTGATGCGTCTCTAAGTTATGAAGGTTTATACTTCCAATATGTAAATGATGGTGACGTCAGGTAAGTATTTGAGTGTTTTTGTTGTAACTAGTAATACTAAATGCTGGCCATTTTGAAAATAAAAATTTTAAATAGCTTTCATGTAAACCATGAGTAAAATAATGATGCTTTTTAAATACTGTATCTATGAACCAGTTCGATTTTGTATATTTAATTAAGCCTTAATAGACGTCACGCTCATTAGCATATTGAAAGTATAAACCTTCATAACTTAGAAACGCATCACTCAAATCAAGAAATATTTTACCATTCAACTATTTACTTCATGTAGAATCAGTACTGAAAGTATTGTCGAAGGGTTCATGTGCACTTTAATATACATAAATGATTTACCGAATTGTCTTACACAAGGTATACCTAGAATGTACGCTGATGACACAAATATTAGCTATGCAGGCTTAACAATGAATAATCTTCAAACTCAAATTAATTTAGAACTTCAAAATATCCATACCTGGCTTAGAGCTAATAAATTGAGCTTAAATATTGCTAAAACCGAATTCATGATTATTGGCTCACGCCCGAAAAGCTACAAAATCAAAGAGATAGTACCATCACCTTACAAGTAGATAATGAACAAATAAAAAAGGTTGATAATACTAAATCTCTTGGAGTGTACATAGACGACACCTTGTCATAGAAAATCCATATTAGTGAAATCTCAAAAAAGATTCCCTCGGGAATTGGTGCACTCAAGCGAGTCAACACACTGCAATAACAATATACAAGGCTTTAATTGAGCCACACTTTGATTATCGTAGTTCTGTTTGGGATGGACTATCTCAGCAATTTAGTGGTAATTTGCAAAAACTATAAAATCGTGCAGTCAGAGCTATCACTTGCTCGGGCTATGATACTAGTTCAGAATTATTGCTCAAAAGACTCGAATTAGATAAATTACATATTAGAAGGAGCAAACAAAAAGCTGTCATATTATGTACAAGTCTCTGAATAGTCCCACGGCCAGCTACTTAAGAGACTTGTTCACCATGAAAAATACTCCTTATCAATTTAGAGAATCCGACAACAAGGTTAATGTTCCTAAACCTTGAACTGACTACTGTAAGTGTAGCTTCAGCTACAGTGGCTCTGTGTTATGGAATGGATTGTCATTGACTTGAGAAAGTCAAAGTCTCTCAATCATTTTAAAAAAGGACTTGACAAATTTTATTCGTTATCAGACTCCCACACGGCAAACAGGTAAACCAGTTTTAATTTTAACTTATTTGAATTTAGGATGTAACTGATGTTTTAAC
This sequence comes from Actinia tenebrosa, assembly GCF_029948245.1. Lineage (NCBI taxonomy): Eukaryota > Metazoa > Cnidaria > Anthozoa > Actiniaria > Actiniidae > Actinia > Actinia tenebrosa. Next base: position 24,021,096 of record NW_028292569.1, on the reverse strand, counting down.
CGTGTATAAATAAAGTTTTCTGTCAGTCTGTCTGTCTGTCTGTCTGTCTGTCTGTCTGTCTGTCTTATCTACAGAACCTTTGATCCCAGATGTACTGTTGATGTTACCGAGGTGCGTACCTCTTACATGCCAGTCACTTGTCTACAGCAGAACCTGTGATCCCAGATGTACTGTTGATGGTACAGAGGCTAGGTGTGTACATCTTACATGCCAGTCACTTGTCTACAGCAGAACCTATGTTCCCAGATGTACTGTTGATGGTACAGGGGAGTTGTACCTGGCTCTCACATGCCAGTCATGATGAACTTTTAATGGTACAGAGGTGTACCTCTCACGTCACATATACAGTATATAATTTATTACGTTTGTAAAATATGATAGCTGTTTATAAATTAGTATTTACTACACATTCATAACTTATTATGCGGTCTCTACAGTAATTAACAGATAAAACAGCAAAAACACTTCTTGAGTGCTTACGGCGCTTCCTAAGTGCTTTATCAATGAAAGGAGCACGCAAAAAGCTGTTTTATTCGTTTTATTATATAGTTATTAATTATATTTCGGTATTGAATTTATTTAGGCAAAAATAAAGACGGTCGCAGGATGTATAGCAGCACTTTGCGCGCGCAGATGGCGTCAACACTCTGTTTCGTTCACTATTAAAGCACAGTTTACGACCAATCAGCGCGCGCGTACTATTCCAACTATATAATAAATGGTCATATGTAAGCATGAGCCAAAACTCTATTTACTTCATTGGTATATGTATAATCAGTTGTCTAAACGAATTAGTAATTAAAAGTTATCAGTAAGCTTACATACATCAGTAAGCTTAAACTTTTGAATGTCGTTTAGGCATTGGATATTTCTCATATGTTTATTTTAGTAGCAACCACGTGGTTAGATTAATTTTTCTATTTTCCTTATCAACATCGTAATAATAATAATAAAACATGTCCCAAACTTTAAATCGTGATTTTTGAATCTAAATTCTGAATTTTGTAGCTTCATCCCATTACCGTTCCCAGATCATCCTCCTCGGTTTTCGTTCCTCCCCGTCAGAGGCTCTGAGAAACCCTACAACCGGAAGCAAGGAATATTGCGACCACGTCCTCACGGCGCATGCTCGAACTCTTTCCAAGACAAGCAAAGACAAGCATGGACAAGCCTTTGGCTTTGTGAAATCTACAAATGGCGAACAAAACATCTATTTGTCTTCGATAATGCAATCAAAAAGTAGATCTATTGTTCTTCTTAAAAGCCAATCAAATTGCGATAATTTGTAGGTTTTCCCAGAGCCTCTGACGGGGAGGAACAACAACCGAGGAGGATCTGGGAACGAGAATAAGCTTCATCCTGGATCGCAGAAAGCTTTTTAGGCCAATCAATTCGCAGCTTTTATCCAATGTTTATAATTTAATTATCATAACTAAGGCCTAGGGCAAACGTCGAACTTTCCATGCACCGAACTTAATTACATCAAAGAATGCCGCCTCATTATCGGTGCATGGAAAGTTCGACGTTTGCCCTAGCTATAGGCCTAATACGTTTTTGTTAAAGTTGATTTAAATTTGATCTTTTTTTTTTTTTTTTTTTTTTTGAAAACATAACATTGGATATCGCAAATGTTTTACCCTTTATAATTGTGTGGCCATCCTCCAATAGATATTTTGTGACTAATGATTTGCTATAGGTGCCACTCAGGGTAAGACTATCGTTCTACAGCTAGGTTTTTACTCTTGTTATTTCTCTTGGTCACTGTTCAAACACCGCGAACAATGACCAAGAGGAATATACAGGGACTGCACGCAGTCTAAACATTGCTGAAGTCGATTTATCGCACCCTATGACGTAATGTAAATCGAGAAAAGACAAGGTAATGCCTCGTCACGACATGTCCCTTTGATGTTAGTGTCAACATGGACTCAAAACAAAGCGCAATAAGCTTCAGACCACGTCAAACCCAAACAAAAAATGGTTTTCTACGGAAGTCGACTCAGTCGTTATTCTTGTCGAGTGTATGTCTTGTTCTTTGTGTGGTGATGTTCGCGAGGAATGAAATTATGTTCAATGAGTTTCGTGAACAGGAAGCTCGAGTAAGACAGCTTGAAGACAAGGTCCATCAACTGATCAACACTGGTAAGAAAACTCAACTCACAATCACGATATGAATTTTATTTTAATTGATGGCTACTGAAAAATGTCGATAGAGATAAGTACATGCATGGATTATTTCCATCTTGAGTAAGCTTATGGGAGCGAGCGTTGCGTGACGACACTAATAGCGGCTGCGTAGGAGACTAGAGTAAGGTTTAATAGGACGTTTGCATGATGGCGTCATTTGACTCCCACTACCAAGATGCTTCGCGAATTTTCGTTCTTATTTAAATTTGTATTTCCTCATGAGAATAATAAGACAATTGGTGCTAATTAACTGAACAAGAGAAAGTGTGCAAGGGAGTCTGGTAGTAGAGGTCAATGACGCCATGCATCAGGCAAACGTCCTATTAAGGAAGGACGCATCTAGGCAAAGCGTATTACAGGGCATAAGTGACAGCAATCACTGTCAAGCTTGCATGAGTCGTGCAGCTAGCTAGTGATACAACCGGTATCTTGGCAACCAGTGTACAGGGGGAGAGAGATATGGGGAGATTTTTCTTTGTTCTTAAGTTATTTATAGCAGTTTTTCTACTTTCTATATCAGTGCATGTACAACAACCAATCGTACCTTGACCTCCCTACTAAATAGAAGAGTACAGGAAGTTATACTTAAGTTCATGAACGAGTCTAATGCCAATTTTCTACCTACAGGCAGACAGCCATCCCAGTCACGTGATTCAAGCCTATATCCATCAGCGCGCAGAGAACGCCGGGAAATTACCAAAAAGATCACCTTGGATGATGTGCGTCAAGAAACACTTCGTCAGATCGTGTCCCTCAATAATACACAATATTGCCCCTTTAGAAGCTGTGCAGGAGCTAAAGGATCCAGGGGTCCTTCAGGACCCATGGGGAGAAGGGGCCCAAGAGGCAGCCATGGTAAAAGGGGACGAACTGGACCAAAAGGTCAATAATTATTAATGCGATTAATATCAATATCGTCATTAATGATCCCAGCACAAAGATTAAGATTTTCTTTGTCTAATATAGGTCCGCCAGGATCTATGGGTCCACCCGGTCAACACGGTAAGCGAGGGATGATGGGATTGCCTGGGCCAAAAGGTCCAAGAGGTCCTAAAGGAGAGAAAGGAGAGAAAGGAGAGAAAGGAGACAAGGGAGATCCTGGCATGTCAATCTCTGCACCCAACGCCATCGTATCGCCTACTCGTCTGACTGTCCAAGTTAACCAATCAGCAGAGTTTATTTGCTCTGCCACAGGCAACCCAAAACCCGAGTTGTCATGGCAACAAGATGGGAAAGAGCTACCTTCTCAGTGGAATACTACGAAGACAGGAAGGGTAATAGTGAAACACGTTCAGTACAGTGATGCAGGGAACTTGACGTGTGTGGCTAAGAATGTCTTGGGAACTGATCATCAGGATGTCATGCTCGTCGTGCAGGGTAAGAAATTCTACCTGGGGGTCAAAGCTTGAGAAAGATATTCATGAATGAGAACGAGAAATTCTTTTGTTTTGACGACCAGATCAATACAACGGATCAACAGTAACTAACACAGCATTTCATTATCTCTAGCGGTTGTACAAATAGTCTATCAGTTGGTAACTCTTTGTTCAATTCCTTTTCCTCAGGTCCACCTGTATTTAAGCTGACACCAAGAGCTTCGTTAACCGCATTTGAATCCTGTGACGTCACTATGACGTGTACAGCGTATGGTAATCCTTACCCTGTGGTAAGGTGGACTAGACCACTACGATCCCTCCCTGTTGGTAGCACAGTACTTTCTAATGGGACAATAATTTTACGAGGTCTAAAGACCAGAGACAGTGGGACATACGTATGTGAAGCGATTAACAAGTTTGGGGTCTTGAGACATTTGATCATATTCTACGTGTACCACTCTACTTCGTCTGGTACGTACTCTTAGTCTTTTTAGCATAGTAGGGAAAGGTCAAGAATCTCCCCTCCCCCGTCCCCACAGGATCAACACACGAGAGAAGACAGATTTCATTGACTTTAAAATCAGTTGCAATAGATTTGAATGGAACAGTTGAGAAAAATCTTTCAGAAATTGAAAGCATTCAAGAATAATTTTCTTGGAAATGACCCAAAGCCGCGCTGGGTGAAAACAATCAAGGCTGTATGTGACAATTAATGTTGTTGTTTTAAAGTGAAATCAAATTGGGAAACGATCTTTGATTTTGAGGATGGTGGGAAGGCTGGATGGACACTCACAGGAACAGTATTTAAGAACCAACCAACATATGGAGATAACTCCGCCGCCAGGGGACGTGATCCATCAAACCTTCAAGGTAACTGGTGGATAGGAGGGGTTGAAGACCGGCGCGATGCTTCCCAGCCAAGTGGGAAAATACAAGGAGATCAACCCACAGGAACGATGACGTCACCCCCTTTCATCATACCGGGCTTCAAACTCAGATTCCGGATTGGCGGAGGGTGCACTCTGCAACATCAACGAGCTGAGCTTTTGATTGGAGGAAACGTTATAGCTCAAGCAAAAGGAAAATGCGCTGAATTCATGGATACACAATACTGGGATGTCAAATGCTACCGAGGACAAACCGCGCAGATTCGATTGGTGGATAATTATAGTGGGGGGTGGGGTCACATAAACTTTGATTATCTTGAAGGGCAAGTCATAACGGATCCTTAAAATGAAGGGAATGTAAATGAAAAGAATCGAATAACATATTATTTGCGTAAAAGGGGCTTAACTCTGATTAATTAAACTCTTTCATTCTCAAAATTGGTAATGTCTATTTTTTGAGTTCAAGTCCAGCGGAGGAAGGAAGGATGAGGCTGCACAGACAGCCAAGTAACTTCCCCTCGGACCCGACTGAGGATAATGTGGAGTGCAATACTATTCCTGTAGACTTAGCTACCCATGACTTCTGTCCTTTCTGTGACGTCATGGCAATGGATATATAAACCGAGATAAAAACTTTAAAACATCGTGTATCGTGGTCTTTATCAGAATGGCAGACACACAACAAATAGAAAACGCGAATGTCACCAAGAAGGGAGGAAAGTGTATTCGACAGTCGACTCAGTCGTTGTTCTTGTCGAGTGTGTGTCTTGTTCTTTGTGTGGTGATGTTTGCGAGGAATGAAATTATGTTCAATGAGTTTCGTGAACAGAAAGCTCGAGTAAGACAGCTTGAAGACAAGGTCCATCAACTGATCAACACTGGTAAGAAACTAAACTCACAATAATTGAATATCTAGATCATCTATTGTACTTGTGATGCCAACGCTTTTATTCTTGTATGTTTAGCATTAACTATTAGAACCTATGAAAATATTTTGGATTTTAATTGATGTGTTTTTAATTTGGATATTATGTGAGAATACGTCCTGACAAAAACATTGCCATCAATGACCTTGAAATTGATAACTATACTTAACCACAGGTAACCCAAACTTACGCTTTTCATGTTATATTTACGGAGATATTGCATATGCGTCAAAAAATCTGAGAAAGTTGACAATCTATGTATACACTCAGACTCTTAAAATATATCTGCATTTCTTTTCAGTCAAAGACCAACAGCTTCATAGTCCAAATAGTGTAAACATGAATCAGCATACGAGAAGCAGACGCCACGAAATTACATCAAAGATTACCATGGACGACGTGCGTCAAGAAACACTTCGTCAGATCATGTCTCTCAATAATACAATACATTGTCCCTTTAGGAGTTGTGCAGGAACTAAAGGACCCAGGGGCCCTCGAGGACCCATAGGGAGAAGGGGCCCGAGGGGCAAACAAGGTAAAAGGGGACCAACTGGACCAAAAGTAAATACTATTAATTATTATTAATACCAATAACGTCATTGTAGATCCCAGCATTAAGCTTAGGAATATTTTTGATATAATGTATATGTCTAATATAGGTCCGCCAGGATCTATGGGCCCACCCGGTCAACGCGGTAAGCGAGGGATGATGGGATTGCCTGGGCCAAAAGGTCCAAGAGGTCCTAAAGGAGAGAAAGGGGAGAAAGGAGACAAGGGAGATCCTGGCATGTCAATCTCTGCACCCAACGTCATCGTATCACCTACTCGTCTGACTGTCCAAGTTAACCAATCAGCAGAGTTTATTTGCTCTGCCACAGGCAACCCAAAACCCGAGTTGTCATGGCAACAAGATGGGAAAGAGCTACCTTCTCAGTGGAATACTGCAAAGATAGGAAGGGTAATAGTGAAACACGTTCAGTACAGTGATGCAGGGAACTTGACATGTGTGGCTAAGAATGTCTTGGGAACTGATCATCAGGATGTCATGCTCGTCGTACAGGGTAAGAAATGAGTGTAGCTGAGTATCATCATTTTGTAAGTGTACATTAACATACAAACTCCTTCTTAATACAAGGGGTATGAGTTTAATGGAATGGGTTTTCCTTGTCAAAATATAGTTTAGTTAGCAATTAGTCCGAACAAATTAGCCCTAGCAGCGGAACACCCCCATTTATGCAAAAATAGGCCCTTAATAGATGCATCTTGACATGTGTACAGAGTCGTTGTCTATCACAACATGATGTGTAATAAAATGGGGCCTCCCCCCTTCCCAAGTGATTGGTCGTTAATGGTAAAACGTACAACACTAATGCAAGGTTTAGGGAGGCAGCATGGTCGAGTGGTCATAGCGTCGGTCTCGCAATCCGGTGGTGCCGTGTTCGAGTCCCGCTGTGACCACTAGCTGAGACTGTATTGGTCCCGATTCCTGATTAGTTCAGATTCAGTTTCTCGACCATGCTCGTGAATAGCCCACTGGTTTGCCTCCTTGCCAGTTGGGATTCTTAACACACTTTATGTTTCTTTGTTCATTCATTTCAGTTTCATTAATTTATTGTAGGAGGGCCATAATGTAAACTACTGGGCTACCAGTAATTTATGGCACCCTCGTTAAATAAAGTTAATTAATTTATTTTTTGGTTACCGCATCACATTATAGAACGTACACTTCACTGAATTATCAGTGCCTCGTTCATACTCAAATGAATTGTGATCACTCGCGGTATCGGTACCTTTCCTTTAGGTCCACCTGTATTCGAACTGACACCAAGGGCTTCGCTAACCGCATTTCAATCCTGTGATGTCACTATGACGTGTACAGTGGACGGTAATCCTTACCCTGTGGTAAGGTGGACTAGACCACTACGATCCCTCCCTGTTGGTAGCACAGTATTTTCTAATGGCACATTAACCATACGAGGTCTGAAGACCATGGACAGTGGGACATACGTTTGTGAAGCGATGAACAAGTTTGGGGCCGTGAGGCATTTGACCAGTCTGTATGTGGACCGCTCAACTGCTATTTCATCTGGTATGTATTCTAAACATGCATTTTAGAAAACGAATATCTTACGATCGCCTTTCGTTACTAGAAAATGATACAAAGCTCATGCAAGCGTTTTATGTAGAACTCTATATTTTATGGAGTTGGGACCCCTTGGAGTGATTTTTTTGGTCATTTCCCATTAGCGTGCTTCCATCAAGTTTTGCAATCGCGCACGCGTCCACGGTAATTAACAGAGCGCGTGTTATATCTTGGCTATCTTATTAGAAAATGATAACAATTGAACTATTTTCGTAATAAATGGAAATAAATATCTTCACATGTTGGAGTGTGTAATTTGTTCCCATTTCAAAGCAATAGACATTATTTGGCCTTTTAAATTTAGTGACATGATTTGATAGACCTTATCGGCTAACGTGTTGCTATGTACGTTACCACCCAATTCAAACCTTCTGGGAATAGAAACGTTTGTCTCTACGAATTCAACTGTGAAACCAAAATATAACGAACAATGAAAACTATTCCCAGAAGGTTTGAATTGGGTGGTAACTTACATAGCAACACGTTAGCCGATTAGGTGTATTTAAATTTTTCTACTGACCATTTTTCTGTCTCTCTGTCACCTATATATCAGACTGCTGGAGAATGATCTCGGGTGCCTCAGGAGGAAGCTGGCTCCACACAGGTGCAGCCGATGCAGTAGACGTAATTGTGAGTCGTGACGTCACTCTCATTGGATATCGCCTGTGGGGGGTATACTCAGGCTCAGGCAGTCATGACGTCACGATTCAAGTCAAAGACAACCAAGAAAGGACACTGGGATGGAAGAAAGGGAATTGCCGAACAGTTTCATCACAGAGGACCTTTGTCGTTAAGTTTACTCGTCCTGTGAAGCTAAAAAAAGGTGTTCGGTATACCTTATCAGGGTTACTTCTAGGGCCACCAGCTCACAGAGGGATTTTTGGGAAGAACGCTGTTACCTGTAATGGTGTTACTATAAGATTCTTTATATCGTCAGAAAATAAAAACGGCTCATCGGCTAAATATGGTCAGATTCCTGCTTTGCTTATAGCGGAAACTGGTAGGAAATGTGAATAAACATAGATGCCTGATTCTTTGCATCAATCATATTGAACACACGTCTAAACAAAGTATACGGACTGTTGACCCATTTACGAGTATTCTTGTATGTAACTGCTCAAATATTTTACACATGAAATGATTAACCAATTCGCTGTTTAATCATGTACAGTTATTTACAATGGGGCTTACTTTGAGCTTGAATAATGCAATATCCCTAGTTCTTCAATAAGAAGCGCATTTGAAAGAATTGAGACACCCTTCCGGGCTTTTCTAAAGCACTTTACATGCCACTTCGAAAGGTAGATTTCCAGAATGTCGACAGGCGAGTATATCCACTAAATTTAATTGTTTTATATGCACTGATATTTAAGCATATATTGCTAAGACATCAAGAAATTCGTCCTGTATTAGGTTGGGTTATTTTGTATTATTCGTACAGTTGAATTGCAAATTTATCATTACAGTTTTTATTAATTAAATAAGATAATTAGCTAAATTAGATAGCGGTTTACATTTAGTTGTATGGTAAAACAGTCTCTGCCCAGCACGCAGTGCACGCAGCCCGACCGACTCAATCTCTGGTTAAGACCGGTAATCATAAATGAAATCGTACTGTACACGAGCTAGATAGGATAAATATTGTATGGGATCATCTTATAATTCTACGCCTGCACAGAAATACTTCCTTTTATGATTTCTCTGAAGGCTGTTTTATAATTGGAGCTGCGGAAAGCATAGATGATAGGGTTGATACTGGAATTTGCAAAGAGAAGAGCACTGGCCAAGTGAAATACAACACTATTCCCATCTACGATCCCGAGTTCTTTGAGCATATTGACCAAAGCAAAGGTACCAACACAGGTGGAAAATGATAAAGTCACAATCAGAAGCACTTCGACTACGCGTTTCTTTGAGCGCGCATCAGCTTCAGTGTTCCCAGTATCCATTGGGCATATTTGATTGCTGAAGTAGATCCCTTTGATTATCGAGAAATAACCAAAAATGATCATCAAGTACGGCATAATGAACACGAAAATAAAAATGGTAGTTAGGTAGATCAGTTGTTCAGTATGACTGGCCCAAATGTGTACACAGCCTTTGTGGGTTTGGCTGTAGGTGGTCCGGAGGAAATAAGGAAATGTTATTCCTATCGACAGCATCCATGAACCTATGATGGCGTACTTCACATTCTCCTTATTCAAGCGCCATTTCTCTCTCATTGGTTTTAACAAAGCCATATAACGTTCAAATGCTAGAATAGCAAGAGTGATGATTGACACACCAAGAGCAATGACACTTAAATTCCCTGCCGTCAAAAACATACAAATGTACTGAACAACTCGATCCGGATCTCTGTGATTGACAAACGAATGAAATACCTTTGGGAGAAGCCCAAGCAACGACACAAGGTCAGCCGTCGCTAGATTTGCAAGAAGAAAATTCGTAGTCGTTCTCATAGCTGTCTTCTTTTTGACGACGACAAGCACCAAGGAATTGCCAATGATTCCTATCAGGGATATTAGTACAAATACAATCCCAATAAAAACATGGTAGCCTGTTATGACCAGCATATCAGTTGATGTCCCATTTTCAGTGTTTTTGTTCAAGCTGACGTTTATCTTTTTCCAGCTTCCATCCATTCCGTCGAAGGGGCACTGAATTCTTCGTTATTCCCGTCCTCTTTACTCATTTAACCTGAAGAAATTTTATAGGTTTTATCGCATGTTGTTTTCCCATATAAAACTTATCAATGCCTTTTGGTCAACAAGACACGGCTGTCTCAATATATATTTTGGCATCTGTCTTGGCCGACAACTTGTAGGGTTATTGTATTTTTAATTACTGCAAAGCTAGATTTTGATGGCATTTAGTTTACAAAGCAGGAGGCTCTTACTATACTCAATCTTATCTTGACATCTTGCAAACTAAACACGAGTAAGGAGTTTCTGTCATTAAAGTTGTGCCAAACAATATTTAACAGGAACTATAAATTTCTTTTTTCAGATAAATCCCAAAACCTGAATATTCGATGTTTTAATTTGATTGCTTTATTGTCACTTTTTCTTGATATGTTCTTTTGGTTCGACGCCAGACGATTTTTAATAATTTTTGTGCCTTAAATAAGCGGCCTTATTGGCTGAAGTAGTTAATTATACAGTCAATCTTGGAACACCTGTTTTTATATTTTTTTACTCGAATGATAATCCGAATTGGAATATTCTAGGTCCTATGTCATATTCTATGCCATTATTAGTTTATTAGAAACCTTCACAGATATTTCCCGTAAATATATATCTTATATATTACATTATATGTATTACATACATATGTTTTTTTACCGGGAAAGATGTCCGGTAGAGAAACAAACGTTAACTGTGTCCGAGGTCTTGGACATAGGCTTTCAGACCGAGGGTCCAGTTTCAGTTTTCCTACTTTAGGACATTAACTTTTTTCCATACATTTATTTTTTAACTTGTTTTGCGATGTGCTGTTCTTGTTTTATAGCAATTCTTTAACCCTGGGTACACTCGAGAGCTGTCACAGATAGAAAATACCGGCCGTTCGCGCAGCCAATCAGAACCAATCGACGCACGACTTTCAATACTTGTGGTGTGGAGTTATTATAAAAAAGACATTATTGATCCATACAGCTGAATCAAGTCAAAAGTAATAGGTTTTTTTAATTACTTTAATTTGGCAGGTTTTCAGGATATTATTATTATTATAGCAGAAGGTGCGTTTTTTTTTTTTTTCATTATTGTGGGGAGAATGGGGGATTCGCTGTAAACATTGTACTGTAAAAATAGTTGTAGCCCTCTCCCCTTTAACGCACTCAAAACTATATGACGCTCCTATAGACCTGATTTCCTAGAAGAGTTGTTCTCGGAGACAAAACAATAGGCCGTCTTTTCTTATGCGAAAATTCAAAAATCCCATTATTTTGTCCCCCAGAACAAATCCTCTCGGGACTCAGTGCGAGGGGTCTATTAAGCCAGGGGGTGGGGGTGGGGGGTGGGGACTTTCACCCCCGGAATATTTTGCAATTGAGACTATCGGAAACACGATTTCCTGGGTTTTGAGGGGAATTTGTAACATTTACCAAGGCAACTGCCTCGCTTGCCTCACCGGAAGTGTCTATAAGGCCCTGCAAGGAAACAGCTTTCGTCAAAATAAGGTTTGACTCGTTTAAAATACATCAGTGTAGCTCAAACTATTACCGATGACCTTCCCCTTCGAAGCCAAAGCCCTCCCCCGGTCCCTAGTGACGAACACAGAACATTTACACAGGTTTAGACTCGTTTATGAATCAGCTTTCAGGTCCTTTCACATACCATGTTTCGAAAAATTGGTGTTGATGGTTTTAACAGCCGCCATCTTGAATGAATTTTGTTGCATCAACCAACATGGCCGCCGTGTCATTCTCTTGGGGATGATTGAAAACCTGCAATACAGTATATTGTTCAAGGTGTCCTTTACAAGATAGGTGACATTTTCAAATAGTTTTCTCTTCAAACGAGGCTAAATGAGTCCAAGCTAGTCAAGGTCATTAAGCGGTATTTTCAACTTGACTTGCCTTCAAGCGAGAAACAGCTTTCCTTATTAAGTAGCCTGTTTCGAAAACAATTACGTTCTATGTAATTATTTTTACCATGAAAAAGACTGAATCCTATTGTCTTTATTATAACCATTGTTAATCGCTCCAATTCTGGAATGCTGTTAATGAATAACACTCTATAGGCTATAAACAAAACAATCAGCTGAAATTAAAGTTTAACCGCTTATTTGACTTGAGATTCCTGGCTGTGCTTGTGCTTCAGCACACTCTGGCATCCTTTCAAACGAAGACTGAACTGACCAAGTTTAAGTATATTAGTATTTTGTGCTGTTATTCATGGCTAGGATATCAAACGACGTCCTTAAAGATGTGGTTCTCGTAAGTACCGTATTGCCTTGTGAATTTCATCTTTAAACAAACACTTAACAAGATATTCATTTGAGATATTTTCCTACAACAAGTCTTTTATACTTTACTTTTATTAAGTGATTCAGGATTCAGAAATAAAAACATTTTAAAGTATGATAAGCAAACCTATTTTGATTTTTTAAACAAAGAATTGCTAAGCAATGAGCGTTTTCTACAGCCAGAAAATTAATCAGATTAATTACGATAATATGGACGAAATTAAGTTATAGAATAGAATAAGTTTATTCGAGGGAAGCCCATCAAGCATGAAGTTGCTTAATTTTAAAATGCTGCAATATTACTAATCTAAGGACTCTATACTTTACCGGGGATGATATTTAGATGTCAATTGTGTTCATTTGCATGAGGTTCCAAAACAGGATAAGGTCACGGTCCTTCGTTTTCTTTGTTTGTTCGAAACTAATTCCAATGCTCGAATATTTTGTCAATGAATACAAAAAGCAACGAGTAACAAAGTGAAGTACATATCCTGTACCATAGGGTTCATTTTAGCCTCATATTATATTATGCAGTAAATTGCATCGACATTTATATTCAACTGGAAAAAATATTTTTTGACAACGTGACGCATTGCGTTACGTCGGGCAGGATGTTTGTTTCGTGACGTAAGGCTGACTCTTTATATATGATCATGATAATGTTATATTCTATTTATTCGCACAAAGTATAGATACACGTAGTTGAAAGACAAGGAGGTTATAATTGTCCTTTACGAATCCGACTAAAATGAAAATAGAGAGTTAGACAAATTACTACTGGTATGGAACTGGGGAGTGGAGTAAGGAACAAAGAGAGGTAGGCTTTGGCAAGTGATGGCGAACTCCCCATCCTTCTATGTTATCAATTGTTAAAAATCGGCAATGCGAGAGAATTTCTCAGATCAGGTATGATGTAGCTTCGATCAAGAGCATATCCAGCTGATCTGAAATACTGACTTAGAAATGGTGCAGTGGCGGATCTAGGGGTGGGTTTTGGGGGTTGCAACCCCCCCTATGAGAGCCATCGTGATTTATTATATATTATTACTTTTTCATGACAACACCAATAGCATCGCGAGTTTTATTAAAACAGGGGTGCCGAAAACATTTCGCTCGCTTTTTTTTCTATACGCCGTGTGTGGGACCTGAAACAAACATAGTCGCCTGCAGCAAATAATCATTATCATAAGACCTACTTCCGTTTGGGAACCCTGTGCTACTTTCCCGCCAAACAAGTACCTCAATCAATGCTACAAACTCCCCTTTAAAAAAATCCTGGACTCGCCCCTGTGGCGTTACTGCGAACTGAAACTGAGGTGTCGTGTTGAATTGATTAGCGAAAAATAAAAACATGACCACCATTCGAATAAAAATATGAAACACTCGTTAATTATTGTGTCACTGTTATCAAGGGCGTATTAGCAACGTTATTATTTTCATTTCCGTAATTTCAAGAGGAAAAGTGACACCCCGGTTTTGCAAATTTTCTCGACTCTGATTGGTTAACGTTTTTCCCCAAATCAGCTGGATGTTTCGTTACAAGCGGTTCCATTCTTGTTTCAGATCATCTGGATGGCCATAAATATCTACCTGTTTGTAGATACGTATTACAAGCTGTCCACTACGAAAGAGAATGTCTACCTCAACAAACTTGTTAAGGTAAAGACTTGGAAGGCTCGATACTGGGTGTCCGTATTAGTAATTTATTTAGCATACAAAATTTATATTAATTTCTATGAGTTAATTTTCGTTTTGGAGATATTTGGTGGACAAATCCAGGATTTCTCTTCGAGAGATGTTGGGTATAGGCTAACCCTACCCCTTCCACCATCCAGCCACCTCCAGGCGTGATGAGGTGCGCGACGCCTGCAGTATACGTGGATAAACCGCTGTTCAAGTACTTCATATCTCATTATATATTCATGCGCATCGTAGAGGACAAAACTGGGTCGAGTTGGCATTGCAGCGCATCGTTGGACTTTTTGGAGGACATATTTCCAAGGTGGCGTTATCATTTGCTCTTCTTCTAAAACAGTCCAATAATGCACTGCATGTAATGCTAACTTGAATCATATGTATTACTCATTTATACTCCACAGTTTGGCCTGGCATTGGCACGTGCACCTGCTGCTGTACTAAACTTCAACTGTATGTTGATTCTACTAACCATGTGTAGGAATCTACTGTCCTTCATCCGAGGCACGTGTAAGGTGAGTAAGGCAATATTTAGTTGGGGATCACGCATCGAAAAAATCTTTGAACCATTCACCTTATTTAGAATCAATGCTGAAGATTATGAGTTAGGTGCCATAGGCACTTTAAGGTGTCTTGTCATGTGCAACCGTTAAACAAAACGTTCTGAATTGGGAAAATATTGCTCCCAAGTAGAGGTCTATGATTGTAAGTCAACTTGTGTAAAGGAAATAGAATCGAATCCTATTTTTCCACATCACGCGAGAGAAAACTTATAATGCTGATGTTTTGGTTAACAGTGCAGCAGGAGCTTCCTTCGTTTGCTGGATAAGAACGTTACTTTTCACAAGTACATCGCATATATGATCTGTCTACAAACAGGTGAGGTCCCCCTGTCCCCCTGTCCCCCTGTCCCCCTGTCCCCCTAGCCTGTCCCTCTAGCCTGTCCCCCTAGCCTGTCCACCTGTCCCCCTGGCCTGTCCCCCTAGCCTGTCCCCCTAGCCTGTCCCCCTAGCCTGTCCCCCTAGCCTGTTCCCCTAGCCTGTCCCCCTAGCCTGTCCCCCTAGCCTGTCCCCCTAGCCTGTCCCCCTAGCCTGTCCCCCTAGCCTGTCCCCCTAGCCTGTGACCCTAGCCTATCCCCCTAGCCTGTTCCCCTAGCCTGTCCCCCTAGCCTGTCCCCCTTTTAAATAAAGTTTCATTTTTCTATTCTCAGTCATTCACTGTGTGGCACACATCTTCAATGTCGAGTTTCTCATATTAGCGTGGAACAAAGGCGGAATATACAGCAAGCTTTCTCAGCTAGAGGACATTGGAAACGAGACTTACATCAACCCAATTAGAGATCCAAACGCTGTAAGAAAATGACGGATCTTTGGGAGCCCTTTGTATTAGGGGAGAGAACAAGACATGCAAACAATAAATAAATTACATTTAAAGAAATTATCCTAGAGCTTTTCTCATTATTACTTTCTCATTTTTAGGACCCCATAGCAGTTTTATTTACACTTGGTATGTACATTATATAGTCAATCAAAGGGTATATAATTTCTATTCATTTTTTTGCAAATAAGTTCTTACATACTCAAGAGATCGAGACTATCATTTTCTTTTCAGCTTCTGGTGTGACTGGTGCTGTCATAACTTTGGCTCTGATACTCATGGTAAATATAGATTTTTATTCAATTTTATTTAACTACATCTTCCTCCATTTTTATCATTTTCATGATCCTTTTTTTTTTCAGATCTCATCTTCCACTGAACTAATAAGGTAAAAAAATAGAAACAATGATTTCAATAGCCTCAGTCTCTGCTTCGTTGCTTCGTTGCTTCGTTGCTTCGTTGCTTTCTTTATTGCTGGCTTGCTATAATCTAACTGTAGTTTTCTTTTGCAGGCGTTCATACTTCGAAGTTTTCTGGTACAATCACCATTGTTTTGTATTATTCTACATTGGGCTCGTTCTTCATGGTGTACAGTAAGTATTGACTGATACCTTAATTACCATCGCGGAGATAACTTCACTGCAAAGGCGGTGTTAGACTAGGTAATACCTGTTTCGCGTATACCAAAATCTTGTATTGCAATTTTGTTGCATGGTTGCCGCAATCGTTATCCAATAAGAGAAAGACAGCCATAATATCGACTTTCCTGTTCCCCCAGTTCCAGTTGCGTTTTACTCTGCTTGTAGAGGACGTCCGTTTTCTGCCTTCTGTTCACGTTTTAGGTCGGGAAAGATCCCAACCTGCCGCCCAGCCCTATGAAGGGGAAGAAAAACAACCTCTACCCGCAGTTTAGTTGCGTTTTATGAATAATCAATAATAATCATTTAATAATTATTATCAGAGGTGTGATAAGATACCAGTCTAATGTAGACAAACACGATCCAGACATCTGTGGCAAGAATCTTACCTTATGGTACCGTCAGGAACCCTGCCTTGAGCCTCCTAAGTTTGTAACCTTTGGAATGAACGTGAGTATGTGTATACATCATTAGCTGGTGCGTATCTAGTATTTGATTGGTCGGGGAATAACGAGTTCTGATTGGCTTATCATTTGTACTGATTGAATTGAGATTTAAAAAATCTACCTACTGAAATATATAGAGAGGCTTTGCACCATCACGTGATGGCAGCCATGACAGGGGGCAGGAACAATTGAATCAGGTCTAATCCGATTTACAAGAGAAAGAGCTCAGTTTTCCAGGGGGAAACAACAACTACTGTTGTGCCTCCTGTCATGGCTGCCATCACATGATGGTGCAAAGCCTCTGTAGCGCCTTTTGTGTACATTCAAACGCTTTAATTATAATTTATTGTAGTATAGTTTGTTACTGAAGACTTAATTAACTAGCTCTTGTTCACAGACTTGGCGTTGGGTAATTGGACCAATGTTCCTATACCTGATCGAGAGGTCCATACGTTTTTATCGCTCAAAACAGCCTATTCGTGTCATGGAGGTACGACTTATTAAAAACAAAAAAATTATCAGAGTAAGGTATTTTTTTGATGGTAATAATAAGGGAAACTTACTTTTTACAACTTCTCGGGTTCTTCCTTGGTTCCTTGGTTCCTTGGTTCCTTGGTTCCTTGGTTCCTTGGTTCCTTGGTTCCTTGGTTCCTTGGTTCCTTGGTTCCTTGCTTCCTTGCTTCCTTGCTTCCTTGCTTCCTTGCTTCCTTGCTTCCTTGCTTCCTTGCTTCCTTGCTCACCGCGCTTCACTTACGTAGCGTTAATTTTCGATAATTAATTCTTAGGTCGTTAAACACCCTTCCAATGTAATTGAGATTAAAATGCAAAAGAAAGGGTTCACCCAAGAAGCAGGACAGGTATGTCTGTTGAGCAACAAGTGCAATACTAACTGTAACTGGTGTATTTATATACATGAAAAATTTACTCGATTCTGATTGGCTTACAGCAGTGCTGTTAATCAATACACCGCAGAAGAGATTAATTTGCACTGTAGTGCAAATTAAAACATGTTTTTAAATTTAAATTTTTTATGCATATTATTTATATTTATCATATGGTTTCTAGTTTAATTTGGAATTAATTTCTACTCTTGTGGTTTTCAAGAGCTCAACTAGCACTCGCCTTACTATCGGGCTCGTGATATTTTGCAGCTCTTTGAAAAACCCATTCGTTCAGAATTATTTCCAATTGCACTTGAAACCATTTGATTACCATTAAATACTTATTGATTTGTTTTTTTGTGTCCTTTCCAGTACATATTTCTTCAGTGTCCAGCAATATCTAGACTGGAATGGCATCCATTTACTTTGACATCGGTGAGATATCTCTACATGCCATATATATTCGTTTGCTCGCTCGTTTGTTCGTTCTTTCGTATCACCCATTTACCAATGTCCGTTTTACCAGCTTTGAAATATTTTCATCTCCAGGCCCCGGAGGAAGATAGTTTTTCCGTTCATATTCGCCTGGTGGGAGACTGGACTAGTAAGCTACAAATCCTTCGCTTCTTTTCTATATTATTCTATGTAAATTATTTTATGTAAATTATCAAATCATTGTAACTTATTTAATTATGTTGTGTTCAGATGCACTTGCCAAGTTATGTGGCTACGAAGGTAAAGAGTTGAGGCACGTCAGAGAAATGCCGAGGTAAACCTTTTATTCAACATGGTGCGCGACAGTGTTGAGGAATTTTTAAAAACTACTGCATATAAACCCAAGCATTTCGGCCAGTCGTAACCATTTGAATTGTAACTGAATGATAAGAGGCGCAGTGCAGCGTCCATAGTTACGAGAAACACGGATGGTGTACGCAGCTAATGCGCCAGGCCTCTCACCAATCAGTGCGACCTGGGTTCGATTTCAAGGGCTGGTGTCATATGCATGAGTAGAGTTGTTTGTTAGTTCTAGTTGCGAGCCTAGCTATGTTGTGATTTTCACACGATGTGTTACAACATCCAAAGTCTAATAATTTTTTTTAATATCGGAAAGCTTGCTGCGTTTGACGACATCTTTCTGAAAACACTCTCCAGCTTGTACATCCTTTACATCATGCATTCTTCATACGTTGTTGGCTACAAACATTTTTGTTCATTTCTGTTAAAAGATTGAGGAGAAATAATTCATTTCAATGTAGATTGTTATTTACCTTTACAAGTTACCTTTACAAAATATTTTGTTTATCTGTTTGTTTCAGGCTTGCCCTAGATGGTCCATTTGGGACAGCCAGCACAGTAAGTAATCATGTTTTATCATATAATTGTCCATAAAATGCCTATATTTCTCCTTCGAAAAACTGATATTTTCACATGTGAAAATAACATGTTATTTTCACATGTGAAAATATCGTTTATTAATCTATTAAGCCATTAGTTTATAAATAAAAACTTTTTATAATAATAAAAAGCTTGTTAAGCTCATCTCTCATCTATAATTTTTTAGGATGTATTCAAATATTCAGTGTGCATGTTGATCGGTGCTGGGATCGGAGTAACACCATTTGCTTCTGTTCTTAAGTCTATATGGTAAGTCAACGATATGGTACGATAGCTCCTATATACTACCATTTTATACTCCTCCTCATCCTCCCTACCTCCCTCCCACCTCCCTCCTCCTGTTTTTCCATCCTCCTCCTCCTCCTCCTCCTCCTCCTCCTTCCCCCCTTTTCCTTTTCCTTCTCTTTCTCCTTCTTTTTCCCCTCGCCTCCTATATCTTCTCCACTTCTTCCTATTTTTTGCTCCTACACGCAAAAAAATCTCATTAAATCACAAATTTTATCCCAGGTATCGTCATAACAAGGAAGACCCGGATCTTTTTGTCAAGAAAGTGTATTTCTTCTGGATTTGTCCCGATACTAACGCCTTTGAATGGTTTACTGATCTGCTCAAAAGTCTAGAAGACCAGGTACTACTGTCTTGTGTTTCTTTACTCGAAATAATAACATTTATTTCAGTGTGAATGACACGCTGTATTCATGCAACAGGGGCCCTATAAGTGTAGGCTTGGCCAACTAATAATGCTATACTTTTGGCATTTCGTTTTGACTTCTCAGTTTCTTTGTACGGATGCCATTAGTTTCCGAGTGCATTGTATTTATGCTAAGTGACCCTCTATCTCAAGGATAAGAAATTAAAGTCAGTGATTTAAGAGAGAGAGAGAGAGAGAGTTAGTTAAATACATGTAGGTATTTGCTACGTCGAGGATATAAAAACAGTGAATTGCAAAAAATGAGAAAATTTGCCTGTAGAGATTATTACATGTAAAAGAGTTTGATATTGTTTTTATTCACGAGTTTCCAAATCATATCGCGAATGAGCGAGTCTGCGAGCGAGTAAGTGACAAGTGAATACATGAGATATCAGGCTTTAGACTTGTAGTAATTTGTTTATTATACACATTTAGGGTCGATAAAAATGACAAAATTTACAGCTTCCAGTTTACCGTGAAATGATATCGTATCACTTTACTGATATGGTTTTTATTCACGACTTTATCAAACTTTTATTGACCCTAAATATGTAATAAATTCATTTAGCATAATTGATATAATTAGTGGCCGATCCAGAGAATGATTTCAAGGTAGAAACTTTTACTTAGAAATCTAAGGCGTCATATTTCTTTCGATCTCCAGATGAACGAATGCAACAATGCAGATTTTCTGGAGTACAATATCTTCCTGACCAGAGGATGGGGACCCAACATGGTAAATATTGCTATTAGTCTGGTCGTCAAAGACCCCTGTACTATCCCATAATTCTTTGTTGCATTTCTTGTCGTAAAGCATGATATGGTAAATTTCTAAATTAATCTGGTCGTAAGTTCCGTGTGCTTTCCCATAACGCATTGTTGCTCGTAATTCATGTTTTAATCAATCTATTCGTGAAAAGACCCCTGTGCTATCCCATAATTTCTTGATACTTTTTATAGGCACGTGATCTTTATCTTCGTGAAGACGAGGCTGTGGACCCAATTACTCATCTCAAACAAAAGACACGGTATGGTCGACCAGAATGGAACAAGATATTTGAAGGCGTTGCCAACAAACACCCAAAGTATGTACTCATAAGACTGTCATTTCATTGACAAATATTCATAGCTCGAGATTCCTATAGGACGACATATTTGGCGAGGCCATATTCATAGCCTTACCTACCATGAAGACTACTGGATCTAGTTGCTTCGGAGAGAGGAAAAAAGGAGGGACTGCATGTTGGCTTCCATGATGATAAGAATAATATTGATTATGGTGGCGGTTGTGGCGGCGGCGTTGATGATAATGATGGTGATGATGACGACGACGACGACGACGACGACGACAACGAAGACGATGATGATGATGATTATAATGATGGTGGTGTTGTTGATGATGATGATAGTGGTGATAATGGTGATGGTGGTAATGGTGATGGTGATAATGGTGATGGTGATAATGGTGATGGTGATAATGGTGATGGTGATAATGGTGATGGTGATAATGGTGATGGTGATAATGGTGATGGTGATAATGGTGATGGTGATAATGGTGATGGTGATAATGGTGATGGTGATAATGGTGATGGTGATAATGGTGATGGTGATAATGGTGATGGTGATAATGGTGATGGTGAAATTGAAATAAGATTTTTCATTTATCCTAGAACAAATGTGGGTGTATTTTTCTGTGGTCCTGCTGGCTTGTCCCATACCCTACACAAGATGGCCAACTCACACAGCGACATCACCTCTGGAGTAAAATTCCTGTACAACAAGGAGAACTTTTGAGCATGCGCAGTAGTAGTAAGTGCATGATTCTCGAGTTTATTTCCGCTTTTCCTATTCTTATCACTATGGCCAACGTTTTAGATATCAGTGATGGTTCAATAGATCTATAGATCACTATAGCAATCGGTGTTTCTGTTTTATCGCCATAGCAACACTTAAAGCGAACTAAAACTTTAATGATGCGATGTAGACGCCGAAAAACATGGAAATAATTTAACATGCCAATCCCTCTAATAACAACATGGCACATTGCTCGTGCACGGTATGACATTAATGACGTCCTTTGAACTTTTCAACCAGCCCGCCAGCGCAAAAGATCACTGTTTTCCAATCAAACATCATTTGTCATATATTAGTTGTCCAGTCGTATGTATATTCCGGCTTTTAATTCGATGCAACTCAACTCTGAAAAAAAAAATTGTAGGATTTAATTTAATAAGAAAACGTCGTATACTTTGTTTCTATAGCCTGAAAGGTAGCAATAATCATTCTGTATTAATTAATAAATAGATAAAATAATATTATTATCATGCGAGTTGGTTTTCTTTCGGCTTTCTTTCTTCCCTCCTGTTTTTCAATCGCTACCCGCTGATGCTTTCCCTATTTTAGTTTGAATATCATATTTCCTTTCGGTCTTAGTTTGATTTTTTTGAACAGATGGTCTTTCGGTTTATTGTACCTTATAGCAATTTGTCAAGTGGCAATTATTTACATATCACGAAAGATTTAAATCTCCAGTACTCAACATGTATATTATGTACACCTGAATGTCTAAAAATCACTAATCCAACTGACGAATACCCATAGCAGGCACGCACACTTACAAAATTGTTTTCCCTTAGAATGTCTCGGTGTTGGGAAGCAATCAAAGTGTTGGGAAAGCCTTTAAAGTGATGGGAAGCCATTAGCTGTAACATATCTCGAGGAAGCCATAGAAGTCATAGGAAAGGCATCAATGTATTGGAAAGCAATCAAAGTGCGAAGAAATTATCAAGGTGTTGAAACCATCGTGCTTGAAGGCATCAAAGAGTTCGAAATTAAAGCCATTAATGTGCTGTCAAATTGGCAAGCCCTCGAAGTGCTGGGAAGCCATTATCACATTTTTGGGGAACCATCAAAGTGCAGGGAAGCCATTAAAGTCATAGGGAACCATTTATGTGTCAGGGTAGCTGTAAAGATGTTTAAAAAGCTAAAACAATAGCAGGTTATTACTTGAAATATTAAAAAAAAAAAAAAAATTAGTAAATTAGTAATCTTTGCGAACTATAAGTGGAATGAGAACCATGAAATCGTCGTTGGAGGCATTTCACTATTTACTTTCCAGAACGCATTACGCGCCTCTCCTTCCGTTTCCTTGACAACCTATTGGATTATCAATAAATCAGATGATGATAAAGAAGAAAAATGGATTTCTAGTAAATGACATAGTTAGTCATTATACTTTGCCGCGCGGCCCTTACATCTGACACCATATCTTTTACTTAACTAACAAACACTACGAACTTAATGTTATAAGTCGGTCTTTCCTCTTCAATGGTTCGTGAATAAAACGGACGATCTTTTTGCATTAAGAGGGATTACGACTCTATCTATGTAACGATGCAAACGTTTGAAAATGACAGAATGCTACTTTGGGTGCATCAATGGGGAATATTTTTTATGCATTTTCAATTCATCCTATTCCGTATGGTGTTTGTACTGATCTTAAGGCTTTCAGTATATGTAAATAATGTTCGATTAAACACAAACGTTTTATATAAATAATGCAGAGTTATAAATTTTGATATTGGATATCACGAAAAAGTATTTCAGCAGGTGGTTTCCAGGGGTTAGACTTAATACTTTCTTTTTATTGAACGCGCTAAATATGAATGAGCAAATGTTGAGAGAGGGATTTTTTTCTGAGATGTGATTGGTCGAGAGCAGCGTACTGCAAGCATGATTGAGTGGCAGATTTTTTAGTATTTATTTAGTAACCAGAAGCTAAGAAAAAAGAAAGAAAGATGAGATAATGCGACATAACTATCACAAAAATTAAGATTTTTAAAAAAAAATTAAGTTGGCCAACTGAGTTCGCTGGCATACTACATTATCCTTTAGCTGACTCTCTTTCAATTTCGCCATAAGAACAAGCCAAACAACGCTGGACATAAGCCGCTGACAAGCTTTCTCGAAAAACAAACCAACCAAAGACAGAAGACAAATCCTCTAGCAGTTTAGTCGTCCAGATTTACTTCACAAGAGCTGAGACTTTTTGCAGGATTTTCCAAGACATTGAGTCCAAAAGCTTCTCAGTTTCTTTGATGGGTAGAAACGTGACGTCGATTGGAAACCTCTCTTCTACAAAGGGAGTGGAAGAAAGACTTTCTGTGATGATGAATATCTTATATCCGGTACTTTATGGTCTAATAACCACAATAGGAGTAATAGGAAACACGTTGGTTATCAGTGTAGTCAAGAATAAACGCTCAATGCAGTCAACCACGAATATACTCCTCGCGAATCTAAGTTTGGCTGATTTATTGACTCTACTATGGAGTGTGCCCATTGAAGTTCTTTCACGACTTGAAAGCCACCCAAAAGGGGTCCTAGGCTCGTATTTATGCCGGTTTTTATCGATTGGTAGTTTAGTGGTAATCACATTGACTGTGTCTATATTACTTATGACATTGATTTCTTTAGAGAGATATCATGCTCTGGTCAAACCCTTCAATCGTCAACGTCGTCTAAGGAAAAACAACATCATATTTGTCATCATTCCAATATGGATTGTAGCTCTGATCTGCTCACTTCCAGTTTTTATATTCTCTTATTACAACACGGAGGATTATATATGCGAGCTAGATTGGACAGCAAAACAATTTCTCGTATACTACCTGTTTTTATTTATCTGTTTATTTTGCATCCCACTTTCAGTTATCTGTTATTGTTACTTTAGCATTATCAGGGAGTTAAACAGAAGGCAGAAAAGAAACCTTCATGATTCGGATAAAAGAGTTGATTACAAGTCGAAGCGAAAGGTTATTTGCACTCTAGTCGCTTTGACGATTATTTTTTCTCTCTGTTATGGAATATTTGCAGTCGTTCAGTTCCTAAAACTTGTATATTCTATTCCCTTGCTTAGTGAAATATCTTTTCTTTTATTATATATTCCGTGTGCTACAAACCCTATTGTATATGCTTTTCAGAGTTCAAACTATCGAAACGCTTTTCGAGAGATGGCTTCTGAACTAAATCCGTCCAAACTTTCGATTAAATCCCATAAAAATACACAAACCAAACCATACGAAACAGCTCTTTGATAACAAAAATAGATTGTAAGTAAATAAAGGAATCGAAAGTAAAAACCTTCCTGTGATTTCTATTTTAGTGTTTAACGATTGGTATTAATATAACAAATTAATATTCATTCAATTATTATGATGTAGTTTCAGCCAAAAAGTGTAAGAACGAGAACTGAAACAGACGAGGTTGACTGCTAAAAAAATAATGTATTTTAATAAAAGTATACGGAGCTGATTTTCTCTCAAATTCCAAGCTCGAAAAAAATAGTCTAATAAGAGTAAAAAATATAAAATAATTGACCAGAAAATGAATTTTTTCTCATCCCACACAATGAACACATTTGCAGAAAGAAATTCATGTCCTGCTATTAATTATCCAAGATTAATAAGTCAGGCGTAAACACGTCTTATTTGAAGTCAATTCCCCATTAATCTTTAATACACATCATTTAATATTCTTAATTCATAAATTCAATAGATGATCTAAAAACAGCTGCTGTTTGTGATTGACATCCGGGGTCAACTCGGATTTTACCTGACCAACTCCTAGTGTAAATGGCTTTAAATATTTACAAATATTTTTATTGCACTTCGCTTAATGTATTGGTTTTTGTTCCTGTTAGTGCTCGGCAGACTGTTGGACTGAGTAATAATATATCCATGTTCTTTCAGTTGTTTAATTAGGATTCTATAATATTGAGTGGCGGTATTTATAATAGTAAAATCCATACGTACTGCACTAGTGCGGTTTTTTTAGAGATGGGAGGGGAGGGGAGGGGAGGGGAGGGGAGGAAATGGGTGCGCATGAGTACAGAATTAAATAATAAATCGATGATTAGGAGGATGGAAAGGAGAGGAGAGGACAACAGATAAATCCAAAGTAAGGGGCACTTTATCTGTGATATGATCAAAGGGAAAAGGGGCGTGCTGCTTTGTATTTTTCGTAAAACTTGGGTAATTACGATTGTATAGATCCCCAACGCGGTTTCCTCTAGCATCCTCTTTGTTACAGATGGTATGAGTCTTTCAATCACGATGGAATGAAAATCGTAACCTGAATCCTTTAGCATTTTTGAATATGACCAAAATCGCCACGAAAAATCACAACTCAATTCGCTGCAAAAATCCGCGCTGCAAAGATCGCTGGAAAATTCGCTGGTGTATAGACGGGTCTTTATAAACTTGGCTGCTTCGTTTTATGGTGAAGTGAATATTATGCAGTCGAACGAAATATTTGCGACTAATTTTAGACGCAGATCTAGAGTCTCCCCAACCCCCTCCCGTCTTCCCACCATGCACACATAAACACGCATACCAAACTTCTGAAACCCCATCAATCTATAGAATGTAGTTTGTGCGACTATAATGCAAAACTTTAGGTAAAAAATAATAAACCATGTATATCAAAGTTGATTCTGTCGAAAGCAACTTGTACGTGGTCCTTTGGGGGGATCAGTTAGTCTTTATGATCTTGCAACAAAAATCCTCCAACCCTCCATTTCATTGTAGTATTCGCGTCATTAAATCACCATTTGACACTTCAATCATCTCTCATCTCCGCAGGCTGGCTATGGCCAAGTTAAGTGCTTCTGGTTTTTAACAATTCATTCAGTAATTCCGACTTTACCCTCTCCTACAACCCTTACCAAGAACCACAATCGCGCCTGTGTTACCACAGGAATCCCAAGCACAGTAAAATCCATACAACTTTCGCTTACGGGCTCCCTGTGTTTTGTTTCCTGCAAAGCAAGATGGCGGCAATCAATGGATAGATGATTCACCTCATGTTGTTCATAGAATATAGCATAGTCCTTACTAGATCGTGATGAAAACCATCTGGCTTAATTTCTCGAGGATCATTTCGTGTTTTTCTTTTATTTTTGGCATTATTAAGAAGATATTTTGTCGAGGAAGGCGACGAAAGGACAGTGAGCCATCGAATCCTCTGCCAGTCAGTACAGGAACAAACGACTCGCAGCAAAATCAGGTATAAAAACAAAAAAATTAATTATGCTATTTAACTCTTTAAGATCATTTTAAGGGTACCTTATATTCAAGGACTTTTCTTGCTATTTTGTTTAAAAAAAGAGCGATTATGAAGGAAACTATAAGCTTACCGAGTTGACCAGCTTCATATTTTCATCAAAGTCCAGTTAGTTTAGTTTTCTTACATTTTGAAGTTTATTTTAAAAGTGTAATTACTTATTAACTAGGTTAACTTGGGTTTAGTTATATTTCATGGTTCTGCAGGAATAAATGTGTTTTATATTGCCACTAGATTACCTCAGAATTTTCCTAAAAAATCTTTTGAATGAATTTATCAAACCGTGAAACAACCTCTGTGCTTATCAAGGTTAGGGCAAGATTGAACTTACAGATCGTTTTGATAAGAAGCACGGTTGACATAGAGGTCAGAGTTCTCACCTGGGTCGATTCCTGGACTCGGTGTTGTATGTGAGGAGAGTTGTTTTGTTGTCCTGTGCTAAGGGGGTCACTTCGTAAATTGTGATCGTAATTATAGTGAAAACATGGAAACCTCCAAATCTTTTAAAAGCCTTCAAATTTTATCGATATCCTTATACAACCTCTGGACTGATCAAAGTCAGGGTAAAGCTAACTGACAGAGTGAAACCTGAAACAACCTCTGGGCTGATCAAAGCCATGGCACAGCTAACTGACAGATTGAACCCTGAAACAACCTCTGGGCTAATCAAAGCCATGGCATGGCTAACTCACAGATCAAGTTGGAATTTTTTTTTTTTTTTAATGCAGGACCTGAGACCTGAAACCTCAGAGGTGAGAGGTAACTACACTAGCTACCATTATGCCATCCTCATTTTAACAGCGAAAGCAATATACACTGTAGCTAGTTGTTAGCCAGTTCAAATATAAAAACTATTTTACAGATTGCATCCAATCAAGATGCTAGTTGGACAGAATGGGGTAGTGATGACCACTTTAGTATCAAAATAGAACCAACCACCCCTCCCCTCTCAAGTCAGCCAGCTGAAAATGAAGGTAGCATGGATGCAGATGACTTGTTTAAAGATATGACTCCTGTATTTAAAAAACCCAAAAAGGTTAGTATTCTATATTAATATAGTGTCAGTCGGTTTAGGCATTAATCTCTATTACAGCCAAGTGTCAGTCCCAGACCATACTGGAGCTGAGGAGGGATTGGAACCAACACTTATAATGTCTGCAAAGGAGTCAAGTTTTGATTGGGGAGTATGGACAAGTTGTACATTTTTTGCCTTTCCCCTATTGTTGGATAGGTGGGAAGTAAGGGGAAAACAGTGGGCAAGACCTGGAATGCTACTTCTGCTATACCTTTACCTCGATCCTAGTTCTGTAGACTCCCACTCATTTCACTTCTCCTGATACTGTAAGTCCTTAGGACACTCCAACCCCTCCCCTCCCCCTAAAGACTTCCCATTTTATCAATGCTTACATCAAGCAAAGTGGCTTTTCATTTCTGCATTTGTGTCACCACAGTTCTTTGTTTCTTTATGAAAACACATTAATCACACCCAAAACAATTTAACCAAATACTGTTTCCTGTGTGATTTACAGATAGTACTTAAACAGAAGTCATCTAACTCCAACCAATATGCCAGTAATTCTCCAAGCAGACTAAATTTTGATATGTCCTATCCACCGGCACAGGTAACCCATAGCATAATTTTTTTTTTAATGATTCATGCTACCATACCAAAGTGGCACGCAGCTAGGGAAACCTGGGCTTAGGAAAACATGAAATCAAGGCATCCAGGGCCAAATTCAACTTAAGCAATAACATGGTGTCTTAACAAACTATACATGTGTTCGGTCCTTCTTTTCTTCTTACATTCAGGAAAACACAATCATGTAGTATAATAGTAAGGAAACAAAGGAGAGATTGTGTGTCTGGTCCTGAATGCCTCGTTTTCATGCTACTCTCCCTAGTCTCTCTCTGTCGGCCACCATCTTGGACTTTGGTGTATAGTTAAAAGTCTTCACATGTGCTGTTTTCTTAGAAAAGAAAATTTAGGAACAGCTACCTTCAAAAAACGAAATAGAAAGAATGGGAAGGAAAGGAATGGAATGGAAAGGAAAGGAAAGGAAAAGAATGGAATGGAATGGAAGCAAAGGGAAAGGAAAGGAAGGAATGAAATGGAAAGGAAAGGAACCAAAAGGGAAGGGAAATAAAGAGAAGGAAAGAAAAGAAAAACCGGAAGGAAGAAAAAGGAAAAACTTTTCGTTCATGTATTACAGAGTTGCAGGTGTCATTGAAATTCCACTAGTGTCATTTTTTTGCAATGAAAAAACTGTCTTACAAACCCCCTTAACCTGATATGATAATCGTTCTCTAGACTGACTTGGGCACTTGGGAGGACACCAATGAAGGATGGGATGGAGACGAAATAGACGAGAAGGAAATTGAATGGGAAACTGAAAATGTGCTAAGAGAAAAGAGATACGCTGAGAGGGAGCGACGAGCACTGGAACAACAGCGGAAGAAAGAAGAAAGAGAAGCTCAAAGATTGGCGAAAAAATCACAACATCAGTTGGGTATCAAAGTCAACTCCTAATGTCATACAATTTGGTATTGCAAGTATCAATTCCAATCTTTTTTGCTAATTTTAAAGCAAGGCTGAAAGGGCAAATATCTTATGAGTATTTTGCAGTCCTAGTAACGAAGGTAGAGAGAAATTCATAATACTGGGGAAAAACAAAACGTACCGGGCTATTGTTTCTGTCTATTTATTCAGTGTTTGTTTATTATTCAGTGTTTGTTATTTGTGTAAACTTATTTGTTTGTTCGTATTTCCGCATTCGAATATTTCGCGAATCGCCCAATGAGAAGGAATCGGGAGAAACTCGTAAGCTCTCGTAATTAGCTCGGTAAAGTTTTCTAACGTAAAGTTTCCGATTGAACATCGATTCCAAAATCTAAACAAATTTTCATTTGGCAAAGACGTAATAAGAAGCATATATATAAAGGACAAAAATGCAGTTGTGTTTAACAATAGAAAAGTTAATACGTTTTACTGCAAAAAAAAACTTAACTCAATATTTTAAATATTTTTTTGAGAATAGACTAATGATTTATTTCAAGCAATAGTTTTAAAAAAACTAAAAACTTAATGAATAGAAAGCTGTAAAATAAACTAAGACTATAATTTAAATTTCTAAAAATTTGATCTAATTAAGTTGAGTTTCGTAAGTTTGTAATGTAAGGGTATTTTTCCCTCAGTAGTAAAAACGCATGAACAGGGCTGAAATACCGCTGTACAGCACTTGCTGTTTTAACTTATCTCTATCTCTCCACCCTACCCCCCTCGGTTGATATAACCAAATAAAGAGAGCTGAAATACCGCTGATGAACTCAAACTATTACTGCTGTACAATTGCACCACTGGCTCTTGACTATCTTGTCTTACCCTTCCTCGCCTCATTTCTCATTACCGTGAGTCAAATGATTTTAAACCCATGGTGGTTTGATTAAGTCTTCTTTTAAATTAATTGTGTTGTGTGAAAACTCCGTGTCAATATTGTCTCATGGTTGGTTCTGTAAAAGCTTGTCAGGAGAGATCTCCGCTGTGTGACGGAATTAAAAAACCGTAAAGAAGTGCTTTCCTGTTGTTTTTTAAGTGTCTTTTTTAGTTATCTATGTCTTCTGGAAGACGCTTAGTCGTTGAAGAGTTTTATTTAACTCTGAATTTAATATACTTGTGGTAGATTTTTCTATAAGGAATATAATTGATGGTTTTAATAGCCGCCATGTTGGATTTATTGAACAAAAGATTCTTCATTAGTCTCTTTTGTTATATCAACCAACATGGCCGCCGTGTCTTGTTATTTCATTCTCTTGGGAATGATTGCAAACCAGCAATTCTAGTTCGGTTTTTGCCTTGATTTCGCGTTTTGAAAGTGCAAGGCTTTGTATTATTCTTTCCCATTCCTCCCTACAATGTACTACAATACTGCAATACTTTTATTATCAATTCTCCCCGTGGGGCTTTTCAGAATTAATTTACAAACTACAATTAACTAATAATAATAAAACTAATGAAATAAATATAATATTTACAGCTACTGGAACTAATAATCATAAGTAAATACTATTTTGACTATAGTAGCTTGTCCTATTTCTGGCCTATTTCTTCCCTTGCAAGCCTTTTAAATGATCTTAACGATGGGGCAGATCTAGTGTCAATGCCAAGACTGTTCCATCCTTTAGTTGCTCTGTAAAAGAAGCCGCGCTGGGCAGCCGCTGTCCGGCATTTTCGTACATTAAGGTCCTCGCTATTACGTAGATTGTAAGCTTGTCACAACAGACCCTGCGCAAAACAATCAGTTTAGTTTGTGCATAATTTACACTCAAAATAGAAAACACGGATTCTTTGATCTTAATATAAAACCCACCACCTACGCGTTGTATTCTTCGTGTTACGTATATCAAGCTCGAATCTCTTCCCTACTCTTATCATTCCATTAACATCCAACATCACTACACACAATGTAAAATCTACGGTTCGTTTGAACCGCCAGCAAAACTGCTGTGATTTGTTGCTGCACGATTTTAAATGCTTTCTGTGTTACGTCATATATTCGTTCGCATTAATTACCTTCGCATTTTTCAAGAGTTCAAAGAGATTTATCTGCAATTCTTTAGAAGGTTTTCTTTTCGAGTAAGGCAATACTCATAGAGTCTTAACCAAAATCGATATAGCATTAACTCAACGAGACTGAAAAACCCGGCGGCGCTTTTGAGCACTATAAAACGCACAACTAAACAATATATGCTACGAGTGTTCAGTGGGGTTTTTTTGATATTGTTTGCAAGTGATGAGCTTGCAATTTTACTGATATTTTATTCTATAGATAAGTAGTGTTTGTATCTAGTATGCTGCATGCGACATGCCTGCCTTAAGGGATTTCTTTAATTCTATAATTCATCTTTCTTTTTTCTTTCTTTCTTTTCTTTTTTTTTTTTTTTTTTTTTTTTTTTTTTCCGTCTTTCTTTCCTTTGTTTGTTTTATATCTCTTTCTTCTTTTTTAGTTACTCTCATTTTTTTATTTTTTTTAAACTTGCAGTTTGCTTTGTTTTGTTTTTATCCTTTCCCTCTTTTTATTCTTCCTTTCAATTTTTCTTTTACCAAGAAATTCGTTATTCCTTCATTTTTGTATTCATTTTTCTTCTTTGTCGATCTTTTTACTCTCATTTCTTTGTATAAACTTGCGGTTCTCTTTGTTCGTTTTTTCTTCTCCCTTTATTTCTTTTTGGCTTCCTTTCAGTTTTCCTTCTACCAAGGGATTGTTTTTGTTCATTTATTGTGTCATTGATTTTTTTCAAATTAATTATCTTTTCTTCCTTACCTTTTTACTCTCATTTTTTCTAAACCTGCGGTTTTTCTTTCTTTATTGTTTTTTTCCTTTCATGTTTTTGTTTTCTTTGGTTTTTGTTTTCTTTTGTTTTGGTTTTTGTTTTGTTTTTGTTTTGTTTTGTTTTTTTGTTTTCTTTGTATCCCTCTTTCTTTCTTTCTTTCCTTTCACTCATTATTTCTTCACTTCGGCGATCACGCATTATCTCAATTCCTTCTCTCTATCAGCAAAGCCATTCAGGACAAAAATCATGGATTGATCATTTTGTTCGTTCGTATCTTAATAACCTTAGAAAAAATCTTTCTCATATCTTCGATCTCATGTTCACAAATTGCTAGCACACAAACCTTTCAAATGGCTTAATTACCACCAAATCAAATGTTTACCCAATACAACACGCGATACTAGATATTTGGCGCCTCATAATCTACAAGCATAAGAGATAATAGCCATATTATATTATATTATGTTATATTAATGGAAAAATGCGCATGTCTTTTATACTTGTTCGAAGTAAGATAAATTGCGTTTCATTCAAAACCAAAACTGTCCTGTTTATAATATTGTTCAAAAACAAAAAAGCCACATTTTTCAAATTCTTATTTTGATCAATATCTGGGCAGCTTTACTTTAAGAATTCGCTCTGAATAATTCAGCGAGATTTTTTTCCAGTTTTCTCGTTTGAGTTTTAGTGGATTTTAAAATGATCAATATCATACCATTAAACACGAGTGATCTTGATACCAACATGTTTCGAAGTAGCAAATTGTTGAGGGCGATTTCACAATCTTCATAAATATATTTGGATCTTAGGAGGCGTTAAATCCCACGCATATACAGGAAAGCGTATTATTAACAAGATGTTTCTGGCTGCTTGCTATACACCCCATTGATACCACCTAAGGAATAGCAATAAGCTATAGATAAAAATATAGTCGTAATAAGGGGGAGATCTGTCTTTGCAAGTGCGTGAGACGCCGTTCTTGTTGTTGTAAAAACCATCGACGACGATGAGGAAGAAAATTATCCGAAAACAAAAACGTTGTTAGTGAAGCCGTCTTTATTTATCAAGTTCTACAAAAAGAAAACAACTAAATCTTATCGTATTTAAATCCCGAAGTTTGTCACATTTGATCTCAGTTTGAAAAATAACATTTTTGCGATAGAGGCGTTTCGGCATCTAGTATTATCTTGCCGCCCTGTGTTTGAAATTCTTTTACGTTTAACTTTCAACGAAAGATTCCATTTAATAATCCTCGGTGTAAAATACTAAAACCGTCTCCAATAAGCTAAACAACTTACCTTAAGGAGGCCAAATTTGGTCTAAATCTATATTTTCAGTTAGCAAAGGGGCTTAAAAAACTGAGCCGTTTGTTTTGAGTTTCGATTCAATATTGGAACTGAAGTTTGGATTTTTTATCAAAAAGACATAAGCGTATGGAAATTATTGATATTTTTATTTCTGAGAATCACTAAATACTGTGAAAAGCTAAGCACTATTAATAGACATTTTAGGTGACCTTTTTAACATTTTCACTTAAAGACGAAAAGATAAGTCATCTAGTGTTTTACTCAAATGAATTTTTAAAAAAAACATTCTGAAACATTTCAAAGGAAATTGGTTGGAAAACTTTTGAATTTATTCATTCTAACTTCAAACTCATTCTTATTGTCTTTGCCTATTTTCCCCCTTTTTGAATATCCTGGTAATTAGATATGCGTGCTATGTATTGTTTACATTTTAATGTATTAGCCTAATTGGTTTGCCCAAGAGAAAAATAGAGGAATGGAGTGCTGTGGGTTTGTTGATCAATCGCAGTTTCAAGTTCCCTGAGTTCCAACAACAATTTCAAAATCCCCCTTTTTTTTTACTGATAATATTTTTGAATCCTTCGTTTATTTTATATCTACAAAAGGCGACTTTGCCTTTTCAAAGGTATTGAACCAATGAAAGGATAGTTTTCTTTCCAAACAGGAAATGTTTTTTTCAACTTCGTACAATTTGGTCTGATATTTTACTTTGCATGAAGTTATTACACTGATGAGCGAAGATACCACTGGTTGCTCATAATGGTCCCCACAAAAGGAGCACAAACATACCCGGAACTACTTTGACTGTTTGATTGTAGAGACCAACGATAATTATTTCAGTCAGAAGCGAATGTTTACTCTCGTGCCTCGGTCTTAATGTACTTGAAGGAGAAACGGCTTGAAATGTTAGAAATAGGGCATTGTTTTAAAGCGGATAAACGGATGAATCAAAGTCCAAAATCCAATATTATAGACTTGTTATCCATTGTTGTTTAGCCTTTTTCAATCACAAATTCGGTTTAAAAACATAAAATCGAGTTATAGTGAAATCATATCGAAAGCCTGTTAAAAATTTAAGGGAATGGTCGGGGTTTTGATGGCAAAACTCGACTCGTTATCATCGTGTTTCAATCCGAGATGGGGCTAAAGAATTCTATGTACGCCACGCCCGTTTTGATAGACGTTAACACCTCTTTACCTTGAAGCTAGATCGGTTTCTGCAGTAGTAAACTAGAATTACATCACGTACACGGTACAACATGACGTAACGCTACTGAAATGGCTTCCCTTATCGTGCACGAAAGCGGCAAAACAGTCATTCTCGCATAGTAAGGCACATGGCTATAAACCTGCCTTATTCCCTTCTAACCCACCCCCCCCCCCCCCCGTTCCCCTTAAAACACTCACAGCTCAGTTTATTTAAAGAATAAAATATCTAAAATCTATATCATTTCAATTTATCTTCTTTATTTGTCTATTCTGAGTGGGTCTAGTCTTTTTAAGTACTACGTCTTATCTTGCTAGCTATCTTGTTCGTCATTTGAGGAGGACGAAATCATAATTAGTTCCTATTTAATTTTTATTCCTCGATGTTATCTTCCATTTCTTTTCGTGCACTTCTGATAATCTTAGTCAAAATTTGACCAGGAAGATTTTTTAAAACGTTCCTCTTGCACGTTCGCCAACTCGTTCTGTTCTTACTTAAAAACAGTGTTTGTTTATAATTTAGATTTCGTGATGTTCTTCATAGATTAGCATTAGATGGCTAGTTTTGTTTTGTTTTTTCAATTCTCTTAGACATAAATCCTCCATTAAGCCATTAATTCTTCAGAAACCCTTACTTTTATTTATTTATTTATTTTTTCTGCTTGCAACGATGATGACAGTGCTACCCAAATGCGATTTTTTTTACGATTTGGTTTTGTTTTTTACGAATTTTTTTTTTCTTTGTTCATTCTTATCTGGCCTTGTGATTTTTTACTTTCTCTTGCACCGGTTTTATTTCCGCGAATATCAGAAGTCTGATTGAGATCTTCTTTCGTTTTTTGTTCATACTTTATCCTCACGCGAACAAAAACTGCAGTTCACTTCAATTATTCGTATCAAATTCCTGAAGTACTCCTCGATCGCATGTTCGGCAACTCATTCTGTTCTTACTTAAAAACAGTGTTTGTTTATAATATAGATTTCGTGATGTACTTCATAAATTAGAATTAGACGACTAGTTTTTTTTTTTTTTTTTTTTGTTT
This sequence comes from Actinia tenebrosa, assembly GCF_029948245.1. Taxonomy (NCBI): domain Eukaryota; kingdom Metazoa; phylum Cnidaria; class Anthozoa; order Actiniaria; family Actiniidae; genus Actinia; species Actinia tenebrosa. The sequence goes on along the minus strand of NW_028292569.1, from coordinate 23,985,483 downwards.
TTTGTTGTTTTTTTCTTTTTCCGATTCTCTTAGACATGAATCCCTCATTAAACCATTAATTCTTCAAAAACCCTTATGATACTTTTATTCATTTATCTTTTTTTTTCTGCTTGCAACGATGATGACAGTGCTATCCAAATGCAATTGTTTTATGATTTGTCTTGAATCTTCATTTTAGCAATAAAAACTTTATGTAGATTTTTTTTTGTTCATTCTTATCTGGCCTTGTGATTTTTTACTTTCTTTTTCACCGTTTTTATTTCCGCGAATACCAGAAGTCTGATTGAGATCTTTCGTTTTTTGTTCATACTTTATCCTCACGCGAACCAGAACTGCAGTTCGCTTCAATTATTCGTATCCCAATTCCTGACGTACTCCTCGATCTCCACGAAGACCAGCTTGGCCTTCTCATCCTTCGCTTAACTGACCTACAACAAAGCACCCTAACTAAACCTCGACGAAAATTTTCGTTGAAGGTGAAAAAGATGCACGGATTGATTGCAGCGTACGAATAAGCTACAAAGAACACCAGAAAGTCAATCTCTTGCATTCCACAAGGAACAATCCAGTCCCAAACAAAGTGAAACAAGAGCCCATAGACGTGTATGGGAGCCCAGCAGAAAGCAAACACAAGCACTGCAACCAGACACATTTTCGTTACCTTACGGTTACGATACTGTTCTGAAGCTCTTCTTTTTCGGCACTTAGCGGAGGAGGTGGTGCTCGAGCGGAGCTTAGTCACGATACACCCATACAAAAAAGCTATAAGTATCAAAGGGCATACGTAAAGCAACGTAAACTGGACCAGATAAAATGGTTTCTGTGCAGCCTTGCTATCGAAATAGGGTTGCCAGTTGATTAAGCAGTAATTTTTCCCCTGGAACTCGATAAGCCTGAAGGTATAGAAGTAGACTCCGTGGAAGGCAATAGCGTTGAACCAGATCAGCGGGATCACAAGAGCACAAGCTTTGGAATTTCGGTGTCGCACTGCGCGGAGTGGATACAACACGCCATAGAATCGGTCCATAGCGATAGCAACTAGGCTCTGAATGGAAACAGCGGTAGAAACATCCAGTAAAAAGTTGAAGCATTTACACATCATCAACCCCACGTTCCCACCAAGAAACCACCTAAAGTTCGAATCCACTTCTAGATTGAAAAGCTTGTTAGGCACGGCGAATAATGGAATAATGAGGTCTGAGATGGCCATGTTAACGATGAAGCAGTTTGTGGTTGTAAACATACCGGTTTTTCGATGCCTAAAAACGATCAGGACAAGTAGAATGTTTCCAAAACTTGACATCAAAAGCACCAAGCAGTACGCAAACATCTTGACTGCCTTTACGTAGATGGAATTCTCCACAATTACTGGAGAACATAGTTGCTGCAATACCAGTGTGCCGTTGGTGTTATTCATATTGCCCGGTTATTTCGTGCTGATTTGGTCAAATACCTTCCTATTTTCGTCTGTTCATGTTCTATTTTTTGCGACGAGATTGATCTCTTGAGGAGTCGATATATTATCCTCTGAACGTGTCAATGATAAATATTCTGATTATCCGCTATTCTATTTAAGTGAAAACTCCGTAGCTAGTCTTTTTTTAAACATACGCTTGTCAAGCGACCGTGCTCAATCAAGCTAACAGAAGAGAAGTGGCTTGTTTTTATTTCCCCTACTAGATCCAGCCCCCTCTCATTGACGTGTCGAAATTAGGCATAATCGACAGCCTATTGATCGGCTATCATCAGTATCAAGTAAACATCACACAATGCTAAGCCCCCAAAACACGTTCCTTTGACTAGCTGAATAAGATAATTGGTGGTATTATCATTGGAATGAAGTGAATTGAAGTCTTGGAAATAGCAGGACTGCCTTGAGCTATTCCTGTAGTACGATGACGTAGTAAACAAGTGTCTGTCGACATTGAAAGTACGTATGGATGCAATAGGGCATGTGTTTTCTACCACCCACTACTCAAAACCAAGAATAGAACTACCCAAACATACGCACACGCATCAGATTATAGTCACCAACAGATGTGAAAGTACGTACGGATGCAATAGGGCATGCGTTTTCTACCACCCACTACTCAAAACCAAAAATAAATCTACCCATACACACACATGCACACGCATCAGATTATTGTCACCAACAGATGTGCGATTGCGACCAAACCGGGCCCGCGTTCGTTCATTGCTCGAACCATCATCGCTGTAATCGTTTGTGGTTTGTCTACGTAATGAAGCAAATTGTCCCCGAGTTGACCAAATTGATTGTTTGCTTAGTCCTTTGGAGTTTCGAATTTTCAAAGGAAGTACCAAAGTAAATACAATTATTGATTAACCGTTTTTTTGATCAATGCTGTCAGGTTTAGCTTCCCGGCGCTTTTTCGCCCAAAGAAAACTTGGCCACTATTCTTTAAACATGATCGAATGCATAACCCTAAACCAACACACCGTTGGAAAGCGGATTTAAAATTTATCCGTACAGCAGGTAATCCTTATCGCTTATACCTTGAAAAGAAGAAGAAAATGCGCGGCTTGTGTTGAAGTAAGTAACACTAAGTGCCCTGCGTTTATTTCACTTCCACAAACAACAGAAGCGGAACTGACTCATTGTCAAATATGCTACTTCCCATCTTTTATCCCTGAACAAAGAGAGTTGGAGTAATCTACTTTGGATAGTAGGTCAAGTTTCACCTCAATCATACTATTAGTTGTTTTTGACGAAGATTGGATCTAAAAAGGATGAGCCGATTATTCATGTGTTTAAACTTCTGAAAACGCTCGTAGATAAAATTACTGCCTTCTAACACACTGCAAATAAATTAATATTGATTCTCAGCTCAGTATTCTATTTACGATTTTAAAGGAATTAAAAGCAATTCAGTTCCAACAAAGATAGGTCTGCTCGCAGACTCTGGGGATGGTAAAGTGCACCTCTTACTAAGCATCTCCTTGTCTTAAGGCAGTCCTGATGCTAGCGATAAAATTCTTATTTCTTTATTTATTGACTGCTCTGGAAGAGTTTGTCAATTATTCACAACAGTTCCCTGTGGTGTTGCGGTGTTGTTTTATTTTGCTAAATATATCGACGAACCATATTTGCAGCTGCAGATAATAAATCCGATGGCAGAGAAGCCAGAATCCTTCAACGTGACTCTCAGACGTTATGTAACATTTTTAGGCACCCCTCTTATTTTCATCTCATCCTTTCGCTTTCTCTTCCCCTCTCTCTGTTGTTTTCCCTGTCATCCTAAACACTGTTCTCTAATCCTACGATTACAAGAGGTGTTAAAACGAGCAAAGCTTTTTTGTACAAAAATCATCGATCAATCAGTTAATGTAATTTTTCATTCACCTCTCTCTTTGTTTTCCCTGTCATCCTAAACACTGTTCTCTAATCCTACGATTACGAGAGGTGTTAAAACGAGCAAAGCTTTTTTGTTCAAAAATCATCGATCAATCAGTTAATGTAATTTTTCATTCACCTTTCTCTTGTTTTCCCTGTCATCCTAAACACTGTTCTCTAATCCTACGACAAGAGGTGTTAAAACGAGCAAAGCTTTCTTGTTCAAAAATCATCGATCAATAACTTGATAAAATTTTTCATTCACCTTTCTTTTCAGCATGACAAGAGAAAAAACATATTCTTAGCTCAATTAGCATTTCAAATAAATAAATAGATCAGAAAACTGCTGCCTTAAGGGAACGCAATTTTAGTTAAAGAGCTATGTTTTTCCCATCAAAAAGATTTTTTTCTCTAGGCATCGTATCGGAATAAACGGCTGTTAGGCCATTAGGCAAAATAGCATGAGGCCTAAAAGTTGACATGTATAAATGTGGCAGCTTTTGTGGTTTGTAGAAGGAGCTCGCCCGTTTTAAAATGATAACTACTTGAATTTCTAGTGATTTAACCACACTGTCATGGTTACTGATTTAAAGCAGATGAAATGTAAAAGGCTTCTGGTAATTTCTAAGTTCTATTTTGGGATTTTTTCCGAGGCGAGGAGAAGGATGGAAAGAATAAGGAGCTGCAACGTGGTTGAAAAAATAGAGAGAGAGAGAAAGTTAGGAGACAAGACAACAAAAAAGGCGATAGATACGAAGCACTCCCAAAGGAATATTAATTGACATCTGAGATTTTTCCATACCTTCGAGTTCGTACGTCAACTTAAACATAACTTTTTTACTTATCCAAGCTAATCTTTTCAAAATCGGTATATAAAGCAGTGGGGAAAAAACCCACGGTTGTCTATCAAAATAGATTATAGCTTTATGACTAATATAGTAGACATTTTAACCACAGACTTTCAGAAGTGGTCTTAGCACAAGTACCTCTTAGGAACTATCACAGATTGATTTTACAAGTGTTTTAGTCTTGAAAATCGAAATTGCCTGGTGAGGCTGTGGAAGAGTTCGGTCACGTGAATACATAATTGAGACATGGTGATTGGTTATTTCCGTTTTATTGGTAGCAATGCAAATCTCTTATTGATGATCCTGAAAAATATGTAAAAAAAAACCCAGTAGGAATCGATCGGTTTTTAAATCTTTTTGGTTAAAGATTAAGAGAGAATTCTTTTCGTATTCGAGCAGTGAGCGCCAAAAACTATTTTCTTGAAGAAAGGCTGTTGTACAAGGCTAAAATCTTGTTATTCAGAAAGTTTAACTTGTTTGGAAGTGGAGATGACCGATGAAAAAGGAATAAAATTGTTAACCCAAAGCAAAAAGTTTATTCGAAAATAAGGTTTAGGCCTTCATTTGCTTATTATTTCCCATATATTGTTCCTATAAAAAAGCCTGACAAAGCAACATTCTAACACAAATGCAACAAAAAATCTTTGTACGATCGAAAATACCGCTTCAAACAAGCATTTTATCATAGTACATCAGTTTCTAACTGTTTAAAAAAGGTTTGCGTGTTAACCCAAAACGAAAATTTGGATCAAAACTCATACGAAAGTCTAGATTTTGGCGCTTTTTGCCATTATTGCTCATTATTGAAAAAAATTTCGTCTTAATGTGTCCACCAGTGAGATAGATTTTACAGCAGCCACGCCATGTTGTAGGTCAACACAGTTGCCAGTATTTTATTTATTTATATTTATTTATATTTTGGAAATCAGTGAAATCTTTTTATATATAAAAGCAACATGGCTGGCGAGACTGAACCCCTTTATGAAACTAAGTTAAAAATTGGATATTCATTTTTAAAAAAACAGACAGCAAAAACCGAAAGGAATCTTCATGATTCCAGAAACTTTTGTCGTCCTTAAAAGGTCTCAAAATAAGACTTCCAACTTACCACCAATTAACTATATTTGACTTTGCTTGTTCTATTTTAAGCAATGACTTGTAAATTGCTCTCAAGACCAATTCTGAGTTTGCTACTCTGTACGTTGGTTAATACTTCATATAAGCCTCTTGAACAATTAGACTACGAGGTCGAGTTTTCATTAGGAGTCAATAGATAGTCGATGAGGCGCGTAGCGCCTAATCGACTAGTGACTCATAGAAAACGAGAACGAGTAGTCTAATTGTTTTAGCATAAACCTACTAGCTAATATTATAGTATTGAAAACAAAATATGGCACTGAAAACTTTACAGAACAAATCGACGATCGACCGGCGGCACCGGTTTTCATTCATCTTTGCGAACTCGATCTGAACATATAAGCTTAAACTCCAAACTAAACTAAACTAAACTCCGTATAGCTTTTTGTCTCTATTTTTACGGTCAAAACTATTTTTCCAATATTTTCCAGCTTTTTATCGGATTTATTCATAAATAATTAGTTGTCAGATCATTCAAAGCCGTGCCATGTTTACAATTCGCTTAAGATTCTTGTCAGTTAACTTGCACTTTCCTTATTGTTTTATCTGTTCTTACTGTTTTAAAATTCTTCTTGAATACATGTGAATAAGTTGTCTTTTGGAATTCTTCTGTTTTTTGAGGAAATCATTTTAAAATAACATCGTTATCTCAGTAGTCAGTTGTTTGCTCATGAATATCTCAGTGAAATCTGACGGCCGCGCTTTTTCGTGATAAAATTAATATTGCCACAATTCTTCAGTTTTTTATTTATCTGTACTGTCCAAAACCTCCATCCCTTTTCTTGATACAGTCTTGTATTTTCTATAATCGATTTTTAAAGATTTTTTAAAGATTTGCGTCGAAACTTGAGTATGCATTTGTTCGTTTTCGCTACTCGCTCTCTATCACAGGATAGATAGTGATTACGTTAGCCAATCAGATTGCAGGATTCGTGATAGCATTATTCGTGATATTCGTAGGTTTATGCTAATGTGTATTAGTGAAATAGAGTTTTATGAGATTATAATCTTTTGTTTTCTTATCGCCTTCTGTGCCAATGGATACATTTTAAATAGCTTTACATAAAGTCGTGGCTTGTTTTACGAAATATTTTACATTTCCATATTTTGTCAGTTTGTGGAAAGTCAAGGTAAATTCTTCGTTGTTTGGCCATCTATGATGCTTTAATTAAATTATTTTTTCAAACTCTTACTCGAACGTTGCATACTCGCAGCACTTTTAATTATTTGCAATATGCCAACAGCTAGTTTACCAATTTTTTCCCCACCCTTGCTGAACATAGTGTCTCATTTATTTTACCTTCAGAAACCTCTCCCTTCCACTGTCCCCGGCCTTTTTTCTCTCTCCATTCTCTATCCTATTTTTCAAAAAAAATTCCAAATATAGCTTGATGCACACTAGCGTCGGAATCGCAATCGGAATCGCATCGATAATTAGAGCTTATGACCAGTGTGAACTAAAATGATCGGACACGGAATCGGAAACAGAGGAGCATCGGAATCGCGAGCGTTTTCTTTAGTCACGATTCCGCTTTCTGATTATGACACTTATGATCAGAAGAATCAGAATAGGAATAATTGACCAATGACAGAGCTCGTGCCCATGCCATTCAGAGAAAAAAAAAACATGGCGGCCTCCTGGCCTTGAAAACTCGCGGGAAACTACGAAGAAAACCTGGAGTGGTTTAATAATGCGCTCTCCTCTTGAAAAAAAGTTATTGTATGAATATTAGATATCAGGAATCTCAGCCTCGGGAGCAATCAATAATTTTACTATTTCATACAATAATGGGTCGCTTCGCTAATGCCATTCTATGACACTCGAATGATATCCTCATGTCTTCAAACACGTTCTTACTATTGAAATATAAAAGACATAAAATTCATCTCAAAATACTTATCTTCCAGTAACTGTCCATCAAAGAATCCCCTAAGGTGTGGTGTTAACGATAATTGTCTTCGCACTCATTTTAACATGAAACCAAATGCTATTTTCCCGCAAAACCGGTACGTGCTTCGCCGGTAGCGTTTTTGGAGTCAAAAAGATTTCGTTTACGATAATAATGTATTTTTATAACCAATATTTGTTAGCAGATGTGCTAAAATAGTTTAAGAGATAATTTTTGATTACCATGTATATATATATTTGGAAAGAGCAAACTTAATTAAATCCTGCATTCTGATTGGCTACCTTGTATTCATAGCTCTCTTAGCATGCTTAGTCAGTGATATAGAATAAAGGAATGAAAAGCAAATACAAAAACAAAACTGCCTTATTAACTTTCAGACTAGACTTTCTGGCAAGATTTCCAAAAAATTCCTAATTGTAAACTCTTATTGATGCTTAAACAATACTCTAGCCATTCTGGAGTAAGAAAATATTCTAACCATTGTCGGACGTAAAATGCGCCTTAAGATAGCAGGCTAAACGTTTTGGCGGAATTGAGTCTCAAAGGCCAGACTTAAAATGAGCAATTCGAATGAAAGCCTTGTATGGTTAGAGCTTGGATTAGAGATAGACGAATCAAAATATAAGTAAGAATTGATTTAACTTACAAAAACGGAGTCAAAATTAAAGTAGTTCATATATATAACTGCAGGTGAAAAGTTGAATTTGGGAAATACATATATTAATAAAATATATACATATATGAAAAAATAGCGAAATTTCTATCTTTCTTTTTTTCTTTCCCAAAAAGTGGAGTAATTATTCTCCCTTTTAATTTTTTTCTTCTTGTTGTGGCTTCAACTTTTCTTCTTCTTCTTCTTCTTCTTCTTCTTCTTCTTTTTTTTTTTTTTTTTTTAATTTCCATCTTTTTCTACTTTTATTGTCTTGTTTTTCTCTCTCTCTTTCTCTCTTTTGATCTCTTTCTCGTCCTAGTTATCTTTTTAACTTTCTTTGCTTTTGTCTTTCTCTCTCTTTTTCCCGTTCCCTTCCCACCTTTTTTTATTATTTATTAATTATTTATTTATTAATTATTTATTTATTTGCTTTCACCGTTTCAAAACTGATCAAGTTGTCTATTAGCGATTTCCAGACGGAAGAAAACCGCTTCTCTAGTTCCAAAACTCTCCGGGCAAGAGCAGAGATTACAGATTTTAATCCTCGTCAAACACCACTTTTCCCATGTTAACCCACAGATAACAGTACCTATATAATATCATCTCGACTCGATCCTTTTATCTCTTAATGTAAGCTATTTCTTGTACTAAAACAGAAGCAAGTCCCAATTATCTAGAAAACAGCTATGACATGTTCGCACTTCGTGTAGTAATCATTTCATTTACTTATGTACCTTTAAAATATATCTAAACATCTATTAAACCAAGATTGTGAAGCTTTAAATAGAGAATTTCTGCGGTAGAGTTGGGCGACACATATTTAAAATTGGAAAGATTAAAGACTAAATTTGTATCATACATTTTTAAATTTTCTGCTAACACCGTTGATGTTCTCTCTTCTCCCCTCGCTTCCCGTTCGTATAATTTATTCCAAAATTCTTAGAGGTGTCAAAGATAAGATTTATGTATGACGCAGAAGACCCGAATTATTCACTACTGAATCACATGCAGCCCAAACAAGGTTCCTGTGTATGGTTTATAAGGGAATGTATGGGAGTTATGATGAAGATATGACAATAAAATGTTTCACTCAACGATTTGCTTCAAAACGTGCTGCACAGTCGTTGTTTGAACCTTGATCAGTCTTCTGGAGAAGTTTCAGCGCGATTTGGGGTTGTTTAGTGGGGTTTTTCAAAATTTGCTCTTCTCTTTCTAAACGGCCTCAAATCTCGCTGAAACTTTACCAGAAGACTGAACAAGGTTTAAGCAAAGACTGAAGCAATTTCATTAGAAGTGATTCTTGAGCGCGAGAAGTTTTCGTGAAAGAGATATGTGCGCGATACGTGAAATAATTCACATTAGTAAAAATACGCAGGTGACTATAGAAAATCTCGCGCGCTGTTTGGTCAAGAAACTCACACTATCACACGATAATCACCTCGAGCGAAAATCCAACATGGTGGCCAGCCGCTTTGTTGCTGTTACCGGAAAAAATGTCTTTTATCTTTTTTTTCTTATTTTTGAAAAATAATGTTTTTGTTAAATAATCCGTGATTCGTGTTTCGTCATCAATCAACATCCGTGCGTGTTCCATTATCTAAAAGTTGTGCGTGATCTAGTTATCTTCCAAATACGCGATAAAGTTAAATCAGATAAAGGTATATAATGGACTCGTAAAAAGGGTTTCGTGATCCGGTCTGAAACTGTGTACGTGATTCGGAATGTTCGTTGTATGAACGGGAGGGTTGAATCAGATAAAGGTATATAATGGACTCGTGAAAAGGGTTTCGTCATCCGGTCAGAAACTGTTTACGTGACTGGGAATGTTCGTTGTATGAACAGGAGGGCTTTGTGCGGGAACCGCGCGCGAGATTTGTATTAACCATTAGCTACAAGTGCGCACCTTGCAGCGCTGTGTTCTACACTATAGGTGCCCTATTAACTTAACACACAACGACTACCAAAGATCAAGCGATTTTATTGCTATTTACAAGCAATTTTTGGTACCTGCATTTCTTGTCTTTGCGCTATTTCTTAAGTGAAAAAAAAACACCAAACAAACAAACAAACAAAAAAACAACAACAACAACAAAGTTTTAGTGGTTTATTTTGGGTGAAATGTATTTCCAAAACTTTCGGTTTATACTGCGTAGATTTCGTCAATATTAAGTTTGAATTTACCTGGGAGTTTTACAGTGCACACCTCTCGTGTCTTTTAATTTCTCTCAATATCACTGCACCGAACAGAAGCTTAAGTGAATACTTCGATCAACATAAAATATTAAGCCCTGTATAACAAGACACTGATCATGAGCTGCAAGTTTTGATGAGTGCAGTGAGTGCATAAAATCTAACAGATTATTTCATGAAAATGAAATGGAAAGAAGTACCTCGGGCTAAACAAAATCTTCACAGCCGGCAAAGATCTACATCGCTCCGTTTGGGTCTGCATATCAATACTTGTGATAAGACTATGGAGTGTCATCATTATACAAGATTCAGATGATACAACAGGGAATGGATTAGCATCCTTATTCAGCAAGTCATCGTTTATTCTCGCATCAAACCAACTAAAGCTCCTATCAACTATTATAGTAACGTTGTGGGAAATTTCCATCCTGCGATTAAACTCATACATGACATTGAAGTGAATCCTAGTTCTGATGCTGATTCTTCAAGGAAAATAAATTGTCTGTACCTCAACGCAAGGATAGGAGTATTGTTAACATGATGGAGTTAAAGCACTTGCGGCAGATGTAGATATACTTGCAGTGACTGAATCCTGGCTTAAACCATCTATAGTGAACTGCGAACTTCTATCAGGCGCTAATTTTGTCATTCCACAGAAGAGACTGATTAAACAAGTAGAGGGGAGGAGGACTTTTGCTTGCTCTTCGAAATTCAATCAATAACTTACGCCGGAAAGATTTTGAGGGAAACGCAGAAGTAATTGTTTGAGTTGTTTGTGAAATCCGTTCAGCCTAATTTTGCCTCAAGAAACTACTACGAAAACGATTTCCAAGAACTTAATCTCTTCAAACACTGGACTATTACCTTAACTCGTTTCTACCTAGATCTATCAAACTAGAAACTGGAACTCGCTACTAATACACTGAAAATGAGTGATGTAAGCCTTTCCAAATTTAAGGAACGTGCATGTGACCACCCATTTTGCTTTCAAAATGGAACATTACTTACCACCTTAAAATCTTTTGAATTTAAATTTTGATATGTTTTTCTTTTTATTATTGTTTTTTTTTTTTTTTTTCCTCGTCAATTTTAATGTTAATCATGTTTGTACTGTATGTAAGTTGTAAGGAGAGGAAATATCAATTGGGACGAAAGTTCTGTTTTCTTCGTCAGTCACAAAATTTGTATGTCTCAAGTTTTATAAAATGTATATGTTTATATTGTGACAAATAAACTAAACTAGACTAAACTAAACTAAATTGGTAAAGAAGATTCTCTGTCAATACCCGGTCCAAGGCAGCTCACTATATTCAAGCGGGAATATCGTAACGTCCAGATTTAAAGTCTCTAGCTGTTATCCATAAAGTGTTGACAGCGATACCCCGAAAAGTTGGGGAAGCACTTACACTTGTAGCGCTTACCCATCTCACTACACGAATCGATGCATCTTCCATTATAGCACGGATTACTTGATGAACAACAGGACAAACGAGAGGAGCAGCTTGGGCAACCAGGAGCGACCTGAAAAACAATGTTAGCCGTTGTATTATTTATTATTTATTTTTATTATTCATTTTTAGTCTATCAAGAAATGTAGCTGATGTCTGAGTGACCTCTCTATTACGGAGTCTTTTTGGTGCCACTGGCTCATTCACTTTTTTCTGGCGACGTTTTTGGCCACTGATCAATTTCCCGAATTCGTTTGAGTGATAAAGAAACAATGTTTCGAAGTCAAGGTTGGACTTGATGTGTTTATACGACAGCCTCACTCAAGTGAATTTTGGAGAGACGTGAATCATATGATAAAGTGACTTCTGCAAATGCAAAGCATTTCTTTTTTTGGTTACACGTTCATATTCTAGACGAATACAATGGTTTTAGACAGCCTCACACTCTCAAGCGATTTTGGGAGAGACGTGAATCATATGATAAAGTTACTTCTGCAAATGCAAAGCATTCTTTTTTTGGTTACAAGTTTATGATCTAGACGAATACAATGGTATTGTAGTGTATTGTTTTATATTGTATGCACTGTCTTGTCTTCTATTGTTCTATTGCTTATAGTTTCTTCCTTTGTTACTTGTTCAAATTGCTTCTCAGTAATATAAGATGTAGGTAAAATCATTGATAACAATATGGTAATCTATTCCGGCTGAACCAATTAAAATCTTTCCCCACAAACAACTGCAAGGATACGAAGCAGTTTTCTTTTCTCTTTACAGGATAGTAAACAATTTATAATTAATTTTCCGCGATCAGATTTTAAAATTTTGAGATATTCTAACGGGTAATTTGTTGAGCTTGTGTAATCTAGCAACGGTAACTAAGGAGATTTAGAACCATCTATCACGCGACCATCACAGAACAATTAAAAATGATCAGGCCTGCCGTTATTTACGTTGGAAAATTTAGTTTAAAGCTAGTTCCCTGGGTCGCTGAAAAAACGTCACTTGATTTTTCTAACCTGTCTTTGAAGATTAAAGAAAAGTGATCCATTCGTTGGCTTGACAGCTGAAGGATCTCCGTGTATATCTGCCCTATTGAGCTCACACACACCTCCTGGCCCGCTCTGGGAACGTCGCCAAAAATTGAACGACTCACAAAGGCAATTCTTGTGGCACCGAATGAAGCACTCAAATACGCTGGAGACGTTTTCTGAATCAATCTCTCTTCCTTCCATTGCGAAGTTCAACATGACGTTTTGATTGGCGTTGAAATGAACTGTTTCACAAGAAGGACATGCGCAGTGACATTGGATTATGAAGGTGATGGACAGTGATGAATAGATAAGTAGGACGATGCGTCGTAGCTCCATCGATCTATAATGAAAGGTAGAATAACACAGGTAACCCAACATCAGTTTATCTGACTAATTAAAAACAGTTTGGATGCCACACTCGACTTTAGTACCCTGCCATGCTTACTGCGCATGCACGACGAAATGCCAGGGACTCTGTAAAACACTTTGTGCGTGGTAGCCAAAAAAATTTGGCATATGATTACCCAGGTCGAAAATAAGTTCCAACAGCGAAGAAACGTGATGTTTTCTAGAATTTTGACTGGGAGATTTTTTTATCGCGCAACGCGATTGGATTGGTCTGGTAGTGTCGTGATCCTGGTGTGTCCGTGCCCGCGCCGGGTTCGTGCCGTGTTTCGTGCATTTGTATGATTGGATGGAGAGGAAATTCTCGTTCAGTGATTGGGCTAGTCGTGTCACTACCGTGTTCGTGCCGCGAGCTTCTCACAATCATACAAAGACTGCTCTTGCAGTTTGTGACACGGCACGTGCGTATCGTAAGTCTTTCAACAATCATGAAGCATCTTTACCGACTTGAAGTCGACGTGTTTAATTATTCAAGATCAAGTGCGCTAAAACCTGCTAACACATCGGTACCGGCGTGATCTGACTGAAATGCACATCTTCCCCGAATTCACTTCATATTGACGTCTAACGATCGTTTGATGTGCAAACAAAAAAAATTCACCCCACAAAAATCACATGCGAAAATTCAACTAAAGAGTCTAAAACGAGCTTCTGCCGTTCATTTCACTTTTCCTCGGTTGTCCCCGGCTGATTTTCCTAGCAAAAAAACTAATTTAGGTTCACTTATCCTTTCTTGAAAAATGAAGATCGAAAAGCTAAGGCAATTTTACAAAAATTGCAGTTGACGAATAAAGTCATCGTTTTAGAACTGAAGTTGGTTTATTTAAAAAATCTGTTCTTAAATTGAATTTGCTTTTATTGTACACCATATCCAGTGAAAATGTTTAAAAAAAAATCAGTGGTAAGAAGCAGTTTTACGATAAAAATTATTCTGATCGACTGATGGTCAAGCGAACAAAGACTTCGCGAGCGGCGTCACAATATTAATAAGTACTTACCTCGTATTCAGACTAACCTTGAATAAGATTTTCCCTTTTTTATATATGAAATCGTAAGACCATTTCCTTCTAAAATACTCAAAGGTTCAGCAGTTATTCGTTTTCACTTTTAGTAATTTGCAGAAGAAATTTTGGTAAGACAAAAAGCACTTGGGATTAGTTCAGTTTTATCGCAATAAGAAGTAAACGCAAATTAATTTATTTAATAAAACAACAGAACAAAAATTACGTCTTAAAAATGACGAAATAGTTTGCTTAAGATAATACAATGTCACTAGAGGCTGTTGTTGATTGGTTTAGAGAACTGAGAGCGTGTTGAGTCAAAACCTGTGAAACAATTACAAGGTTATATATGTCGGACCGTCCGTTAGTCTTACCCAAAATTCTTATAGTTTATCTGCATGGGATAAAAGTGCGCATGACTGCGCTAAAGCTGTTGTCAGGGAGAATAGCATAATACAGCGGTTTTCCTTTAAGAAGGAAACGTACGGTACTGGCTTACAGCACTTGCACTGTACGACAAATGGCTTCCTATATCAAAGAATGGTTATCCTATAAGTGGCAAGCGTAGGGTACTGGCTTACAGCACGCACACGGTACAACATGCATGCCGTATCATGAAAATGACTTCCCATTATCTTCCAGCTAGTAATTCATCCAATCAAAGCGCGTATTATTTACTGCTACGTTTCCCACTTACATGAAAACCGCTCATCCGTCCAGCCCTAGCGCATTTGAATAGGATTTTTAACCAGGCTACTGATGGTTCGTCTTGGTACATGGAATTGCACGCTGGGCTCGCGCGCTTCAAAAAACAGCGGCTTTAATTGCGTGCGGTACTAATGACGTTTGTCAGAAAGGATCACATGACAAAAGCTATGGGCTTGGTTATACGAACAGTGGGGAGCGCTATTCGATTGATAAATCCTTATCCAGTGGATAAGTCGATGCTGTTATCCAATAAATTTATCCACTGGATAAGATTTATCCGTCTCTAGCGCTATCCACCCTTCGTGCAACTGGGCCCTGATATATATATATATTATATTTGGTTGGTTTGGCTTTCAAATTATCTTTCTCAGGTTTTGTTCACTGAAGTATCATGACAGCAGATCATTCGTCATTGGGTTAACATGCTACGGTACTAATGGCAATGAGCGCTATTAAAGTTAAATCAAACCACACTAATAATACTTATTGGGGTAACATGCTATGAGTACTAGTGGCAATGAGCGCTATTAAAGTTAAATCAAACCACACTAATAATACTTATTGGGGTAACATGCTATGAGTACTAGTGGCAATGAGCGCTATTAAAGTTAAATCAAACCACACTAATAATACTTATTGGGGTAACATGCTATGAGTACTAATGGCAATGAGCGCTATTAAAGTTAAATCAAACCACACTAATAATACTTATTAACGGGAAATCCATGGTTATTTAAAAAGTTTTAAATTCATATTTTTGAGTGAGTGATTTTAGGGTAAACCTCAAGTGGTTTATTTGTTTTTGAAGTAAAGAAAAGATTGCTGTTGACATAGAAATCCTAACAACATTTAAAAAATGCTTTTAAAACTCTTGAGTATAGTTTACACAAGCATCAACACTAAATCTTCTTTCTTGATGCTGAAAACATATAATGATTAAATATAGGACTGCAGTTTAAGTTTTCAAAGCATGCGCAGTGCAGGGAGTGCAGGAGGTGATCAGAAGGAAATCAGTGCAGTTCGATCATTGGAAATTACCCATCAAGCTTCCTTTAAACCTGTGAAAGAACTCTGTTTTTTGTTGTTGTTGTTGTTGTTGTTGTTGTTGTTGTTTTGTTTGATTGTTTGTTTGCTGATTTGTTTTTATTTTTGTTTTGTTTTTTTCTTTTTGTTTCCAAAAACGTTACTTATCCAAAGCAAGGGTTTTCACAGTTACAAACTGAGTTTTGCGTACTCTACAGCACCCCAATAGATCAAATCCATGCACTTGGTCGTAATATTTTCACATTTCAGACCACGTGTCGCTCTCTAGAGAATAAGATTATTTGTTTGAGTTGTATCCATAAATTAATGTGGGTTTTTTTATTCATGCACAACCGTTAAACAAAGAAATTATATTCTAGGGAATGACACGTGGTCTGAAGTGGTAGAACAGTGGATTGAGCCTATTCTTTAAACTTCTGGATCTCAAGAAATCTTTCTTGTTTTAAAAACAAAACTACGTTTGAAATATGTGGGAAGGTCACTCGGCAACCATCAAAGGGCTATGCGGCTTCCCAGTCACAATCAATTTTTTTTAACGACAAGATTTCTTCAGATCCAGATGTTTAACTCGGAACGTGATGTAAGAAAAGCGCAAGAGCACGCTTTACGTCAACGGTCTGAGGTGCCCAGCATATACACCTATTTCGAAGATCGTTGTCGCACCAAGAGCCTCAAGTAACAAGCCAAGGCTCCAGAGAACGTCGGTACTTTTAATTATAATTGATTTATTCTTGGTTCATGCAAGTGGCTATAGCTCTACACTACTAATTATCATCTCAAGCAGCCTTGCTTGGAGCAAGTTGTGAAGTCAATAAATGAAAATGCACCATGAATAAACTAATTACAGCTAAAAGTACCAGCGTTCTCTGCGGCCTTAGCTTGTTGCTTGAGGCTTTTGGTGCGACAAGGATTTCTGAAACAGTGCTTTGAAAAATGCCTGTTTTGAATTTCACACAGTTTTTTTTATCACCACCCTGGCTGATTTGGTTGAGCATTAGTTTATCATACAGAAGGTTGTGGATCTTAAAATGATAAGGACAAAGTGGAAATACTACTGAATAGGCGATCATCAAACAAACTGCACTGCACTTAATGTAGCAGTCCATTTACAACTTGTTCCATTTACTTTAGACTGAGGGGTTTAGTTATCAGTGGAAAACAATGGCTTGGACAAATTCGCCTTTTGATTCGAAAGACTATAGGAATTCATTTTAATGTTACAGCATGTCGTACCGTGTACGTGCTGTAAGCAATGCTGTATGTTTTATCACTATGATTATCACTGCGTCAATTAGTTTGTCTAACATTTATTCCATGGACAAAGACAGCTGTCAAGCGCAGAAACACGTTAACTGAGGCGTTGAGAGCCTTTTGATTGCACTCTGAATTGTTTTTGTTATTCTAATGAGGGAGTGAAAATTATTTGTTTATTGAGTGCTTAGTTTCTTTGTCGGATAACCATGAAGAAAGAGTAATTCGTACATCATTAGAAGTGTCTTGGAACGTGCCCTTCAGTGTAAATAAGGAGTATAATAGTAGCTACTAAAACATTCTCGCTGAAGATGTAACTTTTTTCAGTGACTACAAGAGCAAGATTTTTATCCGGCCGTGTTTTTGGTCCAGTGAGATTAAAAATATGACTAACTACGATTATAACAAAGGTTACCGAGCATTTAGATTCAAGAAAAACAACAACATTGACCAAAACCTTCCAGCATTGAAAAACTACCTGGAAACTCGAGAAAAAACGGATATATTTTGGATTACAAACAGCGAAAGAGTCGTAGAAAACTTTCAGAAGTCACTTGTTCCTCCAAAGGAGCGTTTCCTGGGCAACATCGCAGACAATACTAGTTCTATTTTGTATTTTCCACGGATTGTTACGACGACCCCGCTTGGAAACATGTCAGTGACTGGCACGAAGGTCCCTGATGAAGATAGCATGGAAGGCATGATGGAGAAGTATTCCTTGGCTCCAGTCAATGTGACACCAGCTTCGTTTATTCAGAAGGATACGTCATGGCCTGAGACTCCGAGGGAAAATGTTGGTGCTTCAAACTCACTGATTAAACGAAAAACGCCTCGGGATTTTTCTCGTGGCGAAACTAAGACTAAAAGACAGAATCAACGTGTGAGACAACGAAGCCTTCATTTACAACATCCCCGGAATCGTGAAATGTACTTGCGAAATAAAAAGCTAGAAGAATGTTTGGTTATTCAGAATGGAATCGAAAAAAACAGTCGGGAGAAGTTTGTTGAAAATAAACTATTATCAAGAGAGAAGACGGATGACATTATTAGCTGGATGGATAAGATTCCAACCTAGTTAGCGAATCTTGCGTGGTTTCGGCTGATTATAATGGCAGTTTTCCGGTCAAATTTTGAGGACTCTTAGAAGCAAAGTATAAATTTGGTTGGTGTCAGGCATTCGATTATTAAAAGCGCGCACGGATGTCCGTAGATTAATTCTTCCTAACTATCTCTAATCCTCATAGCTTAACTTTTAATAAGTATGGATCTTTTAAGACAGATGTGCAATTTAAGTGCGCGCCCTCCGTTTTGTGAGAAAGCAAGATTATTGCGCATCTGAAAGAACCACCAAGGCTTTGGAGAACCCTTAAGAAATGGGGAAGCAGACTTACACAGTCTGGTTAGAATGTGTAAAACTAAAAGTTAGAAGAATGAGGTGGATATTATCAAGAGGTAGGAGGCTCAACCCCCTCCCCCTCCTCCATCCTTCTGGCTTCTGTGGCTTCAATGAACAATCTGCTAGCTGTCTTCTACTGATTTCCGTTCTGACATGGGAGGAGCAATCTCAGTTTTCTTGTCGGCAACGCTGAGAGTTGTGGATATAACATAAACATATCATACTTAACTGAAACTCGCTAACTCGCGAGAGTCATTCTTACTAATTGAATAGTTGGTCGGTCCACAGGACTCCCCATATGTACGGGAACGTAACTTTGCTAAAGTGTACGTCTACTCATGATTATATATTAAAAGACATGGCAAGTTTTAAAATTATATGTGTTTGTTTCAGTAAATAAATCAGAGGAATGTGTAGACCAGGATTTGTGTTTGTTAAACTTGTATTCGAAGGAGATTAGGGCCCTACTGAAAACCACTTTTAGTGAGTAGGTTTCCTTCATTAAAGATTATCAACACGAGGAGACGATATGTGTGGTTTTACACAAGGTTAGGTTTTGTCAAGAGACCATGGTCTTCATGGTGTCTCTTGGCTTTAAAATACTTTTTGCAACCGCTCTTTTAGGACATATTTAGTAGCATTATAATTATAATCATATATAATAAAAACCTATTCAATAAGTGAGTGAAGTTCTAAGATGCTTTTTAAATGGCATTTCTTGTTAATGATGCGACATTAGTATGCGGAACATTCCTCACAACACTTTGGGCTACCTGTGGTAAATTGAGCAAGACTTCTCAACCGGTCAGCGGATTTCAAAGACATTTTCAATCAAACGTTCCATTTTGTTCTCCAGTTTAGTTCGATTTTTTTCTGTGAAGCTCGAAATGCTACTGTTTTGTCCAACTTGTGCTAACGTCCTTATAGTAGAGGAAGGATCTGGATGTTCATCTTATCGCTTTGCCTGTCAAACCTGTCCATACGTGTACAACATCACCAAAAAGGTGAGGAAACGTGTTAGGAAACTTATCCATCAGAAAAGAAAAATAATATTTACATGTGGCCTTTATCCCACGATTAGATTTTTCTTATAGATTAGTACATTTGAAAATGGCTTTCTTCAAGATTTTATTAAATTAATGCTTGATTTTGTGTTTGTGTTTTGATACTCTAGATTTCGAACAGAAAGTATCCAAAATTGAAGGAAGTTGATGATGTTCTTGGAGGGAAAAATGCCTGGGAAAATGTAGATTCAACGGAAGGTAAAACAAAAGTTTTTCTTTGCATTATGTAGAATTAATATATAGCATGTATGGAATCATACAATTTGCCATTGCAACGAAATAGGGCTTTGGTGGGCATCAATCAAAGTGTAAGCAAGACATTGTTGGAAAACCTAAAGTTTTTAAGAGAACATGCCAATGGAATGGCATGGACACTCCTTGATTGATGCCCACCAAAGTCTACTTTGTTGCAAAGATAATTCCACTTGTGATATCAAGAATAACAGTCTGTAAAGCTGATGAATTACCAATAGTTCCTTTCACACTACCCTGTGCCATCTCGAAAGGTAGCAGCACCTTTGCATGGAAGCAAGATGAACAATGAGCTTGCAATGATAGAGACCTGTGAATAATTATTGTCCAAGGTGTTAAAAAAGGGTCTCTATCATTGCTAGCTCACTGTTCTTCTTGCTTCTATGTAAAGGCATGGCTACCTTTCAAGGTGGCGCAGGGAACTGTTAAAGGGACTATTCATTGTTGTTCAATCATTGTTCTTACAGAGAGATGTCCTAAGTGTGAACATGACAGGGCCTACTTCATGCAGATCCAAACACGTTCTGCTGATGAACCAATGACAACATTTTACAAGTGCTGCAAATGTGGAAACAGGTGGAAAGAATAATGGAGAAATTGATGGAAAGAGAAAAATGAATGAGACGAAAACAAGGAATGGATTGAAAGAGAACAAGACTGGACCAGAAAGAATTGCAAGGTACTGGAAATGTCACTTATCCAGAAAACTCCTACAGCCTTACATGACTCTAATGTCTCGATAACAAATGGTGTGAAAATAACTTGCTTATTTTCTTATGTCAATCACATTTACAGTAGTAAATCAAATTTACAGTATCTTTGATTGACAAAGCATGAAAAATGTTCTAAAGGACTTTGACCTGTTTTGCTGCCGTTAGATATATAGACATTTAAATAATGAATATCAGAATGAGAAACTGCAGTATCTATGACTCTGTCAGAATGAACATGGGTGTAAAATGGACCATAAAACAGAGTCTGGACAGCGAAATGAAGAAGGGAATGCAAGACTTAGTTTTCATTGTATGTAGATATGTTTGTACTACATTGTAACATGTTTTCCTCTGAAAACCTTGATGACCAATTTTCGAGTTAGATGTGAAGTTTTCAAGCAGCCATGTTTGTTTTCTTGGACATTTTGACACATTTACACTCAATTTTGGGCCTAGTCTTGAAAAACTATACTACCATGTGTGCACAGCTGGTCAATAAGTATCCTCAAAATCTAATCTCAAGTAGGCATATTGTAATCCAACTTTCAAAAGGTGATATTATTTTTCAGCTTGGTCTTTCACTGTTTCAGCCCAGGGTGGTGGGTACTCCCATATGTGGACTATACGGAGATGATCTGCTGAACAGAGTATGGTTTTTCAAGCTTCTTGTCATAAACAGGGTATACAATTTCACTTAAGTTCCAAGTTCTTCCTGAGTTTCCTGTGATATTCAGGGTTTCTACTTTGACTGAAACTGGTTATTATGGTCGTCAAAAAAAACAAAAACAAAACAATACGTGAGCTGACATGATAATTGAAACAGGAACTCAGTGCAATTAATTATATCTTTTGTCATGAACATGGTCTACAAATTTGAGTTTTTTTGTCATAAACAGGGTACCCCTTTCAGAATCCCTTGCAGAACACCCCTACCCAAATCCTGGCAGAGTACCCCCCCCTCCCCCCCCCCCCCCCCCCCCCCGGGTGTTTCAGTTTCAAATTTAACTTAAATTTACTTTGAAAGCTTCAAAAGATTGGAAACTTAAATCCTTACTGTGAAGGGAAAATGGCTCGAACCACTTCCAAAGTGAACTAGTTATGTTAATCAGGAGAAAGCAGTAAATCTGACAGATAACTTAGATGTAATATTAATCAGCTTGTGGGAACAAAGCAAGGTGACTTGAGGTGTGCTTTATGTTACTGATTATGGTCTAATCTGATTGGCTTCTGAATTGTCAATCGAAATCTTTATTTGTTAGCAAGTATTGACAAGTATAGTCTGTATTAATTGTGCCAAATGGGGGCAGGTAAAATTTAGGGGGGATCTGAAAATTATTAGTGAGTTCAATGGGTAGATCTATTTTTTTTTCTTTTCAGAGAACGAAGGAGGTAGCCCACGTTTTAAATAGTATTGAAAAATCACCTGCCCCCCCACCCTATGGAATATATAGTGAATACAGCCTAAGTGAAGTGTCCCTTGTCTGAATGTTTACACAGTTAGTAATGAAAATAAAGATGTTACAAAAAGATGAAAAATATACATAATAAAGATTCTTAAAAGAAAATAAATAAATGAGTGAAAACCTAAGAAAGGAACAGGAAGTATAGGAAGGAATCTGTTAAAAGAAATGCAGCAAGAGAGGAAGCGAGGAAGGTAAAAATCAAGAAATTAAAGATGTCATTTTATTTGGAAAACTCCCCATCCCTCCTAAAGTTACGCAAAACCTTCATCTCAGGGGAGGGCAGTGGTGATCTTTGACTCTTCACATCCGGTGTCAAATGTGTTACTTTAAGTATCACATGATGCAGGGCTACAGTAATTAATACACTCGGCGTACTTGACGAGTCACTTAAAACCAAATAATGTCTTCCAAAGTATAATATATGAGGGATATACAACACTATATTCCATGTATAAATGCAACTCATTCGTCTGCTAAGTCGTAGATTTGACTTACTCCTTGCAAGTGTTTTCCAAGAGCTAAAACTGATGGAACCTGAAATGACTGGTAATCAAAGATTAAGGTAGCATCACTGTGTTTTGACTCAAAAATTATCCATGTGCTGATCACAATTACCTCTGAATATCTGGTTTTCTCCAAGGTAAGATTTCATATTTTATCAAAGATATTAGTTTTGCGGGTGATATTGCATTTCGGAATCAGCGAAGATTATGTTAGTTTACCTATTCGTATATATAATTATGTGACAGGCCAAACCACTTACTAGAATCACCGAGTACTGTTCCAGTGATATCAGTTTTCGTAAGAGTATTTTGAGCTAGAGAAGTACATTAAAGAGGAATTATAAATAATAGTAAAGAGCATGTACGCTTCAGTCGAATGCGATAAATATCTGTTATGATTTGCTAGAAGAGGTAATCATATTTTGATCACGCACTTACATTGCTATTATTATACGATAACTAACACGTCCTTTTTCCTATGGTATAGTCAATAATATTGACTTGAATTTCTGTGGTTTGGTGAATCTTTCTCACCATCAACTAATAAGCTAGCCTCGGGTTTTTTGCTGGGATATTTCGTCATATCGTGTAGCTCTCGAGGTACTAATGTTAGCTGCTGAAAAGGAACACTTATTAGTCACTTTAGCAAGTCCGAACTCTAAATTTTAAGTACTGTACTGTGAATTATTTTCGTACAAGCAGAAATAAAATTTCTTATAAAAAAAACTTAATATCAGGCTTTATTTCCTGAATATTTATAAAGACCGGCATTGAATAGAGGAGCATAATTAGGATACCAAGATAAACAAACCATATTCATTTATTATTACAAATATCAACCTCTTCCTTTTTATAGAATACTGGATAAGCTGATGCATTATTGTCTTAGAAAACCGGAATTTCATTCGTGTTTTCCTTTTACTTTTATTATCTATAAGAATCTCATAACTAGAATTGTTTTTCTGTAATCAGGTTTCGAACGTACTGTATTTCTGACCGGACATGGATCGTTGACATGTACACATCTCCTGTTAGGCATATCGGATATTAAGGCAATTCTTTCTTGTCTGTACTCATTTACAAGCTGAGTTGCCAATTTTTGTTTGTATAGGTTGTATCCGTCAATGGGAATGACGTGCATTTATATTATGAAAGTTAGGAAAAAGGTAGGCGTGGAGACTTCAGCTCTGCGTGGGCTTACACACTTCTATAGACAACGCGAATTAGCTTTTATATGAAATTTTGAATTTTCAAATTAAAATAGCTTAGTTTACCAAAGCAGGAGTCTCGAAAGGTCAGATTGGAGCTAAATTTTTTATTATTTATTCGATGATTAAGATATCCAGTTTACTTTGCAGGTGAATTGGTTTTAGCTTAATACTTTATTGGATTATCAAAGCTGTATGGGTTGTAAAGTTTTTGTATAGGTTGTCTCAACCAACGCGAATGTCGCGCATTCATGTTATAAAAGTATATATTATAAAAGTTAGGAAAATGTAGGCATGGGACATTCAGCACTGCGTGGGACTACAAACTTCTCTAGTCAACACGGAATAACTATTATTACAATATGTTATATATTTAAATTAAAACTGATCACTTAGTTTTTACCATCGCACGAGTCGGAAAAGGACAGATTGGAGCTAAATTGGTTTTGATGATAAGATATTTTACTTTGCAGGTGAATTGGTTTTAACTAAATACTTTATTGGATTATCAAAGCTAAGCTAACCACGCATAGTTGAAGGAAAGTACAATCAATATCAATTTCTTTTAAGTCTTGGTGATTTTTGATATGTTATAGTGATGATGATAATATTTATCGCATACGACATTATTGGGCGCGCGGTTTTTTATTTTATTTTATTTATTTCACAAATCGTCATAATGTACGCGAATGGTAGGTAGTGCGAGATAGTGCAGTATATGTCTAGTGTTTCGAATGAATTTTTGTTTTTTTGTTTTTTGAAAAATCAAGGCCTGAGACTTATTACGCATTACTTTAACTGGGTTTTCTCATTGCCTCAAGCTAATCAGAACCCCTTGTATTCGTCCAAGACAAGGAGTCGACTATAGAAAACTGAAGATTACAACGTAGAGCACCGCAACCACAATACTACAAGCGCAAGAATAAAAATTGATACTTTTGATGTTTGCGCTCAAGTGCTTCCGTCGTAGATAAAACAAACAAACAAAAAAATCCAAAGTCGAATCAAAGCCAGGGAACTGTATTCAAACGCACTGAGAATTAAAGGACAAAGCAGAGATTGGAGGTTGCATATATATTATAACTGATTCTTAGCCCCATTGTTCCATTGCTCTTTCCTGAATCCAGTTTTAGCTTACGATAACATCAAAAAAAACATTTTCACGCTATTTAAAAGAAGATAAAAACGAACACTAGTGTTAATGTTCGTAGTCCTAGCCCAATTATATGTATGAGTTTAACGTTTTTGTTGGCGTTTCTTTAGCAGCTGTCGTCTCTGTTGGCTGGGGAAGTTCGAAAATGAACCACTAATAGAAGTTATTCACCTCACAATGGGGATTTCCTCTCTTAATGAGTTTATAGATTAGATCCAGTAATCAAATTTGCGAACTTCCAAATCTATTTAGTTTAGATTGTTTAGTTTAATTATTTTTAATTCATATATATCGATGAACAGTAGGCGGGAGGGCTTCCACTTACAGCCATTCTCAATCACACGCGCCCTCTAGCGACGAAGAAGGTTTTGGTGGACGTCAATCACAAGGCGTTTCCATAATATTGTCGGAAAACACAAAGCTATAAGGGCACGTGCCTATAAAATGTCATGGAAACGCCTTGATTGACGTCCACCAAAACCTTCTTCGTCGCGACTGAAACAATTGCTAGAGCGGCGCGTGTGATTGAGAATGGCTGTAAGAGGTTGGGGGCTCTCCACCCCTTTGACTCTAGAGTAGTTTGGATTCCCCCTATTGCACTTTGCCTTTTTGATTATTTTTACTTCGGTTTTCGATATTCTGAGTACTTCTACATTTCAACCGCTTCTCGTTAAGTCGCATGGTTTTTATTTCAGCCGGTCAAGAATGTAAAAGGTTCCCACTGATTACGCTTTTTTATTGACGGCAGCAAAAATCAAAATTTTAGCGCGGTGTAGCTAGATCACAACTACCAAGTTTTCAGAATATCGAAAATGCTTATTATGCTTGGGTAGTTCCTAACTTTCATTTTGGCGTAGTTTTTGGGCTTGTTAGACTTTCGTACTATATTTCCAAGGTTAAAATCAGGGGCGGATCCAGGATTTTTTCAAAGTGGGGTCTGTAGCATTGATTGAGGTGGTGGAGATATATAGCAGACCAAAGGGTTAGGGAGACGATCATTTGCTGCAGGCGAGCATGGTTGTTTCAGGTCCCACACACGGCGTATAGAAAAAAAAGCGGGCGAAATGTGTTCGGCACCCCTGTTTTAATAAAACTCGCGATGCTGTTGGTGTTGTCATGAAGAAAAAAAATCACGATGGCTCTCATAGGGGGGGGGGGGGTTGCATACCCCAAAACCCACCCCTAGATCCGCCACTGAAAATAGTAAGGTCTATAGCTTGAAGTCGTTACTTAACCAGACTATTCTCAGTCTCTCCTTGAGTCATATCTTAATCTATACTGACTTATGGCGTATTTTTTTTCTTATAGCTTCCAAGTTACACTGAAATAGATTTTACCATGAGAAGACTACTTGTTCTGCTGGCCTGCGTACGTCTGTTTGGCAGAAACATCGTCGTTTTCGCATTAGATGATAATCTACCTTTCAAGATTTCTACACATGCTTACAACACAGAACCACGATTGTCGGTGAAAATACCAGGAGATCTATTGCTCGGAGGGTTGTTTTCTGTTCATGCAAAGGGCGACGATTCGTCCTGTGGAAAACTGAACGAAGAGGTTGGGATTCACCGGCTCGAGGCGATGCTATTTGCTCTAGATATGGTAAGCATCATAAAGTATCAGCACTTCTATCACTTTGACATTTTTAGTCTAAAGGCTAAAGTCTAAAGGCAATTATACTTTATCTTTGTTTAGATGAACCAAGACAAGAATCTTCTTCCAAACATTTCAGTTGGTGTTGATATCCGTGACGACTGTGAGACGGTCAATACTGGACTGGAACAATGTCTAAACTTCCTCTTGGAATCCTTGCGCAACAAACAGGAGATCTGCAGCAGAAATGAACCACCTGATGTCAACACAGGACCTATATTAGTGGGGGTCGTTGGTCCAGCGTACAGCTCACTGGCCATTCAGGTAAGAGTCGATATAAGACATTTCAATAGACCGTTTTATCAAGGTTGTTTACGCATCCAACTTGACGGGCCACAAAACTGCGAAAAACGCAAATTCAGTACAATTGAGAAGTCAAATCGACTTTTGAAATTTCATAGAAATGCATGATAATACTCGTGTTCTGGTGTCGTGGCCCGTCGATCAAGTTCCATAAATTTGGATGCGCACGCAACCTTGAGGAAACGGTCTATATGCATGCACCAGTTATTAGGGTCGTTGTTGGTGCATGGGGGCTGTTGCATTGAGAATGACTACATTATTTCTCTCTTTAACAGGTTGCTAGTCTACTTCGACTATTCCACGTACCCCAGATCAGTTACTCGGCAACAAGCTCTGAACTAAGCGACAAAAACAGGTTTGACTACTTTGTTCGTACGGTACCACCTGACTCGTTCCAGGCCCAAGCCATTGTGGACATCATCCACAGTATGAACTGGTCAGCAGTTTATGCTATAAACTCACTTGGGAGTTACGGTGAAGGTGGTATGCGTAGCTTCGAGAAGTTTGCACTCAGTTCAAACATATGCACTGTTTATCAGTACCAATTAGAAAGCAATATGAAGCCCGAAGACTATGATAAATTGATCAAAAACTTCCTAAGGAAACCCGACGTGCGTGTGGTCGTCTTGTTTTGCGCCAGCGATGATATCCGCGCCGTCTTGTCAGCGGCCAAGCGCCAAAATCGAAACAAACATTTTATTTGGCTGGCTTCGGATTTTTGGGGATCCAAGTTTATACATCTTCGTGGTTTAGAAGACGTGGCTAATGGTGCTATTTCGATAGAACTAAAAACTAAACGTCAACGCCTTACACCGTTTTATGACTACTTCTTTTCGTTGAAGCCTGAGAACAATACTCGAAATCCTTGGTTTAAGGAATACTGGGAAAACCACTTCCGGTGTAGGCTAAGTAATACTTCCGATGTACCATTTACTAGACGTTGCCATGGCAATGAATCCGACATTTCTCGTGAACATTATGATTCTAAGGTTTCTTTTGTAATTGATGCGGTGTTTGCGTTTGGGCATGCGCTGAATAGTTTACATCAAGACGCCTGTGGCGGAAAACCAGGAATATGTGACAACATGAGGCGCACGTCACGCACTCAGCATATGTCGTATTTGTATAACGTGACATTTAATGGTACTAATGGGCAAGTTGGATTTGACAAGAATGGGGACACCAAAGGACGGTACGATATCTTGCAATTTAGGGAAAATGTTGGCGGACAGTCTGGAATTTACTATCGAATTGGAAGTTGGATCGAAGGAGATCTTACGTTGGACGGTGACAAAATGTCATCTTACAACGACTCTAATTGTGGAGTACCATGTAAACCAGGGCATATACGGCGCATGCTTGAAGTCAAATGCTGCTGGACCTGCGTACCTTGTAAAAAGGACGAATACCTAACAGATGATTACACTTGTACCCAGTGCCCTCCTGGACAGAAGCCTAATTCAACGTTCCAAGGCTGTGACCATTTACCGATAAAGTATTTAAGCCTTACGTGGGTGGTGATCATAATCATTGCAGCTAGTATTGGTCTTTTTGCCACACTCTTTGTAATCGCTCTCTTTATCAAGTTCATGAGGACGCCACTGATAATGGCGGCTGGGAGGGAACTGTCTGCTGTTCTTTTAATCGGCATCACACTTTGTTACTCGATATCTTTTGTATTGATCTTAGAACCAACCACTTCTACTTGTATTTTTCGTCGATTTGGAACCGGTTTTGCCTTTTGCTTATGCTATGCATCCTTATTGGTCAGGACAAATCGAATAGCCCGGATCTTCAGGGGAACCAAGTCTCCCTCGTTCATAAGTCCAAAGTCCCAACTCATCATCACCGCGCTTATCCTCTCTCCTCAGATCGCTATAGCTTTGGTCGAGCTATTTGTAATTAAACCAAAAATTCAGTACTCATATGGGAATAGTGAGTACGTTGTTATAACATGTGGGGTCCAGACATTCACGGTCATCTTTCAATTATCCTACAGTGGAATCCTCATTGTACTATGTACGTACTATGCCTTCAAGACTAGGAAAACTCCGCTCAACTTCAACGAAGCGAAATTCATTGGTTTTTGTATGTACACCACGTGTGTAATCTGGATCGCTTTCCTCCCAATGTATTATGGGATGGGAGGGGATTACGAAACGATTGCAATCTGTTGCAGCATGATTCTCAGCGCTACTACCATTCTCGTGTTTATTTTCGTACCCAAAGTGTACATTGTCTTGTTTAAGCCAGAGAAAAACTTGAAAAGTAACTCTAGGCTCAGGTCGAGAACTAAATCTTTGGAATGTGCGGGAAATGATACGATAAACTCAGACAGTCAAGAAGGTAAGAAAATTTGATTGGTTGATTGGTTTTTCGCATTCTTTTCGTTGAACAAACGGATACTTCGAAGATACGACGGCCATCTTGAATCGCAAGCATTATGGGGCGTCCAGGGGGCAAATATAGCTTTGTTACAATAATGACGTCGATTATTATTAACTTCTTATCACAAAACAATACATTAGTGAATTGATTAGGACGGAACATCAATCACCTTTACCCATAAAAGAAAGACAAACACATGAAACTCTATATATTTTTCATCTTTGTTTTGTTTTGCCCCCTGGCAAGATGGCCGTATTATCGTCAAAGTAGTCCAATCAATCTAAAGTCATGATAACAGCCAGCAATGTGCATCAAAGCTCACGTACATATAATCAAGCACGACTATATCTCCAAGAAACCCCTTGTGGGAGTGAGTGCTTTGAAGTGATTTGATGCGCAATAAACAGTGTGTTCTCTGTGATTTGAAAGAGGTAAATTCTCCTTATGCGTGATTGTTGACCCGTACAACCTTGTATAATTTGATCTGTTTTAATTTTTAGGGTCACCAAAATTTAACAAAGCCATTTCCAGCCACTCACCAGCTGTCATCAGGTCATCTTCACCTGGAAGCATAAATAGTAGCAGTACCAATTTTGATTTTAAAACATTGCAAGTCTCCTTTGATCGGAATTGTGAAGAGAAAGACGCAGGGATTCGTCTTTGAGGTCGAAAGACTTCTGGGTGAAAGGTGGACAGGAAACACGAGTTGAAGAAATTCTCGTGTCATTGTCTCTTTAAAATGTTTCTAACAAAATTATAACGTAAGTTTTTGCTGAATAGTTCCTTTAACAGTTCCCGCAGTTGGCGCAGTGCGCCATCTTGAAAGGTAGCCGAGACGAACGGCGAGCTTGCAATAATAGAGACATGTGAATAATTATTGTCCAAGGTGTTAAAAAAGGTTTCTATCATTGCAAGTTCACCTCTCGTCTCGCTTCGATCAAAGGCACACCTTTCAAGATGGCGCAGGGAACTGTGAAGGGGACTATTTGCAGGGGACGCGAGACGGCCAGCAATGCCTTTTAATATAATGCCCAAATTAGGCCCTGCAACCCGATGTACCATGCAGTCAGCGGCCTTCCAAGTCTTCCTTTTAACCTTCAAAATGACGACGTTTCATGCCTAGTGACCAAGAACCACTGGTTATGACATGATATAATTATTTCATAGTTATCAATTTAAGAAACTTTTATTGTAAATTTTCTCAAAGATTTAATACCATTATTATTCAAATACTAAAATATATTACCTGTAAATATTTAAGGGAGATTTACATTCGTTTTTTTAAGAAAACTTTTGTAAATTTTGTAAATTTTGTCAAAGATATAATACCATTATTAATCAAATACTAAAATATATTACCTGTAAATATTTAAGGGAGGTTTCCTATTCGTTTTTTGACGAAAGCTGTACAAACTAGCTGATTCGAAAGTCAAATTAAAAAAAGGTAATGAAAATGGTAATTGAATTTGGTATCCCATGATTAACATTTATTATTACTATTAACACTTAACAATTATTCGGGGAATATTTACCAAGGCGCGAGTCTTCGAGTGGCGAGGTAGATTTTCCACGATATTCACTGAGCCTGAGGCGAACAATCGCTTTAGTGTTTTTAACCCATGTGAATTTAATAAATAACGGAGGTTTTTTTCGTTCAAATTATATTTATCTTTGGAAGCAGCACAAATCGACAAACCTGTAGGTAAATACAGTATAACTTATAAGACGTAAATTGTGACCAATTAGCGCGCGGGATTATTATATTCACTTGTGTAAAAATACTTATATCTTAGATAAAGCCAAAGTCCACAGAAAAGTGCAGGAGATCTTTGGACTTATTTTTATACAATGAGGGCACAATCCGGTTTCAGATTTCCGACCGACAACGTTTTTTGAAATAGGCGTTAAGTCAGTACGCTAATGTGATTCGGTATCCCATCAGGCCAAAGACAAAAGTACCAATCTTATGAAATAACCTATCAGACCTGTACTAGGAATAGAGGTTTTGAACCATCACGTGCTCATACAATAATACTGCTTGGCCAGATGGCAGAACAACAAAATCCCTTTGCTCTCGGGAATTGAATTATTTCTCACATCAAACTTTACTCTATATGTAGAAGTTGGAAGTGTCGAAGTTGGAGGTAGAGAAAGCTCACTTCATATATGGTATGATCAATTCCATATTTGGATTGTGCGGAAAAGCGGCAAACAAAAAGACCGTCGTTTTATAACGAATTCGACATGAACATTTTTGAAGAAGAAAAGAAAAGAAAAAAAAAGACAAGTAAAAAAAGAAAAACCTTAGAAAAATCTAGGAAGGATACGTGGACGATGCTAACTTGTGGGTCTGCCTCGCAGACAACAGACACAGGGAAATACCACGCTCAATGTTTGATATGCATGTGTAAAACGACTGTATTATTCCTGCCATTTAACATGGCTGCCGTCACGTGGTGGTGAAAAAACCTCTATTGCTAGACCTTTTCCTATAATTAGCTTTGGTATCTTTTATCTATCCAACATCATCCTCTTGTAAATAAGATTTTTTGTTCAATTTACATTCGTATTCACTTATCTCTTCAAACGTTACTAACCTCTCAGTATTGCTAGACCTTTTCCTATAATTAGCTTTGGTATCTTTTATCTATCCAACATCATCCTCTTGTAAATAAGATTTTTTGTTCAATTTACATTCGTAGAACTCTTCAAACGTTACTAGGAAACGAAGAAAAAACACTCAAGGTTTCATGACACGAGTTCATAAATGTAAAACATGCCTTGAAAAAGTCTATCCATTTGGTCTGTTAACTGCTCTAAGTAAGTGCACTTCTGTTAGTGATATATCAGTCATAATGATAAAAGCATACTCAAAACACTAACTAATAATGGGATACCGAGGCGACATATCACTGAGTGTCCATATTATGTACTTATTAGCTGAGTGGGAGGGCCGTACGAGAAAATATTTGGCTCGAGGTGATGCCGTACAAATGACACGGAGTCAAATATTTTCCCGTACGGCCCGACGTAGCTCAGTCAATAAAATAGAGATTTTCGAGCAGGGCCGTACGGATTCGTACGGGTAGATACGGGTCATACGATAATACAATCAGTATTTCGTCGTTGTTGGTTGAAAATATTCGTAAAATAAGATACAGCTACTCGATGAAACGCTTTGGAATCGAAATGCGCATGACACATCAGTAGTTCCACAGGCATACCAAACATATGAGCGTTGCTTGGTAGCCTGGGCCGGGTTGTTCAAAGCTGGATTAGCGCTAATCCAGGATTAACTCTATAGGTCTTTTTAAGAGTTAATCCAGGATTAGCGCTAATCGGGCTTTGAACAACTGGGCCCTGTGTTGGAGTTGACCAGCCCAGCCTTTGTCTACATAAACCTCAACCTGCTTTAACAAAGGCCCGATGCTACGAGCAGAGACACGGTTGGAGTCAGTTATTATTTACTGAACAGCGGTAACTCTTGGCTGAAGAACAGACAGTAAAACTGGCTCCTGATTGGCCACTTTCGATATCTTAAAATTCAGACTTGATTGCGGGGCTTTAGTCGTATGGTACAAACACTTGGATCACTAAATTGATTTATTGCTATAGGAATAAAAAAATGTACCATATAGACCACGTTCCTACCTTTTGCCAACAATAAGAACATCGTGGTAGGAATGCTAGTCAGTCCACTTCTCAACAATGTTATAATCCAATCCACAGTTCTGTATCTATTGATCCTTTTTAGTTTTAAATGTAGATCTGAACATGTCATTCCGGAGAGGCTCGCTATCGTGCTAGAATGTTAAGCAATTAAATAAATAATAATAAATAATAACTTTATTTTGTATTGCGCAAATTCTACATAAATACTCAAAAGCGCATCACAAACAAGTGATAGACTAAATCATTATAAATTAAAATATATACATAATTAGAAAAAGAAATCATAAAATTATACATACAAATGAGAAAAATATCAATAAAAATAATTCCTAAATAAAAATGTCTTCAGCTTAGATTTAAAAGATGAAATAGAATTGGAACATCTAACTTCAAGACGAAGATTGTTCCATAATTTAGGCGCGGCGCGCGAGAAAGCACGATCACCCAAAGTTTTCTTAGAATAAGATGGAGGAAATAAGATGGAAAAAATTAAAAAATTAAGGTCTGCGTACTTGGCCAATTTTCAATTAATTCGGACTTAACCATGGATTTTAATATTTACTTAGCAAATTTAATAATATTTGAAGAGATCTGTACGTTTTGAGTATCGAAGAAGACCCAAAGTGTTGCTTTGCGGATTTATGTTTAGATATATGTCTTTTGAAAACCCGCAGGAAAGCGATAAAGAACCAATCGCCTGGCATGTTTGAGTGTAGTTTATTAACACGTGAGAAGTACCAAGGTTTTGTCATTCGAATTTATGTTGAGATGTTTTTCTCTTGTCAACCCGCAGGACCACGTAAAGAACCAATCGCCTCGCATATTGTACAGTCTATAACACCGGTTCCACATATGAATAAAACATGAGTGTTATTCGTTTATACAGCTACTTTGACTCGGTTCTCGGCAACTATACGTGACATGGAGACAATGTGAGAGAACTGCGTTGATATCTAATGAAGTGCATGAAGCCAAAAGGTCTGATATCCTAATACCATTGACAATTACAAGTAAGTTCCAGGAGTTAAATTTTGCGACAAAAGCTAGAATTGTTTCCACCAAATTAGAAAGTGTGAAGTTCATTATTTTTGCAACGGTGGGTGAAGCTATTTAAAATTAAGTATCTTCTTTGATGGATGATTTCAAACATTCTCAGAGAATGGGATGAAATGTTTATGATATTTCATTGAAAAATAATAATATTATTTTTTAGTTTAAGAGCGCACAGAAATCTGAAAACAACTCCAAAATTCTACCCTTCGTAGCACGTTTATTGTTTTTGATTTCTTGCAAAAAATATCAAAAACAATGTTCCATTGCTAGGTGATTTCGCTCCGGGAGATGGTTATAATTAAGCTCGGACAAAGAACTAGCATTCACCTAGCGATAACCCATCGTTTTTTTTCGATTCTTGCTATGATCTATGACAAATTTCCGACTTCAGTTTTTCAATTGTTATGATATCTATCTACAGTTAAGTTAATATTTTCATCTTAAATAAATATGAATACAAATTCATTTGGAATCAAATATTCACGACATCACCGGCTTGGGGCTCTAAAATCTCCCCAAAAAGATTAGATTTTCCGACTTATTTTTACATCTCACCCTTCGTATTAGAATCATTATCTGATCATGTTAAATCCACGAAAGCAGCTGAGTGTTACAGTATAGATTAAGACCTATCTCAATATATACAATCAATATATTATATCATAAAGGATGATAAATGACCGACGCTCTTATATACACCAGTTATAATATAGCTCAATAATAACTTTCCTACTGCAACAAAGCCTTGGCTTCTCTCAAGTCATTTGAGCCTATTCGAACACAACCTTGTTAATGGCTCTGCGTCGTCTTCCTACGCTGCCACGCTTAACCCACAAAACACCTCCAATGAACGATTTTCTTTACTAAGCAGACGGAAGGCTCGTTTTTTTTCGTGCGCCTGGACGTTAGACAGCCTTGAGAACAAAGACAACTCATTGATGGTACTATATATTTTAAAATATTATCAAAGAGTCTTGTCGAGGTAACTCATTGTGTGAAACTTTGATTTGTTTTTACATCCATTTGTAATCAGTTGTTTTTTCTTTTTTGTCCACTTTTTTCTTCTCATTTATTCAATGAATGCTTAAAACGACATTCTTTAAAAGATCCTTTCTTTCTTTCTTTCTTACATGTTTCCAGTCTTTTCTTTATTATTTGACTAAAATTATTAAGGCTAAGTTAAAATCAGAATGTATACGTAAAGGGATAAACGAGTCAACAAAAACGTCCAGTTAGAAGATCTTTTAGCTGTCTAATTCCCAGCTGTAAAGAGTTAGTTGTGATATCTTTATTTTACCGGTAAAATCTTACGATTTTCTGAGCGATTGAGTAAATTTACGCAGACGGCAAGTACCTTAAAAAACCTTTGAGTCCAATCATATTGAAAAAATCGATATCAGATGCGTAACTATTTATGCCATCTAAAAGCTATCGTAAGCCCTAGAATCAGCAGCATCTCTGATTCTAATCTACTGGCCATTACCACCAAAACTACCGCAAAAAAGTAAATAATATAGCTCTATGTAAAAGACTATGGGAATTAATTTATTAATTTACCGCATTGCCCACTGGAATAGCAGCTAGTAGTCGTGATTTTCGGCGTTTCTGAAGTGCGCACACACAAAAAAATGACATGGATTTTGAGCAATAATTTACATGCATCCCCATTTGTACGGCTCATGGAATAATATGCATGAGGACTTAAGGAAGCGAAATTAGTGTAAAAGCAAATGGAAATCGAAAGAAGAAGACAAAGAAATATTGATAAAAGGTTGGAATGAGTACAGATGTTATCATGTTGCTATACTTAAGCGCTTTGTAGCTTTTACATTATGAGAGACCTGTACGAATGAGATGGATGGAGATTAGTAAAGAGATCCAGCTTAAATTCACTAAGTATTGCTCAAGCATGCAAGGAGTATACAGCTTCTATACAGTCTCTTTAGAATGATGAGATCACGATCAGGATACAGAGAACTGCAAAAAAAAAAAAAAAAAAATTGGCGTTTCTTCAGATTTTCAAAGAAGAGGCGCGTGGATCGCTGTAGAAATGGGAAGACGCTTATTATGTCATGCTGTGAAAAGTATGAATAATAATAATTATCATTATCATTATGATTGATCTATCTTCATCATCATCCATCAACACCATTCAACTATCATCATTACCCTCGTCATCAACACCATCGTCATCATTATCATTATCGTCATTATCCTCATTTTCATATCCGTCGTCCATCACCGTCTGTCATCATCTTCCATCAACACTATCCCACTATCATTACCCTCATTATCAATATCACCGTCATCAACACCATCGTCATCATCATTATCATCATCGTCATCATCATTTTCATATCCGTAGTCATCACCGTCTGTCATCATATTTCATGTCAACACCATCCCACTATCATTACCCTCATTATCAATATCACCGTCATCAACACCATCGTCATCATCGTCATCATCATCGTCATATCCGTCGTCATCACCGTCTGTCATCATCTTCCATCAACACCATCCACTATCATTACCCTCATTATCCAACGTCACCGTCATGGCCATCGTGCATACCCGATCATCATCATTCTCATCATTCAAATTCTCATCACTATCGTCGTCACTATCACTATTTTAGGCTTGAATTAATGGAGGACGTACAGGACTCAATATCAATATCAATATCAAATCGATGCGATGGGCATTTCCGTGCTTTTCCTTGAAGAACGTCATTCGCTTTTTTTCCTTTTACAATAAAAAACCCCGCTTATTAGAACCTAAAATTTAAGAACCTGTCAGGCTGAAATTTTCATTTTAAGCACCCTTGACATAAGAACCATTTTAGCCTGAAATTTCAAAACATTCCGTAATCTGTACTCTGTATGTTAGAAAAAGGGTCTGTACTTTGCAAAACAATAGAAAACAATAACTTGCTGTTGTGTATGATTTATGTGCTTTTAATGTTTGTACTCTACTATATTCCATGTAGCTACAATCTTGGATCGTCCCTGCGTCTTTTGGTTGTACTTTTTGAGCAATAAACCCCCCTTCCGATCAATCGTTTTCGAATCGTTTTCGCTGTCCACACGTATCCGGAAATTTCTTGATCCGCCCTGATACACGCTAGTGCCTAGTCCCTTTGACGGATAGTTTTTCTTATCGAGCATGCGCAAAATCGTGTTTACGTCAGTGTATTCGAAAATTTCCATTCGGGCTCCGTCCACACGTATCCCGAAATTTGTGTATCCCTATCCGGAAATTTTCGAAAACGGTCTCTAGGTCTCTCCAAGACCGAAGTGAATTGTGGGGATAGTATCATTGTCCGAAGTAGGGTTAATGATAATTTTTTATTCTATTTTTAGTGTATTCCATCTGAAATAAAATACTAACTACATGTAGAGAGTTAATTGCTGTATATTTACTTTTTATTTCAAATTAACGAGACCCATAATGCCCTTTGGTCTTGGAATGCACTATTCAGTCTGCAGTATTCAGTATTGAACCTTTTTGAAATAGCTGTATAATGGCTTTGTCTAACTTAGTGATGAGATTATTGTGCAATTGAATAGCATACGAAGGCGGTTAACCAAGGTAAATAAAAATTTATAAGGTTAATAAGTTGAATCACCGAGATATTTCCCAAGAGAAGTAAGAATGTTTGGTTTATTTCTTTGACAATGTTTTAGATTAGGAATAATTGGATCTAATTGGTTTTAATCTAATATAGCTACTTACCAACCTTTTAAAACATTAACACGTCTCTTGCACAAGAGCGTAATATCGTCTACATTTAATAAATTCCAGTTTACAAAGTTCTCATAAAAAATAGTGCACCGGCCCAAAAAAACTTGCGATTAATAAGTCTCTATGAATTTTTTTCAAGGAGGCTGACTTTTTACGGAACAGCGTCACTGTATCATTATTTCTGGCCTTGAAACTACGTAATATTGACACGTCAAAGACGATTAAAATAAAAAGATTTTCACCATCAATTATGGTGATGCAGAAATAAAGTATGCTCGACCAATCGGGAGAAAGCCTAAATAATGCAGAACTCTAAAGAAAGCCACGTTCAAAAATATGTTATTCCTCCAAACATAATAATTTTTTAAAATATTTTCAAATATACCTACGAAATATTGTGAGTCAACTTTTCAAAGTCAAAGTTTAGTCAAGTCAAAGGAATCATGCAATGTTGGTCATCATTATTCATTCGTTCGCGTCTTTTACGTGAATTGCCAAGTTTTCGTAAGTAGCTCTACATTATTGATAGGTCGCGTTCGTGGGCTCGGTAGAATTTCTCACTTTGTCAATGTTGAATGAGAATATCTTCAAACAACCTTATTGAGCGCATACAAAGCTGTGAGTACCACTTATCGCTTCCACCGTTTGAGAGGCGAATCTTTGTCCATTCTGGAACTTCAAGCATGTGTTTAAGTTGTATTTTACTAAGTGTAGACGGAGCGCGTATATCAATTGTTACTATACAGCTGACAGCGTCATAACTTACGGTCGCGAACGGAAATACATACACAGTCTTGCCTATGGTAAATACTACTATCCGTCCTTATAATCATATAGATTAGATCAAATTCTGATTCTACATATTTATTCGTATCAATTTTTTACTTGCACTTTTTTATATGCATAATATTTCTCTCTTTTTTTAAAATGCATCTTCCATTTAATTTAACATATTTTTTTCTTCTCTTGTCATATTTTTCTAGAGAAGATTTCAGTCATTACCTTATGAATAGGATGTATACTTTTATATAATAGCATATTTTATCTTATCTTTTGTGTGTACGTCTGTTTTTTTCTTTCACTACGTTTGGCTCATGTTCCCGAGTGAGTTAATTAGCATTTTGTTTATTCTGTCACCAATATTTTACGATTTATTCCATCCTTATCATATTTTAACCAATTTTCTGATAGCAGTCCTCGTCTTGATTTTTAAATAACATCTCAATGAACTATTTATCCATCGATAAAGTTTGTCAAAACACTTTTCATGAGGCAGTACTGAAATAATTGCAAACAACGACAAAGATAACGGAGAAAAACAACAAATTGTATGTCTCACTAATAAGGTCATGCACTCCTATAGTCTATAGTCTTAAAACGCTTTAAAGATAGACTGATTTTCGATAAATTTGAGGTCTAAGTTCTACACTTAGAGTACTTGAATCGTTATGATGATAAAGCATTTTTAGGGAACGCTTTCAAAGTGAAAAAGAAGAAGACGGTGTAAGCTGAATGTGTGTCGTGTCCAAGAAACATCATTGAGGACTGAATTTCGATACATTTGAGGTCCGAATCCTACATTTAAGAGTACTTGAGTTTTAAGACAAAATTGTTAAGATACGCTTTCAGATGCATAGAAGATGGTATCAGCTGAATGGGTGTCGAATTGTGATCGAGAAAAAAGCGAAGGAAAGGAAAGGAAAAAAACTCAGTCACTGATTATCGAATTCCGATTAGTGTCGACTTGGGAATGGGATTCCTATTTATCAATCAATAAGTTATGGATGTTGTGTCTTTGCGAACCAGTGAATAAGAGAAATGTGAATATTATCATAGTAATTGCCAAGAAAACGACGTAAAAAATTCAAAAATAGCGGCTGAAATATTAGGACGCCAGCAATCAACCAAAGCAAGATCATTTTGCTATCTATAATCAGTTTCTTGGCAGGATTTTCCTTAACTTTTTCTGACTTTTTCTGGGGGGGGGGGGGGGGGAATCAGGAATTTTAGTACTTGAATCTTAGACAAGGTGATCGCAGTTGATCTTGTTTCGTTTTCTAAGAAAAGTTCGACTTCTAAAAATCACACTTGAATTTCATTCAGTTTAAATCAAAACGTATATACATATGTCAATAAAATTAGTCACCAAAAACCTAGAAAGCTGTGATCGCTGAGAATCATGGGGAAATGTTTTATATCCAACAAGTAAAAAAAAAAAAAAAAAAAAAAAAAAAAACTCCCCTTCATTCAGTTTCAAGTACTTGTATTTTCATTCAAATTGTTATGAAATTCCGCCCGTTTCACGTTTTATATGTTTTCATATCATGCAGCCAGTCATCCTGGCAGCTATCCATTCTATTAGTTATCTTAAATACCGTTATGACGGGAAATATCCTAAGTTGAACAAAAGAGACGCCACTAAGTGTAATAAAAAGCTACAGATAATGCCGACACCACGACACGCTTATATTATTGTGTTGATCTCTATAGGCTTGATCTACGTTGCGCTCAATTGCAATTTCTATAAACTAATTTTTTATTGTTACTTCAAATGATTTTCGATATTCTTGGGATCATAGCACCTGTTTATTTTTGGCTGGTAGGATACTAGAGAAAAACGTTTGCGCATGCGTTCAGCACGTTTTCTAAGAATTTTGAAGAGTTTGAGTGAGAAAATGAATGCTTGTCTCAAAGTATACAAAAAAGTTCGAGAGTATACTTTTGTCAGACCAAGATACTGTCTTAACAAACACATTATGAAAGAATTAGCATTTTGTGAAGTCCAATTTATCAGGCATGTTTGAAAGTCAAATTTACTTATGTTTTGACTGATTTGCATACGGATTCAGAGCATGCGCAAACGGTTTTCACTCGTGTCGGTTGGTACCGCACCTTACGTCATAAACCCAATGAATGATGGGATACCTTAAGGCTAGGATAGTGATGAAGGGGAGAGCCTACGTAGCAAGCAGTTGATGTGATGTATTTACAAAAATACAATGGATCACACCTAATACCATAGATAGAACGACAATAGAATACAATAGATTTACTGAATACATTACATCAACTGTGTGCTATGTAGGTTCTCCCGATAGTGAAGTGATAAGAAGACTCCCAGAATGAATTGCAAGATATACTGAGTTAATTTAATGTACGTATCATGTTATACAGCTAAGCTGATCGATTTTTTATTTTTATACTCGACAGACAGATGAATTCCATGGGAGGCTGAAGAAGTAGTCCACGAGTCATGCAAGCAGCATCATTTGCAGCTGCTTCATCGAACAAGTCATCACTCGATCGTGGAGATGTTTACGGGCGTGGGGATGACTTTGATGCCGCTCGTGGTTACGAAGCGCCACCCACCAGTAGGTTAGGAAGCGCACGCATCAAAATCAATGTACGAGGAATGGTTTTTGAAACATATGAAGAGACGCTGGCTCAATATCCACAGACTTTGCTCGGGAATCCCAAAAAACGATTACACTACCTGAATCCTTTGAGTGGAGAGTATTGCTTCGATAGGAATAAATTCCTATTTGATTCTATATTGTTCTTCTATCAATCACATGGGATTCTAGCGTTCCCTGAAGACATTCCCAAAGAGTGTTTTATCGAGGAGATAAGATTTTTCCAGTTACAAGAAGTTGATGAAAGAATCAAGAAAGAAATTGATCCTCCGGAAAAGGAAGCCGCGAAGCCTGTAGTTTTGTCTGACAGTGCGATCAAGAGAAAGATATGGGATTTATTTGAGCATCCAGATTCATCTGTAATGGCTGATCTACTAGCAAAGTTATCTGTGATTATCATAATCATTTCCACTGTGACGTTTTGTTTAGAAACAATGGAATCACTTCGATATGATGTCGTTAATGTATGCGTCAATGAAAGTGTCTCATTACGGAATAATAGTTCTACTGCGCATGCGTCCTCTATAGAAACAAATTATCCAAAAGGGTGCTTCGTCGATAAACAATATGAATTATGGCACACAATCGAGGCTGTCTACGTAGCGTGGTTTACATTTGAGTATCTCGTGAGATTGTTTAGTTCTCCACAGAGATGCAAATTCGTTAAGTCCGCTATGGGAATGGTAGACTTGCTAGCCATCGTGCCTTATTACATAACTTTAATAACGAGAGGAAACGTTAGCGCTATTCCAGTCCTCGGGATTATCCGCCTTCTTAGAATTATACGGCTTTTAAAACTTTCGCGATACAGTAGAGGATTGAAAAATTTAGCCAAGACTTTGATTTTGAGTGGGAGCGATCTTCCCTCGATGTTTGCTGTGATGATCATTAACGTTGTTCTTTTCTCTAGTGTGATTTTTCACGTCGAAAATGAAATTCCAGAGTCTGACTTTAAGAGCATCCCTGATGCATTCTGGTTTTCTGTCATCACCATGACAACGGTTGGCTATGGCGATCAGGTTCCGAAAGGGCTGCTGGGGAAATTAGTCGCAACGCTTTGTGCAGTATCGGGGATTGTCATTCTGTTCTGCTTTCCAACACCAGTTTTGTTGTCACACTTCGAGGAGGTCATGTATGGAGACAAAGACAAAGAGAAAGATGACGACAAGAAAATTAAAAAACAGGAGAAACCTGTTTGTGAGAACAAGATTTATGCAATCAAAGAGGAGGACGAGAAGGGTTTATTTGAAGAAAGGGATAATAATTTGAATTCTTTTGCTGTGCCTTAGCAATACTACATACTGACCTCGGTATACTGGTCCGGTTGTATTCTATAATATTGATGCTTATAGACGTGAACAATGCAAGTTGGTCCCGCATCTGCAGCTAACAGACTTTTTCTATTCAATTCTCCGTCATAAAAAAGGGACATAAAATGCGCATTCGTGCATTTTGGCTATAAGCCCTGGCATAGTAGGCTCCACCGCAGCCGTCATAAATTGAAAGGGCCCTTGAGTCAATCTGTGACCGAAACTAACCTACTGGCCTGGGAACTGCGAAATCTCATCAGTCTTGCGTGAGCAATTAACTGAGATAGGTTTGCGTGTAGTTTTAGCTAATGGAAGGCTTAACTATAACAAATGTCAGGTTAATAATTTGATAAAGAAACTCGTAAGACGTCGTCCGCTTTCTTTATGCTTGGCATCAGGTAACTAGTGATTGCGCACACTGAACAAAGTTGTTAGAACAAAGATATGTTTTTGCTTTGCGTTTACGAATAATTTCTTTAATAAAACCAGCTAGGGTACCACAGGGTACCGGGTCCAGTTTAAAGGCTTGACTATGCATAGGATCCATCAATTGTAATAACTGTTTAACTGAATAACTGTTTACCTATTCTGTTAATGGTTAACACTGAGCAAACGATCGGAACACTTTAATAAATTACTTGTAATGTTTCGTATGTTACTTCTGCTGTACTTTGAAAAAAAATTGCCGTCATAGTAGAGCCCTGCGTGCAGTCCGACTTAAACCCTGGTCGAGACGGAGTTGGGATCTGTCGCAGACCGTCTTAATTATAAAGTCGGGCTGCATGAAGGCTATGCAGGTGACTGGAAAAACAGATTAATTAAACAGTGATTTGCCTGTTCTAAATCATG
Source organism: Actinia tenebrosa (assembly GCF_029948245.1). Lineage (NCBI taxonomy): Eukaryota > Metazoa > Cnidaria > Anthozoa > Actiniaria > Actiniidae > Actinia > Actinia tenebrosa. The sequence continues at coordinate 23,942,369 of NW_028292569.1, read as the reverse complement.
AACCCTTCTTAATCAGCTTTGTTAGATCTTCTTACTCAAGAAAGGTGCTGGCACATCCACAAAGAGAGGGGGCTTACCGAACCAGAATCCCTTTTTGTTTGTTATTTTTCGTTTTTAGGAGTCGAGAAGATCAAAAAAAATGTTATCTGACGGGTTCCGATTTAGAATAGACTCGGCGAGAGAGCCGTGCGTGGATAGCCGATACGTGATTCCGGTAACAATGGAAGTGAAATCCTGGATTTTGTTCACAAATATCTCTATAATAATACGTTTAATCTCAGAAATGAATGCACTATGTGTTGATATGTACTAAATATTATAAAGTATATATTATGCAAGTTTTTAAAGTTGTTAAAATAGCAAAGATTCTATCCCAGGCCCCAGGGTCTTGACTGGGCACCGCGCGGCAGAGTAGGACTGTATTAGTCTAGCCGTTACTGTGTTTTTCAAAATGGCGAACTAGTCGTCGATGTGAAGAAGATGGATAAAAATTAATATGAGCACCAGACATACAAACAAAAATAGCAAAAATCAATCTGAAAAAGGTAAGAAACATTTCAGCTTTCATATTGGCGCTCTGACTTATACTTTTAGAGGTTTCTAGCAGGGCTGACGAAAAGAGAAAGCAAGACATTTGCTGGCCACGACTCTATCGAACCCTCCTTCGATATTTTGCAAAATTATTCATAGTTTAAATTTTATTTTATTAATTTGAGTGCTTTTTATTTATTTTTTTGCATTATAAGATTATTTTTAAAATTTATTAATTTAAAATACCGTTTAGTATACTGTATTTTCTGTGAGATATATATAATGGTTCTCCTAAGATATATTTAATTTATACGCACGCTGCGAATGCTTTAGTAACAAGCTGAAGCGTGAGCTCGTCCGCAGTCGATTTTATTTCTTTATGAAGCGTTAGGTTTGGGCTTGGCGATGTACTGCAGAAAGAATAATTCTCAGGAACTGCTATGAAAGTATTAGCTTAATAGCGTAATAGTCTTAAGAGCGCGTATTAATACTCAAGAGTCATTCCTTGGAAACGATGATCACATCCCCCACCATGAATAAGTGTGGCTATATTTAAGGTGGCTAGGGTGCTGCTCACTGCATGAGGTCTGTAGTTTGATGCCCAGTGACTTAGCACACTTTCAACTTCTCTCTCTTTCTTAAATATGTCAAATGAAAAAAAAAACGGATTCCCAATTGGAAATTGTTGGGAATTTCCCTGAATTCCCAATCCGAACACCAACGTTGGGATTTATTGTTGGGAATTTCCTTCTAATACCCAATAGAAAAACAAAATTCCCAACAAACTAACATTGGGAATCAGTGTTAAAATATTAAATATCCTGCGAACTCGGACATCTTAGGGGCCACTTGTTGCAAAATTAGTTAGTCTATATTTTTGACTGTCAGCAGCGAAAAGCCAATTTTCAGTGTGCGGCTTGCTCAAAATCACTGAGTTCCTAAAATATTGAGATTCGCAGTAATAAATGGAGCACCAGAAACTCTCAATTGCAAAACAAGTGTCTGATTTAAAACATAGAACATTTAAGCTGAAACCAAAATGACACATGGGAAGTACATGTTTACTTAAATGAATATAAAATATGTCTCCCTACTGTGATGTGAACCTTTGGGTGCTGTAGAACACTAGAGAAACAGCTGTTGTTTTATTTCTTACAGTTGACCTTAATGTCTGTGCTCTATGCCTGGGCTCAGAGGATGATGTAGAAAAATATGGGAAGTTTTTTCGTTGTAGCATACAAGAGCTTGCTGTTCATGAATATTGTTTGGTAAAGCATCATACAATTATAATAATTTGTATTTGTATTATTATCATCATCATTATTATTATTGTTGTTGTTGTTATAATTGTGCATGAATGAATGGGTGTTGATGCACATTTTCATGCCAATTGTAGTCAATCAAGAATTTCAAACTATTATAATGTATACATTGTACATTGTATATAATTTGCATGTAACACTGTATAGAACTGTACACATATATAATGTACACTGTAAATGATTTATGTACACACATGTAGTCATTATAATGAATATACACTGTATATAATACATGTACTTTGTATTTAACAATTTTTTGCCTCAGGCTCAGTAAATATCGGGTAATTTTTACCAAGATGCAAGTCTTTGAGCAGGGAGGTCAATATTACCTGATATTCACTGAGCCTGAGGAGAATAATTGTTTTAGTATTTTTAACACAAGTGAATTTAATAAATAACGGAGAGAGTCTCTTCAAATTTGATTTATCTCTACAAGTGGTACAAATCAACAAATGAGCGTGCACATGCACGTTATATTCACCTCTAGGTACTGTTTAATAAACGAGCAGGAGTGTTTTATCGGGTATAAAACACGAGGCGTAGCCGAGTGGTTTTAGACCCGATAAAACACGATCTGTGAGTTTATTAAACGGCTTAAAAACTCCAGATGTATGTTCTCATACTGTACCGAATTCTTTACGAAATGAACCAAGTTTGATAGAGAAAATCCAAGTTAAAGTTTATGCAAATGAAGACGAATCTATATCAGATGTGGAACCTCCTTCATGGTCATGATTTCTATTGTGTTTCCTTTATGAATTATTAATGAATTTTTTAAGTGAATATAGCAATAGCAGCATAAGACCTAAATTGTGATCAATGAGCGCACCTGATTATTTTATTTTATATTCACTTGTGTCAAAATACTAAAACTATATAATGCATGTTTACTATGTATTTGATGCTTGTAGAGCAAGGGTATTTAACCCGTGAAATGAAAATCATTAGTCAATGTGTAATAGCCAAATAGACACACACAAATAAAAACAATGGAATTAAGGTCTACTAATTAAGTGTATTAGTCTAATATCTATTTCACAGGTTTAATGACTTCACTCTGCACTGTATTCTCAAACTCTTATTTGACTTTATTATTTTATTAAATTACATGTTGATTTTGTTGATAAAAGATGGTGTTATTATGTTATCAGTTCTTTGCCTCTGGTCTTGCACAAAATGGTGAAGATCATGAAGGATTTGATGGGTTTTTACATCAAGACATAAAGGATGAAATAAAAAGAGCCAGTAAACTGGTAAGAATTATATTTTTATTTAATCAATTAATGCCAAAAGCAGTTACAACCACTATTTAACAATTATTTGCTGAAGGCGAAGTGAATATTGGGGAATATTTACCGAGATGCAGGTCTTCGAGCGGAGTGGTAAATATTCTCCGATATTCACTGAGGCTGAGGCAAATAATCGTTTTAGTATAAATACACAGGTGATACTTTCAAAAAAAGAAAAAAAGAAGATAAAAGACTTTTTTTTCCGGGTAACAGCAACAAAGCGGCTTGCCGCCATTTTGGATTATCGCTGGAGGTGATTATCATGTGATAGTGTGAGTTTCTCGACCAATCAGCGCATGAGATTTTCAATAATCACCCACCTGTGTATTTTTATTAAAGAACATCACTCAAATCCAACCCATGTAAAATATACTAACATGACCTCTAAGAATTTAAAACAATTAAATAGATAAAACTATATTAAACCAATTTTCTGGTAGGTCAATCATTACCCAATAGAGTCCACGCACTAAACCCATGCACAATCATCAGTACTAATTAGTACTATTTCATACAGAATCCTTTGTTTTCTATTGTTTGATTAGCACTATTTATTACTCAAAATTAGTATTAGTTTCAGGGTTTAGTGCGAGCACTATTTAACTGCAGCACATGAAATTTATTCTACACAAAATTGAGCAACTGATTGAGATTCTAAATTCTAAAAAAAAAGATTATATCATATTATTAAGATTTATAATCCAGGTGATATTTTTTGCAGCGTTGTACAGTATGCCATAAAAAGGGAGCAGCTATTGGTTGCTGTGTTTTAAGATGTTGTAGTGCTTTTCATTTTGTGTGTGGTCTTCAAAAACATGCCTTGTTCCAGTTTTTTGATTCATTCCGGTAAGAATATGCCTGTATCACAAGGATAGATAGTGTACAAGGATCTAGATAGATAGAAACATGTAGGTAATATATACAGTATGAGTGGCCGTGTTGTATCAGATATACAAACTCAAAGTGTAGCCGAGAGTTTGTATATTATGGGATGCAACAGGGACACGAATACTGTAGATTGCTTGTCAAGTGTCTAGGTTAGTTTCTTTGTGTTCCACTAAAGATTTTCAAAATTAACATGAATCTGGCCAAGAAAATCCAACTTAAAGTTTATGCAAATGAACACAATTTTGTATCAGATTTACAACACTCTTCACAGTCGTGATTTCTGTTGTGTTTTCCTCATGAATTATCAATGAGTTTGACGACAAAATATATAATTTTAAAAATATATAAATTATATGTAGCTATTTTAATCATGATTGCTTTTTTTAATCAGTGCATTTTGTAAAAGACATCGACCTACACAAAAGATCCTTCCATCTTACTCTGAACCACTACAGACCCCAACATGTCCTATTTGTCTTTCTGATGTTGATAATTCTGACAGTTTCACCACTCTAAAGTCACCATGTTGCAAAAATGCTTGGTTCCACAGATCCTGTATACAGGTAAGATATGGTAATTTCAATGCTCTTTGGGGGTGGGGGTAGGGGGAGGAGATTTTTTGTGGGGGGGGGGGGGGGGGGTTGTGGGTGGCTCTTAGATATACCTGTGAAAGAAACCTTTCCCATCCAAAGATAATTATAAACTTCTAGCTATACCTAGCTTATTATATTTTTTTCTTCAGAAACAAGCTCTTGCTAATGGCATGTACTTTTTTCGTTGTGCTTTTTGCAACAACTTTGACGAGTTTCAAGAGGAAATGAAACAAATGGGCATATACATTCCAGACAGGTAATCTTACTCTCCATCCATTTGGCTGTACATCCCTTCCTCTCTCCCTACCTGTCTCATTTTCATCCTTTTGACCATCTTTTTGTCCCAATGGCAGTCCATCCAATAACCCACCAACCCACCCAGCCATGCATCTATGAATTCACTCACCTAGATATGACTCAGCTATTTATCCATTCATTTATTCACCAATTCATTCATTGCCTTTTCCATCCATACAGTGTCTAACTATGAATCCAACCATCATTCTCTTTCTATCTGCTTGTTTACTCATTATCTGTCCCTCTATTGACATCTATCCACCTGTAGCTTATGCACATATGGACGCTAAATGCTGTTTTGCATCATATTAGGGATGCTATCTGGGAGCAGGGGGATGCATATGTAGAACTACTTCATCAACACAACCGTTGTGATGCTGCAAATTGTATTTGCCCAAGAGGAAGAGAATTTTCTGGTAGATACAAGTAAGTACTGCAGTTTTTATTCTGCAATATAGGGTACATATAAACACCCGTAAGAAGAAACTAAAAAATGGCAGTTTTTCAAACTCTGAGGGGTATACATATAATATTACAATGTACTCTCAACTTTATGATGAAAAACAAAAAGGAGGGAGAGTTGATTGATTCCAAGAATTTTGTTGCTTTGAAGTTTATCAGAAAATGTTGGCAAAGTCAGAAATGTTTTTCCATCTTTTGGTGACTTAGGGGACCCAATGCTGAATATTTTTGTGGCCCTGATATTTTGTTCCTCAAATAGTTTGTTTCTCTGTTTTTCTCAAATCCAGAAATCAGCGATGGAGGATTTTTAAATGCTTTGCCTGCGGGCAGAGTGGAACACATCGGTGGTGTCAACAACCTGAAATTTCACGGAGATTTTTCTGCCAGAATTGTGTGGTATGTTTCCCCCAGCATGAACAAACAAAGAATGATACTCTTACATCTACAGCCAGTGAAAACGGATATTTAGATGATTCCCAATCTACTTCAATTTCATCACAAAACAGTGAAACAACAGCCCAAGAACTGAACACCTCAACAGATATGGAAAATGCTCCTTTAAGTCAGTTGATGGAGCACTTTAAGACTAAGATCAATACAAGTTATTGCAAAGATGATTGCAATAGTAGTACTGGAAGTGAAACAATGTCGTTGTCTATTGAACATGTTTTTTCATGTGCAGACAAGCAGGATGCCATTTCTCATTTGGATGATTACACAGCTGTAGTGAGCTCTGATGAATCTAACTATGTGGATATTGAAAACTTAAGTACAGATTCTAGTGGTACCTTAAGCATTCATTCTGGTCTAAATGCTGAGGATCCTAAAGTTAAGACCAAGGAAAGGAAAAGAAAAGCACTTGTAAATCAGTACAAAGATGTGAGGCAGAGAAATACATCTATAAAGCCTAGAACTAAAGCACAGAGAAGAGCTAAAATAGAAGAGGGTAAAAAGAGAGCACAACAAAGAGAAAAGGCCCAAATGGAGAGGACAAGAAAGAGTCTTTCTGAAATATCAACCAAGTCTAAAACAAAGAAGGATTCAAAGAAGGATTTAACAAAGAATGATTCAGATGCTACAAAAAATGATTCAGATGACTCATTTTGTCTTTTTCTCAGCCCAGAATCAGATGACCAAAAGAATGATTTGAAAACAAAATCTCCAAACAAGACTGAAAAGATACCTTTACTCAGCTTGGAAGAAGATTGCAGTGACAAATATACCCTTGATGGATTGTCTTCAAAAACACACTCTAAGAAATTGGCTAGCATAACATCTTGGGAAGAAAAGTATGCTCCTGATGGGAAAAAACCCAACGGTAAAACTGGATCATCTTTGGAGAGTAAGTTACAAATTGAGACTGCTTCGATTTCAGCCACGTCTTCTCCATCTAAGAGTAGTGATGGGGCTGAAATGAGCATGGGAAAGAAGAATAATTTTTTTCAAAGAGACATCCGTAGCATGTTAATATCTCCAAACAGTGACTCAAAAAGTCTTACAAAGTCCCCAATAAAACTTGTTGGAGATCAAGGTTGTCAAACTGAACCGCTGAAGCTTCGTAAAGGGAATAAACGAAGGAAGCTTGGTGCTAAATTATCTAGTGAATACAAATCTATAACAACGTTTATGTCAGTAAATGAATCTTCTCCTAAAAGGAAATTGCCCAAAGGAAAAATGCAGTGCACTACCTTAAACTCCCATCCTGTTGATGATGAAATGGAAACTGCTTCATCTACAGTGTCAAGCTCAATCATAGAAACAATGACAGCTGCAAAAGGAATGGTGATGCGTGCTCTGAAAAGACTTAGTGGCTCTTCTGAGGACATTGAGGAAACTGATGCTTCTATTCCGAGGAAATCCCCCTTTAGAGATATTGGCAGTAGCGATACTGAAAGCTGGAAAAGTGGACCCTCTAAGGTCAAGGATCAAGTTGATGATGCTTTAACACCTTCTGGAGCAATGAGAGAATCTGTAGAAGACACAGACTCTGACAGCTCTGATAGCATCAAGGTGGTGAAAGTAAAGAAAGGAAGAGGTCCTAGGCATAGAGTTATTCCACTTAATGTAAAAAAATGTATTGTTCCTAGTTATATCCATGAAAAATTTTGTGCATGTTACAATATTCATGAACGAAAAGGATTGGTTCGAAGTAGACCAATTAAACCCTTAGTTCCTAATGAAGTGATAGTGATAGAGGATGAAAATGATGACCAAGATAGTGGTAAAGGAAGCAGCAGAGATACTAGTGATGCAGGGACAAAATCTGGTGACGGAAGTGGCTCAGAAAATAAAGAAACCCCTAGCAAAGAAGATAATGATCAAGACAATTACTATTATAGTAGCTGTGAGGATGACATTTCGTTTGATGATGATGACAGCATAAGTGATCGAAAAGCAAAATTGAAGTTAGACTCCTCAACAAATGACATTGAAAACAATCAAGCTGTAGCAAAAAATGTTGATAGACGTAGCTCCTACCAATCTGTCTCCAAGGAACCAAACACTAGAACCAAAGGAGATGGCAGAAAATCTTCTAAAAGGTCCAAAACTAATGTCAAAGAACAAGCAGCCTATGGAAGTAGTTTTTGTCAATCAGGTAATTCTGATGAACTAGTAGATGTTTCACCAACAGTTTTAACCAGAGAATCGTTGGAAAACTCCTATAATGCTGAGAAACTTTTTAGGAATCATAATGACAGTGATGGTACATTTGAACCACTTGATGATGACCTTATAGATGAATGCACAGAAAATGACTTCAAAGGGGATTTAAGAAAGAAAGGAAAATTACACAGCTCTAAGAAAGCTGCCACTCAGGGACAGAACCTATCGCCATTGTCACAGAAATCAAAGTCAAATTTTACAAGCAAGAAAACCAAGCCTCTGGAATTAGGTAAGAAAAACTTTTTAAGCTTACAAAAGTACATGGAATGTAGTGATGAAGACTTTCAGTCAAAGAAAAAATTGACCTCAAGTTCAAAGGGCATAAAATCTACAAAGTCAACTGATAAGGATCTAACGAAGACGAGAAAGAAAAAGAACACAACTACAAGAGAAAAACTATGCAACTCTAGTTGTACATCTACAGTATCAACAGTTACAGGCAATGCCTCATGACAACAAGCGTATATAACTGTACTAGATAATAATTATTTTAAAGCAGATTTCATGTGGCTAGTGAAAAGTTACAGTAGTTGGGGTGCTGTGTTGGAATAGTAACAATATTTGTATAAATGTTTTTTTTGTAATATTGGATTGCAAGCAGCAATCCAGAGTATTCTAGTTTGATGAGCGACAGTCTCTAATAATTATTATGAGAGTGCATTGAGTGTGATTGAACGGGTGAGTTGTGTAGTCTTCAGAAAGTTAATCACTGTTGTTGGTAAAGATGATTGTTCATTTTTATCTTCAAAAGATTAGTTCCATTCAGGTCGTCAAAACATCACTTAGCACCAACAATAGTTTACGACAGTGCACAAGTCTTTCTGAAGAGTACTTTCAGCCTGGAGATGATCACACTCTCCATGTTCAAATTTTATACTAATATGTAGTACTTTTCACAGTCACACGGAATCAGCTATATTTATAGTAAGAGCTAATTTCACAATTGCTAAGTGCATACATGGGTGTGAATAATGTCATTCACGACTAACTATACATCAGTTCACTGGTCAAACACAGAGCTCTTAATTGAGGCCTGGCATAATCAATTGAATGATTCAGAAATCAAATTTAATTGTACACCATCATGATTAGATTCGATTGCATTGGGTAGTTGAACAAAATCGTATGCTAAAAAAGATTGTGAATTCGATGCTTTTGATTACAATTATTGTACATGTATGTTATTTAATGTACAATCGAACGTAATTGAATGTGTTCAATTGGCTCCAATTTTTTTTGTGGATTCAATTTCATTTGATTGCCGAATGCAATTGAATGCAATCATTCAATTGGATTCAATGGAATTGATCCTTTGATTTCGTTCTATTGATTACGCCAAGTTGAGGAACATCAAGCAGTTTCAACCTTCCAAGACTTTTAAGCTTTCCGTGTGAATCCTTTACTTTTATCATTCTTGACCATGACCAAATTTGTGGCAAAAATTGCAACTCAAATTGCCTGCGTGAACAGGCCTTTACCTTTCATTATTTGCTTGCAGTAAAGGATTGGTTGATATTTTCATACATTCAATGTGGAATGATCATCTTCTACATTGATTATTCATGTGAATTTGGGAAAGGTCTGTTAGAACCAGAATGTCAAAGGTATGAATGGACACAACTAAAATGTATATAGAAATTTATAGCAATTATATCATTTACCTTTTTGTTCATTTTACTTGGACCATTAACTAACAGAGTAGAATTAATATTTATTAGGTATTTCTGTGTTTGTACAATAACTATTGATATAAAAAGTCATTGTTTAGATCATAATTTGAAGTTCAAAGAAAGACCTCGAAGTACCTGGAACATACTAGTCTTATGACCTAACATTGTTGTCAAGGTCAGGTCTGTTAGTCTCCTACACAGCCGCTGAGTGAGTGTTGCGTGACGACACTAATAGAGGCTGTGTAGGAGACTGCAGGTCTGTATGTTATAGGTAGAAAAAATTTGCATGCTAAGTATCTATTTGGTTAATCCAGACTCAGTAAAGACAAGTGTTTTGGGGTTTCCTTACTCGGCTCTAATCTCTGTGTGCATCCACAGCCATCCTGAAACACTTGTGTTTACTGAGTCTGGAGGGGAAAATGGGACTGCTCAAAGTCTACCTGGATTTACCAATTAGATGCTTAGTACGTAAAATACAGACCTGACCTGGATAAAATGTTATGACGTTAGAAGTACATTGTTTATTCACTGAAACTAATCCTAAAGATCTAGCCATTCCAAGCACAACCAAGAAAGTGCAGTACTTGAAGAGGATCAGAATGAAAGTGAAAGAATGAAAGACCATAAAACTCTACCATGTTTCTTATCAGTGAGTAACAATTTTGTGCTGTTTTTAATTGGTCATTCTACAAGCAGCCTCCACAAAATGATCATTCATCACCTACAGCTGTACTGTATTCTGAGCTCTTAATGCTGTTTGTCAACATCATGCATCTGTACAGTGTCATTTAATCAAGTTCGATATGCATTATTTTTGCCCTAAATTTTTATCCGATAGATGTTATCCAATAAGCATGTACTTTTAGAAAATATTTGAAACTGATTATTAAAGAGATTTGGAAGAGATATGGAAGAGATGTACTGGATATGCCAATTGATAATCAAAATAAAATAACTTTTATGAATATTGCATTGTGATTGGTCACAAGAGTGTGCTATATAAGAGCGCATAGCATGAATGCACACTTTCTTTTCAGTTGCACCATTCCTATCCTAAATGATAGTTGTTGATAGTCGTAAAAAATTGCTTGCTGTACTATGCAGAGTTGTAAAGCACTTAGGGATTGGCAGAACACTGGAAGAATGTTGAGAAGCACTTTGCTATGTGTTGCTCTTCTGAATGTACTAAGATCATCTTAATAAGTTTCCAATAAAAAATGACATCATATTATAGTCTGCCATAAGCAAAGCAAGACAAAACAAACTCTTTTTTACAATACATTTTACTTTCAATTCACAATTGAAGTTCTCATCATTAACCTTACAATTATTTCTTCCAAGAGCAAAACATCCTAAATATTTTTATAATTTATAGGGTAATACTTTTTTTGTCATTTTGTTCGTTTACAGACTTATTGGTATCATACCAATACTATTTCTTAAACTACAAAAACATCTAATATTGGACAAAAGTAGAGTCTTGCCTATCTACATTTTTATGGGGAAGGAATATACAGTATCCTAAAATATTTATCTTGTTTTATTGGAGGAATGATATATTTTGTTTCATCTTTATTTTTTGTGTTTAAAACACCATCAATATCTATATTTTTTTGTTTAAGTTTTACGTTTGATTTCCTGCTTTTTTCCTTTCGTAAGGATCACAACTGTGGGTCCTAATTTATTATCAAATACAGTTTTAGAAGGTGTTGGTTATAATGTCACTAAATCATTATTTTGGTTTCCACTTCAGATCAGTAGTAAGGGCATTAGTGAATGAGCTTTGAATCATGGATGGCAACAGAACTTAGTTCAGATTCATGCTATACATGACTATTGTACGACATTGCCTTAATAGTCATACCAGTCATCAAAGGAACCCTTCTTTCCAAACCCTTTCTGGAACTTCCGGGCACCCTCAATGCTGTCCTTAATGGTTTGAAGTTTGACACCCTTGCGATACTCATATGTCAAAGCATCATAGAAAGAGTCAGCATTGTAAGCAGAGTAAAAAGCTGATTTACGATCAGCTTTCAGTGATTCTTGTGGGTACTTGGCGATCTGCTCAGCTAACTTGACACACTCTTCAATAGCTTTACCCTTGGGTACCACTCTGTTGGCCAGCCCAATGTGTAAAGCTTCATCAGCTTTGACAGGGCGACCAGTGATGATGAGGTCAAGGGCATGAGACAGACCAATCAGATATGGCAATCTTACAGCCCCACCATCAAGCAAAGGTACTCCTAGGGAAAAAAATTCATAATTTATCTTTAGATATTTCCAGCCTTTCCTTTTACATGTTTTTATTATTTTAAGGAAGAGCTCGAGTATCTCGGAAATCATCTATTGTGTTACCCACTTTTTGCTAATATTCACTATAGATCCTCTAGATTTTACTTTATACATAATACATAGCCAATAAATTGTATGTCTTTTCCCCTTTTCAAGGGTGCTCTGGGTCCTAAAAATATTACATGAGATGTGGAGGTCCCACTCTCTCCAGCCTTCCCCCCTCCACCCATCTACCCTCCCCATTCCCTTGTCACACATGTGGTTCGTATGCTGTACCACGGCATTCAAAACAACTATGGAAATATTGTGAAAAACCCTACCAAATCTCCTGTTGAAGAAACCAAAAACAGTGTTTTCCTCAGCGACCCTCAAGTCACACATCAATGCCAACTCCAGGCCACCACCAACAGCATGCCCCTGTATGGCTCCAACAACTGGTTTGGTTAACTTTAGCCTTGTGCAACCCTGAAGATGAAAAAAAATAAAATTGTTTAGGAGATCTATTTATTGTGTTACTATTTCATTCAGCACTGTATTTTCTATTGTTTTTTATCGCTAATGCTGAGCTAATTATAGACTTTATATTAGGAAGTGTTGCTGTTGTTATCAGATCACGTGCACCATACATACAAGTTTCGTGAGGTTTAGCATGCAGTCGCAAACAGGAAGCAAATTTTGTATTCCTTTGCACTACAAAACGAAAATTATCTTTTTAAAACTAAGAAAAAGGTGTATCGACTTGATATATTTGTTATTTTGGTTTCTAGAGCAAAGGAAAAGAAATAATTCGACTCTATAGAAGACTATCGTGACGCTAATCAAAACAAATAGTATTGGTGTCTTCACGAGGTTAAACATCACTTACCATAGGACCGTCACCCTCTCCAGGAGGAGCTATCTGCTTCAAGTATTCCTCTGCTTCTTTATCCGATAGCTCCTCAAGATCGTAACCAGCGCAAAAATGCCCTCCTTTGCCACAAAGAACAGCTACAGAAACTGAATCATCAATCTCGAAATGTTGAAAAATTTCAGACAGTTCCTTTGCAGTATCGACATTGATAGCATTACGCTTCTCGGGGCGACAAATAGAAACCATCAACACTTTGCCTATTCGTTCTTTCTCTACCAGATAGCTCTTTAGCCTTGTGCCTGCAGCTGCAAGGCGTGGAATTCTAAAGGCAAATCGTCTTGACATACTCAGGACACCCGCCATGTTTGAAAAACAACAACGCTCAGACTCTTGCACGCCTGGCCTATGTCTTCTAAAAAAGACCCTTCTCACGCTACCAGCACAGGTCCCTCAAGTAACAAGCAACAAGTAATAAGCAACAAGTAATAAGCAACATCAAAAATAAAAACAAATTTCATAAAATATATTTTAATTTATATATCCGTTTTCATTCTAAGACAAAAATAAAACTAAAAAGGAAAAGGGGTAATTTTTGTTGGTGAAGGACCAATTTATTAAGGGGTTTTCAAAAGGTGATAGATTTCCTATATGCGCGCCGGCCCCTAAGGTGCGTTACTCTTAGCAACCAAAGGACCAATCAGAATTCTCAGTTTTGAGTTTCAGTCTAATCAAAGATGGCTGCTGTTCGCTGGCGGGAAGTAAGGAGATTGCTGTTTTGGGGGAACAGTTCTTTACGACCCAAATAATGAAGCTTTTTTGTAATACCATGATTGAAAAGATGAGGAAATGAAAGGCCTAATGACTGGTAGTTCGAAGGCTTCTGATGAAGATGAAGAAACCGTTCGAGAACTGGTATGAGAAACTCAAAAGCTGTTGTTATCTTTTCTTGTTGTCATGAAGAAAGTTTTTAGCATATGTTTGTTGCTTAAAATATTTTGTATTACAAAACGTCATGGTAAATGTTTGTGACGAAGCTTCAATCTGTGTTTGATGTTGTTTTTTTATCTTGTACTTGCGGACAACTCAGTGTGACGTACAAATGCACATGCAAACATCTATATTTTCACAATCAAAGTACAAAATGTCAAACATATTCAAGCTAAGCTTATGTGTGTATAGTAATTGCAAAACATGACTTAATGACCAAGAATTGTTGGGATGCTGTGTTTTTATTATATTACATTATACAATATACAATTTGCCTCATGTGAAAGGGATTAAACTTGATTTTAAAACATACACTGTAAGCTTTTTCATTTCATATAGGCAAGCTAAATTAAGTTAAATCTATAAAAATGGGTTACACAAATAGACAGAATGAGTAAATATAAAGCAATAAGCAAGGCAGGATAGACTGCACTAAACAGTAAGGTAGTTTGCTAGGTTTAGATACATCTAAAGAAAATAGCCATGAGTACATCCAGCCTGAGGCTTAGTTCAAACTTGAAACTTTTAATTTTTCAGTTCTCTCAATATAGACCCAATGTAGAACCCCGTCCATCAACCTTTTTCCTATAGCAAAGGTCCTTGAAATCTTCTAAAATTGAATTGAATTTACCACTCTAGGGTGGATGGACTGGTCTTGCCTGACTAGTCAGTGTAAGCATTGATTGGTTTTCCTGGTCAGGAAGTTACCAGCTACTGTATGCACACCTGTGCTTGACTCCCACTGGGTATTTTAGTGAATTATGTACAATTATTACTGACAGAAATAAGTTCAACGGTTACTTGATGAAGTGATATACTTTTGACTTCATTTATTTTTTACAATGTCAAGACTGAGTGTATTTGAACATCAATTTTACAGCCATCATTTTCATTTTTTTCTGTATAGTTTGCTGCACATATACATATATATACATAAAGCATACAGCACTCTACTCCCATATTTTATTATATAAAAGTTTGAGGTCAGAACTTTGCTTTCATTGGCTTGATAAAATGATAATAATATACTGTAAACAGGATAGATTAAAGGACAGGTTAGAAGCAGCAAGAATATAACCATTAAAGTATTCATTATAACCCACTTCATTACTAACTCATTAATACAGGTTAAACCAGCTAAAAAATCTAGATCACCTCGCAATACAAAGGGCAACAATCAAATAAAGGAGCTGGTAAATATGTGTCTTAATTTCCTATATGTAATATTTCATGTGCTAAATGACTAGCTTTATAACTGAAACCATAATTTTTTTATAACCAAAGAAACTATTCTCATCCATCCAGTGGTGTAGCAAGGTCTCGGTCATGGCGGGCAGTTAAATGTACCATTTTCCATCCAATACAGACTGTGTACACATGCATCAACATTTTATCTGATGAGTTTGCCACCATATTCACAGATTCAGTAAAACGTTTGTGACAGGGGGGGGGGGGGGTTGCCCCCTTCTCTATGCTCCTGTGCCCCACCCCATTATCCTACAGAGAAATGAGAAGGTTTATAAAGCTAGTACAAATGTACCATTCTCCTTGATCCAGCTTTAGAAAATGTTTGTTCTTCTATTCCTTGGTGGAGATATGATGACTGTTCTTGAGATATTTACTCATATAAGTACAGTATTTTTTATCTTTCTTATGATATTATTGAAGCTTAAAAATTTGATGGCAAAACATTGGGTTTTTTTTCAGTGCACTTCCAATGGCATCAACTATGAAAAACTTCAAAAGGGATCTGCAAAAGCTGTTAAAAAGCTGGAGATGTTTTTCTCTGGTTTCCCCAAAATATGTGGAATGGAACTCTTTCCAGTCCTGCAAAGCCTTTGTCTTATTGGTCAAGAGATAGAAGTATTAGAAAACCTTGAAACCCTAATAAACCTGACAGAACTGTTTGTGTGTGAATGTGCTGTTAAGGTAAGAGAAATGGTTCAGTTATTTGGAGTTCACTTTCTTAGCAATTTTGTTTTGATGTGACCAAAGTTAACAAAAGAAAAAAGTATTATACAATGTATACATATTATGGTTATACAATGTATTCAATGTCACAATATCATACACATTCTCAGGTGTTTGCTCTTTGTCAGCTTGCTAGAATTGCTATATTGCTAGTGCAGTTTTTGCTCGTTTTATACCACCCTCCCTTGTTCTACTATCAATCATCAAGTAATACTCCACCGAGAAATTCAGTGTGACTGGTGCCAGGGCGACCTGTGGCTTAGTTGCTATGGAATACCATCTTGCTAGTTCGTTGCTTGCCTTTGCCTGCAAAGTGATACCTTAAACCTTCAATCATGATCAGAATGACATGTTAACTTTACACTTAAATTAAGAAAAGTGCTAACACCTAAAAGATGTCTGGAATGGTAAGTATCGTGTTCTGACCAAGTGCATGCGAGAATGTATTCATTCTTAATTAACAGTCGCATGTGATTGGTCAGAATACAATGCTTGACATTCATGGTTTTCTTGGGTTGATTTTACGGTAAAAGCTTATTGTTGCTGATCTTGATTGTATGATCCAGTGATGATCCAATTTCAAGTTTTTGTGTTATCTTTTGCTCGTACATTATATATCAACCCCTCACCACCTACTTGCTCCCTGTTTTCTGCTACAGAAAATTACAGGCCTAGAAAAATGTGTGAACCTGAAGAAGCTATTCCTTTATGATAATGAAATTCCCAGAATCGAGAATCTTTCCAACTTGACTAAGCTCACAACACTGTGGCTAAATAACAACAATATAACTGCAATAGAGGTAAGTAATACTATATAATGTTAAACTGATGGTCAAATTATCAACCACTCCCTAACTTAACAGTCTGAGCCTGGTCGTACAAAGGTTGGATAGCGCTATCCGGCAGATAAATCTTATCCAGTGGATAAATTTATTGGATAACAGTATCGACTTATCTACTGGATAAGGATTTATCCCTTGGATAGTGCTATCTGACCTTTGTAAAACCGGGCCGTGATGATATTTACATGTAGCAATCAAGCAACAGTCTTGCTGGTTAAAGTATCTGTCTGTGGTCTAATTTTGTTAGGCTGAATTTAAGTGAAATCATTGGAGGGCAAACCTCAGACCACTCCCTTACTGAATAGTGCGTTAAGCAACTGAGACATGCGAGTCCTTTGTATTATAAATATATCTATTTTTACAATTGTTTTCAGGGACTGGAGAATTTAACACTGCTTACTAACTTAAACCTAGCAAGCAACAGAATATCTGCTATTGGTAAGTCAGACGCCAGTGAAAGTATATTTCATAGATATAACGTTGGCTGAACATGGATTTAACTACATTCTGAACTATCTTTGCCAATGAACTACATGATGATGAGTATGATACTTAGCCTCCTCTGCAGGCTACCCCATATATTCTCTGTTGGGATCCCTGTGTTAAATTATATGGCAGAGAAGAACTAGGGATGAGAGAGGAGAAGGAGTGGGGATGAGGGAGGGAGAGAAAAAGTGAGAGGTCCTCTTCCTCTTTCTCCCTCTCCTCCACCTCTGCACTTCGTCTTTTTTGTCCTCACCACAGGAAGCCCGTGGAGCAAAAAGAGCGAAGGAGATGCCTCTGGGGGAGGCAAATATCCACTGATAAACAATGAAATCTTTCTACGCAGTACTGTTATTGCTTGTTATTACTGTTATTGCTGTTAATGACACTGATAGCTTTATAAATTATTTTCTTTTTAGGAAATTCCCTTATTCACAATACCAGCCTTGAAACCTTTGATTTATCTGCAAATAACCTAGGTTCTTTTAAGGTTAGTAGACTTCTACTGTACACTACATTCAATGCAGAAGAGTAAAAAAATATTGTGTTATAAGAATGTTTTTGTCTGAGCATATACATGTAGACCCCTTGCGTGTGATGTCAAAGCAGCTCAATTTGGGGGCCAAAACAAAAGAGTTCCAATCTCCTGAGAATTGCAACCTATTATTTTGTCCCCCAGATTGAGAAGCATTCCAAAGTGCTGCAAGGGGCCTATAACTCATACTTTTAATCAACACTCTAAGCTGACCTCACTTGCAATTAGAGCTCTGCAAGATTTCTCTTTCTCTCTAAACTCTGTTATGTTTTAGCCAAAAATGCATTGACTTTATGCAATAAATATTTTGCAATTGCCTCTCAAAACTATGGTTATGTACTGTAAATCACATAGCTATAAAGCCTCAATTTCAAAATTTTCAGGAGGGGTGAGAGCATTCCCCCTAACCCTCCAGATTAGCCCGCCCACTCCAAGCTATGCTCTGAAGTCCCTGGTAATCAAACATTACAATATTATTTGATCATATTCTTAGGATTTGACGAACCTGACCAAATTGAAAAACCTTACTTCACTGAGCCTAAAGAACCCAGTTTATGGTCCTAACCCAGTGTCATTACTATGTAACTATTCAACACACTTGTTGTTTCACTTGCCGAATCTCAAGCGCTTGGATACTTATGATGTGGAGTCTAAACAACTGAAGGAATTGGCTAAGGTAGGGGAAAAATAAAGAGGAAAATTTTTAATTTGTCATAATATACAGTACATCTAAAATCACTCTTTGAATTCTATGCATTCATGCATTTAAAAAGCATTTTTCAAATTTCCTTGTACATATAAGCCATATGCTATGTTTTTCTAAAATATCTGTTAAAATATATGGTAACTTTAGGAACCTCTCTGGTGTCTATTAATAGAAATTCATGTCCGCCATATTAGAGAAAACTAAATACATGATAGTTTACTGCTAACGTGCAGGATGGAAGAGGATGATGGCTGATTTGAATGTGATCTGTAGACTATCCTCAGCCATGTATTTGAACACAGGCCTCAATAAAGGTCTCTCATGCTTTTGTTGCTGTGAACTTTCTCGCTCTGGATATACTTTCTCAAAAATTTCACAGGATTCCAGCTCCGAATCTCAAACGCTTGACTGTTGAAAGCTATTGCTATGACCATGATTTGAGCTTCTTCAAATCAATACCTTTAGCTTTGTGTTTGAAATTCAGAGTCGGAATCCTTACAGACATGTTCTTAAGAAACCCTTTTGATTGACGTCCACCAAAACTCAATTTTTCATGTGAGCGGGGATTGCAGTAATAGGGTGTCCACATAAAAAAGGTCTCACTCTAGTTAATCAAGTTTCATTTTCATAATTTTTTGATAATTTTTTTGTTAGACGACGGTGATGAAGAAGAAGATGTATTACAACATGAGAATCAAAACCTTACAAAGAAACACAGCAGATCTACAGCATAAACTGACCAACGAAAAATACAATCTTCAGATGTTTGCAAACACCAGAATACGAGCACTGTACTCATGCATTAAAGAAGTATGTCGTTAGAAAGAGCTCGGGGGAGGGGGGGGGGGGGGGGGGGACTTTCTACTGCCAAACGAGCTCTTACTCACCTAATTTGGGAAAATGTCTTGGTTTAACTTACAACAACCTGTGCATTGAAGTATCCAAATACATTAAATGTGGTCATACTTTTGCGCATCATGCTGTAATTTAAATATTGGTTGAATAATAAAATGCATGGTTTATTGTTTGAATAATTATTGTTTATTGATCTAGTTACATATCCTTTCCTGTTACCAGATTGAAAGAGAGCAAGAAGAAACCCATTTAGCTCCTCCAAAAGAGCTCAGAAATCAGAGCTCTGATGAAGAAGGTGAAAAAGAAAAGACTAAAGAGGAAGACAATCCAGATGAACTAACTAAAAAATTTGAAATAAAAAAGGAAGCCTTAAAAACAAGAATAAAAAAATGGGACAAACAGTGTCAAGAGTAAGTATGATGATGTTTTGTCGATAATAGGGATGTTCACTGTGATATTAAGAAGAATTTTCTTGACATTCAGATATTACTTAACTCAATTATCCACCTACTTGTACACACATATCCAACCATGCATCCAATAATCTTAATTCTATCTTTTCACCATCCACCAATCTATCCATCCATCTCATGCTTCGTTTTTCCCACCCATCTCTTTATCCATCCCTACTTTCAATCATCTACTCATCTACCCAACCATGCATCCATCCATTCATCCATTCATCCATTTAGCTGCCTAACTCGATTAGATTTTCAGCTATTTTAGGTAGCTGTGCTCGTGTTTTTGCAATTCTAAATTTATGTTTCATGTAATTCTTTCCTCCTTGAGTGCAAATAAACTGTTGTTGTTGTTGTCATTCACCCATCCACTCATTCATCCCTATGTATCTTTCCATTCGTCCATCTATCCAAACAGCAATCCATCCATTCACCCATCCACTCATTCATCCCTATGTATGTTTCCATTCGTGCATCTACCCAAACAGCAATCCATCCATTCACCCATTTACTAATTCACACATTCACCCAGCAATCTTCCAACCTATCCATTCAACTATCCATCCCTTTCCATTCTGGTCCATCTGTCCTTCCATCCACCCCCATCCATTTATCTGTATTTTCTTTCATCCATGCATCTACCCAATCAGCATTCCATCCCTTCACCCATTTACTAATTCACCCATTCACCCAGCAATCCACCAATCCACCAATTAGTCTTTTATTATACAATCTAATAAACATTAAATTGATTATTATATTGCAGAATTGAGAGCTCCTACAGGGAAAGTTGGGAGCAAGTACAGCTGGTGTCTGACATGACCATTCAGAGGTTGTTAGTAGAACTAGACACTGGTGGGAATGTAAGGTTTGAAGATGGCAAACCCACTGATATATGGTAAATAAACGTGTCATGATATCTTGAAGAGTGCAAAACATGTTGTTGTTGATGATGATGATGATGATACTGATGATGATGATGATGAGGGTGATAGTGATAGTGATGAGGATTATGATGATGAGAGTGAGGGTGGTGATGATGAGGTTGAGGTTGATAATGGTGGTGAGGGTGAGGGTGATGGTGGTGAGGGTGAGGTTGATGGTGGTGAGAGTGATGGTGGTGAGAGTGAGAGTGAGAGTGAGCGTAATGGTGATGGTGTTTATACCTACTCACACTATAATCCTGATGCTGTAGTTTCTATTAGCAGCAATCGTAGTCTATGTGTTGTTTCCAGGAAATAAGAAAACCACGATCCTAAGTTGTGCTAAGATATAACAAAGAGATTTATGGATTACCTAGAATTATTTACTTGCTACAACTGACTTTAATCACTTGTTTGCAGGTACAAGTCATGTCATGATCTTGTAACATCTCGGTTCTGTGCAGGAGATTACCTGGTAAGTTACCTTCAAGCCAATCACAAAGAAAATCTGCCAAAGAAAATTCTAGAAAACATCACGGTCGCGGTAAGGCGCGCATATGGTATCAACTTTTTCATATTCATACAAAAACAGCATCTCCAGTTACTGCTCTATTACTTACGTCTTGTTTTCGTGGTGTAGAACTATGGTGTTACAGGAATAAAGGTTCATCGCATCACACGAGTACATAACAGAATCTTGCGTGCTCGGTTCGATGAGGTACTCTACCAGACACTGGCAAAGAGCCATATCGTTGAGATAACCAAGTATGTACATCTCTTTTAAATTGTGATAATTTGAATATAAATAAAGTGAAGTCACTAAACCCGTGAAATATATATTAGACTAATACACTTTAGTAGACCCTAATTCCATTGTTTTCTTTTGTGTCTATTGGACTATTACGCGTTGACTGACATTTTTTATTTATTTCACGGGTTAAATGCCTTCAGTCTATAAATGAAAGAGAGTAAGGTATCCATTCGTTTCTTACTTTGTGTTAATGATATTCCAGGGGAAGATCTCATAAGAAACTGCTCGAGTATCTGTTCTTCATGTGGAATCCTGATGCATTTGACGAAGCAAATGAGCCAGTCACAGTACTGGAAAAGGGATTCCGTAAATCAACTGAATACGAAGTGAGTAAGACGTCTTACAGTTACTTCAGACTCATTGTTTCACCCCTCGGCTTGACCAGCACCGACTTTTCCGTATAGAGGCTTTGCACCGTAACGTGATGGCAGCCATGACAGTAGGCACAACAATAGAGTCGCTTTTCCTTGGGAAACTGAATCCTTTTTCATGTAAAGCACATTAGACCAGATTCTATTGTTCCTGCCTCCTGTCATGGCTGCCATCACGTGATGGTGCAAAGCCTCTATAAAGGAATCAAGGGTGACAAAGCATTAGTACACTCGCCTCTCATCTCTGGGGTCTCGGGTTTGATTCCCGACCTCGGTATCACATGTGAGTAGAGTTTGGTTAGCTCTCTCTTTGATCCAAGAGTTTTTCTCTGGCCTTTCCTTCCACAAAACCTATCACGTTATATTCCAATTCGATCTGTAAATTAACCGTGTCCTGACTTAGGCCAGCTATGAGATTTTTTCAGGGTCTCATAAAATTAGTTCATTTTCTCTTGTATAAGGACATAAGACCGAAAGCCCTTGTAGACCTTGTAGATAGTTTTGCAAAACCTGTCCAGCTCCTTCTACAAGCAATAGACTTAAATCACTCAACTCAATCACATTTTTTCTTGGTGTATTGCAGAAGGCTGGTTTTGATGGAGGTGTGCCGTTATCGAACAGTGTTGGTATCTGTGATCAATCTAGGATCCAAAAATGTACCGCCAAATCTAAAGAAAAGGGAATTGCCAATCCCTTCCCGTTCAGACACGGTAAGTACAACCAGTGACAATATTAGCCAATCAACAGAGGGGCATCCACCTGCATTGAATGAAAGCGTTTGTTAATCAGCGATTTTCCACTCGCCATCCATCAGAAGAACCAAACGCTGTTATTATAAGACGACAAAGTATTGGTCTTGCTTTATGGTGATAAGAAATCCTGCCGACCGTAAAAAAATACTTTTCCAAAACAAAACAAAAAACAATCTGATCCGGAATTGCGTTTATAAAGGCTTGTGGTCTTGGAGTATACCTATTTACAGAAACCCACTATGGGATGGGTGCTCCACGCTTCTGATTATAGACTCGTGATTCAGAAATATGGTAGTGCATGAACCAGTTCGGGAAGTGGACAGCTCTAGTTCTACGCTCCAGCGACTAGAGAAAACGTTTTATAGAAATTCTTGATTAATTAGACAAATTAAGCTATTTATGAATGTTTTAAATCTTATAAGATTCCCGATTTTCCTTCCCGCAAATGGCAAACCGGCATGATCATCTTTTTCCTGTATTTCACTTTACCTTACTTTGACGTTTACCGTAAACGAGAATCTTAAATTCTCTATTATTGGGCTTGCGCCACTCCAAACCCTTCACAAAAAAGCTGAAGGGTTAACTAAACATTTCAAGCAGAATCATGACTAAATACAAGCTGTTGTCTCACAGGTCAGCTGATCATTTCCAAAACGTTTGTTGGTAGAGCAGTTTCTGCTAATACAGGTGAAACGAGGTAAGAATCTATCTAACACCTATGAATATATTACATTTTGCAGCGTGTTGCTCGGTATCAGATTTCAGATCTCCAAACGACAACCTTATTTTGAAATAGGCGTATATCCGACGCGTGCGCACAACTTATTATCGTGTTTTTATTCCGCAGGGTGACCAAAGGTAGATATCCATACGCTGACAGCGTGTTTCGCCTCCGCACACACGAAGCTTCCAAGACAGAAATAGCAAAACCCGTAAAGTCGTGTGACTGCAGTTCACGTCAATGTGAATGGTTTGTTTTTGACCACGAGATGGTATTACCCGAGTATGTAGTGGACTTTGAGTACCTCACTAGGGTAGGTATCTATTTAGCAGTTAGTCCTCGAGCCTGAATGGACTATGAGTCAATAACCCTTGAGGCCCGAGTTTTAGTCAAATCCAACTAGTCGGTCAAATATATAGATGCAAACGAGTTTTAAATTAAAGTTAAATTCAATGTCTTGGTTTTCAAAGCCGCCACTTTTCGTTACTAGTAGACTAAAACTTATAGCCTAGTAGTAGCTCATCCAATTACAATACAATATTAATGCTAGACCTCTAGTTAAGTTTGACTAAATAACTATATACGGGTAGCACATTGTGCGTTGCTAAAGGGCCCCTATTACCATTGTGGTTATGGTTCCCATGCTGGACCCGCCATCACATGTGAGTAGAGTTTCTTGTTGGCTCTCTCCTGTGCTTCTAGGGTTTTTCTCTGCTCGACCGGTATTTGGCTGCTTGTCCGGTGGAAAAAAAAACAGGAGAAAATCATATGAACTAGCACTAGTCAGAGAGTCCTGTTTGCATTACGCGGGTTTGAAATAATAGGAGAAGATCATGGTAGTTTAAGAATTATTCTTTCTTTCTTTCATTCATTCGTTCATACATTCATTCATTCATTTTTCAGCACAAATCCAAATCCCCTTACATCCATTACATTGGGGACACTGTTCATAAGTCAACTTCTTCGGACAGCGGACAGAATGAAAATTACGTGGATGTAGACGTTCTTAATATGGAACCCAAGTCTAAACCAAGACCAAGGTTGGTACTAGTGCTATGATCACTTAAGAACATGCAAAAACGAACGCACACCGCACGGTCACGCTACAAAAATAACGACTTCCTTTGAATCAATGGAACGGTTACTCCCAAAAAAAAGATAAAAGAACGTTACTGATTTACAGTACGTACACAGCACGACATGCCATAACACTGAAATGGCTTCCCATTGTCTTCCAGTAAATTAACCAACTACAACGTGTAGTTACGGATACGATAAGATACGGCACGGCTACAGTTTGACTACAAATTCGCCGTATCGTTTACCACCCGTAAAAACAACTCTATCACTTATTGAAGCAGCTAGTACTGAATGCTTTGATCTTATCGCAAATATTATGCCAAATATTTCTTCAATAATTTAACTTTTAATCTAATATTTTTAGATTGATTGGTCTAACAGAAGAGATCTTACTAAGCCACTGCAATGTACAGTCTTTGGAACACATCACTGTAAGCAAAAAAACACCCCGGGTTAACGGGTGGGGGGCGGGGGGACCTCAGGGGTAAAAGTATCGGGTATGCTCGTCGGAAATGTTCAAAAATACTCCTAAAAAATACCAGAAGTATTTTAAGAAGGGCGTGATTGGACAATTTTTAACCCCTAAACAGGTGCCGCAATTCTAAATTTAAAATTTTTTTTCACACTAAAAGATACCAAATCGCTGATTTTTATCCCTTAGAGATACGACTAGCACACCCGATACTCGTAGCTCGGAGTCTTCCCCCCACCCCGGAAGTAAACTGGTCGTCACGTCGTAACGCAACGTTTTTCTTCCTACCAACGTGTTAAGTGTTCGTGGGGAAAGAAACGTTTGCTGACGACCCTGAGAACGTTTGCGTAGCAGGATAACTCTAGATGAAAACCTTTTCAAATAAGATGTGTGGGCTATCCCTGTTTCAATTCAGAATGTTCACAAATATTCAACAATAAAACAGGGGCTAAGCCTTCTTCACAGGAACACGTGAATATTCTACACAAATTCAAGGCTAGCCCTGAGCAGCAGTGATCTCACAACTAGAGTATTTTCTGAGTGCAAGTTTCTAAGGAACATGAGTTGAGTCACATGGTTGCACACACTGTATAAGCTATGACAGTCTTCTTATTGCCTTTTGTTATTTTCTAGGTGCTAAATCTCCATGGTAACGGCCTAAACCGTCTAAAACATCTGAACTCAATACCCTTGCTAAAAAAGCTTATCCTTAGCTTTAATGAACTTACCAAACTCGACGATATTAACCACATGGTACGGCATTCAGAATATTTATATAATTATTAAGATGAAAGTTGAATATTTTTGCATTGAACGTCCTGTTGATTTTTTTTCACCGTTTCCTCATATATCTTTGTTTAATTTTTCCTCTTTGTAGTCGTTTTTGGAGCATCTTGATGTTAGCTTTAACAAGGTTACTACTCTTGAAGGATTAAAGGTACGGCGTTATAAATTCTCCCCAACACCCCGACATCCTATCACACACACATACAATATTGGGCCATTGCAATTGATATTTTAAACCCCTCGATTGAGAATCCTATTCAAACCCTGTTGTCTTCAAAAGTGTCTAGAAAGTCTAAGGGTAGAGAAAAGTGAAAACCTCTTGGATGGGATGTTAGAGATGCTTCCGCTTTTCATTTTCGGATAAGGTATCATTCCCTTGAATACCATTCCTTTGTTTTCCATTAAAGACCCATTGCCACTAACCGTGATGCATCACGATTTGTTTACATTTTGAATCGTGTCTCCACTGAAAAAACGATTCCAACATTTTGAATAAACTCATAAAAGAATGTAAAAGAATCATTATTGTGCCTTAGTGCTATGTCGGAAAAGGATTTAATATGAAGTTATTATTCAATATATAAATCTTTGAATTTCATGGACCACGAAATTTATCTGTGACCACGGTGCATCACGGTAAGTGGCAATGGGTCTTTAATGTTTGTTAAGATACACTAAGTTGAATGACGCTCAAACTAGATATTATTCCCGAATGAATTAAACATAATCTGAAATGGGACATTACTACTTGGCAGTTGTTTGTATGTTGTGTTTGTTAATGTGTTTGTTTGCCACAGGGTTGTACCCGCTTAAGATACTTGGACATCAGCTGGAATAAGCTGAAGTTTATACGTGAAGAACTGGGGATAATGAGAAAGCACATTGCCACCTTGGTGACATTAGACACACGCAATAATCCTTGGCAAAAAGTACGTAGATCTTAGTATTGTCTTGATCCACCAATGATGAGCTGCTGTCTTGTCCTTTCCTTTCCTTTCCTTTCCTTTCCTTTCCTTTCCTTTCCTTTCCTTTCCTTTCCTTTCCTTTCCTTTCCTTTCCTTTCCTTTCCTTTCCTTTCCTTTCCTTCCCTTCCCTTCCCTTCCCTTTTCTTTCCTTTTCCCTCATTTCCCCTTATTTTTAAGTTATTTTCTGGGTTCTCAATAGCCACAGGTGTTCCATGTACTAGGTTCATGGTTCTTGCGGTAGTTGACTGCATTTATTCCGACTTCTTTTTCAAAATATGAAAACATACCCATCATAAATGCCTCATGAATAAAAACACAATTAACTTGTTACTTGTTACATATTATCTAGTCTTAGCCTTGCTAATTCGATTTCTTTGACAGCCCGAGACATTACGAACCAGAGCATTAGGACGCCTAAGAAACCTCGAAGTACTCGACGACATTCCAGTAACTGATGATGAAGTAGCTCTAGCTTTACGAATGGCAGCTGCTTCTCGCATCTCTACGTTTGCCATCCTTGCACACTCTAGAACAGACCAGGTCAAGCCGCGTAGTCTGAGCATAGTCCCTACAGCACAGACCATCTTGGCTACCAGTATCCAGAAACCTGCAAGACCAATGGATGATGATAACCAATGGATGGTTAAGGTATGGAGTAATTACTGTAATATGACACTCAAATGGCTTTCTTGGTCCGGCTTGATGATGATTGAATAATGTGGAAGCCATTTAAAAGTCATGATACACTCATGACCCGTTTGGCCTTAGCCTAAAATACCCTTAAAACAGAGCACTGACTGATGCAACTGAAAAGTAAAGAATTACTGTAATCTGGTCTCAAATGGCTTCCTTGGACAAACGTTGTCATGTCCCGCTTCGCTGATAGGCGTGTAAATTTTGCCCTTTTACTCTTAGGCGCTAGTTATTTGTTTATTAGAGTGCATACCACATATCCGTGAAAGACGTTGTAAGAAATTACACATACACCTATAAACGTTTGTACTAATTTGTACAATTTTGTTAGCTAACTTTTTCACAGATATTTGGTATGCGCTCTATAATCTGGGTTTGTTTTTTGTTTCTTTTTTTTTAAATTTTACTTTTTCATTTATTCAGGTGACCACATTGAACTTAGACAACATGCGTCTCGGTAAAATATCAAATCTAGAAAAGCTTGTCAACCTAAGATGGGCTTCTTTCAACGATAACGACTTGACTAAGATAGAAGGCTTTGAACACTGTAGCATGTTAGAAGAGCTCTCCCTGGAAGGCAATTGTATATCAAAGTTTGAAGGTAAATATATGATCTCTTACGGTGGCTCGATCGAAACAAACCACGCGTCTCAGGCGCCAGCATAGTAAAACTCTCACAGAATCGTCAATAATTATGCGATTGTTCTGAAACTTTCGGTGTTCAGGCGTTATTTAACGGGAATGACAGAGCATGTAGAAATATGTTAAGATGGTCACTCGAATTATTCACAATTTTGCAAAAACTACACAGATTTGTTTTCATAAAATTGAAAACTTAAACAAAATTGAGCGTCTTTTAAAACAATGCTAAAGTTGGCTTTCTATTATCGATGTGCGCGCAGTGCATGTGCAGCGCATTCAGTACATCATATGACTGTGAGACGGCACAACTACTTTGCGTGAGATTACTGCATGGCTCTGTCGAAACGACGCTTACGTTTGATGACGTCTCGAATGACAACGAACAGTTGCACTTGCTAAAGAATAGCATAGTAATGGTTTTTCTTTTCTTTTTTTCTTTTCTTGATAGGGCTCGTCAGGAATCCCAAAATTCAGTGGTTGAATCTCCGTAATAATAACCTGGTTAACTTAGACACAGGGATGCTGGAAAGGTTACCCGAACTGAAGTACCTCTCCATTGAGAATAATCTTATAACTTCCTTGCGAGGATTGCAGGTTCGTATACCTTGGCCCAAGGATCTTCTTTATTTAGTATAAAAAAATAGTGGACTATTTGAAATTATGCATTTTAATTAGCTAGATATACCTGACCTCAGATGCATGTCATTTCGAGCTGTCATGGAGCGCGATGCTCCAGTTTCGAGTTGCCTGTTGCTCAGGGTTAGCCTCGATTTTGCGTAGAATTTTCATTTTTCAGTGAAGCTCCGTGGAATTTCAAAGTGTTGGTATCGTTGAAGTCGTACGTTCTTTAATTTACCGTTGGTATGTGTGAATATTTAGACTCAGATACAAGGCTAACCCTGAGTAAATGAGTCAGTAATCAAAGAACACGGTAGCCTACTGCGCAGCCGCAGTCCTCACAGCGGCTGCGCAGAAGGCTAAGAACGCAGCTGTCCTCACAGCGGCTGCGCAGTAGGCACAGCGGCAATTTGGAACTGGAAAAAATGTCTATAGGAAAACAAAAAAGAATCACTGAATATTAAGATATGTGTAAAAAGAGGAGTCCATACCAATTCGCATTCATTGATTTGCATCGATGGAGAGGCTGAACCTGGGAACGGGATAAATAAAAGCTGCGCTAGCGGTACAGAGCTTTATTGATTGCTTCTTATCTTTGTTCCTTTCAGCATTTAGTTAATCTGCAGGAATTATACATTGGAAACAATGAAATCGCTAACACAAGGGAAATATTTACTCTAAAGGTAATTGGCAGAGCTGCTTTAGTAGAAAGGCTGCTGTCCATTGTTATCTAGAAAAATGGCTGACTCATAGGTCTTTGATTTTTCTCGTACAGACAATCTCTACTCTCGTGATTCTCGACTTGTTTGGAAATCCACTGGTAGAAAACACCATAAACTATCGACTCTTTGTTGTTTATCACCTTACTACATTGAAGGCTTTGGATGGTTTGGCTGTGGTAAGTCACGTGACACAATTTTGTACCTCACCCTGTGATCTCGCATTGAATGAACCATATCGTTCGCTTGTGTGGCAGAGTCTCTCTTGCTCCAGCACCTTGTTTTTCGCTCGTAGTACTTGATGCCCGTCTTTTCATTGTCACGCCTTTCAGGCAACTATAGCTATAATTGGAGACCTTTTGGGCTTTTGCTTCCGTAAATGAAATTCCCAACGGTCTGAGTTCGTATTAGTTTTTGATTGAAACAAGCCAATAACCCAGACGTCTTGGGCTTTGCTTTTCGCGTCACTAATAGAGTACTTTTACGGCAGCCATAAACAATTTTCTATTGTTTGTCCTTCAACACGACTGACATGAAAGAGGGTCCTGAAGGGGTAAAATGGGAGCTGGGAAATGGGATTTTATGCACTGGGAATGGGATTCACAAACCCCCCAAAAAATAATCCAAAAATGGGATTGAGATTTGAGCAAACATAGGCTGGGACTAGGGTATTTGGTCAAAATGGGGGCTCGGAAATGGCATTAAGACTGCCCTTTCAGCACCCTCATACTTGCTGCATCTTTCCGGCTCACATTGTGTTTTCCTTGATTATTTTCCAGGAACCATCTGAAGGAGGAGTGGCTAAAGACACTTTCGGTGGAAGGTACGTGAAAACCTTTGGTATAGTTGTCAATAAACAAGTTAAGACATGTAATAAAGCCCCCTTGATTAGCACGGTGAACCGAGGAGAGTGTATTACACAATACTGGAGCACAACTTCGATCCAATGCTACCAACTTGGTAAATGAAGTCCTGTTTTTTTCTCTAATGTATCTTTCGAGAACGCAACCTTCTCTTTTTCATTCCGCAACGGAAACTTTTCCAGTGGAGTCAAAGTGGCACCTTGCGACCTTAAACCATGTCAAAGGAAGAATACATTTAGAATATATGATTTGATCAAATTCACTAGCATAGCCTGACCCGCAAAGCTACCTAATGGCGTCAATGTAGCACGGTCTGAGTTTAAACCATGAAAAATGAAGAATGCATTTCGAAAAGAGGATTAAATCAAATGTATTAACTTAGCCTGATTCGCAAAGCTACCATACAGATTATATATAAATAATCGTTCAAAATATTTCAGAATGACAACAGACTTCATAGCTGAGCGATTAGGACATTCTAATTTTGCGGAATTAAGGGAGCTGGACTTCCCTAGCTGTTCGTTAAGAACTGTGGACCTTGGATCAGGTGAACAGTTCCTGAACTTAAGAAGGTAAGGTACTCATTTAAGTAGTAGCCATGTCACTCACCCTATCCAACCCGCGGCCTCACACATGTATACATCAGGTACGCATTTATTACGCGTCGTGCTACTCCTTACACGGACTTCAATGCAGTTTTTGCATGACTGTAAAAAACCTAAGTGCCGTGTGCGTACATTGCCGTGAACGTGATGTTTTCTAGAATTTTGATAGGCTAATTTGTTTCTCGCGCAATGTAGTTGGTCTGGCAGAACCGTGACTTTGGCGTGAAGGTGTTTGCCCCCTGTTCGTGCCGTGGTCTGGGTACTTGATGTGATGGAGAGTAAATTGTCATACCATGTGATTGGTCAGGCATATGCCTTGCCGTGTTACTACCGCGTTCGTGCCATGAGCTTTTCACATTCGAAAACTGCTCCAACAGTATATACCACGCGCACGTTTCTATCTATTTCTATGCTTAGTTTTTAAGAGGATTATTTTCTTCGCGTGCGCAAATCCACAAGCAAAAGCCTTTCTGAATGTCTATAACTTTTACCACTTCTTTTTTATCCTTGACTCTAATTTCATTGTTCGTTTTTCTTTTAGCGTCAACCTAGAGCACAATTCACTAACTTCCTTTGGTGGACTCATTAACCTGGTGCACTTGAAGGTATTATCCCATTCAATTTAATTCATTTTGACAACAAAAAAATCTAAATGTTTTCAAAGTTGCTTGCTTTTATCATCTATGTGTTGTGATCGGTTCAAAAGATGCATGCCTTCTATCATTAGCATAATTATTTGCCGAGGGCGAAGTAATTATCAGTAAATATTCACCATAACTACTAAGCCTGAGGGGAATTGTTTTAGTATAATTTTAAACTTGAATATATGAGAGAAAAGACGAAATTCGGAATTGAGAAAAAAACGTTTTAATATTACATTCCCTCTGGCAAATTATGGGAAACCTCCACGCAAAACTCTATATTCAATTCTAAAAAGATAAAAAATCATTATATTATAGCTTTTCTTTCTTTTTTTTTTTTTTTTTTTTTTTTTTTTTTTTGACCGAAATTAAATTTAACAGGTTCTCTGTCTAAATCACAATCATATTGAAAGTGTTACCCCAAAGTCTAAGGCACTATCACCTGCCACTGTAACTAAAAGACCAAGTGATTCAACTGCAGATATCACCAACCCTGAGAACTACACCCCTGTACTTGTGCACCTTGAAGTACTTCACTTAGGGTAAGCAGTTCATTTCTTTAAAATACTTCAACTTTTATCGATACCCTGAAACAACCTCTGGGCTGATCAAAGTCGGGGCCCAGCTAATTCACAGATCGAATTTGAATCCAGTGGGTCAAAACCGAAGAACCCAGGGAAAATCCCTCGAATAAATAGAGAGACGCAACAACAAATTCTACTCACATGTGATGCCAAATCCAGGAATCAAACCCGAGACTCCAGTGGTGAGAGGCGAGTGAGCTAACGCTACACTACACCTGAGACCGCTATTCAAAAAATATGCAATATTGTTTTAATGACTGGTAAACGAGGGATCTAGGATTTCAAGTGGTAGGGGGGTGGGGGTGGGGGTGGGGGTGGGGAAGGCTACCCAAATATTTCATGTACGTCAAGCAGTGTAGTTCTTTTTCCAAAAACGTTTGCCGAAGTCAGCAAAAATGGCGGCTATGACGTCACATGAACCCCTGGATTTTCCAGGAAATCTTGTACAGAAATGGGTTCTCAGGACATCAATTCAACCTCTCCTAAATCAGCCACTGTTGCTGTAACTACATTTTAAGCCCAGTTCAAAAGTATTAATTTTTTTTTTTTTTTTTTTTTTGCTACAGTTATAATGGTATATCAAATATGGCGACCTTGCAGCTTTCTAGGTTACCAAATCTAAAGGCTCTCTTCTTGCAAGGTAACTATTTTGCTATGATATTAAGCAGACGCATCAGTTAGCATCATTTGTTATCATTATCACTATCATTATCATTATTTTCGTGTTTAGATTATCTTACTCGTTCACTTCGCTCACTCGTAAGATATCCCTTCAAGACTCGATTACAAAATCCGTATCTCCGCGCGGCCATGTAATATCCTCTATTCATTTTATAGATATCGATGAAATACCAGGTTTTCTCTAGTGTCGAAAACTTGATATCTTTCATCAGTGGAAGATACCATATCTTTCACACGTGAAGATATCGCTGTTGACATAGTAACGTATTTTAATAAAGAATTTTTGAGCTTTTGTTTTATTTAAGTTTCATCGATATCTATATAATAAACAGAACATTACATGGCCGCTTGGAGATACGAATTTCATCTTCTTGTGTTCAATTTAGATATCAATTGAGCACTCGAAGATAAAATTCGTATCTCCGCGCGCACATGTAATATCCTCTATTTACTGAATGGTATTTCTTGCTTTAATTAGGAAATGAAATTGCTAAAGTAGAGGGCTTACAGGGACTACAAGAACTGCGTGAGCTTGTATTAGACCGCAATAAAATAAAGGTATGGTAATAGAAATCTTACACTTCTCAAAGGTATTTTAAAAAAGGTTTTATAGTAAGACACGAAACAGTGTAAATGATGAGGACTCTTAAAACTCCAGCGTATGCGGGCTTAGTCTCGAATCCAGAAGTTGCTTGTTTTGTCATTCTAATTTCTACTTTTGTTTCCCGACCTCGGAAGTGAGACTTAGGCCCCGTCCACACGTATCCGGAAATTTTTGTATCCGCAAATTATTTTTTGCGGATACGAAAATGTTTGCGTCCACACGCAGCGTATTCGAATTTTTTTCACCGTCCACACGTGTCCGTTTTCGTAGAATTTGCGGATACGGTCACAAAGATTTCCGGACACGTGTGGACGCAACCCGTATCCGCCAAAAAGACAATTGCGGATACAAAAATTTCCGGATACGTGTGGACGGGGCCTTATACCGCATACACTTGAGTTTTTTAGAGTTGTCAATAGCAGCTTAAGCTTGAAATTTCCATTTTTACTGCATCCTACTGCATGGCAAAGGAGTGAGTGACAGCTGATGACACAAAGTTTTTGGTTTGTTTTTTTTACGTATAATATAGACTTTAAGATATAATTGTTTGTTTTTGTAGGGGCTATCGGAACATTCATTTATTAATCAATGGAATCTTGTTGAACTACACATGGAAGAAAATAGGTAAAAATCCCAACACTTTTCTTTATTTTTCCATTCTGTTACCCTACTAGCAAGAGAGTCCATTAATCTCGCGCTTGGGGATCTAAATTTCGCCAAATTTAAACAATTATCAGATGTCTGTAAACCGGTAGCCATTTGTAAGTCACAATACTATCAACTGTCATATGTATCTAACATCACATATATCACAGGCAAGCTGTAAACCAGAGCCTATGATGCGAGGCAAAATACTATGAAGTCTACTGATCTAACATCATAAATATGTGTATTCACCATTTTCCATGCATCGGTTCACTGGTCAAACACAAAGTCGAGGTTGCAAGGTTCAAATTTGAATAATCCTTTGTAAGTTCCTTGGCGCCTCGCTTGAGCGCTTTGTGTTTGACCAGTGAACCAATGTTAAAAAATGGTGAATGCGCACCAACCAATTACTGACAAGCTGCAAACCGGAAGCGATGTATTGTAACATCCTTTGCGTTTTTCAGGATTAGGGATTTAAATCATGTTGAATCGCTACAAAATTTACAGCGACTGTACGTTGGGATGAACAGAATCCAGGTAGGAACATAATCATTACTGATTTCAACGAAGAACGAAGGGGGGGAAATATTTCGCGTACTGGAAGAGGAGAGGAATGAAGGAGGAACAGGAAGTATAACTAGAAAATATAAACTAATGTTCGTTGTTGTTTTTTGTTTGTTCATTCATTTGTTTTTTGGTTTTTTTATTTTTATTTTTATTTTTTTTTTTTTTGTTCTGTTCTTTTCTTTTCTTTTCTTTTCATTTGCCTGTTTCTCATGAAATGAGCATATATAATATTTCAGAACATTTATCACAATAAATCTTCCTCTAGGACTTCACAGAACTGGAAAAGCTAGAAAGTTTATCGAATCTCATCGAGCTGTCTGTCATCAACAATGCAGTATGTAATCAGTATATTAGTGACTATCTTTATTGACGTGACACTGGATGAGTGGAGCATTTTTATTGGATAACTAGTCTGCGCATTGTGAGTGGTTTAATAATGTCCTCGAGTTCAGTCTGGTACCATGAAAGTGACGCGTGCCCTGCAGTTCAAATCGTCTCTATGAAAATAACGGTGACGATGATGATGATGATGATGATAGTGGCAATGATGATGATGATGATGATGGTGGTGGTGGTGGTGGTGGTGGTGGTGGTGGTGATGGTGATGATGGGGATGGTTGTGGTTGTGATGACGATGATGATGATAATGGCAATAATGATGGTGATGATGGTTGTGGTGATGATGATGATGATAATGATGCGCACGATGATAATAATTAATGATAGAGAAGAAGAATAGCGATGCTAGTGTTGGTTATGGTAGAGGTCGTTACACTAATGATATAATGGCGCTAAAGACGACGACAGCGATAAAGATGATGACTGTCTTCATAATTTATTACCGGCATTTCGTTCACAGGTCACGCGTCGCCTTCTTCATCGTCCAATGTTAGTTTTCAGAATGCCTAGTTTACTTTGTATCGACGGTATCCCTGTGTCGCCTGAAGAAAGAACGAAAGCAGAGATCTACTTCCTGGAGCAACAGGTGAGTTACAAATACATTGTATTGTAACTCATTATCAGGCACTATCCAAACACTATCCAAACACTGCCCATCATGTGCTATTCACCAAATGGTATACGGTCCTTTGACTAAACGTTGTCGTTTGATCGGCTTCATCCCTACGCGCCTAGACCGAAAAGGATCATGGGGATAATTAATTTACAGTTACTAGCTGCCGCATATGTTATCTAACACGTCTTGAGCTCGCTTTTTTCGATCCCATTTAATTTGCTAAAACCATGTCTCGAGCATACGGAGAAGATTTAAACTGGCGAGCAGTTTGGATGACGCAAGTTCTGGGTAATTTACTCGTTATCCTTTTCGGTCTAAGCGCGTAGGGATGATCCAATCAATGACAACGTTTAGGCAATGGACTGTATGATTTTGGTCCTCGCGCAAAATGAGGCGTCAGAACCAGGATTTTCATCAGTTCAATAGCGTCAAATTCAAATATTCTACTTGACTGCTCTCACAAGATGAGTTTCTGATGTTTATCAGAAACTCATCTTGTGATAAGACTGCACCAGCCATAAACTTTACCAGTCATTAACAATTATCCATGTACTTTTCTTATTACAATTTGTCTTATACTGATGTCTAAGCCTGGAACACATGCCCTATGCCCATCTAGAGCAGATATTTTCAAATTGTAACTAATCCACGGTGTTGGCCTTGCGTGCCCATTTGTAACCGTCGCGTTTGTCCAAGTTATTTATTGAACGATCACCTAAGTAAATATTTCGCATTGCCAAGCAAAATAAAAAATATTTGTGATAAAAGTTTTAGTTGTGCGCGAAGCGCTCAGTGTTAGCATTATTTCTCCCTGAGTTCGTTAGGAGTAAGGCTAACTGGAGTACAACATTTAATAATTGATTTTCTCTCCATATTATTTTAGAGTATGCAAGGCAATAGTATGACTATCGAATCTGCTCTTCCTGGTATCGTAAGTGCCCGTCAAAGTCAAGCACCCTTAAGGGTAAGTAGATTCCTATTCCCTACCTTCTGATCACCGTTTCTGAAGTGCAAAAATTCTGAATGATCTCATCAATTAAGGAACTTGGTGACATTATTCAGAAAGCATAGATGGCGGGACATTGCGTCAATAATCAGCTGTCATCGTTCTGGTACGCTCTTGATTTCTGCGGCGATGTTTTTTGTCCTAGCCAGCGAACAGGCAAAGAGCAAGGAAAGGGCGAAGGCATTAGGCTGTTCATTGACTTATTATTGCACCGGGTTCAAAACATCGCCATATTAATCATTATTTTTTAAAAAATCGGCATTTTAATTACTACTCTTTTCAGTAGACCGAGGCAGAGTAGTATGTGGTCCCGGGCTTCACCAAGGCTTTACCAGTAAGAATATTGCATTTCCTTGCTATTTACAGGTCACTACTATGCACCTCAGCAACACTGAGAGAAATTGGAGCGGTAAAACCAGACAGGATAATATTAATAGCGTATCAAGTAATGGTGATTCACGAGATTCTAACAAAGGTATGGATACATCGTGTCTGTCAGACACGCTAGTGTCTAATACCCAGATCCCTCTCGACCAGACCCTGTGCTGGAGACGAAAGAGAGTCTGGGAAAAAGGTTAACTTTGTTAACCATATTTGGGTCATCGAACCAGGCAGTGATTGAGCAAGTTTCGTAAAGTGACGTATCTCGACCAATCACAGCCTGACCTACATCTAGTCAGACGCCTTTAAAAAAATACAAAAATAACATAACTAAAGCAAACACAAAAATGGCGGTCACATTCATTTTTGATCATTCAACCAAATACGAAAGAGCATCTTTCGTATGACGATGAAAAACGTACGGTACATACAATCCGTGCCGTGCCGTGCCGTGCCGTGCCTAAATAGATTTTTCATCGTCAATTCCGCTGGGTTGCCTGTGGCAGCCCAGTAATAGAAGTGCTTTTGTATTCTATTTTTTGAATATTAGCCTTTTGTTGCCTGTGATAGCAAATTCAAAGAAATGCCTTTGGCATTCTATTTTTAAATTATTAGATTTTTACTAGGTTGCCGGTGGTAGCTCAGTCATAGAAACGCTTTGGTATTTTATTTTTTAAATATTTGCCTTTCACTGGGTTGCCTGTGGTAGTCAAGTCGAAGAAATGCCTTTGATATTCTATTTTTTTAATTTTTACTGGGTGCTGGCTGTGGTAGCACAGTCATACAAATGCCTTACGCATTCTATTTTTAAATTTTAAATAAATAATTCCTCGACTGGTCGGATGTTTACCAAACACAGGACAGCGCCGCGTGACGAACCAAAAAGGACCCTCAAGTGGGCCAGTGCAAACAACCAATCCGTATCCGTCAGCAGATTCCTACAGCCATGTCAATATTGATAGGCAACTTCGTTCCCATAGCAACTCCAATGTTACTAATGCACAATCCTCTTCGCGACAACCAGGCGGTTCCAACTCTATTTCTTACATACCTCACGGTTTCACGTACCCCAATTATCCGTACACTAATGATGGCGATGCAAGAACAAGAAAGGTACAGAGTTATGTATTATTAGAATTTCATATTCTAATTCATCATCATCATTATCATCATCATCGTAGTTATTAGCAGTATTGGTATCATAATTATTGTTATTATTTTAACAACATAATATTAATATATTATTATTATTAAATAGTTAGTTGATACTATATTAAAATATTCACATGGTTCGCACAGGCCTTGAAAAGTCCTTTAAAATGCATTCGGTACTTGAAAACTCCTTAAATTCTAAAATTTTGATTTTTGTCCTTGAAAAGTCCTGGAATTTTTCTTTTGACCCTTGAATAATTCATTTTTATCCTGGAATTTCTTGGGTACTATCAAAAAAAATTTTTTTCATCTTTAGAAAGAGGAAAACCTTGGTTAAAATTACAAAAATAATTAAAATAATACATAAAACAGTAATTTCCGGTTGTTTTGCGATATTGTGGGTAATTTTTTATATTGATTAAAAATGCATTCAATTTCATACTTTGAGAATATGTTTAATTTTTCATATTATTGAAATGAAAATAGTCCTTGAAAATGACCATTGAGTCCTTGAAACGTCCTTGAATTTTTTTCTTAAATTTCTGTGCGAACCATGTATTCAGATTTTGTGCTAATTAAAAATTCCAGGCTTTTTTATTGGCTTAAATCTATCACGCGCTTTCATATGTCTTTATTACTAAAGGTTTTAGTCTTATTACTCTAAAAATGACTGAAATTTTTTTTACAAAACTTTTAGATGCGTCAGTCGAGAGAAAATAGCCTTTTAAAAACGGAAAACATTGCCTTGTTGTCGAACCTTGTCTTGTTTTCAGGGTTATATGATATTGATTTTGAAGAAGTACTATTTTTTTACGTACTGTTTAATAAACGAGCAGGAGTGTTTTATCGGGTATAAAACACGAGGCGCAGCCGAGTGGTTTTAGACCCGATAAAACACGATCTGCGAGACTATTCTCGGTTTTCACTTTACGTCATAGGGTATCGTATTTCCGGTCGTCGGCCATATTGGTGTACAGACGGCTAATTTGCATATGTCAAATTGCAATGTTTTGGCTTAGGTTTTAGTATGTTTGAAAGTTGTAGCGAGGAATCTGACGAATCTGCTCAAGAAATATTAGAAAAACCCGATGAAAAAGATTGCCCTCTTGTTCCTCTGTTATCGGAATACTCTAAAAAGCTAGAAAGTCGTGTAAAACGTCGTTATGTAGAGAAAATTTCAGTGATTGGTATCGACCCGGCTACGCTGTGGAATGCGAAGTTGGATCCGGAATGTTTACCTCCTATCGAAGCTACGGATCTATTATCCTATTTGGTTTTGGATACCAGCTTTTATACAGCTAAGCAGTTCAAAGCCTTTAAGAGTTTGGAAGCGTATAATCAGATGGTTTCTGGATTTATCACCAGCGTACAAGGGAAGGTTATCGCGGGAAAGTACGTGGTCTTAGCAAAGGTGCGACATTCCCAGCGTATGAATGACCCTCCGATCCCCATTTGGATTATTTCAAGTGAAGAAGGAACTGTTATTTCGGCCCACTGCATGGGATGTAAGGCAGGTTTAGCGGAAACGTGTTCCCATGTTGCAAGCGTGCTTTTTTATATCGAAGCATGGACAAGAATCAACGGAAAACTAGTATATACCCAAGTCAAATGCACGTGGCTTTTGCCGACCTACGTGAATGAAGTTCCCTACGCTAGAGCTCGGGATATCAATTTTAAATCATCTAAGAAGCTAAAAGCTGAGTTGGACTTTAAGATAGATGCCTGTGTGGGGGAGAAACAGTCAGAATCCAGCGCTCAAGCAAGGCCTTGCAAAACATCGAACGTTTTAAGACCACCAAATGAGGATGAAATGAACGCTCGGCTGGAAAAGTTGAATGGTTTGAATGCAAAACCAGTCATCCTAAGTCTATTCAAACCTTATTGTGATAGATTTATATCAAGAAGCCAACATGTTGCTACAATACCAGATTTATATGACCCTGGTTACCTCAACCTCAGCTATCCAGACCTGCTAAAAAAATGTTTCGAAGTCAACTTAAACCTTGATGATAGAGCACTACATGCCATTGAAGCAGACACAAGAAAGCAATCCAAGGGTAACCTCTTCTACCGACATCGGGCTGGCCGCATTGGTGCTTCAGTCAGTTGGTCTGTGGCACACAGTAATGCGACGCAGCCTTCACAGTCTTTGATAAAGTCTCTCTGCTACCCCCACTTGTTTAAAGTCACCTCGAAAGCTGTTACCCATGGCAAGAAACATGAGGCATCTGCTGTTGAGGCATATGTTTCTCTTATGAAGCAGACTCACAAAGACTTTCAAGTTGGGTATTGTGGAATTATTGTGGATAAAGAACATCTCTGGTTGCATGCCACTCCTGACTTCATGCCTTCTTGTTCCTGTTGTGGTGATGGTTGTGGGGAGGTTAAATGTCCCTATGGAATTGAAAATGGTGATTTTAATTCCTACATTTCAAAGAAGACCTCCTGTCTTGAAAAGGTAAATGGTCAATTCAGGATGAAGAGAAACCACCAGTACTATTTCCAAGTCCAGCAGCAGCTGAATATAACTAAGATGAAGTACTGTGACTTTGTTGTCTTTGCCTTCAATGCTAGTAATCAACCAGTGTTTTATCATGAAAGGATATATCCTGATTACATCCTGTGGGAATCACTACAACCAAAGCTGACCAAGTTTTGGAGGATTTGCATTCTCCCAGAAGTTTTGGGTCGATGGTACACAAGAAAATGCCACATGCCAAGTCTAACACAAGTTTCAGTAGTTTGCAATGACAATTCTATTTGTTATTGCAGAAAAGCTACTGAAGAGGAAACCATCACCTGCTCCAACCCCAAGTGCCCTTTTATAAAGTTTCATTCGTCATGTCTGGGAATAAGTGATCAAGTCCCGAGGATTTGGTATTGTCCTACCTGTCGTCTGCTGCCAGAATTCAAAAGAAGTGCAAAAACCAGGAATGCAGCAGAGCAGGATACATGTAACAAAGCACTCAGCCTGGATAGCATCTGCATTTGTAAGTCCAAGCCAAGATTATATCAAAGGCTTCTTGAATGTCACAGTAAAGACTGTCAAAATGGAAAATTCTTTCATTTAGACTGCCTTAATTATAAAAGGATGCCAAACAACAGCAAGAGTACATGGATTTGCAACAACTGCAAAGGAAAGCCCCACAAAGAAAATAAACCTAAAGCATCCCATGCCACCACCACACCACAAGTTGAATGTAATGGTTCTACATCAACTTCTTCCAAACAATCTACCACTTGTACTTCTTTGAGTCCACAAGATCTTACTTGCAGTGATGATGATAACAGTGTTTATGATCTATCTGACATCAGTGATGATGACCTATTTGATGATCCATCTGACAGTGATGATGCTGTAGAGATAACTAATGTTACTCAGGGAAACACTGATAAGACAGCCTCTTTGGGAAATTTAACCCAGGCTGACTATGATACCATTGAATCCCCAACTGGATGGCTAGACTGCACCATCATTCAACAAGCCCACATTGTCCTGAAACAGGTAAATTCAATGATTGATGGTTTTCAAAGAACCACCTTGGGACCAGTAAGGAACTTTGATGTGTTATCAAGCGAATTTGTGCAAATTCTTCATACAGGAAATCAGCATTGGGTATGTACGAGTTCTGTAGGCTGTTTACCTGGCATAGTAAACTTGTATGACAGTTTATTTCATGACGTCATTGTAGATGAAGTAGAACAACAAGTGAAAGATTTAATGGCAGACAAATTTGTAAGAATAGATATTGTACCAGTCCAGCAACAAAGAAACGGCAGTGATTGTGGTGTTTTCTCTGTCGCATTTGCGACATGTATTGTGCATGGTCTCAACCCTGGTACAGCCAAATTTCATATACCACAAATGCGGCCACATTTATCAAGATGTTTAAAAACTGGAGTGATCACCCCATTTCCATAGAGTTGTACAGCTTTTATAAACTGGTATAAATTTTACATTTAAAATAATATTAACCAGAAGTGTAATAGTGTATACAAGTTTATTATTATCAAAATATAATGGAAGAGTACCCTACCACTAGGATCTAAAGGAGTATTCAAATTTTTTCTAGAGGGGGGAATATGAGGATTTTGAGGGGGGGTACCATTTTTCCCATAAATGATTTTTTGGGAGGGGGTAACAAAAATTTCCCCAGGAATAAAATAACTTTACCTTGATTGATTGACATCTTTTGAAGGGAAAAATAAAAAATTCATAAAACCCCCTCTAGATAAAATATGAACACTCCCTAAGGGTGATCAAGTCATCACCTAAAAATGCTTAAAATATAATAACATGTTATTGTTTATTTTAGTTGAGATATAAGATTATTTATTATTCACTCAATGATAATTATTATGCAATGGTGTGATTAATAATTGGAAACTGTAAAATCTTATGAAAATTTTATTAGCAATCAGCCGAGTCATTTTTCAACCTGTGATAAGCTTATTAGTCAGCCACCATCAATGGTGGAATGGTTCAATGTAACATTCTTATTACTGAGTGCATTCCTGATGATGGACACTTAGCTTGAAATCAATTTATTCAAGATCGAAGGAAGAACTCAGCATTGCTAATATCACATCAAGAATCAATGAAACAATTGCTATATTTCGTATTTAAAATTTTTTAAAGTGAAACTATTTTATTAGCATTTGACTGAAAATGCTGTCAGGAAGTACATCAGAACTACAATAATGAAGGAGAAAGTAGAAAAAAATGCAGTTTGTAAGTAAACCATGTAGAGAGAAACTGAAATGAAAACTCTGCTGAAATCTACAAATGGAGGCTGTACATAACCATTTAATTTGAATTTTGATTTAAAAACTGCAAGTCCCTGTAATAATCCATTTACAATAAATACAGCATAGCCCCCTCCACTGTGGGTGATACCAAATAATTATGTCTTGTTATTTTTATGAATTGTTTCTGTCAGCAGTGCAGGCACTAAAAGGGGGACAATTTTTAAGAGTAAAAAGAAAACAATGCATTCTCAATAATTGTGGAATGTAGGTTTGTGGAAGTGCCTTAAGCTTGGATCTTTTTTTTAATTAAAACATATTTTTGTCAGGATTAACTCCAAGAGCATGATGCTCATCATTGAAGGGAGTCTATGACAAAAATTGAATGCATTTTTTTTAAAAATAAATTCTGATTGCTCATCACTGCCTGAGTGACCCCAACTAGCTTCATTCCACATGAAAATAACTGAAATTGCCTAGTCAAATGGTACTATAGCAGGGCATAAATTAACCAGAGCAGAGCAAACCTTTATGATTCGATCGAGTGCTGGAATTCTATCTTCAGTAGGTCCATGAGGATTGCTCATTAAAAAATCAGTTGGCAGTGTTCCCTGTAACATTGTATACTTGCTGCGCAAAAGACCAATGACTCTTTCCACATGGATGCGAACATTGGCAATTCCCCTTGTGGTTTCAACATCAACAGGGTCAAGCTGCTCTTTGCCTTTGGTGAAAGCTGGAATTACCAATTTTGCCCTCCTGAATGCCACACTCTCATGTATCGTGAAGCCCCGATCAGCCATCACCATGTCACCAGGAACCAACTTGCTTAAAATCCCACAGTTCTCTGTCAAAAACTTATCTGAGGTTCTACCACCCCATGCCTCAGAAACAAATGAAATTGTGCCTTGTGGAGTTATTCCAATCAAGACTTTGATGGTGTTGTGATGTTTGTAGGAGCTAAATGTTTGTGCTCTAGCAAGTAAATTTGTAGGTTTCTCGATAAAAATCTCGAAACAGTCAATTATTACGGTCGTTTTAGTTCCAAAGCTGAACTTAAAACATTGTGGCATTGATCGTATCAAGCTTTCACGGTCTGGCCAGTGGATAAATGGAGATAATCGTATGTCCATAGTTGTCAACCAAGAATGAAATGTTCTAGATACTGTGGGCACTGAGATGTTGAACCTATAAGCAAGGTCTTGATATGGTACATCCAATCTTAACTTTATCAAGACCATTACATATTCTTGAAAAGGACTAAGGGTTTGGGAGCGACGGGAGGCAAACGGTGACACGAGTTCAAACACAAAGTTCAGGATTTCATAAGAGGGAAGGCCAGTATAAAATAGTACTTTATCATCGCTATTTCTAAAATAATCTTCGTTAAAATCGGTGACTTTTTCGTTTGACTTAAATAAATAATCAAACTCGTCTGTCTGTGAAGAGGCATCATAAGACTTAATCTTAGGCGTACGTGCTCATCTCGGCAAAGCTTTTGACCTCAGTCTGCGATGATTTTTCGTTTTCATCAATGTTTTGTTCCGCGAACGACACATCAATTTCTTCTGTTGTCGAAGATGCAAAAGAGATATTAGAGACTTGAGTCCCTTTATCATTCAATCGAAGTCTTTTCTCTTCGATCGTCCCTTTCGCGTCTTCAAGCTTCTTCTTTCTTCTAGCTTTGGCTCTCTCTGCTCGTTCCTGGACTACTTTCCCCTTGTCTTTGTCGTTAGTTTTCGTGTGCCCAAGGTTGAGTGTAGGCACCCAATCAGCATTATATTTATCCCACGGTTTTGCTGGACGTCCGGAGATAAAATGACGGCTACAAACACGGTCGTTTTTAAGGATTTG
This sequence comes from Actinia tenebrosa, assembly GCF_029948245.1. NCBI lineage: Eukaryota > Metazoa > Cnidaria > Anthozoa > Actiniaria > Actiniidae > Actinia > Actinia tenebrosa. The sequence continues at coordinate 23,897,777 of NW_028292569.1, read as the reverse complement.
TTCCGTCAAGTCATCTCTGCTCATAGCCGCGATCCACTTCGTTCGACGCTTTATTGAAAGCTCTTCTGCCTCTTCACCGTGATTTCTATCAATTACTGGCACTCTAAAGAAGGAAACATCTTTATCTCGATCGCTTCTTAAGTGGCAATCCACAAATAAGCACAGAACCATCTTAACTATTATTATTATTATTAACTTTACTTCATACTACGAGCACTTCAAGTGTTTGTTTGTACACCACTATGGCGGATAGCAACGGTTGTCAAGGATTTGGTCACGTGAGTGAAAACCGAGAATTGAACGGCTTAGAAAACTTATGATGTTTGTTCTCATTGTGTACCGATTTTTTTACGAAATGAACCAAGTTTGATAGAGAAAATCCAAGTTAAAGTTTATGCAAATGAAGACGAATCTTTATCAGATATAAAATCACCTTCATGGTCATGATTTCTATTGTGTTTTCTTCATGAATTATTAATGAGTTTTCTAAAAATCCTTAGACTCGTCAGTCGAGAGGAAATAGCCATTGAAAACCCGAAAACAATTGCTTGTTAACCTGCGTCACAATCGGAATTTTATTCGTAAATACCGGACGAGTTACCGGACGGACTTGAAAGAAAAGGCCGGATTGAACGCAAGCTATTGCCTGTTTGCCACACTATATCTTGTTTCCAGGGTTATTTTTAAATTTCTTGAAAGCCGTTCCTTAGACAGGACTAGGTCCTGACTGTGAATCTGTTCTTCAATACTAAATCGCTGAATCTTCTTTTTTTTCTTTTCCAGGAGTAAATGAAATAGAATAAACAAAAGAATGCTCCGATTACTTCACTTTCTCCCTTTGGGAGTATCATAGTGGGAAATGAGTGGGCTGGCAGTCCACTTCACGACCTTCCCCTACCCTCCCCCGTTTGAGGGCTTACTTTGTCATGATGCATGCATGGTAAAAATAATGAATCCAGAAGGTTGGCGTATCGAGGAGACTATTTGAAGGCCCTGTTCCACCTATGGGCATTTTGCAATGATGCATAAAACGCAGTAAAAGTATATTCATAGTGGAAGTTGTAATAAATTATATTCATTTGTCTCCCGATCGAGAGTCTTTGGTAGAAGGACTACGATGTTTTGACTGTAAACTACTAGTCTTTAACTGATGATTGTATAGACTGGACGGTGTGCCTGTTATATGCCGCTCGTCGTATCATCTGTGACCAGTGTGAGCAGTATAATATAACAGACACGTCATTCAGTCTTCACCATCGCCTCATGAAGACTAATAGTTTGCATGCATGCAGTCAAACTTCGCGGTCCTTCTAACAAATGACCCTCGATCGTGAGAGAAATAAATGAGTATCATTTATTATAAGTCAAGAGGATGGTTAGTCTTGAAAAGGAATTTAAGGAGCGTTATGTTGACTGTTTAAAGATTCTCCCTTCTTCCAATTGGTATCTCACGCTGTTATGCAATATGTCAAAAGACGTGGGCTTATCGAGAACGACAATGCACGGGAATATCCCTTTGGACCATTCAAAGACCTATTCTCCATATTCCGGTTTTGCTAAGCCAGTTTTTTTTTTTTTGTCAGAGATAATGCAATCAACTGCAATTATATGAGGTTTCCTCATCATGCTAATTTCTGATGGGAAATGAACATCAAGTCTTTATAGACTAACGACATAATATACGCTATCCAAGTTGTAAATATTGAAGGTGTGATGCTAAATGTAAAGATTAGCCACTTAAAAATAAATGTATCTGTTAGGATTTTTACTTTGATTGTCGTCGTTGTGGTTGTCTTTTGTTTGTGTATGTTTATGCTTATATGTTTTTATTTCGGGGTTTTTTTTTTTTTTTTTCATTTTATAATTTATTGATTTTTTTAAAGAAGCTAGACGAGGGAATTGACCAGGTGTAATTAACCAATTAATCATAAAAAAACAAGCACTTCAGTCTATTTATTTAATTATTCATCTTATTTATTTATCAGCTTTACGACTGGTTATGGGAAAATACAAACAAACAAAACTAGATACAAAATCCTCTTCATCGACCACAGACTCTCTTGGATTCGTCATATCGACGAAATTTCTAAAAAGTATCAAGAAGAGTGAGACCGTTTATCTTCACGAAAACTGCAGTTACGATTTACAAAGCTTTAATCCTTCCGCACATGGACTATTGTTGCCAGGTGTGGGATGGACTAAGTGGCTATTTATCGGACAAACTACAAAAACTGCAAAATCGTGCCGCCAGAGTGATCACCAAAAGTAACTATGAAACTAGGTCTGCTACCCTCCTTGATTTTTTACAATGGGATAATCTTCATACCCGCCGCAAAAAGCTTAAAGCAATAACGATGAATAAATCCCATAAACAAGCCAACCCCGGCGTATTTGAATGAATTGTTCCTCCCACATATATGAGTTGCGTAATCATGAAGGCAAACTGTCCTACCCGAAACGCGCATCAATTACCTAAAACGATCTTTCAGCTATAGTGGTGCCGATTACCCCAAGAAGTAAGAAATGCTGTTTCATCAGCTGAATTTAAGAGCAAACTGAGCGACGTTCATTATAACTCTTGGGATTCGCACACGGCAATCTTGTAAAACCTTGATATTAGACTTATGATTTTCCGTGTTTAAATAAAGTTATTCATTCAGATAAGATAATAATGATAATAATTGCTACTATTACTACTGCTGCTGCTACTGCTGCTGCTACTACTGCCATAATTTACTGCTGCTGCTGCTACTACTGCCATAATTTACTGCTACTGCTGCTGCTGCTACTACTGCCATAATTTACTGCTGCTGCTGCTACTACTGCCATAATGTACTGCTTCTGCTGCTACTCCTGCTGCTACTGCTACTACTACTAATAATAATGTACTGCCGGCTGCTACTGCTGCTGCTCCTCGCTCCTGCTAATATTACTACTACTTATCAAAAGTTTTTTTTTAGATTTAAATTTCCTTAGTATTTCATTTAATTTTTTTTTTTCTTTTTTTCTTTTTTAATTTCCGCATAGAAAAATTTTGGGCCTTCCGATTCGTATTACATATCCCACTGCTCATAAATAATCGATTTACCTTTCTCCTTAAATAATTAAAACTTTTGACAACAATTCCTTTCATGAAGAAAAAGCAAGAAATTTTTTTAAAATTATATTATATTTTATATGATATTTATATACGATTGACGTCACACTTAAAAGCTCTCTGTCTGTAATTTTGTCAGCCATTGTTTTGTGAGAATTTGACGAATTGAAAAACGTTTTATTTTGATAGATATATAGTTTCTCATTAAAATATTAAAATGAGGATGAGTACACACACACAAAACTGCGTATAAGGGTTGCGCCCGAGTATTAACTTAAATAGCATCTGCGATCCTTTTTCACATTCCAAATTCTCTCCAAGACCAAAGGAAAGACAACTGCAGAAAATACTTTTTCTTCTGAAGGTAGTTTAACTAACTGCTTATGAATATATATATAAGGGTTTGGACTTTTGGGGTAATAGAAAATCAATCAGGAAAACCTGCTTGGGAACAGGGCTATATATCATCATTCAAAATTAGGTGACATTGAGACGTCATTGAAAATACGTTCCCAACTTACAAATACTAGCTTGTCGATCTGGCTTCCATGGATAATTGGGGTTCTTTTAGGGGAAAACATAGAGAACCAGCTTAAAACCGATCAACAACAACAACAAACACGCTTTAGTAGCCGGTTGTAAATAGGCCACCTACGAGATATTGAAACATGGCGGCTCTCCTGAATGAAATGTTCATACCTGCATTTAATTAAAACTCTAAAGGATAGGTAGATGAAGTGCTGTGGATTTAATTAAAAATTGATTATATTGTTCCTTGTCAAGTAGACAGCATTGAAGCCTCTCGACCCTAACGACAAATCGTAAAACTAGGGTCTCCAGAATAAATTGTTCATATCTACATTTAAACCTCAAAAGGATCAATAGATGAAGTGCTGTAGATTTGATCATAACGTTGATTATAACGTTCCTTGTCAAACAGACAGCATTGAAGCCTCTCGACCCTAACGACGAATTTTCAAACGATCAGATCACTCTTTTGTGATTGGTTAACTAAAAGTGATAGATTTGACAGGTGCCAAATGTAAGTGCTCGCGTGAACGTGAGGCTCTCAACGGTCGTGAACAAGAGGTTTCTCGCTACTCGCTGCTTGGCAGGCGGCGAATAAGAAATAAAAACGACTAAAAAATCAGCGAGGAAACCTATGGACCTAGGGTAGGTTTTTGATCTTTTTATGAATTTTGCATGTTATAAGTATTCATTAGCTTATTTTTTTAATCCATTTTGTTTAAGCTTTCATTTTATTGTATTTTGGTCGTTTGTTTTATTTCATTTGGTTTTGGATTTTCCGTGTTTTATTTGCTTTTCGTCGAGATGTTTTTTATGGCCGAGAAAACTTAAGATGTTTTTGTCTAAGCAATCAAACGTTTTGTGGTCTTCGTCAAAGACAAATTTAAAGTATACCCAGTAAGTTTTTTTTAAGCCTTGCTTGCAGGTGCTTTTGCCCTATGCGTGCTATGCACAGGGAACATTCCCAAGTATTGCCTGTTATTTCTTGTCCAAAAGGAATGATTTTCCACCAAAAACGACGAAGTATTTCACTCTAAAAGATATTTGGTGAATCTTTCCACGGATGAGTTTTAGTCTTTTTCTCCCTATTTCTTGAGTGAAAGTTCAAAGTGACTTGTGATTTAAGTTTCTCTTAGACCAAACAAATTTGCCAGTCAGCAAACCTTTTGTTTGAAGCTCAAGATTTCCTAGTTACGTTCCAGGTTTTCAGCTCGATAAACAACGGCTTCTATTCGAAAATAAAGAAAATAAAATTCACAAGTGGCGGGAAAGATTCACCAAATATCTTTTAGAAAAATAGCATAATTCGTCGTTGTTGGCAGAAAATATTTTCTTTTAACAAGAGATATAACAGAAAATATGGGGAATTTTTTATTTCTGTGAATAGGAATTACTTTGCGCGCCTTTCAATAGGATATATTGAGCCACAGGCAAGATGTTCGCTGATTGGTCAATTAATTGAAATCATTTGAGAGTTTGCGGTTTTCTTTTAGAATAAATTTTAAAATGAGCATACGGCGTAAAACAATTGTTTTCTTACCAAATTACCCTTTCATTTGCTTATAACCCATGTTTGATTAAAACTCGGAGGTTCTTTTGTTTTCTAAAGTGTTAAACAAGTCCTACTTGATGTAAATTCATCTCTTAATTAAAATTTAACTTAAAAGTTTAGTAGATCTATTATAGATCGCCAGCTAAATATTCTTAAAGTGGAGCTACTCTTAATATTTCTGGTGTAATTCTGCCTCAAGTGATTACAGTCGTTGAGTGGTAAAATAATTACAGCTAGGGAATATTACGAGGGGAGTCAATAAATCGTGATCCAATCAGATTGCGCAACAGGGTAAAGATAACTCGCGCGCTGATTGGTTGGTAGTTATGAGGGCATTTTTATATAATACTGATTTTTTTATTTTTTTATTTAATTTTTATTATTTTTTATTTTTTTATTTTATTGCAAATTTTAAACGGAAATTTTTTTATTCCATTTTCAAAAAATTCTCGTCCACGCGTATTGTTTTGAAGTCCTTTTTTTTTCTTTTTTCTTTTTTCTTTTTTTTTTTTGTTTGTTTGTTTTTTTGTTTGTTTATTGTTGTTGTTTTTTGTTTGTTTTTTGTTGTTGTTTTTTTGTTTTTTGTTTTTTTGTTTTTTTTTTTGTTTATCGATCGATTCATAATCAGTAAACAATACTTAGATCTTAATTCTTAGATCACCTCAATTAGATACATTATAACCGTAGTACAAATATATAGTTTATATATACTCTCATATAAATACTTATTTTGAAATTCACTTGCTATGTTAACAGAAAATGGACCATAACTCAACCAGTAATTACGAAAACTACAAAGCACCGACTCGAGAAGTTGTTATTCTCGTCTTTCTCAACAGCTTGGGTTGTATTCTTGGAACTCCAGCCAACGCTCTTGTCATTGTTGTAATCTTCAGCATGCGGTGCTTAAGAACAAGTAGAAACTACATACTTGCTTCTCTGTCTGGTTCAGATCTCATAACTTGCGTTGTCTGGCAGCCTCTCTTGATTGACAGTGTCCTAAATGGACTCCGAGTTAACTTCTTGGTATTATTCTGTACCTTTTTTGCAAGCCTCTCATCCTTGAATAACTTGATTTGTCTTACGATGGAACGATTCATTGCCGTACATTTTCCATTTCGTTATTTGAATAGCCTAACTCGTCGACTAGTCGTATTCATTTGTTTCTTAGCGTACAGCATTGCCTTCCTGCTTGCAAGCCTCATTGCCACCAAGCACTTACCATATGAAGTCATTTACGTTTATATCCTTATCCTAACTTTACTCATGATGTTGTTCTACGCAAATATTTATTGTACGGCTATGAAGCAAGTGCGAAAGATCCAAGCTATGCAGAAGACACCCACCGATGTTGAAAACTCCTCCAAGGTCATCAAGGCAAAATACACGACTACATCCGTCGCGATCGTTGTTGCCTTATTCGTTCTAAGCTGGCTGCCCTATCTTCTACTGCCAGCGATTCCCAAACAGCATTTTAGTCAAGCCTTTCCATGGGTTAACACATGCGCTATTCTGCAGTCAAACATCAACCCGTTCCTCTACTTCTGGAAGTTTGCTTCGTTTAGAAGAGAATCCAGAAGGTGTTTGCAGAAGTTGCAGAACAGTATGGGAATACTCTAACAAGAACGTGCAGTCATAGGTAAAGTGCATTCCTCCATCGAGATGCAAACAAGAACCGTAGCAAAAGTCAACTCGACTAGACATTTCACATTAAACACGTACATAGCTGTATAAAATGGGAGACGCCAAAAACTAAAACAAAGTTCATTAAATTGAAAAAACGCTATCAAGGCCCGTAGCAGCCTCCGTTACAGACATCCTGCGCAAGACGTCCTCCACAAGGGAGGGATCCGAACCGAACTCCGCAGGACGTCTGCAACGGAGGCTAGGTCCGTAGCAAAAGCGGACAACATGAGACATTTCAGATTAAATATGTACATAGATGTATAAAGTGGGAGACGTCCTAAACTAAAACAAAGTTTATTAAATTGAAGAAAAATAACGTGTTCAAGGCCCGTAGCAAAAGTCCTTACGAGACATTTCACACTAAACACGTACATAGCTGTATATAGACGGCGACGTCCTAAACTAGAAGCAGTTCATTAACTTGAAAAAAACGTTCTTAATACAAAAAAATCAATAAGTAGTAATAGACCCCTTGCAGCACTTCGGTCTCCGGAATTCAAAATGCAACTCAATTCTGAGGGCAAAATAATAGCTTATTATAAAGCATGGGTGATTTGCGCTGCGTGCTAATGCGCCGCCTCGCACCAATGCATTGTGACACAAGTCTAGTCCTGTCAGGCTTGGATGGTGTCGTATGTGAGTAGAGTTGTTTGTTGGTTCTCTCCTGTGCCTCAAGGGTTTTTTTCTCCGGGTCCTTTGCTTTTCCTCCTTCCGCAACAGAATCAACTCGTAAATTCCAATTCGATCTGTTATTGAAAGCTTTTATGAGCCCCTGGCAAAGGAACTGAGCATTCACCGCCTTGTAAACGACGTACAATAATAACATTTACATTTGCAAGTCGATCGAGAAAAGACGGAAAGAAAACGAAACAAAAAAATAATGATGACAATCGATGAGCACTCTTTGATTCTATTTTTAGAATCTTTGATACTAATTTTAGAATTATTCATTTGATCGTTTGCGTTTGTTTTTCTGTACGCAGAAAAAAAGAAAAAAAGCTACCCTTTAGAGATTGTAAATATCAAAAAACTATTATGTTTACGTTTCTTTGATTATTTCTTCATTTCTTTATGTGCATCACCAATTAGTGTATTATTACACTAAAGCATACTGACATTTTAATAAAGATTTATTTATTTTATTGTTATTATTATATATATTTTTTCATTATTAGTGTTATTATTTCCTTGATATACAGTTATTTCAAAAACGTTTGGCGAAGGTTTTGTTACATGTTACATACGAAGCCGGAAATGTGCTATGGGCGGTGTGAATTCAATCAGTGAAAAGCCACAACAGTCGTAACATTTTCTTCAACTTTGTCTGCACGTTTTTCCGGCATATTTTCTTCTGTGCTGACATTATTTACATGTGAGTATAATACATTCTTAGCTTAGTAAGCAACATGTAACAGAACCTTCACCAACCTTTTTTTTCCTTTCCCGCCATTTTTCTTCTGTGCTGACATTATTTACATGTGAATATAATACATTCTTAGCTTAGTAAGCAACATGTAACAGAACCTTCACCAACCTTTTTTTTCCTTTCCCGCCATTTTTCTTCTGTGCTGACATTATTCACATGTCAATATAATACATTCTTAGCTAAGTAAGCAACATGTAACAGAAACTTCACCAACCTTTTTTTTCCTTTCCGCCATTTTTCTTCTGTGCTGACATTATTTACATATGAATATAATACATTCTTAGCTTAGTAAGCAACATGTAACAGAACCTTCTTCAACCTTTTTTTTCCTTTCCCGCCATTTTTCTTCTGTGCTGACATCATTTACATATGAATATAATACATTCTTAGCTTAGTAAGCAACATGTAACAGAACCTTCTTCAACCTTTTTTTTTTTCCTTTCCCGCCATTTTTCTTCAGGTGACATTTACAAGCGAATATAATACATTTCAACATGCAACAGAACCTTCAACAACCTTTTCTTTCCTTTCCCGCCATTTTTCTTCAGGTGACATTTACAAGCGAATATAATACATTTCAACATGCAACAAAACCTTCACCAACCTTTTTCGAAAAAGCTGTATAAAAAGGTCTAGAGTAGGTGTAAATGAACATTAATTGTGTTAATGAATACAGCTTCAGAGTCAATAAATTTCCTCCACTTTCTGAATTCTGTGTTAAAGTTATTAAATATCGAACGCCTTTGGCAAGGAATGGTAATTAGATAAATTAATATTTAGCTTCGGTTCATAAAAAAAAAATTCTCGTTTTCTGTCAAAATATCGTTTCTTTTATCGTTTGGTTCTCTCTTTCTTTCTTCTTTTCCTATTTTAAATTATATTTTGTTTTCATTAACCAATCGATTATAAATCTTCTATTTAATTTAACAAATTTGCAATGTTTTGTTTATTTGTTTTTTGTTTTATTTGTGGCATGCCCTCTTATTTACCACGATATGACGTCAACATCTGGTCAACATGTTATGTACTCGGTAGGTGTTGCCGAACGGGTACAGCAGTAATTAATTTTGACAAACTGTTGAAGATCATATTGTGGTAAATAAGATGACATACCAAAAAAAAAAAACCATCGGAAATTTGTTTCTTAGTAAAAAAAGTAGTTTTTATTTAACGAACTTGAGGTCGTTAACACCTGGAAAATTAAGGATAAGAAAAACACAGAACAATTTCCCATAAAGGCCGGAACAAACAAAATGGCTTGATAAAAAGTCGATTATAATGAGAGAGAAATAAACCCTCGGGGATCCAATCAGATTGCTCCTTTTCCATACAAAGCTGCTCCCAATTTGCTATAAACTGTTTTTGTGTTTTTCTCTCTCTCTCTCTCTCTCTTTTTTTTTTTTTTCACTTTCATTTTTCTTGCTTGTTTGTTTATTATTCCTTTTTGTATATCTTTTTCCCCTTAATATCTTTACTTACGCGTGACTTGTATTGATGTATTGGCTACTTATGATGAAAGCCTTAATCACGGCGAAAAGACCGTAAAGTTAGCTCTATTCAAAATCTACATACAAGTACTCCATTAAACTGTTTTTGAAAGGCAAGTGCCCACTGACAGATCATATATATATATATATATATACACACACCGAATCGCTAAAACTTTGACACTTTAACGATATATATACATATATGTGTATCCCCCCTTTTTCTATTGTCTTACCTGGATTTTCGTGAAAAGACAATAGGAAAAAGAGGATACATATATATACGTATATATATCGCTAAATTGTCAAAGTTTTAGGGATTTGGTGTATATATATATATACACTTGATTGCACTTGATTTATTCAGTATATCTAATGATATATGCAAAACAGAAAACTCGCTTTATTTATTGTTTGTTTCATTAAATGACTGTCAAAATATTTTTTCTTGTCTATTAGATCGTACAGAATAATAAATCAGTTGTTTTTAAGCGCTGAAAATGGTTATTTTGCATTATGCATCTCATTAGATATTTGCATAAATGTATAAACGTATACTACAACGTTTCTGTAATCGAGTGTATATATATATATATATATATATATACAGCCATTTGCAAAAATTATGGCCGCTTCCATATATATGTACAAGTATATCAAAAGCATATCAAAAATTATGGGATATCATCCCTGATATTTTTTACGAGTTGTCTATCACTTGGGCTTTCCGAAAAAAATATTAAGAAAGATATCTCGCCGTGTCTGATATACTTTTGATATACTTGTACATATATATGGAAGCGGCCATAATTTTTGCAAATGACTGTGTATATATATATATATATATATATATATATATCAGTATATATATATATAGCCATTTTCAAAAATTATAAGATAGCATCCCTTATATTTTTTTCGAGTTGTCTATCATTAGGGCTTTCTGAAAAAAATATCAAGAAAGATATCCCACCCTGTCTGATATACTTTCGATATACTTGTATTTATATTTGAAACGGCCATAATTTTTTCAAATGGCTGTATATAATCGTTTCGTGCTGAAGCAGATATCGAGGGAAAAAGAAAAAGAAAAAGAAAATAAAACATGGTTTATTCTGATATAACGAAAGTATAGATTTTTCTAAAAAGACTGAATGCGAACCTTTGCAAATATCTTTTCATAACAATTTTGTTTCACGGGCCAAACAAAATCACTCTTGTTCTTGTCGACGTTTTCCTAATTTCCATATTGCAGAGCATGCGCAGACGTTTGGAAAATGTCTAAATGTGTAAATGTCTTTTTTTGGTGGACAACGTTAATGACATTGACTGCATATGACAACAGAACTTTTCGAAATTACTAATTTAGACATGGTCTTTCCTGTAATGAAAATATATTTTTGAAATCATTAATTCAGTTGTTCTTGGTACTCGTTACCAGTCTTACACTCGTTTTTCATTCATTTATTTATATTGGCTCCAAATTAAGCTGCTTTGGGATTTGCCCTCAGCGGTCTGTTATTTCATGAGGAGATTGCTTTCTGAATCATTCGCCAAAAACACAAAATAAGTTAAGAAATTTTAATATCTGCCGATTTTATATTAAACATTTTAACTTCATTTGTGCTTCTATACTACGATCATTTACAAAATAGGTTATAATTGAATTAAAGATAGATAGCTTTCTTCCTGCCGAAAGTCCTTTCAAATCCACTTCTCATTCTACCAAAAGATGTCGTCGCTCTTAATCTCTCGTGGCTCGAATTTGAACGAAGTTTGTCCGTTGAAGTACTATGTAGCTTGTTCAATAGAAAAGGTCCCTTTGGCTTGTCGTCCGAACTCCGTTCAACAACATCGCTATTGTCATTATTTTCAGTGCAAGTCACGCTACGCTCCGTTGGTGAAATCCCAGTTGTCTTACCAAGTTCTGTGTTCCCCGACCCTGATCTAACTTTCTGGAGAGCGAACATTTTAGGTTTCTGGTTCGTCTTATTTTCATCTTCTATCTTTTGAAGTTTGAGTTTATTGGCAGAGGAAGCTCCTTTGACTTTCTCGATCGCAAATGGATTTTTCTTTCTCTGTGACACAGGACTATTATTTTTTGACATGAATCTGTATTTTGTGCTTGTTTCTTCGGGTGATGTTGAACCGTGTAATTCCTGAAGTGACTTTAATTGTTCTGGTATGTTATTGTTGCTGTCTTTTCTCCTTCTCGTTATTTCGGGGCTTTTATTTCCTGGGTTTCTCGTGCCATCAGGGGAAGATTCTTCTTCGCTCCGTTCAAAATAAGATTTCGGTTTCTCAAACATACCAACACCCCATTTTCTTCTTTCTAAAGACGGTGATCTTTTTATGCTTATCGAAGGAATCTTTAAAGTGTCTTTTCTGTCATTCTTTTGACTTAAAACTCGTTTCAAAAGCTCCTTAAGAAGCTCTTGTACTTCAATGTAGCCCTCAGAAATAGACACCTCGTAAAATGTACACTCCAGTTCGTTTGAGAACCCGATTCCTTCTTCAATATCGACTCTCCTAAGGTGATCCAGATCTTTTTTAGTAGCCACGATCACCATAGACATTGATTCTATGTTCCTATGGTCTTTGATGTATTTTGCTATGCTGCGCGCTTCGTCAAAGGATGATCGATCAACGATTGAGTACAGAATAATGAACAGATCGCCTCTGCGTGTGTAGCGTCTGATCTTCCCATCAGTATTCTGAAAAACAATTGATAATAATTTCAGGGTCAGATTTAGGACTTTGTTCTGGTTTTTTTTATTAAAATGCCGAGTAAGTGAAAATAAAGTCGTCGTCTGGGGTAATATATGGCATCTCAGCCTATGCCTCACTCCCCCTGTATCTAATAAGGGATTGATTTGACCGTGATTCCCTTTATATAACCGTACCTCTCCAGCTGTATCCATAATGTCCACATACACGTCTTCGTTTTCAATCTGTAGCGTGTGTCGGTACGTTGATTCTAAAACACGCGGAAAACAACATCAATTGCGCGTCATGGCTTAATAAGGTGTCCATTTTACAACTGGAGTGCGCTACCACAGTATGGGGCAATGGTTTACCGTCTTGCTTTCCGTCATCATAGGCCTTTTCTAAGTTCGATAAGCAGGACGCATTGTGGTAATACTGCAACAATGTTCGTTACCTCAGGAAAGGTGTATGGTGCGTAGTTACACAATGGCGTGTATGAGCAACAGTTACACAGCTTTAAAATTTGTTTCTACTCTTTTCCATGTTGTTATACTTACCTAGAGTCTGGTCATATTCCCCGATAAATCGTCGCGTCACGAACCGTACAGTAAGAGCTGAAAATAAACAAACACATTTGGTTCCCACCAAGTTTAATTAAGGGCACGTAAACTGATAGTTAAAAAGGATAGAGGAAAAAAGAGACAAGATCCAAAAATGGATGGGCACGTCCGTTAAGAAGTTACACTGCAACTTGATGTTAGACTTCGCTGCACCAAGAGAGATGGATGAATTGATTAAGGACAATGAAACTGATAGTTATAAAAGGATATATGAAAAAACAGAAAAGATCCAAAAATGGATGGGCGCGTCTGGTAAGAAGTTACCCTGCAACTTTATGGTAAAGGTCGCTGTATTTGCACCAAGAAGGTCGAATAATCTGCACTATAGGCAATAATTTAATTTTTTTCAAATTAATTAACTTTTTGAGTAACATGAAGTTTTCTCGGACAACACCCTTAAGGTTATCGCGATTAGGTTATTACTATACAGACACGGCATGTATTGCGTCTATCACAGAGGCGCTAAGGCCAGTGTTTACAATGGGGTCATTGCTAGGGCTAACGCTTTAGTCTTTTGGTTTCCCCTGGGAAACAAAATTAAAGACCCATCTCTTGCACTCTGTATTCATAATGAAACCTAGACTAGGAAGCCTCGTTTACATGGATGTAGGGTGACACTTCTGTTATGACTACTTCTTGCTTTTAGTGTCCCCTGATTAAGGAAACAAAACACTTGTCATTAGCACTTGGGTCATTTTATATTTTGTAGCCAGGAAGGAAGCTGTGGTTCTTCTGTTAGGACTACTAAACTCTTTGATGTCCACTGAAGAAAACTAAAGACCTGAAGCTGAAAGTATGGTTGACAATGCTGTTAGGACTAACTTTTGTTTTTGGTGTCCCTTATCCTACTGAAAAAAACTAAAGATCTGTTCCTTGTACTAGGGTTGATCTATATTTATGAGGCTATAGGCTAGGAAGCTGAAAGTATGATTGACCCTGCTGTTAGGACTAACTTTTGTTTTTGGCATCCCCTATCCTACTGAAAAAAACTAAAGATCTGTTCCCTGCACTAGGGTTGATCTATATTTATGAGGCTATAGGCTAGGAAGCTGAAAGAATGATTGACCCTGCTGTTGGGACTAACTCTTGTTTTTGGCATCCCCTATCCTACTGAAGAATACTAAAGATCTATTCCCTGCACTAGGGTTGATCTATATTTATGAGGCTATAGGCTAGGAAGCTGAAAGAATGATTGACCCTGCTGTTAAGACTAACTCTTGTTTTTGGCATCCCCTATCCTACTAAAGAATACTAAAGATCTATTCCCTGCACTAGGGTTGATCTATATTTATGAGGCTATAGGCTAGGAAGCTGAAAGAATGATTGACCCTGCTGTTAAGACTAACTCTTGTTTTTGTCATCCCCTATCCTACTGAAGAAAACTAAAGAACTTTTCCTTAGTTACATTCTTCATTAAGGGTAGACTTGGAAGCTGTTACAGTCAAACAAGCTCACGCGTTGACCCCTAGAGTCGATTAATGATTTTAATTTTCGAATCTTGATTTCATTATTCAGTTGAAATTTACAACGTCGAAAACGAAGATATGAAAATTCCAATCAACTTTAAATTCAATAAACGACATTTTGATTGGTTAATCAGTGCTAAAACAGCCGGAAGACCAAGAAAACATGGAGGCCAGAAATAGTCTTGGCCGTGTTTATGTGCTGGGAAAGCCTTTACCTGATATTATTCGACAGGAAATTGTTCATCTCAGCAATAGCGGATTGTCCAATAAAGCAATTTCGTGACAACTGAAAATTTCTAGTTGGAGAGTCCAGAAAATACTTCAACATTATCGACGACATGGAACTGTGTCTCCATAGTTTGCTCAAGGCGGGAGCGTTCCCTACAAAATTACTGATGATATCGTCCAAGTAATTGAGGCATGGAAATTACAAAACCTAGTGTGTATGCTTATGAAATAAGAGAGGGACTTCTGCTCGAAGGTATCTGTAATTTAGATGATTTACCTTCTTCATCACGAGTCGAATAATTAACTTAATTTTCATTTGAATATTGCAATATTGCATTATTCCGGTTCGTACGTATAAATGGAATAATTGACTAATGATTTCATTAATCGAATCTACGGGTCAACTCGTGAGCTTGTTTGACTGTAAAAGGAAAACCTATGATGAAGGGAAACAAGAGACCTATCCATCATATTTAAAACAGGTTCGAAATTACCTTCTCAGCAAAATAGATACGGTTTCTAGTTTTACATTTATCGCGTTCCTTATTTTTGTCTGAACTCATTTTCTCGAAAAGGTCACATTTCGCACACTCTGAAAGTTCGTTGCGGTCGCGATTTGAGGAATCTAATTGACTTATATTCTTCTTTGGTCTACCTGTGTTATGTCTTGGACTTCAAAACGAAGCCGAAGCCAACTTACATAATATATAGTCTCTTCGTTTGTCAATATTCATATACTGTTATATAGGAGATTTCGCTCTGACTGAAGGTCAAAAACACCAAATTGACGCTTCTGTCTTCAGCTATGAATAGAATTGTAATACGTATCTTACTCGATAGCACACGTGCCGACAGATATAAATGCCCTCAGAAAAAAAAAACGAACAGCAAGAGATTTTTGGGACATAGCGAGCATTTTTACAAATATACGATGATTATTTTAAGCTAAGCGTTATCTTTGACGTAAAAAAGGGCTGGGCAATGAAAAGACTAGAGAAAATTCTCACTGGGTGCTTACAAAACTCAAAATCCTTAATTAGAAAATTTTAAACCAAAATGTCTGTTCATTGTTTTGTCTATATTCTACTCTTTTTCCTAAGAAAAATAATTTCTTTCCGGGCTTGTTTGGAGTCGGATGCAACCTATACACATTTTTATGACCTATTTGGTGGAAACAATTTGTTGCAGTTATTCTTACCAGATTTTCCAACACCATCTTTCCCCAGTAGAACGACGCGTAGTGGTTTGCCTGTCGTTTGTTGTTGTGCGGTTCTTCTTCGTCTCATGATTACTTCAGTTCCTCTACGAAAAAAAAAAGATTTAAACTTACAGTCTATAGTCACAGAAAAAAATCTGATCTGATACAGGCTTGGTTCGTACTATTGAGTAAATATAGCAGCGCTCTGTCCTTTGCTGATAACGGAGAATCAGATAAAGTTGAGAAATCCAAGACAGTGAAACCTAGATTCGTAAAAATATTGCCGAGATTGAAGTGAATAATTAAAGAAATAAAAAATCATAGAAGCCGGTATCTGTTCGTTCCTTTCAAAGAGAAGTGTGCGGATGGTGTGATGAAAAGGTACATTAGCAAACGGTTATCTAGAATATGTTTTTACCTATTCAATCAAGGAAGCCTTTCATGATTTGCTTGTAACAGTATTTATGTTTTCACAAGAATGGGATTGCGTGAACCGTCGTATTTTAAATCAATTTACTGTCCCATCACTCTTGACGTATCAAGTAATACTGTCAAAGACAAGCGCCCTCTTCAAATATGATCATAACGAACGTAATAATTAATTGTACTTACTGGAAGAATCTCATGGTTCCAAAGTCTTAGGTACAACAATGAATAAAATAAAGGCGACTTACTTTTGATCCCACGCTTGTAAGTATTTCCGATGCAACGCCTGTGCTAATTACTCTGCTCAATTTTTATATAAGAAAGACTATTTTCTAGTTGAGCTTTCGAAATCGTAAATTGTTCAATGGTATAGCTTCAGAGCTGTCAGTAATTATCTTGACTTTTGGCCGTACAGACATTTGCCTCGGGACATGCACGAATTCTTTGAATCAACTTACAGTACGAAGGTCCATCACGTCCGATTATAATTAACACGAAAACCCCTGAGGAATCTGATTTGTGAACGTGGTAAAACTTTGTGTTTGAAGTGTAGGTGGATGCAGCGACGCTACCCAACTACAGTATCTGAAATATCAGACCCCTTATCAAAATAATAAACAATAAGCTACTTACGATGATGTACGAACGCGTTTGAAACGAAGCGAGTTGTCATAACGCGAGGATCACCTCTCCCCCTCCCTCTTAGAAAATTTTATTTTTCCGTCTTCTTAGTTAATCAAGTAATCGTAATCATGATTAGAGGCATGATAAATCTCTAGCTCAGGAAGAAAGTAATAGTACTTTAATTTTCTATCGATTGCTTTTATCTTTGAGTTTGTTTTAGAAGAACGTTGTCCCGGTTTCCGCGGCTGATCAGCATGACCTGTGACGTCAACAGTCTGACAAGTAATCGTTCTCAATATCCAATTGAGCAATGGATCAATGAATTACGTAAAATGATGAGTAAGGTCACCATTAAACTAGTTCTTTCGATTCGAAATGAGTACAGATCTTCAAATGAAAATGTTTAAAGATTTCGACGGACCGTAGTAGATTTATCCCCAGTTGCCGAGCGGTTAGGATTCAGGGACGACTCGAATGCGCATGTGCCTTCGTGTGCCCCGTGACCAATCTCGTACCCAAAGCCTGCGTTTCTTCTGGCCTGCGGCGTAGAACGAGGGCTCTGGCACAATTCATTTTTTGGCGCATGCGCAATTTTCCTAAAGTGAAATATAATCATTGAAAATCATGCTTTAAAACAGAGTTCTGGGTTTACTTCCGATCAAAATATAAATTAGGAATCGAAAACATATGTTTTTATTTCTGGCAAGGCTTTGAAATCATGCGCTCTTATACCGGAAGTCCAAGAAATCCTGGTCTCAAAAAATGGATTATGCCAGTGAGAGCCTTCGTTCTTAGCCGCAGGCCAGAAGAAAAGCAGGCTCTGGGTAAGAGAGATTGCCCCATGACTCTTTGTCAAATAGAACTTATAGTTTTAGTCATGATCTATTTAGCTCTAGAGCGGATATATAGGTTTTATTGCAAAAACTAACTTTGTAGCCGATCCCTCTCATTACGATAAATTCCTAATCATCGACAAATCATTCCTATTTCATTCAAAAGCATTTTTTCACCTTGGAGCCGATATCTTTCTAAGGTTAACCCAACCATAGAATGAATTGGAATGTTATATCAAAGTCGATAAAGAATGTAAACATTTGTGTAATGATTGTAATTATTCCAACCATTTAATTAAGGTTTTTTCGAGTGTCTCTATGTTTTAAAGAGTTGAGAAAAAGTATTAATTCGTGAATAAAAGTCCTTTGTTTGTTTGTTTTTTTTATCGTGAACGTAAATGTCAATTTTGGTATGTTAAAACTAAACGTTTTGCAGTCTGTAAACTTTCATTGGTCCCTTTTTTTAATATAAATTAATTAACAGGTTTATCATATATCATTCCAAGATGGAGACATTTGTTAATTTAGATATTATTTGGTGAAGCCATTACGATACGAATGTAACTATAGACAAATCTAGATAACTCTGGAGCACATGAAGGATCGACTATCTAATGGGTTTTTGTCTTGTTTTAATCAGCGTTTTATCAAATTTCAAAAATATCATTTATATTATTCGTTAGTTTTACTCCGCACTTACTTGGATAATGTCTTGCAAGTGTAGAAGGAGTTTCAGGAGACGGTTGATATCGATATTTTTGAACTGGACGTTTTCGTCCCCGTAAAGCAACTGAGAAGCATCAATGCTCAGTATATATCTATCCTTACAGGAAGTCGGTGCTTTTCTCTCTCATTCATGCAAACATACAACTACTGACTCAGTGGTGTCGCTTTACAAAGTATCGATCGGTATTTCCCCAGACAACAGTGATGACCAGTACAGGTCTTTACGACAAGACAACTCTTCATAGCGAATTTTTTTTTCGGGTTGACGTCAGTAATATACGTGATTCACGAATAGCTTATAATAGACGTTTCTCGACCAGATATAGAATCTGTAATCCAATTAGTGATAAAGGCTACTGAGACGTTTGTACATACGCGCATTCAAAGTTGTCTACAGGTTAAGACCCGTATACTGACGCACAGACATAAACCGTGTCAATAGCAACCTTTGTAGCCTACATATAATGGTGTTTATTGATCGATGATGGTATGGTTGCATTAATACAAACTTTCTGTAAACAACCTCGTGGAGATTCATAATTATTGATCGATGATAGGTGCACACAACAGCCCATACCAATAACAACCTCGTGAAGGATGTTGGCAAGAGAATATGAACTAAGAAAAGGAATCCCCGTGCCCCATCATGTGCACACTTTGATGCTATTTTTAGAATCTATCATTTATTTGATCGTTTGATTTTCTGCACGCGCATAGAACGCGCGCGCTCTACGCTGTTTGCTAACGTTTTCTTGTGCTTTTCTTATGTTCAAATGTTGATCAAATCTGCCCTCAAGATGACGATATAGGTCGAAAGCTTTGGAAAATAGATGTGAAAATACTACAGAAATTTGAACAAATTACTACTTCAAAATTCGAAATAACGGAAAAACCCCAAAAACGTAAGCAAACAGCGTAGAGCGCGCGCAGTAAATGCGCGTACAGAAAAACAAATGGTTTAAAAATAGCATCAAACTGTGCACATGATGGTTACAAGGCTATATAGGTTCATTTTCTCTTGATGTTGGTAATTATTGATCGATGATGGTATAGTGTGAATTAATGATGAATGACCTCCAAGGAGGCTGGAACAGGCTACAAAAGTCAATCGCAGACATACGGCTTAGGGTGTTTATGTGGCTTGACTTTTTAATTGATCATGAGTGGATAAAAAAGATACATTTCAAGTCAGCTTGGGGTTAGTGCGACTCATACCTATCCGCGAGGTTGTCCAGACTACGTAAGGTTTTAAAACGATTCCTGATTTTGATTTTCTTAAGCGAAGACAGAATCGATGCTCTGCCTCGTTCATACAAGTCAAAAAAAAAAGTTGTTGCACTTCGTCTTGTCAAAATTTCCATTGTTGCTTGCTGTTGTTGTTACCAATGTTATTGTCCTTGTTTGTTGCTGCTGATGTCGTCGTCGTCGTTGTTGTTGTTGTTGTTTTCTTCTTATTTCTTTTTACTGATCTGGAGTCGAGTTTACCGCTTAGAATTTAAATATTCCTAACTCAAGTTATAAAGTTAACAACTCGCTCAGTTAGTGACTTTACGAGGACATTACAGAAGACATTACGAGCTCAAAACCATTAACTCCAAGCTGAGCAAATGTCATCAAAAGAACAAATGCTCATCAGAAAACAATTCGCACGCATTTTAAAATGAATTGTTGTAACAGTAGTTAAGATGTCAAAAAAT
Source organism: Actinia tenebrosa (assembly GCF_029948245.1). NCBI lineage: Eukaryota > Metazoa > Cnidaria > Anthozoa > Actiniaria > Actiniidae > Actinia > Actinia tenebrosa. Next base: position 23,877,477 of record NW_028292569.1, on the reverse strand, counting down.
GACTAGTAATACCTTTTGGGACTATTTGTTCAGATAGAGCCATAGAAGGTTTTGGGTTTTCCTGGGTATTTTCTATTTAAGTCTACAACTCTTCAATGTTAAATATTAGTCCTGAAGAGGTTATCCGAAGAAGCAGATATCATCATATTGTGACAATAGACCACAAGAAAAAAAATTGCCTCAAGATAATTTTAGGATCATTTCATTTTAGGGAATCATGTATACAGTACTCAAGATATTCTCAGCGAATAGTCATTTGGTCGATCTAAAATGGGACAACACTGACCAAGACCAACGGAATGAGTGTATTGGAGTACACTATTAATGCTAAATGTAAAGTTATTTGGTCAAAAATGGGACAAAACGTGGACCAACTGAATAGTACTATTGGTTCATGGAATAATCTTCAAGGAAAAGTCATTTGGTCAAACATCGGACCATACTTGGGGCAACTAAATGGGTCTTTTTCAATTATTTACCAAGTTCAGCTACCGTCAGGAAATTGTTATGTGGACTAAAATGGGACAACTCAACACTGAGACCAACTCAATGCCGGGGTCTATAGGTGTCCTCAAGACACCCTAAGGGGATCACTTGGCTAAAAATGGGGCAGCACTACATTAGGGCAACTAAAATGGTCTTTTCATGGTCAGGGCTCAAGTTAAGTACCCTTAGGGTATAGTTAGTAATGTAGTCTGAACACAGTCTACATGGGTTTATTGGTACAAAGTGCTCAAGAGAATTGTCAATAAATATACTAATGGGAGGAGAAGAAGCCAAGCTAATTGGGTATATCGCTTATGCAAAGGGCAATCAAATGGCCATGCACGTCATGAAAAACGGGGCACACTAATCCAAACTGAAATGGGACAACACTGAGTCAAGCTAAATTGGTACTATTTCCAATGTAGTCTGCAATATAATGGTCACTAGAACTACAATGGAACAACGATGAGCCAAGTTGAATGAGTCTACTGCAGATGTAGTAGTATGCAAGAGAATGGTTAGTTTATAAGGTGACAACAATGAGCCAAGTTATATGAGCCAGTCTATTGCTAATAGTGTAGTCTGCAACAGAATGGTCATTAGTTCTATAATGGAACGGCAACGATGAGCCAAGCTCAACGAGTCCATTGCTGATATGTGGCAGTCTGCAAGAGAATGGTCACTAGAACTACAATGCGGGAACAACGTTAACGATGAGCCAAGTTGAATAAGTCTACTGCAGATGTAGTAGTCTGCAAGAGAATGGTCACTAGTCTTACAATAGGACAACAATGAGCCAGGTTAAATCGGAGTCTATTGCTAATGCAGTGCTTAAGAAAATGTCTCAAAAGGACATTGTCTCTCTATACTCCCTTTATGCTGTCACATACACTATGTACGTGTAATCATCATTTTGGTATGCCACTATACCAACTTGTTTTGCTATCATGACCATCATTCCCTATCATCTTCTTAGACACTCATTTCCTCAACTAACCAGACCAAGTCCGAGTTATCCAAGCAAATGCAATTAAAATATTTTACAAAGATTTCAAGATAAGACATAACTCCTCTCGTCTGTCAGCTCAAATACATTTTCATTAACAGAACGTGAGCGTCTGGTATAATACTGCGTAGCCGGGTCAAAACATTCCAAGTTATCATCTTAAAATGAGACCCACTTTAGCCAGAACTAGTACCTTAATATTTTAGCCTACGGGCTGGTAAAGGTCACAGCATTTTTCTCAGAGGAAGTATTAGTCGTATTTTATTTAACGTCTAGTTTGTTGAAAGCGATGCAGTCACCTTGACTTTGTTTTCACAAATCAATCAACTTGGCGTAATAGGATGACTAATTTTTTTCCCGTTGATTGGTCGATTAGACTGATCGGGTGGTCGGTCTGTCTGTCCACTTGCATCAAGTCATTGTAAGGGTCGCTCAGATAGAAAGTAACTTCAAGCAGAGTAAGCCTTGCATCCTGGACTCATGGACGGTGATAGAATGTAATGAATTTAGCAATTGTGCTTAATATGATTCGTCCGTCCCAGCGGAGGCGCCAACTTCGCCGTTACTTTCCACATATGCACAGCGTATGTCCCTCTTAGAAACCACATTAGAGCCTCCAATCCGTAGCATGATATATTTCTTCAATACCAAGCTGTTTTTGCAATCTCATTATAAACCAATCATGTCTTACTATAAAAAGATTTCCTCCCTGCATGAATGAGTGCTGAAATATTTCTTCGAACTTCACAGCATGTTAGTATCCAAAATATGCATGTTTTGTCGGTATTTTACAATGACCTCTTAACATGAACTCTGAAGTACTAACTTGGAGTATACAATGTCGGGGTTGTAAGCACTTAGACATAGACCCTCCTATTGGGTGGCTGTCCGATGATTACGAGGAATTATCTACTTAGACAAAATGAAAAGCAATAAACAGTCCATAAGGAATGGCTAAGAAGATACATTAAGTACTTTTGATGTTTTTATTGAAGCGCATATATTATGACCTCTTGATTCCAAATGAACTCGAATCTTCAAAACTGTCAAAACTAAGTACTTTTGCGTCGGCAGGCCTACTTATGAGCCACGCAAACGACAGAAAAATTGCTTCATGATCTGCTAATTTGCGGTTTAACCACGATTGTTTTTAAAAGAATTCACCTTATTGAAATTTTTACACAAATATTTTTGCTTTTCGTAAGTTAAACGAAACGCAATGCCAAGGTTACTACAAAAAGTTAATCCGTTATAAGATTTCGTAGGTTTTAGATATGATGAACTCTAGCCTTTTTAAGCCACTGGATAATAAATTCTCGTAGATTGTGTCCAGTAATACATAATGATCAAAAGATAACGTTCACTAATTAAGCCAAATGTGTGGTCTTTGTACTGGAATACCTCAGTGATGTACCCTGCTTTCAGAGGCTCTGACAGAATCTAATTTTGATCCAAGTTTTTTTCGCAGATTTAAAGCTCGCTCGCCTCCGCGACCTAAAAATGGTTTATCAAAACCTCTAGAACCTAGCTGGGTATATGTGCGGAGATGTCAATGAATACTAAGAATCATTTCGATGTACTAGCTCAAGATAAGTCTTCTGATGAACTTGTCTTTGATATTTAAGGAAAGAGCACGGCTTGGCAAAGAAAAACTGTTACAAGCTGTTACTGTTACAAGAATAGTTTTACTTGTAGATGTTCAGGGAACTAGATGAACAATAGTGTTTAGTACAAGAAACTGGGGGGGGGGGGGACATTTTAAAGAATGTTAAGCAAGATTATAAGAGAAAAAGTGGTGTTCATATAATTTTTTGTTAAAAATGAAATATGCAAAAATAGCTTATGACAAAAACCATTGGGGAAAACAAGCCAATTCGTTTCATGATAGTGCCTGATGTGTGGTGGTCCAGCTAGTTGTGTACTATAAGACTTGTGTTTTTTGATGCAAAGACCAAGACACTTGTCCCTAGGTTCAACTAGACGATGATAAGGCAAAACCAAAGCTAAAACGATTAACATATAAAGGTGCCCTTCGATAGAAAATATTTAAAAAATACGCTATGGAACTTTGTGCAAAGAACCACAAGTGACTCATAGAAAACATTGTAGGACATTTCCGCACCGCAGTGTATGATTGTAATTCTCTTATGGCCAAACAAATTGAACATTCATTAACAGGTAAATGTAACTTGAAGAAACAATGGTGTAAGATAGCTGGCCTGAGTACCTAGTTTGCTCGATATAAGTACAAATATTATCTGTTGGTTTTACAAGTAAAACTAAGAAAAAAGAAAACTAAGACTAGTTGACTGGTAAGCGCTTCGAGTTTTTGCTACTCTTTGAAGCCTGCTTAAATGAAAGATTGAGTTCAAAATGCACCACCCGAGTGGTCAAAATCAATATTATTTCCAATCGATTGGTTCAAGGAATGATTTACATTCTTCATTTTTAAAACTAGGGACAAAAATCTCGAAGTGTTCACGTTAAACTGAAGAAGGGAATAAACTAGTTTTGAAATCTTTTAAAAGTAAGGTCTTACCTTTAGAAATTCCTGATACTCTTGTTGGCTCTTTAAAATACCTCTATTTGTCTCAGGCATCCGCACGCATTAAATTCAGTGCTTTGCATACTACCGTCAAACCATATATCAACAGCAAATCCAAAAATTCCAAAGTTATTTAAGAAGTAATCCAATACTGATTTATTTGTAATCTCTATGATTCACCATCTGTGGTCCCCATAGGATGTCCCTAGATGTCTCATCGATCTCGCATTAGGAATCACATTTTTTGTCTAGCTTGTTTATTTTAAGGCTATTCCTTCCTCAAGTGTCTGTACCGCCTTTTTCTTACACTGTAGTACCTCGGTATTAACGGACGTTAAATAGGCAGTGAATACCATTAACGTTTACATAAGTATAGGAAATGTCTGCACAGATTACTAAGTTAATAAGAAGGCTGGTTAGTAGGTATGCTATTTTAAGCCAATGAAAAATACATGTGTGGAGTGATTCAATGGTTAAGAATTTTTCAACATATGAGGAATCTATACTATTTAGTCGTGGTTTCATTTGCTGTATCTTAAATGACTGAATATTTCATTGATGCATGCAGCGGCGGATCCAGGGGAGGGGTGCAGGGGGTGCGCACGCCACCCTGGTTCGACTTCGTGCCCCTATACTTCGAAGATAACCAATACAAAATAATGTTTTTCCCTTTGATTCTAAGGGTCGCACCCCTCCCTTGGTTAACTTGCGCATTACCCCTCCCTGAACAAATTTCCGTGATCCGCCCCTGGCATGCATGTTGGGGACGATTGTAGACAGCATAAGACTTGAGATTCCTTCCCGTGTATTTCCTTCTGTTTTTGTTTTGTTTTGTTTTTTTCTTTTTTTTTGTTTGTTGTTGTTGTAGTTGTTGTTGTTGTTGTTTTCCTTTGTTTGCTTGGTATTATTTCTCTCTACTCTGGGTGCCAGAGGCCGTGTGCCCCCAGGGTAATTTTTTTCTTGCATTCTTATTTACTTTCTTTCTTATTTCTATCTATCTATATTTTATTCCTTTATTTACTTATTCTTCTTCCATTCCTTTCTCCCTTGCACTCCTTTCGTTCCTTCCTAATAATCTACCCTTTGCCCCCCCCCCCCTGGATCCGCCCTTGATGTTGCATACAAGTATCTGAAAAACTTTTACTATGGAACGACTTTCAATATATTTGTACATATGCGTTCTTATCTGTTACACGGAACCTAAATTTGTATGACTACGGTATGATATAACTACATTGATACCATTCCATAACTAACGTGAACAACATGGTGTTAATGAGAATGAAGCGTAGACTGTTTTATCCATCATGACAAAACAGAAATCCTAAACAGACGAAGTATGTGCTTAAGGCAACTGAAGAGCGTCTGCATTCTTTGCAGCCAGCTTTCCTAAAACCTCTGCCATGCGCCAACTGTCTAAGCAACAAACTAGTTTTATTTTATATTTTACAAAATTTAATTAAAAAATGATGTATGTGGATAGCAGCTTAAAACCAGTCACGTTACAATGAAAATACGAGAGAAAAAAGGAAAATATAGATAGTCTTTGTTCTTTCGTGCGTTCATCCAATTTTGAGGATTTAATGACTCGGTAACGACGATAGATGTTTACAAAAGAACCAGCAATAAGCCTCATTAAAATACCGAACATGCGTCTGTATTCAATCTTTGTTTGTTGACAAAACGGCGAGAGAAAAGAAAAGCTTAATAGATATAAGTCAAGCCTACAAGGAACTATATATTTGCCTGAGGATAAGGAAATAGTAAAATGACCAAAAAAAAACCTCTATACATTGTGCGTGCTGTTTTTCCATTTCAGATCACGGCATGTCATTTTCCAGAGTATCAATTCTTTGTTTAACGGTTGTGAATGAGAAGACAAATGAATGTGGGTACAACTCAAACAAAGAATCTATTTTTCAAGAGAATGACACGTGGTCTCAGATAGGAAAACAGTAAGCCTAAGCTGAAAAGGTCTATTATTCCTCATTTCATAAAACTCTGGCTACTCCTATAGTATAACAATTTCACCGTACTGGTAAAATAATAGAAATGGCTAAGGTAAAATGGACAAAAACGTCCCCAATATTACTGCATGCCACTCCATTTTTAGATGTGAACTTCACTGTCGATATTTTCAGTTTTCTACGCATACTCGTAAAACCTTACACTTCGTAAAAAAGTATTTTCTTGGCATTCAAACTGAAAGAGATCTTGATCGCCAAGAGTCTGTACGGATATATTTTCTTTATGAAAAATAGAGAGCCTAGCTAGAATATCGCTGAAATCTCTAGCAAATAGCGTACGGCTTCCCCAGTGTGTTGCTCTAGTTCATCAAGTGTAGTGTTGAGTGATAAAAGGATTAAATCTCTATTAGACTAGGCCACTGAGTTAACATCTTTAAATACTTGTACCATTTCTGCTGTGCTCTTCCGTGGCGTTTAGTTTTATTAAGTACTTCGAGTATGGAAAACAAGATGCGTCCGGTCATTTGCGAATAGATAACATTCATGAACTTCCGCACAGCTTGCTTGATTCTCACACAATCACAGGTAGCCCAAGCTATGGAATTGGACTGGGTCCTCCTTGGGTGTGTGTGTCCACCGTAGTTGCGTGGGTCCACCATAGGTAAGGGTCCAACGTAGGTGTGTGGGTCCACCATAGGTGCGTGGGTCCACCATAGGTGTGTGGGTCTACCGTAAGTGCGTGTGTCCACCATAGGTATGGGTCCATCATAGGTGTGTGGGTCTACCGTAGGCGTGTGGGTCCACCGTAGGTACGGGTCCACCGTGGGCGTGTGGGTTACCATAGGCGTGTGGGTTACCGTGAGTGTGTGGGTCTACATACCTACCCTACCGTGGGTATACGGGTCAACCGTAGGTACGGGTCCACCGTAAGTGTGTGGGTCAACCGTAGGTACTATACGGATCCACAGTAACTGTGTGGGTCCACTTTTAGTGTTCGGGTCTACCGAAGTTGCGTAAGTCCACCGGAGATGTTCGGTCCACCGTAGGTGTGCGTTTCATACATTTACTGTATTTAATCAACAACCCCGACTTCGAGCTATCAAGTTTCGTGATCAATCCAGCGAATTCGCGTAAGGTTTCTTCCTCCTAGGTCAATACTCAAGTCGTGAACGCGAACATGATTCCTTTCTCCTGACTTATTCTTAAGCGCAAACATTAGAAGCAAAAGCGGAAGCAAATTCACACACTTTTATTCATTATCGCCATATATATATTGTACAAGTAATCTATATTAGTCGTCTTTTGTGTTCTTCTTTAATATCCTGTCAGTGAACTTCACCATGCCGCAACATTGTCATTGTGGTGAACACTCACGTATTCATAAATCAGAAAATGAAATAAAGAACCTTTTCAGGCCGCTCTCTTTTAGCTAAATATTTGCGTTTATCGCATCATTAAGAACATTTCTTTCTAATTGGAAATATTTTTAAGAGGACGAATCATTATTAAGGGCGTATAATCTAGCACTATTTATAATCACTTCCCAATAAATAATACTAATGATCATACTTAGCGAAGACTTTCCGTGATACGCATAAAAAAAGCCTTTAGGTATTATTCTAGAACACGTTTTTAGTTTTAATTTTTATTATCTATTGTATCTACCTTAGGTTCTTTTCGATTATATCTGTCAATATAGTTTTGTACTGTGTACCACAGGCATAGAGTTTCCTCCGAGCTGTGCATTTATAGGCTGATTTGTCAGCTTTGTCGTGCGATAAATCATATTTGTACATATTTGTAAGTTTATTAGTTGGATGGGACTTCCTGGCGAGCTCTAGCTTATCGCAGTTGGGTGAAAAGGTGGTAATTGTGTTTTATAGTGTATGTACTTATCTAAAAGAATAAGAGGTGTAGGAAACGCTTAGGGAGACATGTTACTGTGGGGGTTCTATATCTTTAAAGAGGAGAGGAAGCGATGTTAAAGGGTGGATGAGATGATGAGCCAGTGGACGCCTGAAGTATTGACTCGATGAAACGCGAAAATAAGTACGATAGGTTACATGTTCCATATTTTTAAGAAAAAGAAAGCGATGTGAAAGGGTGGATGAGATGATGAGCCATGCCAGTAGACGCCTGGAATATTGGATCGAGAATAAGTAAGAAAGAAAGGAAATCGAAGGATGGAAAGAAAGAAGGAATGGATCAATGAGTGAGCGAACGAGTAAATAAGTGACTCACTAGATGAATGGATGAATGAGTGAATAATAAGTAGTAAGACTTAGTAAGAAAAGATAAATCTAAAAAGCTTGAATCAACAATCCGAATCTTGAATCAAGATTTAATTGAATTAAAAATGGAAATAAAAAATGGTTAAGAGAAAAGAGGAAAAGAAAGCATATAGGAAAATAAGGGGGAAAATGACCAAAAGAAACCTTAAATGAACAAAAGCATCAAGAAACGAATTAATAAGATAAGTCCTTTTTTCAAATATGGTGGGAAAAATCATTTGTTTAGTATAATCTAAATAAAGGATTTCTTAGTATACTTCGGAGACACAACAAACAACGCGCAAGGATTAACGAAAAAAATCTAAAAAAATTTAAGGAGAAAAATCTTTTGTTTAGTATCATCTAAATGAAGGATTTCTTAGGAGACACAACAAACAACGCGCAAGGAATTAACGAAAAAAATAATATTAATCAGAGAGAAAACGTGCGGAAGGATAAAATTCGTGAAGGGGTTCTTCTTTTTCTAGACTAATTTTTCATCTTCAGACATAATTGCATGCCGGAATCAGATCGAAGTAATATACTTACATATGCTACAGAACTTCGTTGAAAAGCTATTCAACAGTAATTTTACTCTGTGAGGGGCAAAAAATAGACAACTTGTCAATCCATCAATGTCAAGTTAAGCACAACATGCCTGGTGATTGGTTGATGGGCAAAAAAGAGGTATTATACACAGCAAATGGAAAAAGTAAGAGTTGCAAGATGGAATAAGATGAAAAGAATTTTAGCTGGCCATGGATTTATTTTTGAATGTTTATCAGATAACACATAATAAGGAAGACAAGTTTTCGCTTTGTGCTTAGAAAACGTGCTAGCAATTCCTTTTTTCAAGAAGCCAAGAAAGACATGTTCTGTTATTCATTTTTAAAAAATGAAAATTAATACTCGATTTTAATTGCGTCCGAACTCGACTACTCAAACAACCTTCTGGAAAAATCACACGTCATTAATTATTAATTCCTCTTTTAAATTTTGGGAATAACAACTTGGATAAACACAAAGAACAAACAACTTCGTTCCTAAATGAATTTAGAATCAATATATAATGTATTTGGAGAGAGATTAAGTCAAATCGGATCATAGCCTGGTGCATCAAAAAGTGAACGTTTCTAAAAGAGTCCAAGAAAAATTGAACGGGAGTTTATTACCAGCGCTATCATGAACTTCACAAGACAAGTCAACGAATCTTTGGTAAACTCACCAAAGAAGTATTATTCCTACATCCTTCAGCATCGAGGAACAGCTGAAGTGGCTCTGGAGTCAGGATTTCTTTCTCTGATAAATGCAGTTACGGTGATGGGCAACACCTTGCTATGTATCGTCATATATAAAAACAAATGTCTTCGTACTTTGACCAACATTTTTATCGTTTTCCTTGCCATCTCGGATATCCTCATGGGGTTATTCTGCATACCCTTCTCGGTTGCTGTATTCATTCAAGGAAAATGGGTGTTCGGGAACCACATTTGTCGAATGCAATGCTTTTTTGTCTATTTTCTGGCGTTGGGCTCTTTGCAAACATTAACTATGATTGCAATAAACAGATATTATCGAGTGCTCAAGCCATCGAAGTATAAAAAGGTTTTTACTTTTAAATCTACTGTTGGGATTTTGATACTTGTGTGGCTAAGCACTGGTGTATTTTTAGCAATAACACTATCGACAAAGGCTGTTTTGCCCGACTTTAGTCCAGTCAAAGGTGCCTGTGTAATGTTCGGGAACCCTAAATCAAGCAGTGCGGTTATTTATTCAGTCAACATGACTCTAGTCACAATTTTTGCAATAATTCCCACCTTCGTTATCTCATTTTCGTATTTTCGTGTATTTCGTGTTGTGGGTAATCATTTTATTCGAGTTTATCCGACTTTGAACAGACGAGGCGTCAATTCTACGGCTTCGTCACAATTGGCCCCTAACATCCACGACATAAAATCTACAAGAACCTTGTTTTTTATTCTTCTAGCTTTTGCTATCTGTTGGCTTCCCGTCTTTACGATTGAGGTATTACAGTTGTTTATCAGTTGGTGGAAGCTGCCACGTTCTTGCCATTTGCTATGGACATTCTGTGGCTCCCTGGGTACTGCCGTCAATCCGTTTGTCTTTGGAATAACGTGCCGAACTTTTAGGAAAAAATTCTGGGCTTTTTTGTTTCCCGAGGGGACCAACTCTAGCCCAGAAATATCGACAGCTCCTGTTAAAGCATCAAGGTTTATAGTGAGTGAATTTTCCCTGGCTGGGGAAGTCATCAACACACGAACATGAAAACATCTTCCAAGCCGGAAAATCTAAAGGAAAACAGGAACAATTCATTTCAAAGAAAACCTAAGACAAAATCCTGCAGTTTTAGGGTCGAATTACAATGTTATCGACACTTCAAAAATAGATGAAGGAGTACCCAAATAAAATCAGAAATTTCTTATAAAGTTTGGATGATTTTATTTAAGATTTCTATGTTTATATATGTACAGGCCGAATAGAATTGATTGCCGCGTAAGGCACTTTAATTTCAATCACTCAGTTACAAAAATAATAATGTAATAATAAAAAATAATCCAAAGAGGGGGATAACTGGCATCCAAACCCATTTACGTCATTGTAATATTTTTCCTCCAAAGTTTCACTTTCTGACTTTAATATTGATGAAAATCGCCATCATTCGAACTCACGGCACAAAACATTCTCCTTTCAATTGTTTACAAATGCTCTAGCTATTATCGAGGTATTCACTGTATATCATATTTTTCCTTATTAATTTTTACAGTAATACTTATTTCATGTATGGGGAACCATATGATTTTAACAAAAGATGCTTGTCATTTATTTATCATTTAATTTTTTAAAATTTTTTTCTGGTCATTTATATTTTATTATTCTTTATGTTTTCCCTGTTTACATTTGGTTTACGATAATATTTAGAGTGTAGGTAAGAGATATGAATTCATAAGAAGATCAATACGTTTTTATCGTTTTAAGAAATTGATCATTCATTATTACCTCTTCCTCCAATACACCTCTTAAATATGCTTTAGTATTTGTATGAATATTCAAAATCGTCTCACCAACAGCGATCCATGCAAGTCCAACTGCTTTAACAGTGATTAAAATAATGAAGTAAGTGGAACAAAAATTAAAAAGGGTTAAAAGCTAGCAACAGAGCAGGTGCATGTTACGTCATTGCCGCCATCTTGGTTGACGATAACAAAGCATTTCTCATTAGCTTCTCTTGTTAGATCAACCAAGATGGCGGCTGTGTCATTGTTATTCATATCTCAAGGGATTTTGAGTCACATGGCTGCACACACTCTATTCATTAAATTGTGTACAGGACACTGACAGTGAAGCGATTCCTCCGTCTATCAACTTTCGGGATCTTTTTACCTGATATTTTCGGTATTCATTAGTTTCGATAAAGGATAAAGCATTCTTTGTTTTTATAGTCAAAAGCATATCTTTTTTTCGCGGGCGGATATTCATTTCTATCTGTAGTTGTTTGCATTTCTAGTCGAGATTAGGTTTTTATCTTATACAAATTCAGTTCCTACTGTCTGCCTTAAGTCAATATTTACTGCTATCTAACAGTTATTAAACTGCTATTTCAGGGGTCTGTGTATTGCAGTAATGTAATAGCCCCCACTAAGGCTTTAGCAATGACAATGTGACTTAAATGCTAAATGTGTTGTAGACGGCGGACGATGAAGAATGTAACGCGCGTATGTGAGCATATATACTTGTTAAATGCTTAGCAACTATTCGCCGAAGGCGAAGTGAATATCGGGGAATATTTACCGAGACGCGAGTCTTCGAGCGGCGAGGTAAATATTCTCCATATTCACTGAGCCCGAGGCGAACAATTGTTTTAGCATATACCAACTTGTGTACAGAGTAACTTATTTTTATATACAATAATTGAATAAAAACATACAAACAGAAACTTTTAGTTTGCGTGACAAATTCACGCAAAACATTTAGGCAATGCTTCATTGCCTTTTTATTATTGATAGGAATGGCATTTACTTTCATTTTTTTCAATTTCCTAAACGATTGCCGGGAGATGCCATTTTGTTGCCGACTCAATATTCCGAGTTTCAGAGGTGAATATCGTACAATATTCACCTCCAATTAACCGATGAACGCGCGCGTTCTTAGGAAGTACACAAGTTGGTATAAGCTAAGTTATTATCTATGCGCATGCGTGGAAAGTACAATTTCGTACTCAGAGCCTGCGTTTCTTTTGGCCTGCGGCTAAGAGCGAGGGCTCTGCCATAATCCATTTTTCGTCGCATGCAAAATTTTCTGGCAGTGAAGTAAAATCAATGAAAATCATGCTTTCAGAGTTCTTTGTTTAATACAAAATCGGGAACACATTTAGTTTATTTTATCTTAAGTATTTTAATGCATGCGGAAGTCCAAGAAATCCTGGTCTCAAAAAATGTATTATGCAAAAGCCCTCGCTCTGATTGGGGAAAATAAAAAGGTTTGCGCATGCGTGCATTTCAGTTCATGACTCGACTTTGCCTATTTTCGAAATAGCACGAAGGAGCCTTTGTTTATTAGTACATGTGGTGATAGATATAATCCATTAGAGTGATTTTCATAAACCCGTGAAATACACACCAGCCTAATACAAATTAGTATTCATAATTAATAATGATAATAATATATATATATTTCTTAATGATAATAATTTTATTTAAATAAACCTTAATAGTCTATGCATGTCTTAATAGAAATAGAAATACACTCGCTCCAAAGCTACTAAAGTTCCAATGCTTAATATTTTAAGATAATGATAAACAAAAATAAAATGAAAAACTATAGCATTTAAAGTTCATAATCTCAATGCCATAATAATAATATATATATATATATATATATATGTGTTTTTATGATAGAATTCAATTAACTATTAATAATAATAGTGATAAAATTCATAATAACGTTAATAAAGAGATTATGAATATAAAATAACAAATGTATGTACAAATTACTTATTTATCGATAAAAACATATTTGTAAAATATAAAAAACAATTAAAGTTTTTTTTAAAAAAATTAATGTATTTAGAAGTTAATCTAAGTAGAAGACTTAATGGCTCCTTGGACAGTGTCAATGTCAATATCACAGTTATGTACATCATAAGGTGTTCGCCTTTTTGTTCTTGAACCTCTCAAACATACAAGGGCAGAACGCAGAAGAGCAAATGATGTTCTGGCACGAATCCAAGAGATTGTTTTTGCGTATTGTTTTCCTTTCTTGTGTGATATCTTGTCGGCCAAATGACTATGATATGCGTGGCACTCGTTACCCATCCCCCCTGTAGTCGTAAATACCAATGGTGTAAATGAGCCATGCTCGATGTCTATAACTCTCCTTGAGTATTGGCGCTTTTTCTCGTTTTCATGTAGTCCATATATCTGTTGTGGTTCTAGTTCACGGTACGATTCGGCATTAGAGAGTTTTAGATTGACTTTTTTTCTCCCCGCGAACGGCAAACGTGACCACGTTTTCATCGTTTTCCTGTACTTTACTTTACCTTTTACAAACCTTCTCACCAAATACAAATATTCTTTTGTTTTTCTAATACTTGGACGTTTTTGCGATTCTTTTTGAGCTATTTAAAATAATTTTTAAATGGTCAATTGACGTTTCACGTTTGCCGTGAAAGTAAATCTAAAACTCTCTATTGGGGTGACATACCCTCACGTCAAAGAAGGCCGAACGTTGGTGTTCCCAAAATCCACGCGCATGTATATCGAGTCTTGCGTCTATTATAATAATAATAACAATAATAATAATGATAATAATAATAATGATAATAATAATAATAATGATGATAAAGATAATTCATAATTACCGCAACCAAACATCTAATTCACCCCGGCCTGATCTCAGTCTGACCTCTAGCTCAGCTGGTAGAGCATCGGTAGTACAATTCCGAAGGTCGTGGGTTCGATTCCCAGCGAGGTCGGAAATTAATTTTTCCGAATTTATTTCCAAGGGTCTTTCGCCCCGGATAACCTCGTTCCCAATCACTACAAATTATCTATATCTCAAATTAGTATTAGTAGACCCTAATTCCATTGTCATCTGTTTCACGGGTTTATGAAAATCCCTCTAAGACGATATACCCCTTCCGAAAAACTTTGTCACCCGTGAAGCGAAAAGTGTATAAACTAGTGGCGCGGGGAGTCATGGGATAGTTTATATTTGACCACGTGCACACCAACACATGGGTCAAAGCAATCATGCCGCGAGCATTAAGTGACGATTTACGGATGAGAAGCGTACTGCTATATGGCTTAAACCACAGTAAAGGTGACATTGCTGTTCGCCTTGGCATGTCTTCAAGGTCCGTGTTACGCTTCGCCCGACGATATTACGAGAGACGAGATGTTTGTGCTGACAAACCAGGAAGACCTGCTGGTTCGTATTCGCTATCGCAACAAGAACAAGCCGTTTTGATGCAAGAATTGTTAGGACACCCAGAAAAAACTCTATCTGAGCTCTGTAGACACGTTGAAGGAGTATGTGGTGCCAGGCTTCCTGTTTCTACTTTACACGACTATTTCAGAAGAAATGGCATCACACGTAAAATGGTAATATTAAGTGTTAAATGCATTCTTGTAAGCCGATGAGAAATCTGTAATCATGAATGTTAATTGTATTCGAAAATTGCTGCAATTTTTCATTCAACACATTTCACTTTCGGTGTTTATAGCTCAAAAGAATTCCTTATCAAAGATGCGAAGAAGATCGAATAAACTATTGGTCTGTGGTATCACAATTCAATCCTGCGATGTTTGTGTTCCTTGACGAGTGTGGATTTGTAAGTTCTCTTTCAAGTTCAGAAACTCATTTTGTTATACCTTTTTAGCTGATCTCCGCACTGGGGTTATAACAAATGTTTCTGCATTACAGGATAAACGAATTTCGAGACGCTTTGGATACAGTTTTCGAGGCTATCGAGCTCAAACACAAAGATGGTATGGCAATTGGGGTCCCAGGATTACTGCTATCCCTGTCATCTGCACGGAAGGAATAATAGACTTGAGTATCCGCCGCGGGAATACCAATGAAGAGAAATTTCTTGAATTTGTGAATGAAAACCTTATTCCTAATCTACAGCCGTTTGATGGGATTAATCCTCTCTCTGTGGTCGTAATGGGTGAGCACTCACGTCACATCAGATTTTGTTAGTATTTTATTGCAACACACTAAATTAATGAAGAGAAATTGCATTATATTTTTACAGATAATGCTAAAATTCACCGCTGTCGTCGTGTAGTTCAAGCTATAAATGCTAGTGGCGCTCTTGTGGTATTCTTGCCATCTTACAGTCCTGACTTCAATCCATGTGAGAACGTTTTCTCTCAAGCAAAGAGTTGGATTCGAGGAAATGATGTTGTGTGGCAAGTGTGTCGTGATGATCCAGAGGAAATGGTGTTTGAAGCCTTCATGCAAATCTCTGATGCAGACATTAGAAACTATCTAAGATTTACAGATTACTTGTAAAGCCCTCCGTGTACTTATTTGCAAATGACAAATAAGCATGTAAATGATACTCAGAAACAAACAAAACAACCATAAAACATTTTACATTATTGTCAAATAATAATTAAAGTTTCTTGAGATCTTCTAACATCTTCTTCTTCTGTTCCTCAAACTCATCATTGGTAAGTACATTGGCATCTTTAAGGTTCTTCAACTCAACAAGCTGTTGAAGAATCATCCCTCGAGCTTTAATCTACAGAGCAAACAGAATTCCACTGCTTAATTTTTTAACCATGTTATGTGTCAAATAACTTTCTTTCTAAACGCAATTTCAAGAGGACTTCACACCTTTGTTTCATTTGATTCATTGGCAGAATCCACTTGTGTTCTGGCCGATTGAAGTGAGGTAGAACTACTAGTTGAAGTCGTGGTCACAATGGGAGTCATATTAGATGTAGAAGGAACTGCACCTGTAGACTCTAGTGCAAAAAAAAGCAGCATTCGGAGGTACGGTGTCGTCGCGGTGACTCCCATTTACCTATAAAAACCATTATCACAATCGTCAATGTTTTGCTTAGGTTCGAAAAGCAGTAATAACCCAAACCATTGTTGATCCCGTGTAGAGGATTATATCTCCGCTTTTTGCAGCGACTTTTATTGCAGTTTTAATAAGGAAGAAACCCCCAAATTTCCAAAATTACCAGAGTCGTTTACATGCGCGATTGAAAGATCGCTGCAAACTACCATACATTTTATTGTGTAGTGGATAAGAAAACCTAACTTTTTATCTTACATTATGAAAACTGCTCTACAATTTATCGATCCAGTCTAACTTACCAACATTCTAGCCCAACACTTCAGTTTAAAATCGCTAAGAACTGAGCCATGTGTTTCACGTAGCCTCGACAAATAGTTATTGAAAAGGCCCTTGTCTTCTTCGACGGAATCATTTTCTACAAATTTAAGGTGGCTGCCTACTTTTGAACGTTCGAATTGAGCCCACGATGAGCGCGCGCTCAAAAACCGCTGAAAAATCTACAAGATTTTATTGAAGAACCATACGCGTTTTGAGCTTCAACAGGGCAAAACCCTCAAATTTTGCACGGGACTCTATTTTTTAATAGCTCATTTGAAAAAACTCCTAAAAATCTCGGTTTTATCAACATTTTAGAAAAAGCTTAAATCAGTAACACATGAAAAAATAGATTTTTGTAGGGATTTTTGTTCGACTTTATGAGATTTTTTAAGGGCACCGAGACTACAAAATATGACAAATCAATGTATTTTTTTGTATTTTTGTCGAAAATATCCATGTATTATTGTAGAATGATTGACTAGCCTTCATTCGTGCAATCATAGAGTCTGCAAATAACTATTATCTTATGAATCTTAATTTTTTTCTAATCACTTCCGGTGGCGCAATTTTTACTCCAAAAGCTCGTGCGTAGACTTCCATTAAATGCTGATTATCTCGAAAACGAGCTCGGGACACCCTATTTTTCTTTCCAGATTTGGAATCAGCATTAAATTTCAATTCGGAAAATCGAAGTTTTAAAAAAAGTTTAAATCAATTTCCAAAAGTAGGCAGTCACCTTAAAGACAAACATTAAATTCAGAATACACCGACTGATACTGAATACTGTAAACATAGCAATGGAACATTTTATTAAAACCCGTAACATAGGTCAGATCATAACGAACTTGTTAGAAAAGAAGTGGCATTTTATAATTTATTCGTTTTTATCGGGTTCCCTTCAAATATTCACGTGCGCCATGCACAAACGATTCTAAAATTTAAAACCTTACTAACAAAATTATCACAGTCCAATTTTAAGCTTTACAAAAGAAAAAATACAGACAGACAGCAAGCATAAAGGTATTTATCCATTTTGAATTGTATCACGTTTTAGTGCTCAGTAACTTACTCTTCTTCTTGTTTTTTGACGCCTTGAAATCAAGACACATGACTTCGTCCTCGTCCACAGTCACTCGTTTCTTTGGCAAACTTGTTTTTTCGAAATGCGTATGTGGCTTCAACCAAAATGTGACATAGTTTAGGCTTTCAGTTAAATAGGCCTCTCTTAGGTGTTCCTCTGTACAAATGGTCAGTTTTCTTCCTCTCGTGCCATAATAACCAAGGTCAAAGCTGCTGATGTCCTTTGCTGGGCTTATTTCTTCAGCGTGTTTTTACACTAAATAGCTTTTAAACTCTTGGACATTTTTGAATATTGGTACTTCTTTCAAAGAGAACATGGAACATTGATTTTTGTTCTCGTGCTTATACACTTTAAGCATTACGTTAATGCGTACTGCGTCGGCCATAATGGCTCTTTTAAAAATCCCGCGTCAAAACAAACTCCCGCGTCAAGCAAGTTTCCCGTGCCAAGAAAGCTTCTGCGTCATGCATGGTTTATTTGAACGCATTTCCCATGAACCTCCGCGCCACTAGTTCATACGCTTTACGCTTCACGGGTGACAAAGTTTCTCGGAAGGGGTGTATGACCCAATAAGACGATATATAGCCCAATAAGACGATACAGCCCAATAAGACGATATAGCCCAATAAGACGATATATAGCCCAATAAGATGATATAGCCCAATAACACGATATAAGACGATATATAGCCCAATAAGACGATATAGCCCAATAACACGATATATAGCCCAATAAGATGATATAGCCCAATAACACGATATATAGCCCAATAAGATGATATATAGCCCAATAAGACGATATAGCCCAATAAGACGATATAGCCCAATAAGACGATATAGCCCAATAAGATGATATAGCCCAATAAGACGATATATAGCCCAATAAGACGATATAGCCCAATAAGACGCGGATATAGCCCAATAAGATGATATAGCCCAATAAGACGCGGATATAGCCCAATAAGATGATATAGCCCAATAAGACGCGGATATAGCCCAATAAGACGATATATAGCCCAATAAGACGATATATAGCCCAATAAGACGATATAGCCCAATAAGATGATATAGCCCAATAAGACGCGGATATAGCGCAATAAGATGATATATCGACGTTTCTTTTCGTCAGGCTATGAGTCCGGTCTGCGGTTTTACACACGAAAGTAGTATTCGATCAGGCTGAACACTTTCAAAGGATCACATTCTAATCGACTTATCGGTTTCGTGTTTTTTTTGGTCTTTGCTTTTCAGTTTTGTGTGTCTGTGTGTTTTTTTTGTTTTCGTTTATGTTTTTGTTTGTTTCTTTGTTTTTGTTTATGTTTTTGTTTGTTTCTTTGTTTTTGTTTTTGTTTTTGTTTTTTTGTTTTTGCTTTTTTATAAGGTCACACGATGAAAGACTACAAAATTTGAGATTATTCTCAGAATTTGTCAAGAAACGAACAAGACGATTAAATACTCATCATGTTTTTGTGCCCATACAACAGCTGTCATGGACGGTACATTGTCCACCCCCCCCCCCCCCCCCCCCACCGCAAAAAAAATACTTGCTCTAAATGCTTGATACCAAGCACCATTACCAGCATCACCACTAGCAACATCATCCGCATCATCATCACCATTATCAGCACTTAGCAATTAATCGTATTCAGTTTATTTATCTTCATCAGAGCATCAGAGAATATTTTTTGTAACAGTGTACATTTTGTCTAACCTGTATTATATATTTTATTTCTTAATAAGATATATAAAGCATTGAAACTTTGTGAAATACTCAATAGATTATTGTTATTATTATTATCACTGTTTTTCCATCTATGGACGTACCACCAGCTGTTAAAAACCTGGCTAGCTATCTTCCCGCCATGACGTCCACGTCAGTTATTGTTAATTAGACTTCTTTCTGTGGGCTTTAACTTAGAAAATACACATCATTTCCAATCGAAAACTACCATTGTAATCAAAAGCTGCTTCAATAGACTCTCACGTTTTGTCGTGTATGTGCTAATAAGCGTAAATCGTGTGTAAATTATCAAAATATAAATTTCATTTGAAAATATTTAAGTCGCCATACAGACGGACGGACGGACAGACAGACAGACAGACTGGTCATTTACGCATCAAAAAGCACATGCTGTGACGTCAAACGATAAATATGTATAAAGATATAGTTGGAATCATGCTTGGCTGAACAAGAGACGTTATGAATAAATACATCGACTTCAAGATTATTCTACCGCTTACTGATAATTCTAGGCCACTAGTACTGAATCCCACGTAAAATTTGGGCCGAAAGCTGCTGTGAAATGTGGTCTCTTTTGAAGTTAAATGAGCATGTAGCTCGAATGACTAAACAGCCTGTTACAGTGGTGAGTAACATAGATAGAAAAATAAGCCCCGTGAACGCTGCTGGAATAGTATTCAACTGGTTGAATGAATAAGTGATTATATCAATGCATAAATCAAATATTTTTTGAATTTGTAGATTCTATTCTACATCGTATAGTTATTATTGTATTCCTGCATAATGGAAGTTCTAGTAAACTAAGCTGATATCTAACACGTTGAAAACTACAAGATAAATTAAAGATGTACAAAATGCATAATATAAAATGTATTTCCCGCTCTTAAAATTCGTAATCTTTATCATAACAAATTAAGGAATTTGTAGGAAAAATAATAATATATAATATTTCTTGGTTGATGGAAAAAAAAGACATTGTAAATCGTGTATTGCTGAGAGCTGTGTGTGGAACCGAGAGACAATCTGTCACACGTCATGCTTTAATAAATATATCCTGCATATTATTTGTCAGAGGTCTTGTTGTGCTAATATCATTATAAATCCTAGAAAGGCTTTATTCTGCAATAAATTATTCAAGCAACGGATAAACAAGTAGAAGTAATCCACAGAATGCAGTATAGTTTTGTAAGAAGTCTTAAAACATCAGAAGTTGTCTGAGGCGTTGCCAGTCTGGAAATAAATTTTAGATAAAGCCATTAATATGTAGCATCCTAAAACTTTCAAACTAAGGATTAAAATATTCAATGCGTTTAGTTTTAATTCTATATTATCAGAGTTTCTTGACCGTCTTTTAAGGAAAAGTGCAATCATAAATCAATAATGTAGCGATCTTTATTCAAAGGGGACCCCCCCTTGGGTGATAATTTGTTAAAGCGTTGACTGACATGTAAGATCATACGATGTCACACAACTCAATGTTAAATGTCATCTCTTATTTGAATAGATGAAAATAATTATTAAGATAGAGCTTGTTTAGAATTTTCAAAATAGAAATATATATAAAGTATTTTAACCCTTTTTTTTTTTTTCTCTCTCTCTTTTTTCTTCTTTTTCTCTTTTCATAACTTTTCTTTTTAGACCTTTTGCTTAATTAGACAAGTCGCCCAATAAGTTCATTTTAAATTTGGTAATGAATATAGAATCTGGTTTTTATTATTGGGAATGATTATATCATTATTTATCGATTCTTATTTTCTATTTATTTTCTTTTATTCTCTTTTCATCCCTTTTCCCTTCGATGTTTTTCTGGGCTTGATTTCATTCAAACGACAACTAGAATCAACTTGTTTGTTTTCCATAGGTAAATGTAGTAAGCTGTCTGGTATTTAGCATTATATTTGGACATTTTTACCGTATTATTCTTCATCCAAGACGGGTTCCTCCAAGTGTCCGTCATCTTGTTGGCTTATCATTAGGCTTTGCATTTGGCTGGCTATGTCTCAAAAGGTAAGAGATGTCATGAACTAAAGCTTAAATAAATCATCCTACTCACTAGTTTTAGCTTTACAGACTAAATTCTTATTCCATTTGTGAGTTAGTCTTAGCCTGACTTGGATCAGCCCAGAGATCGTTTCAGGGTTTGATCATAACTATTACAATTTCCTCAAATCTGATTGGTCAAGAAAGTACTCTATTTTCCACTGATCAATCTAGGGGTCTAATTGGACAGCTGTAATTGGACAGTTGATTTTAATTGGACACCTGTAATTGGACAGTTTCATGTGCCAATCATTTTGCTTCTTTTATTTGATTGAAATCACTATATTTTTCCTCAGAAATTGTAATAGTTATGATAATTGATAAAATTTGAAGGTTTGAACAAACCTCTGGTCCTCATTCTAAGTTCAATATTTGGAATTCAGAAGTGTTGTCAGGTTTTAGCAGGTGGAATACGCTGTCATGAAACCTGTGACATAATACACCTGAACTGCTTTTTTTATTTGTCTGCTACAATCCCCATCTATCTGGGGGGAGGGGGGGATTTGAATACTTATCAAAGTTGTGACATTAATTTTTATTGGGTTTCTTGACAAGAAGTACTGGTGATGTAAGAGTGATAGCACTTGCCTTTCACCAATGTCACCCAGGTTTGATTCCCAAGATGAATGACCAAAAGCTGTAGACTTTGTAAAATAATTTATTTAATTTTTTTGGATTGATATTCTTTTGTTTCAGTGACTTGCTAATCTTGGTTCTGATCTGTGCTTTATGTTACATTTTAACATGCAAAATTCATCCTACTGCTGTTCACAAGTATGTTGTTATTAATTCATACAATTTATTTTACAAGTGGAGGAGGAGTATAGGAATCAATGACAACCCTCCCTCTCTTCAAAGGAATAATATTGTGATCCTTTCCATTCATTAATTCAGGGCAGAACTTTGGATTTAAGATTACTGTCAAGGTTCACAGCATCATCTTGACAAAAAACTCAACCCAGTACCCTGCGAAGGTTGACATTAACCTTAAGTGAAAATAGCATAAATACCCTCCCTTTTTGACTGTATAAAAATTTTATAAGCCTCATCTTGATTTGTCTGATCCAGCAGGGGCAGTTGAGGGTGTGGGGCAGGGGGAGGGGACTACAGTACCAGCTATTTTAAATCAGTATCCAGTATCAGGCCCCCCACTTTTTCCCATACTAGTCTCTTATATTTTCCAATTTTCCAATCTTAGCCCTCCACTTTTTAGGGTGCTCAGAATGCACCATGTTTGCTATCTCAGAAGAGGTCTATTACCCACAAAATAAGAAGTTGCTTATTCCAAACTTAGAATTTATATTGTTGTGTTGTTATTTCAGAGTAGTGTTTGGAGTTTCCTTTTCCATTCTTCTTGTTGCTCAAATCTACCGTATGGTACTCAGTTATGGAACAAATCATTTTGATTATACAGGGTGAGTCACCACCACCATTATTATCATCACTATTATATTCACCACCACCATCATTATCATCACCATCATCACCATCATCATCACCATCATCATCACCAGCATCATCACCAGCATCATCACCATCACTATTATCAGCATCATCACCAGCATCACATTTATCTGCATTATCACAATTATCACAATTATCATCATCATCATCATCATCATCATAATTGCCATCATTATTATCGGCAGCAGCAGCACCATCGCCATCATCAATATCGTCATCACCATTGTTATCACCACCATCATCATCATCTCCAGTATCATCATCATCTCCAGCATCACCATAACTAGCACCACCACCATCATCACCACCAACATCACTAGCATCATCACCACCAACATTGCCAGCAACATCGCCAGCATTGTCGCCAGCATCAACACCAGCATTATCACTAGTACAATCATCATCACTTTCATTACCACCATCATCATTATCAACAATAGCATCATCATAATCATCGTTATCATCATCATCAGCATCATCATCAGCATCATCATCATCAACAGCATCATCATCATCATCATCGGCATCATCACCAGCAACATTTTTTCTATTTGGTGGCCTGGAAATCCATAATTTCAAGAGGAAAATTGACACCCCAGTTTTGCAAATTTTCTCAATTCTGATTGGCTAATATTTTTTCTCAGTTCAGCTGGCAACATCGTAAATGTTAACAATTCATTGTGTTTTTCTTCAGCCGTTTAATGGTCATTGTACAGAGACTAACATATGTAGCATTTAGTCTTCATGATGGTGAGTATAAGAGATCAAACCTTGTGAGCTCTTAGAGAGAATAGGCTGCATCAGTGAGCTGTAAGGGAGATTTTTCTTTTTGTAATGTATACTAATTGTCTTGTCTTTGCTTGCAGGAGTTGGACGGAAGGAGAGTGAACTGAATGATGAACAGAAAAAAGACAAAATAGAGTAAGATATGGTCGATAAATGATGAACGATGATCAAGAGAATATGACAACTTTATGGTTCTGCCTGAAATATAAAAATCAATCGACAACATCAAATATAAACTTTTTGTCATTTTTTATGACAGACTTATTGCACTGCCAAGAAGTCATAGAATTTCTTAAATACTATTTCTACGTTCAAGGTCCTCGTAGTATCCGCCAAGGAAGTCGAATACTATGTCCGTTTGAGTGAACCGTAGTGTCTTTGTAAATGTCTCTGATCCATTTTCGAAGCTCTGTCTACTTTTCCTGCTTGATGGCTGTCTTCTCTTTAATCTTTACGACTTGGCACCCCGTTCCTTCCAATAAGATCCATGTACGTTTTCATTATGGTTCCATCAACCCACACTCATTCAATAAACTGATGATTCGTTCCCTACGAATACTTGTCTTGTTGTTTTTTTTCAGGAAGCCTCCAAGTATCCTGGAATATTTTGGATACATGTTCCATTACAGTGGTTTTCTTGTAGGACCTTCGTGTACATATGTTCAGTACATAGACTTTATTGAAGGGAAAGACATAGAGCGAGCTCGATCTAATTCCAAGGTATCCTATAGACTGATTTAAGAAAAAAATGCTGCTAATGCAGAGCTTCCAGTGCTCCCTACCCGTATTACTGATCGTACTATGGAAAAAGCCGGGTTTATTTTGTTTTGTTTTGTTTTGTTTTGTTTTTTTCCAAAGGTATTTTCTGAAAAGTAATTTTTTCGATTGGTAATGCCAAAAACATCTCAAAGGTCGTAGAAACGTAATTTAAAAAGTACTCTACGAAAAGAGTCCCATAATTTTACTTCGTTTAATTTTGCTCTTTCTTTTTTAGGGTAAAAGGAAAGACCCTTCGCCATGGGTAAGTAATATTAGAATGGGAAAGGAAAGACTCACCCTCAGTCTTCCTCGCTAAAGAAATAAAAAGAAAAAAGGAGAAACTCCAAACCAAAACTACACGCCTTTCGAATAACTGATACTAATGCTTATTCATGTACTGTAAGATCATTCAAGTCACATACGGGAGAACCTACATAGTACTCAGTTGATGTAATGTATTCAGACAATCTATTGTATTCTATTGTCGTTCTATCTGTTGTATTTTATTGTCGTTCTATCTATTGTATTCTATTGTCGTTCTATCTGTTGTATTCTATTGTCGTTCTATCTGTTGTATTCTATTGTCGTTCTATCTGTTGTATTCTATTGTCGTTCTATCTGTTGTATTCTATTGTCGTTCTATCTGTTGTATTCTATTGTCGTTCTATCTGTTGTATTCTATTGTCGTTCTATCTGTTGTATTCTATTGTCGTTCTATCTGTTGTATTCTATTGTCGTTCTATCTGTTGTATTCTATTGTCGTTCTATCTGTTGTATTCTATTGTCGTTCTATCTGTTGTATTCTATTGTCGTTCTATCTGTTGTATTATGTGATTTATTGTTGTTGTTGTTGTTTTTTTATACTTTACACCAACTGCTTGCTACGTAGGCTCGCCTGTTACGACGGCATTCAGACGGTTTGAACGGGTTCGTCCTTTTCAAACGCGCAAGCACTGGCGTTTGTCCTCTAAGCACCATGCTTGTACGAGGAAAAAGTTACCGCCGGTAGCACCAATATTTCATTTTACAGCAGTTTGTTTCATTTTCAGAAATTCATTAGAACCAAGCTACTGTCTTCAGCCTTCTTTGCTGTAGGATTCGGTTTGATTAGTCCAAGATTTAATATTACACTTAATGGAGGTGAGAGAATAAATGTTAAGTAATTTAAGTAATGCGTCCTATTGGATGAATTAATATTGTAGAGGAAGAGGTAGAAGAGGTAGTTTTAAGGCCGGTTTAGACGTACGATTTTCGCCTACAACTATCATATACAACACGCTCGCGTCTGTCGTAGGCGAGTTGTAGGCTTGATTTACACACTACGACTCGAGTTGTAGGATGGCGCGAGCGTGTTGTATACAATAGTTGTAGGCGAAAATCGTACC
Source organism: Actinia tenebrosa (assembly GCF_029948245.1). Taxonomy (NCBI): domain Eukaryota; kingdom Metazoa; phylum Cnidaria; class Anthozoa; order Actiniaria; family Actiniidae; genus Actinia; species Actinia tenebrosa. The sequence goes on along the minus strand of NW_028292569.1, from coordinate 23,851,577 downwards.
GTCTAAACCGGCCTTTGTGGGTTTCTAACTTGAAATAGACCCCTGGCATCTGACGTCAAAGGAGCTGAATTTGGAGAACAAAACAAAGAATTACAATCTCATAAGAATGAATAAGCTTAGATGTTTTGCCCTCCAAATTTAGGTGCATTCCCAAGGGCTGCAAGGGGTCTATTAGTTGGTTCGTTTAAACATTAAAAAAATGGAAATTACTAATATGCCGTCCTAGATTCTGGTGCACATAGTACAAATGTTCTAGATTATAAACGTCTTATAAGGGTTCAGATAACAGGTAATATCGTTCAAATGACCCTTTAGAGTTTACAAATGCACGTTTTTATGTTTTAGATCCAGATTTTATAGGCAGAACTTCATTCCTTAGACGAATTTGGTATGCTTGGGTCAGTATTGCTGCGTTAAGATTCAAGTATTACCTGGCATTTGCGTTAGGTAAGTTGGGTGTTCCTTGGGTGCGGCCATCTTGGATCGTAAGGCATCATGGGGCATCCAGGATACAAATAATAATAATAATGATAATAATAATAATAATAATGATAATAATAATAATAATAATGATAATAATAATAATAATAATGATAATAATAGATTCTTAAAAGCGCATAAAACGAGTCTCCATGCTCTTTACGATAATTTTTAAGACCTATACAAATGCAAACTAATCTATCTATCTAGGTAAAATTGATTAATTAGAATTATGCTGTAACCGTGTGGGTCTACTCCCCACCATGAGCGCTCCAACCATATAGAGCTATGGTTCATTAAACGCATCTTTTGTTTTCCGTGCACCCAATAGATACTTAGTACTTTTCTGCATATAGTTAGTATAGTCATGCAAAATTCATGTCTTCTTTTCAACAGTAATTTTACTGTATCTTTTGAATTCAAAGGCGAATTGGGCTTGGTCAGTTGTGGCCTCGGTTTCAGTGGCTATGATGAAGAGGGAAATGAAGAATGGGAGAATGCTAGGAATCTCAATGCCTGGAATGTTGAGGTATGAATCTTGAGTCATAAAAATATCTGAAAAAAAATGCTTTTTGAATTATTCGATGCGCGCGCAGCGTTGCTGTGGATCAATAGACCACTTGCAGCACGTCGGAATGCAGCTCAATTTGGAGGACATAACAATAGGTATCCAATTCTCAGAAGGTTGAAATTCTTTTGTTTTGTCCTTCAAATAGCCCATTCCGAGATATGCTTCGCTTGTCACGCACAAAGTTTTCAGTTCGAGGCTACGTGCTAAATGCTCTAATTTCATTATAATTTTTTCACTTTTTTTTCAGTTTCCGACATCGCTCAAGATGGTTGTCGATAACTGGAATGTATCTACAGCAAAATGGCTACGAAGGTAAACCTAGATCAAAAATTTTTTATTGAAAAAGACGCCATTATAACGAAGAATACTTGCAAATATTTCTCTTGCAAATTTTTTGATAAGCCATGATAAAGCAATGAAACAAGAAGACCCTTGAGAAAAATACTCCAGTTTCGAGTTAGCTGTTGCTCAGGGTTAGCCTCCACTTTGTACAAAATATTCACGTGTTTCATTCAAGGTCCTTGGAATTTCAAATTGTTTGTATTGTTGAAGTTGTGCATTCTTAACTTCACCGTTGGTATTTATGAATATTTAGACACTGATACGAGGCTAACCCTGTGTAAATGAGTCTGTTATCAAGGAACACGGCGGTAATTTTTCCGAACTTGGAGATGGTCTATTTACAGATTACTGACGTCGCATCGCTGACGCAAGCAAGCCTTACATACATTATTTGAGAATGTGTTTATATCTTAGAACTGTCCACGCAAGAGTCCCTTACCAGAAAGCTGCACTAACGTTTGCTACATCAGTTATTTGGCATGGATTGTACCCTGGTTACTTCCTGGTAGCTACTGCTTCCTTACTCCTCAACCAAGTATCAAAAGCCGTAAGTATCAAGCAAAGAGGCACGAAGGACTACGTTAAAGGGTGACAAGAATGGGGCATTGTATGGAGATAGAAAAATTGAGCCGCACTGCTGCTTCTTTTACCCTATTTTATCAACCTTAGTCTGAAGTCACTCAAAATGAACAAGAACTGACTTAATCAACCTAAGTCTGGAGTCACTCAAAATCAACCAAGACTGACATATTTCTGGCTACCTTACCCCTTTGCCTTCTTTTTGTTACAACACGTTCCATCTCCCACCCAAACAGATGCAAGTAGTGCACTCCATACTCAGCCATGCATACCACGTCCTATCTCCCACCCAAACAGATGCAAGTAGTGCACTCCATACCCAGCCATCCATACCACGTCCCATCTCCCACCCAAACAGATGCAAGTAGTGCACTCCATACTCAGCCATGCATACCACGTCCTATCTTCCACCCTAACGGATGGAGACACCATGAAGGCTTTTGATACATGTCGTATTGAAGTCTATTCTCCTTCACAGCTGCTATTAGTGTCGTCACGCAACGCTCACTCCCCTAAGTAGCTAGTACTTAGTACTTATATAGGGGAGTGAGCGTGGCGTGACGACACTAATAGCACTGAGCTGCGTAGAAAACTAATTAAAGTCCTGTGTTTCTCCAATGAATACATCAAAGGATAACTATGTCATTTCCCAGAATACCTTTCAGTCCCAGCTTCTATGTTCCATGTTTTGAACCCGCCAAAAATTTCGCAATTTAGCGTATACTTTCCTGTTAAAAACATTTAATTGGTAATAATTCAACATGAACTAAAATGACGTCTCCAATTTATATGAAGGTACAAAGATGACCCACTAGCCGACCAAGTCATTTGATTCCGGTGATCCCTCGGGAATAAAGAGAAAATACTTGCCCGGATCTGTGTCACTAGGCTCGGTTCCAGGGCGTCATAGGATAGCGGGCGTTCCCACACCACCGCGGCTGCTAATCGAGCCTGCATGGTCACCTGACATTCCAGGCCCTAGCGGGAAGAGTCAGTGTGACTTCCATTTAACTAATAGACCTTATTCGTGGTGTGACAATGTTTTCCCAATTAAACGTGACAAACCTCTGGGGAAATGAAGAACTATTGTTTTGCAACTCGTCGGGATATCATCGTTATTCCTTTCGTATCCTTTGGGATACTCATGAATTTTTCGAAGAGTAAAAACAAAAGAAAATGAATCCTCTGGAGGTTCGTCACGCTGAATTGGGGAAACATTGTCACACCACGAATAAGATCTATTCTCTTTTCCCCTAAAGGTAAGACGTGCTTATGGTCACGTGTATAATGATCTGTCTTCTATTGGTCAACAAATCTTGCTGCTCCTCCAGATCGCAGTTAATATTCTTCTTCTGACTTACTGCACCATTCCATTCCCGCTGCTCACATTTGATCTTGGATATCAATTCTTCAAGTAAGAACAACAATTCTTTATATTCATTTAACTTTTGGAATTCATAAATCCTAGGAAATCAAATCATACTTGAATATGTTACTTGAAAACTCTTAATTGAAATTTAAAATTTCACAAGAAGTGATGATTCAGTATATGTGGACCTTTTGTTTTAGGATTCTATCTTTGAGTTAGCCATTCCCTAAAGTGCACCACAATCTCTCAAGGTTCTAACACCTCATTTGACTGACTCTATATATAATATTTCCAATTTCAGATCAATGCATTTCTTTGGCCACATCGTGTGCTGCCTGGGTCTAGTATTCTTCTACATGCGTAGTCAGCCACGACCTAAACCAAAAGAGCCCACCCTTTCAACCAGCAATACTAATCACGTGATCAAACCGGAACTGCAGTTAACGCAAGAAAGGAATGGAGCGAGGCTACTAAACAACAACCCGCTACATCTGAGACAAAATCAATCCCACTTCAAGGGAAGCTTTTAAAAAAGAACTGGTCACTTAATTGAGCCATGAAGACTAGCCCCTTTTTACAGAGATACCGCTGGGTCTGATGACCACAGGCGCAAGTATTCCTCGTTCACAAGTTTTCAAGGGAGGAAGGTTGCCGACATTTTTAAGCCAATCAAAAGAACGATAATACAGAGAATTGGTCTTTAAATAAACCTCTTTTTACCTCAGCCATCTTGTTTTCCCATTTCAGTTCAAGTGTCATTGTCTATAGTATTATTTCTTCTTTTAACGGAAGACACATGAATATGGATACGACTCAAACAAATAATCTTATTCTCAAGGGAAAGACACGTGGCCCCAAATGCGGGAACATTGCGCCCAAGGTAAAAAGGTTATTGCACAACATTATTTTGTTAAAACTTAGAGTAATTGTGCCTGACATTAGGGCTTCAAAAGTTGTCTTGCAAATGGTTTAAACAGCTTGATAAAGTTTCATTAATATGAAACATTGCAGCCCGTCAAAATATTCAAATTTCCCATAATTCCTTGCTTTTTAGGGGAAACCCCAATGTATGATGGGAATGTAACAGTACTGAATACGATATTCATTATTCATTAAAAACCTTTTTGTATTTTTAAAAGTATGTTTAAGAATAAACATTTCGCAATCCATTTCTCCTTCATCCAAATAATTTACACGTTAAAAAGAAAAGGCAATTGTACTTAAACCATCCTCATTATACATTAAATTTCAAAACGTATCACTTTCGTCGCAAATCAACAAAATTGTAGATTATAGTTGATACTTTTTAAATTAAAACTATTAGAAAAACAACTTAACTCTGCAACACAATACAGTATCGCTATTTCCTAAATAGTCTTATATTTTTCACACAACAATATTTTGTGGTATTGTCGTTTCAAAATTTAGCTTTCTGATTGCGCGACGAAAGTAAAAACTTGAGCGCGCGCGATTCAAATTTTTGACAATTGTTGTTTGCGCATTAACGCTTGCTCGTTAGGAGAAATACGCATTTAATCAAAGTAATTCGGTCAGTTTTTACTTTTTTTTTTGTGTCATAAATTCTTTAGAATTCCGATACACAATTACGATTTTGAAACAACAATACCACGAACATACAAAGTACATCATTTATTTACACATTTCCCAAATTTATGCATTATTTATGAAGGATGCAAAATAGGTTATTTTTGGGCAAAAAGCATAGGCTATAGTCCATTGTATTGATGGATTTTGGACCATTTTCACACCTCATCCAAATATATGCATTATTCATGGCTGCAAAATAGGTCATTTTTGGCCATTTTTAGGCAAAAAGCATGGGCTATAGCCCATGATTTTGATCGATTTTGGACCATGTTCACACCTCATCCAAATATGTGCATTATTTATGAACAATGCAAAATAGGTCATTTTTGGCCATTTTTAGGCAAAAAGCATGGGCTATAGCCCATGGTTTTGATCGATTTTGGACCATTTTCACACCTCATCCAAATATATGCATTATTTATGAACGATGCAAAATAGCTCATTTTTGGGCAAAAAGGCATGGGCTATAGCCCATGGTTTTGATCGATTTTGGACCATTTTCACACCTCATCCAAATATGTGCATTATTTATGAACGATGCAGAATAGGTCATTTTTGGCCATTTTTAGGCAAAATGCATGGGCTATAGCCCATGATTTTGATCGATTTATGACCATTTTCACACCTCATCCAAATATATGCATTATTTATGAAGGATGCAAAATAGGTCATTTTTGGCCATTTTTTGGCAAAAAGCATGGGCTATAGCCCATGGTTTTGATCAATTTTGGACCATTTTCACACCTCATCCAAATATATGCATTATTTATGAAGGATGCAAAATAGCTCATTTTTTGCCATTTTTGGGCATGGGCTATAGCCCATGATTTTGATCGATTTTGGACCATTTTCACACCTCATCCAAATATATGCATTATTTATGAAAGATGCAAAATAGGTCATTTTTGGGCAAAAAGCATGAGCTATAGTCCATGGTTTTGATTGATTTTGGCCCCCTTTCACACCTTATCCAAATATATGCATTTATTATGGACAATGCAGAATAGGTCATTTTTGGCCATTTTTAGCCAAAAAGCATGCGCTATAGCCCATGGTTTTGATCGATTTTGGACCATTTTCACACCTCATCCAAATATATGCATTATTTATGAACGATGCAAAATAGCTCATTTTTGGGCAAAAAGCATGGGCTATAGCCCATGGTTTTGATCGATTTTGGACCATTTTCACACCTCATCCAAATATGTGCATTATTTATGAACGATGCAGAATAGGTCATTTTTGGCCATTTTTAGGCAAAATGCATGGGCTATAGCCCATGATTTTGATCGATTTATGACCATTTTCACACCTCATCCAAATATATGCATTATTTATGAAGGATGCAAAATAGGTCATTTTTGGCCATTTTTTGGCAAAAAGCATGGGCTATAGCCCATGGTTTTGATCAATTTTGGACCATTTTCACACCTCATCCAAATATATGCATTATTTATGAAGGATGCAAAATAGCTCATTTTTTGCCATTTTTGGGCATGGGCTATAGCCCATGATTTTGATCGATTTTGGACCATTTTCACACCTCATCCAAATATATGCATTATTTATGAAAGATGCAAAATAGGTCATTTTTGGGCAAAAAGCATGAGCTATAGTCCATGGTTTTGATTGATTTTGGCCCCCTTTCACACCTTATCCAAATATATGCATTTATTATGGACAATGCAGAATAGGTCATTTTTGGCCATTTTTAGCCAAAAAGCATGCGCTATAGCCCATGGTTTTGATCGATTTTGGACCATTTTCACACCTCATCCAAATATATGCATTATTCATGGCTGCAAAATAGGTCATTTTTGGCCATTTTTAGGCAAAAACAATGGGCTATAGCCCATGGTTTTGATCAATTTTGGACCATGTTCACACCTCATCCAAATATATGCATTATTTATGAACGATGCAAAATAGCTCATTTTTGGGCAAAAAGCAGGGGCTATAGCCCATGGTTTTGATCGATTTTGGAACATTTTCACACCTCATCCAAATATGTGCATTATTTATGAACGATGCAGAATAGGTCATTTTTGGCCTTTTTTAGGCAAAAAGCATGGGCTATAGCCCATGATTTTGATCGATTTATTACCATTTTCACACCTCATATAAATATATGCATTATTTATGAAAGATGCAAAATAGGTCATTTTTGGCCATTTTTGGGCAAAAAGCATGGGCTATAGCCCATGGTTTTGATCAATTTTGGACCATTTTCAATCCTCATCCAAATATATGCATTATTTATGAAGGATGCAAAATAGCTCATTTTTTGCCATTTTTGGGCATGGGCTATAGCCCATGATTTTGATCGATTTTGGACCATTTTCACACCTCATCCAAATATATGCATTATTTATGAAAGATGCAAAATAGGTCATTTTTGGGCAAAAAGCATGAGCTATAGTCCATGGTTTTGATTGATTTTGGCCCCCTTTCACACCTTATCCAAATATATGCATTTATTATGAACAATGCAGAATAGGTCATTTTTGGCCATTTTTAGCCAAAACGCATGCGCTATAGCCCATGGTTTTGATCGATTTTGGACCATTTTCACACCTCATCCAAATATATGCATTGTTTATGAACGATGCAAAATAGGTCATTTTTGGCCATTTTTAGGCAAAAACAATGGGCTATAGCCCATGGTTTTGATCAATTTTCGACCATGTTCACACCTCATCCAAATATATGCATTATTTATGAACGATGCAAAATAGCTCATTTTTGGGCAAAAAGCATGGGCTATAGCCCATGGTTTTGATCGATTTTGGAACATTTTCACACCTCATCCAAATATGTGCATTATTTATGAACGATGCAGAATAGGTCATTTTTGGCCTTTTTTAAGCAAAAAGCATGGGCTATAGCCCATGATTTTGATCGATTTATGACCATTTTCACACCTCATCCAAATATATGCATTATTTATGAACGATGCAAAATAGGTCATTTTTGGCCATTTTTGGGCAAAAAGCATGGGCTATAGCCCATGGTTTTGATCAATTTTGGACCATTTTCACACCTCATCCAAATATATGCATTATTTATGAAGGATGCAAAATAGGTCATTTTTGGCTATTTTTAGGCAAAAAGCATGGGCTATAGCCCATGGTTTTGATCAATTTTGGACCATTTTCACACCTCATCCAAATATATGCATTATTTATGAAGGATGCAAAATAGCTCATTTTTTGCCATTTTTGGGCATGGGCTATAGCCCATGATTTTGATCGATTTTGGACCATTTTCACACCTCATCCAAATATATGCATTATTTATGAAAGATGCAAAATAGGTCATTTTTGGGCAAAAAGCATGGGCTATAGCCCATGATTTTGATCGATTTTGGACCATTTTCACACCTCATCCAAATATATGCATTATTTATGAAAGATGCAAAATAGGTCATTTTTGGGCAAAAAGCATAAGCTATAGTCCATGGTTTTGATTGATTTTGGCCCCCTTTCACACCTTATCCAAATATATGCATTTATTATGGACAATGCAGAATAGGTCATTTTTGGCCATTTTTAGCCAAAAAGCATGCGCTATAGCCCATGGTTTTGATCGATTTTGGACCATTTTCACACCTCATCCAAATATATGCATTATTCATGGCTGCAAAATAGGTCATTTTTGGCCATTTTTAGGCAAAAACAATGGGCTATAGCCCATGGTTTTGATCAATTTTGGACCATGTTCACACCTCATCCAAATATATGCATTATTTATGAAGGATGCAAAATAGCTCATTTTTGGGCAAAAAGCATGGGCTATAGCCCATGGTTTTGATCGATTTTGGAACATTTTCACACCTCATCCAAATATGTGCATTATTTATGAACGATGCAGAATAGGTCATTTTTGGCCTTTTTTAGGCAAAAAGCATGGGCTATAGCCCATGATTTTCATCGATTTATTACCATTTTCACACCTCATATAAATGTATGCATTATTTATGAAAGATGCAAAATAGGTCATTTTTGGCCATTTTTGGGCAAAAAGCATGGGCTATAGCCCATGGTTTTGATCAATTTTGGACCATTTTCACACCTCATCCAAATATATGCATTATTTATGAAGGATGCAAAATAGCTCATTTTTTGCCATTTTTGGGCATGGGCTATAGCCCATGGTTTTGATCGATTTTGGACCATTTTCACACCTCATCCAAATATATGCATTATTTATGAACGATGCTAAATAGCTCATTTTTGGGCAAAAAGCATGGGCTATAGCCCATGGTTTTGATCGATTTTGGACCATTTTCACACCTCATCCAAATATGTGCATTATTTATGAACGATGCAGAATAGGTCATTTTTGGCCTTTTTTAGGTAAAAAGCATGTGCTATTGCCCATGATTTTGATCGATTTATGACCATTTTCACACCTCATCCAAATATATGCATTATTTATGAAGGATGCAAAATAGGTCATTTTTGGCCATTTTTAGGAAAAAAGCATGGGCTATAGCCCATGGTTTTGATCGATTTTGGACCATTTTCACACCTCATCCAAATATGTGCATTATTTATGAACGATGCAGAATAGGTCATTTTTGGCCTTTTTTAGGCAAAAAGCATGTGCTATTGCCCATGATTTTGATCGATTTTGGACCATTTTCACACCTCATCCAAATATATGCATTATTTATGAAGGATGCAAAATAGGTCATTTTTGGCCATTTTTGGGCAAAAAGCATGGGCTATAGCCCATGGTTTTGATCAATTTTGGACCATTTTCACACCTCATCCAAATATATGCATTATTTATGAAGGATGCAAAATAGCTCATTTTTTGCCATTTTTGGGCATGGGCTATAGCCCATGATTTTGATCGATTTTGGACCATTTTCACACCTCATCCAAATATATGCATTATTTATGAAAGATGCAAAATAGGTCATTTTTGGGCAAAAAGCATGGGCTATAGCCCATGATTTTGATCGATTTTGGACCATTTTCACACCTCATCATAATATATGCATTATTTATGAAAGATGCAAAATAGGTCATTTTTGGGCAAAAAGCATAAGCTATAGTCCATGGTTTTGATTGATTTTTGCCCCCTTTCACACCTTATCCAAATATATGCATTTATTATGGACAATGCAGAATAGGTCATTTTTGGCCATTTTTAGCCAAAAAGCATGCGCTATAGCCCATGGTTTTGATCGATTTTGGACCATTTTCACACCTCATCCAAATATATGCATTATTCATGGCTGCAAAATAGGTCATTTTTGGCCATTTTTAGGCAAAAACAATGGGCTATAGCCCATGGTTTTGATCGATTTTGGAACATTTTCACACCTCATCCAAATATGTGCATTATTTATGAACGATGCAGAATAGGTCATTTTTGGCCTTTTTTAGGCAAAAAGCATGGGCTATAGCCCATGATTTTGATCGATTTATTACCATTTTCACACCTCATATAAATATATGCATTATTTATGAAAGATGCAAAATAGGTCATTTTTGGCCATTTTTGGGCAAAAAGCATGGGCTATAGCCCATGGTTTTGATCAATTTTGGACCATTTTCACACCTCATCCAAATATATGCATTATTTATGAAGGATGCAAAATAGCTCATTTTTTGCCATTTTTGGGCATGGGCTATAGCCCATGGTTTTGATCGATTTTGGACCATTTTCACACCTCATCCAAATATATGCATTATTTATGAACGATGCTAAATAGCTCATTTTTGGGCAAAAAGCATGGGCTATAGCCCATGGTTTTGATCGATTTTGGACCATTTTCACACCTCATCCAAATATGTGCATTATTTATGAACGATGCAGAATAGGTCATTTTTGGCCTTTTTTAGGCAAAAAGCATGTGCTATTGCCCATGATTTTGATCGATTTATGACCATTTTCACACCTCATCCAAATATATGCATTATTTATGAAGGATGCAAAATAGGTCATTTTTGGCCATTTTTAGGAAAAAAGCATGGGCTATAGCCCATGGTTTTGATCGATTTTGGACCATTTTCACACCTCATCCAAATATATGCATTATTTATGAACGATGCTAAATAGCTCATTTTTGGGCAAAAAGCATGGGCTATAGCCCATGGTTTCGATCGATTTTGGACCATTTTCACACCTCATCCAAATATGTGCATTATTTATGAACGATGCAGAATAGGTCATTTTTGGCCTTTTTTAGGCAAAAAGCATGTGCTATTGCCCATGATTTTGATCGATTTATGACCATTTTCACACCTCATCCAAATATATGCATTATTTATGAAGGATGCAAAATAGGTCATTTTTGGCCATTTTTGGGCAAAAAGCATGGGCTATAGCCCATGGTTTTGATCAATTTTTGACCATTTTCACACCTCATCCAAATATATGCATTATTTATGAAGGATGCAAAATAGCTCATTTTTTGCCATTTTTGGGCATGGGCTATAGCCCATGATTTTGATCGATTTTGGACCATTTTCACACCTTATCCAAATATATGCATTATTTATGAAAGATGCAAAATAGGTCATTTTTGGGAAAAAAGCATGAGCTATAGTCCATGGTTTTGATTGATTTTGGCCCCCTTTCACACCTTATCCTAATATATGCATTTATTATGAACAATGCAGAATAGGTCATTTTTGGCCATTTTTAGCCAAAAAGCATGCGCTATAGCCCATGGTTTTGATCGATTTTGGACCATTTTCACACCTCATCCAAATATATGCATTATTCAAGGCAGCAAAATAGGTCATTTTTGGCCATTTTTAGGTAAAAACAATGTGCTATAGCCAATGATTTTGATCGATTTTGGACCATGTTCACACCTCTTTCAAATATGTGCATTATTTATGAACAATGCAAAATAGGTCATTTTTGGCCATTTTTAGACAAAAAGCATGGGCTATTGCCCATGATTTTGATCGATTTTTGACCATTTTCACACCTCATCCAAATGTATATATTATTTATGAAGGATGCAAAATAGGTCATTTTTGGCCAATTTTGGGCAAAAAGCATGGGCTATAGCCCATGGTTTTGATCAATTTTGGACCATTTTCATACCTCATCCAAATATATGCATTATTTATGAAGGATGCAAAATAGCTCATTTTTGGGCAAAAAGCATGGGCTATAGCCCATGGTTTTGATCGATTTTGGACCATTTTCACACCTCATCCAAATATGTGCGTTATTTATGAACGATGCAGAATAGGTCATTTTTGGCCATTTTTAGGTAAAAAGCATGGGCTAAATCCCATGATTTTAATCGATTTTGGACCATTTTCTCACCTCATCCAAATATATGCATTACTTATGAAGGATGCAAAATAGGTCATTTTTGGCCATTTTTGGGCAAGAAGCATGGGCTATTGCCCATGATTTTGATCGATTTTGGACCATTTTCACACCTCATCAAAATATATATATTATTTATGAAGGATGCAAAATAGCTATTTTTCCCCCATTTTTGGGCAAAAACCATAGGCTATAGCCCATGGTTTTGATCGATTTTTGACCATTTTCACACCTCATCCAAATATATGCATTATTTATGAACGATGCAGAATAGGTCATTTTTGGCCATTTTTAGGCAAAAAACATGGGCTATAGCCCATGATTTTGATCGATTTATGACCATTTTCACACCTCATCCAAATATATGCATTATTTATGAAGGATGCAAAATAGGTCATTTTTGGCCATTTCTGGGCAAAAAGCATGGGCTATAGCCCATGGTTTTGATCAATTTTTGACCACTTTCACACCTCATCTAAATATATGCATTATTTATGAAGAATGCAAAATAGCTCATTTTTTGCCATTGTCTCTCATGGGCTATAGCCCATGATTTTGATCGATTTTGGACCATTTTCACACCTCATCCAAATATATGCATTATTTATGAAAGATGCAAAATAGGTCATTTTTGGGCAAAAAGCATGAGCTATAGTCCATGGTTTTGATCGATTTTGGACCATTTTCACACCTCATCAAAATATATGCATTTTCTATGAAGGATGCAAAATAGCTCATTTTTGGGCAAAAAGCATGGGCTATAGCCCATGGTTTCGATCGATTTTGGACCATTTTCACACCTCATCCAAATATATGCATTATTTATGAACAATGCAAAATAGGTCATTTTTGGCCATTTTTAGGCAAAAAGCATGGGCTATAGCCCATGGTTTTGATCGATTTTGGACCATTTTCACACCTCATCCAAATATACGCATTATTTATGAAAGATGCAAAATAGCTCATTTTTGGTCAAAAAGCATGAGCTATAGTCCATGGTTTTGATCGATTTTCGACCACTTTCACACCTTATCCAAATATATGCATTTAATATGAACAATGCAGAATAGGTCATTTTTGGCCATTTTTAGCTAAAAAGCATGCGTTATAGCCCATGGTTTTGATCGATTTTGGACCATTTTCACACCTCATCCAAATATATGCATTATTTATGAAGGATGCAAAATAGGTCATTTTTGGCCATTTTTGGGCAATAAGCATGGGCTATAGCACATGGTTTTGATCGATTTTGGACCATTTTCACACCTCATCCAAATATATGCATTATTTATGAACGATGCAAAATAGGTCATTTTTGGCCATTTTTAGACAAAAAGCATGGGCTATAGCACATGATTTTGATCGATTTTGGAAAATTTTCACACCTCATCCAAATATATGCATTATTTATGAACGATGCAAAATAGCTCATTTTTGGGCAAAAGGCATGGGCTATAGGCCATGGTTTTGATCGATTTTGGACCATTTTCACACCTCATCAAAATATATGCATTTTCTATGAAGGATGCAAAATAGCTCATTTTTGGGCAAAAAGCATGGGCTATAGCCCATGGTTTCGATCGATTTTGGACCATTTTCACACCTCATCCAAATATATGCATTATTTATGAACAATGCAAAATAGGTCATTTTTGGCCATTTTTAGGCAAAAAGCATGCGCTATAGCCCATGGTTTTGATCGATTTTGGACCATTTTCACACCTTATCCAAATATATGCATTATTTATGAACAATGCAAAATAGGTCATTTTTGGGCAAAAAGCATGGGATATTGTCCATGGTTTTGATCGATTTTGGACCACTTTCACAACTTATCCAAATATATGCATTTATTATGAACAATGCAGAATAGGTCATTTTTGGCCATTTTTAGCTAAAAAGCATGCGCTATAGCCCATGGTTTTGATCGATTTTGGACCATTTTCACACCTCATCCAAATATATGCATTATTTATGAAGGATGCAAAATAGGTCATTTTTGGCCATTTTTGGGCAAGAAGCATGGGTTATAGCACATGGTTTTGATCGATTTTGGACCATTTTCACACCTCATCCAAATATATGCATTATTTATGAAAGATGCAAAATAGGTCATTTTTGGGCAAAAAGCATGAGCTATAGTCCATGGTTTTGATCGATTTTCGACCACTTTCACACCTTATCCAAATATATGCATTTAATATGAACAATGCAGAATAGGTCATTTTTGGCCATTTTTAGCTAAAAAGCATGCGTTATAGCCCATGGTTTTGATCGATTTTGGACCATTTTCACACCTCATCCAAATATATGCATTATTTATGAACGATGCAAAATAGGTCATTTTTGGCCATTTTTGGGCAAGAAGCATGGGCTATAGCCCATGGTTTTGATCGATTTTGGACCATTTTTACACCTCATCCAAATATATGCATTATTTATGAACAATGCAAAATAGGTCATTTTTGGGCAAAAAGCATGGGATATTGTCCATGGTTTTGATCGATTTTGGACCACTTTCACAACTTATCCAAATATATGCATTTATTATGAACAATGCAGAATAGGTCATTTTTGGCCATTTTTAGCTAAAAAGCATGCGCTATAGCCCATGGTTTTGATCGATTTTGGACCATTTTCACACCTCATCCAAATATATGCATTATTTATGAAGGATGCAAAATAGGTCATTTTTGGCCATTTTTGGGCAAGAAGCATGGGTTATAGCACATGGTTTTGATCGATTTTGGACCATTTTCACACCTCATCCAAATATATGCATTATTTATGAAAGATGCAAAATAGGTCATTTTTGGGCAAAAAGCATGAGCTATAGTCCATGGTTTTGATCGATTTTCGACCACTTTCACACCTTATCCAAATATATGCATTTAATATGAACAATGCAGAATAGGTCATTTTTGGCCATTTTTAGCTAAAAAGCATGCGTTATAGCCCATGGTTTTGATCGATTTTGGACCATTTTCACACCTCATCCAAATATATGCATTATTTATGAAGGATGCAAAATAGGTCATTTTTGGCCATTTTTGGGCAAGAAGCATGGGCTATAGCACATGGTTTTGATCGATTTTGGACCATTTTTACACCTCATCCAAATATATGCATTATTTATGAACGATGCAAAATAGGTCATTTTTGGCCATTTTTAGACAAAAAGCATGGGCTATAGCACATGATTTTGATCGATTTTGGAAAATTTTCACACCTCATCCAAATATATGCATTATATATGAACGATGAAAAATAGCTCATTTTTGGGCAAAAAGCATGGGCTATAGGCCATGGTTTTGATCGATTTTGGACCATTTTCACACCTCATCAAAATATATGCATTATCTATGAAGGATGCAAAATAGCTCATTTTTGGGCAAAAAGCATGGGCTATAGCCCATGGTTTCGATCGATTTTGGACCATTTTCACACCTCATTCAAATATATGCATTATTTATTGCGAATGCTAAAATAGGTCATTTAAGGCCATTTTTAGCCAAAAAGCATGCGCTATAGCCCATGGTTTTGATCCATTTTGGACCATTTTCACACCTCATCCAAATATATGCATTATTCATGACGGATGCTAAAATAGGTCATTTTTGGCCATTTTTAGGCAAAAAGCATGGGCTATAGCCCATGATTTTGATCGATTTATGACCATTTTCACACCTCATCCAAATATATGCATTATTTATGAACGATGCAAAATGGGTCATTTTTGGCCATTTTTAGACAAAAAGCATGGGCTATAGCACATGATTTTGATCGATTTTGGAAAATTTTCACACCTCATCCAAATATATGCATTATATATGAACGATGCAAAATAGCTCATTTTTGGGCAAAAAGCATGGGCTATAGGCCATGATTTTGATCGATTTTGGACCATTTTCACACCTCATCAAAATATATGCATTATCTATGAAGGATGCAAAATAGCTCATTTTTGGGCAAAAAGCATGGGCTATAGCCCATGGTTTCGATCGATTTTGGACCATTTTCACACCTCATTCAAATATATGCATTATTTATGGCGAATGCTAAAATAGGTCATTTAAGGCCATTTTTAGCCAAAAAGCATGCGCTATAGCCCATGGTTTTGATCCATTTTGGACCATTTTCACACCTCATCCAAATATATGCATTATTCATGACGGATGCTAAAATAGGTCATTTTTGGCCATTTTTAGGCAAAAAGCATGGGCTATAGCCCATGATTTTGATCGATTTATGACCATTTTCACACCTCATCCAAATATATGCATTATTTATGAACAATGCAAAATAGGTCATTTTTGGCCATTTTTAGGCATGGGCTATAGCCCATGATTTTGATCGATTTTGGACCATTTTCACACCTCATCCAAATATATGCATTATTTATGAAAGATGCAAAATAGGTCATTTTTGGGCAAAAAGCATGAGCTATAGTCCATGGTTTTGATCGATTTTGGACCACTTTCACACCTTATCCAAATATATGCATTTATTATGAACAATGCAGAATAGGTCATTTTTGGCCATTTTTAGCTAAAAAGCATGGTCTATAGCCCATGGTTTTGATCGATTTTGGACCATTTTCACACCTCATCCAAATATATGCATTATTTATGAACGATGCAAAATAGCTCATTTTTGGGCAAAAGGCATGGGCTATAGGCCATGGTTTTGATCGATTTAGGACCATTTTCACACCTCATCAAAATATATGCATTTTCTATGAAGGATGCAAAATAGCTCATTTTTGGGCAAAAAGCATGGGCTATAGCCCATGGTTTCGATCGATTTTGGACCATTTTCACACCTCATTCAAATATATGCATTATTTATGGGGAATGCTAAAATAGGTCATTTAAGGCCATTTTTAGCCAAAAAGCATGCGCTATAGCCCATGGTTTTGATCCATTTTGGACCATTTTCACACCTCATCCAAATATATGCATTATTCATGACGGATGCTAAAATAGGTCATTTTTGGCCATTTTTAGGCAACAAGCATGGGCTATAGCCCATGATTTTGATCGATTTATGACCATTTTCACACCTCATCCAAATATGTGCATTATTTATGAACAATGCAAAATAGGTCATTTTTGGCCATTTTTAGGCAAAAAGCATAGGCTATAGCCCATGGTTTTGATCGATTTTGGACCATTTTCACACCTCATCCAAATATATGCATTATTTATGAACGATGCAAAATAGGTCATTTTTGGGCAAAAAGCATGAGCTATAGTCCATGGTTTTGATCGATTTTGGACCACTTTCACACCTTATCCAAATATATGCATTTATTATGAACAATGCAGAATAGGTCATTTTTGGCCATTTTTTGCTAAAAAGCATGGTGTATAGCCCATGGTTTTGATCGATTTATGACCATTTTCACACCTCATCCAAATATATGCATTATTTATGAAGGATGCAAAATAGGTCATTTTTGGCCATTTTTGGGCAAAAAGCATGGGCTATAGCCCATGGTTTTGATCAATTTTGGACCATTTTCACACCTCATCCAGATATATGCATTATTTATGAACGATGCAGAATAGGTCATTTTTGGCCTTCTTTAGGCAAAAAGCATGGGCTATAGGCCATGATGTTGATCGATTTATGACCATTTTCACACCTCATCCAAATATATGCATTATTTATGAAAGATGCAGAATAGGTCATTTTTGGCCTTCTTTAGGCAAAAAGCATGGGCTATAGGCCATGATTTTGATCGATTTATGACCATTTTCACACCTCATTCAAATATATGCATTATTTATGAACGATGCAGAATAGGTCATTTTTGGCCTTCTTTAGGCAAAAAGCATGGGCTATAGCCCATGATTTTGATCGATTTTGGACCATTTTCACACCTCATCCAAATATATGCATTATTTATGAAAGATGCAAAATAGGTCACATTTGGGCAAAAAGCATGAGCTATAGTTCATGGTTTTGATCGATTTTGGACCACTTTCACACGTTATCCAAATATATGCATTTAATATGAACAATGCAGAATAGGTCATTTTTGGCCATTTTTAGCTAAAAAGCATGCGCTATAGCCCATGGTTTTGATCGATTTTGGACCATTTTCACACCTCATCCAAATATATGCATTATTTATGAAGGATGCAAAATAGGTCATTTTTGGCCATTTTTGGGCAAAAAGCATGGGCTATAGCCCATGGTTTTGATCAATTTCTGACCACTTTCACACCTCATCCAAATATATGCATTATTTATGAACGATGCAAAATGGGTCATTTTTGGCCATTTTTGGGCAAAAAGCATGGGCTATAGCCCATGGTTTTGATCAATTTTGGACCATTTTCACACCTCATCCAAATATATGCATTATTTATGAAGGATGCAAAATAGCTCATTTTTTGACATTTTTGGGCATGGGCTATAGCCCATGATTTTGATCGATTTTGGACCATTTTCACACCTCATCCAAATATATGCATTATTTATGAAAGATGCAAAATAGGTCATTTTTGGGCAAAAAGCATGAGCTATAGTCCATGGTTTTGATCGATTTTGGACCACTTTCACACCTTATCCAAATATATGCATTT
This sequence comes from Actinia tenebrosa, assembly GCF_029948245.1. Taxonomy (NCBI): domain Eukaryota; kingdom Metazoa; phylum Cnidaria; class Anthozoa; order Actiniaria; family Actiniidae; genus Actinia; species Actinia tenebrosa. The sequence goes on along the minus strand of NW_028292569.1, from coordinate 23,832,730 downwards.
ATTATGAACAATGCAGAATAGGTCATTTTTGGCCATTTTTAGCTAAAAAGCATGCGCTATAGCCCATGGTTTTGATCGATTTTGGACCATTTTCACACCTCATCCAAATATATGCATTATTTATGAAGGATGCAAAATAGGTCATTTTTGGTCATTTTTGGGCAAGAAGCATGGGCTATAGCACATGGTTTTGATCGATTTTGGACCATTTTCACACCTCATCAAAATATATGCATTTTCTATGAAGGATGCAAAATAGCTCATTTTTGGGCAAAAAGCATGGGCTATAGCCCATGGTTTCGATCGATTTTGGACCATTTTCACACCTCATCCAAATATATGCATTATTTATGGCGCATGCTAAAATAGGTCATTTTTGGCCATTTTTAGCCAAAAAGCATGCGCTATAGCCCATGGTTTTGATCCATTTTGGACCATTTTCACACCTCATCCAAATATATGCATTATTCATGACGGATGCTAAAATAGGTCATTTTTGGCCATTTTTAGGCAAAAAGCATGGGCTATAGCCCATGATTTTGATCGATTTATGACCATTTTTAAACCTCATCCAAATATATGCATTATTTATGAACGATGCTAAATGGGTCATTTTTGGCCATTTTTAGACAAAAAGCATGGGCTATAGCACATGATTTTGTTCGATTTTGGAAAATTTTCACACCTCATCCAAATATATGCATTATTTATGAACGATGCAAAATAGCTCATTTTTGGGCAAAAAGCATGGGCTATAGGCCATGGTTTTGATCGATTTTGGACCATTTTCACACCTCATCAAAATATATGCATTATCTATGAAGGATGCAAAATAGCTCATTTTTGGGCAAAAAGCATGGGCTATAGCCCATGGTTTTGATCGATTTTGGACCATTTTCACACCTCATCCAAATATATGTATTATTTATGGCGGATGCTAAAATAGGTCATTTTTGGCCATTTTTAGGCAAAAAGCATGGGCTATAGCCCATGATTTTGATCGATTTATGACCATTTTCACACCTCATCATAATATATGCATTATTTATGAACAATGCAAAATAGGCCATTTTTGGCCATTTTTAGGCAAAAAGCATGGGCTATAGCCCATGGTTTTGATCGATTTTGGACCATTTTCACACCTCATCAAAATATATGCATTATTTATGAACAATGCAAAATAGGTCATTTTTGGGCAAAAAGCATGGGATATTGTCCATGGTTTTGATCGATTTTGGACCACTTTCACAACTTATCCAAATATATGCATTTATTATGAACAATGCAGAATAGGTCATTTTTGGCCATTTTTAGCTAAAAAGCATGCGCTATAGCCCATGGTTTTGATCGATTTTGGACCATTTTCACACCTCATCCAAATATATGCATTATTTATGAAGGATGCAAAATAGGTCATTTTTGGCCATTTTTGGGCAAGAAGCATGGGTTATAGCACATGGTTTTGATCTATTTTGGACCATTTTCACACCTCATCCAAATATATGCATTATTTATGAAAGATGCAAAATAGGTCATTTTTGGGCAAAAAGCATGAGCTATAGTCCATGGTTTTGATCGATTTTCGACCACTTTCACACCTTATCCAAATATATGCATTTAATATGAACAATGCAGAATAGGTCATTTTTGGCCATTTTTAGCTAAAAAGCATGCGTTATAGCCCATGGTTTTGATCGATTTTGGACCATTTTCACACCTCATCCAAATATATGCATTATTTATGAAGGATGCAAAATAGGTCATTTTTGGCCATTTTTGGGCAAGAAGCATGGGCTATAGCCCATGGTTTTGATCGATTTTGGACCATTTTTACACCTCATCCAAATATATGCATTATTTATGAACGATGCAAAATAGGTCATTTTTGGCCATTTTTAGGCAAAAAGCATGGGCTATAGCCCATGGTTTTGATCGATTTTGGACCATTTTCACACCTCATCCAAATATATGCATTATTTATGAACAATGCAAAATAGGTCATTTTTGGGCAAAAAGCATGGGATATTGTCCATGGTTTTGATCGATTTTGGACCACTTTCACAACTTATCCAAATATATGCATTTATTATGAACAATGCAGAATAGGTCATTTTTGGCCATTTTTAGCTAAAAAGCATGCGCTATAGCCCATGGTTTTGATCGATTTTGGACCATTTTCACACCTCATCCAAATATATGCATTATTTATGAAGGATGCAAAATAGGTCATTTTTGGCCATTTTTGGGCAAGAAGCATGGGTTATAGCACATGGTTTTGATCGATTTTGGACCATTTTCACACCTCATCCAAATATATGCATTATTTATGAAAGATGCAAAATAGGTCATTTTTGGGCAAAAAGCATGAGCTATAGTCCATGGTTTTGATCGATTTTCGACCACTTTCACACCTTATCCAAATATATGCATTTAATATGAACAATGCAGAATAGGTCATTTTTGGCCATTTTTAGCTAAAAAGCATGCGTTATAGCCCATGGTTTTGATCGATTTTGGACCATTTTCACACCTCATCCAAATATATGCATTATTTATGAAGGATGATAAATAGGTCATTTTTGGCCATTTTTGGGCAAGAAGCATGGGCTATAGCACATGGTTTTGATCGATTTTGGACCATTTTTACACCTCATCCAAATATATGCATTATTTATGAACGATGCAAAATAGGTCATTTTTGGCCATTTTTAGACAAAAAGCATGGGCTATAGCACATGATTTTGATCGATTTTGGAAAATTTTCACACCTCATCCAAATATATGCATTATTTATGAACGATGCAAAATAGCTCATTTTTGGGCAAAAGGCATGGGCTATAGGCCATGGTTTTGATCGATTTTGGACCATTTTCACACCTCATCAAAATATATGCATTTTCTATGAAGGATGCAAAATAGCTCACTTTTGGGCAAAAAGCATGGGCTATAGCCCATGGTTTCGATCGATTTTGGACCATTTTCACACCTCATCCAAATATATGCATTATTTATTGCGAATGCTAAAAAAGGTCATTTTTGGCCATTTTTAGCGAAAAAGCATGCGCTATAGCCCATGGTTTTGATCCATTTTGGACCATTTTCACACCTCATCCAAATATATGCATTATTCATGACGGATGCTAAAATAGGTCACTTTTGGCCATTTTTAGGCAAAAAGCATGGGCTATAGCCCATGATTTTGATCGATTTATGACCATTTTTAAACCTCATCCAAATATATGCATTATTTATGAACGATGCCAAATGGGTCATTTTTGGCCATTTTTAGACAAAAAGCATGGGCTATAGCACATGATTTTGTTCGATTTTGGACCATTTTCACACCTCATCCAAATATATGCATTATTTATGAACGATGCAAAATAGCTCATTTTTGGGCAAGAAGCATGGGCTATAGCACATGGTTTTGATCGATTTTGGACCATTTTTACACCTCATCCAAATATATGCATTATTTATAAACGATGCAAAATAGGTCATTTTTGGCCATTTTTAGACAAAAAGCATGGGCTATAGCACATGATTTTGATCGATTTTGGAAAATTTTCACACCTCATCCAAATATATGCATTATTTATGAACGATGCAAAATAGCTCATTTTTGGGCAAAAGGCATGGGCTATAGGCCATGGTTTTGATCGATTTTGGACCATTTTCACACCTCATCAAAATATATGCATTTTCTATGAAGGATGCAAAATAGCTCATTTTTGGGCAAAAAGCATGGGCTATAGCCCATGGTTTCGATCGATTTTGGACCATTTTCACACCTCATCCAAATATATGCATTATTTATGGCGAATGCTAAAATAGGTCATTTTTGGCCATTTTTAGCGAAAAAGCATGCGCTATAGCCCATGGTTTTGATCCATTTTGGACCATTTTCACACCTCATCCAAATATATGCATTATTCATGACGGATGCTAAAATAGGTCATTTTTGGCCATTTTTAGGCAAAAAGCATGGGCTATAGCCCATGATTTTGATCGATTTATGACCATTTTTAAACCTCATCCAAATATATTCATTATTTATGAACGATGACAAATGGGTCATTTTTGGCCATTTTTAGACAAAAAGCATGGGCTATAGCACATGATTTTGTTCGATTTTGGACCATTTTCACACCTCATCCAAATATATGCATTATATATGAACGATGCAAAATAGCTCATTTTTGGGCAAAAAGCATGGGCTATAGGCCATGGTTTTGATCGATTTTGGACCATTTTCACACCTCATCAAAATATATGCATTATCTATGAAGGATGCAAAATAGCTCATTTTTGGGCAAAAAGCATGGGCTATAGCCCATGGTTTTGATCGATTTTGGACCATTTTCACACCTCATCCAAATATATGCATTATTTATGAAGGATGCAAAATAGGTCATTTTTGGCCATTTTTGGGCAAGAAGCATGGGTTATAGCACATGGTTTTGATCGATTTTGGACCATTTTCACACATCATCCAAATATATGCATTATTTATGAAAGATGCAAAATAGGTCATTTTTGGGCAAAAAGCATGAGCTATAGTCCATGGTTTTGATCGATTTTCGACCACTTTCACACCTTATCCAAATATATGCATTTAATATGAACAATGCAGAATAGGTCATTTTTGGCCATTTTTAGCTAAAAAGCATGCGTTATAGCCCATGGTTTTGATCGATTTTGGACCATTTTCACACCTCATCCAAATATATGCATTATTTATGAAGGATGCAAAATAGGTCATTTTTGGCCATTTTTGGGCAAGAAGCATGGGCTATAGCCCATGGTTTTGATCGATTTTGGACCATTTTTACACCTCATCCAAATATATGCATTATTTATGAACGATGCAAAATAGGTCATTTTTGGCCATTTTTAGGCAAAAAGCATGGGCTATAGCCCATGGTTTTGATCGATTTTGGACCATTTTCACACCTCATCCAAATATATGCATTATTTATGAACAATGCAAAATAGGTCATTTTTGGGCAAAAAGCATGGGATATTGTCCATGGTTTTGATCGATTTTGGACCACTTTCACAACTTATCCAAATATATGCATTTATTATGAACAATGCAGAATAGGTCATTTTTGGCCATTTTTAGCTAAAAAGCATGCGCTATAGCCCATGGTTTTGATCGATTTTGGACCATTTTCACACCTCATCCAAATATATGCATTATTTATGAAGGATGCAAAATAGGTCATTTTTGGCCATTTTTGGGCAAGAAGCATGGGTTATAGCACATGGTTTTGATCGATTTTGGACCATTTTCACACCTCATCCAAATATATGCATTATTTATGAAAGATGCAAAATAGGTCATTTTTGGGCAAAAAGCATGAGCTATAGTCCATGGTTTTGATCGATTTTCGACCACTTTCACACCTTATCCAAATATATGCATTTAATATGAACAATGCAGAATAGGTCATTTTTGGCCATTTTTAGCTAAAAAGCATGCGTTATAGCCCATGGTTTTGATCGATTTTGGACCATTTTCACACCTCATCCAAATATATGCATTATTTATGAAGGATGATAAATAGGTCATTTTTGGCCATTTTTGGGCAAGAAGCATGGGCTATAGCACATGGTTTTGATCGATTTTGGACCATTTTTACACCTCATCCAAATATATGCATTATTTATGAACGATGCAAAATAGGTCATTTTTGGCCATTTTTAGACAAAAAGCATGGGCTATAGCACATGATTTTGATCGATTTTGGAAAATTTTCACACCTCATCCAAATATATGCATTATTTATGAACGATGCAAAATAGCTCATTTTTGGGCAAAAGGCATGGGCTATAGGCCATGGTTTTGATCGATTTTGGACCATTTTCACACCTCATCAAAATATATGCATTTTCTATGAAGGATGCAAAATAGCTCATTTTTGGGCAAAAAGCATGGGCTATAGCCCATGGTTTCGATCGATTTTGGACCATTTTCACACCTCATCCAAATATATGTATTATTTATGGCGAATGCTAAAATAGGTCATTTTTGGCCATTTTTAGCGAAAAAGCATGCGCTATAGCCCATGGTTTTGATCCATTTTGGACCATTTTCACACCTCATCCAAATATATGCATTATTCATGACGGATGCTAAAATAGGTCATTTTTGGCCATTTTTAGGCAAAAAGCATGGGCTATAGCCCATGATTTTGATCGATTTATGACCATTTTTAAACCTCATCCAAATATATGCATTATTTATGAACGATGCCAAATGGGTCATTTTTGGCCATTTTTAGACAAAAAGCATGGGCTATAGCACATGATTTTGTTCGATTTTGGACCATTTTCACACCTCATCCAAATATATGCATTATTTATGAACGATGCAAAATAGCTCATTTTTGGGCAAGAAGCATGGGCTATAGCACATGGTTTTGATCGATTTTGGACCATTTTTACACCTCATCCAAATATATGCATTATTTATAAACGATGCAAAATAGGTCATTTTTGGCCATTTTTAGGCAAAAAGCATGGGCTATAGCACATGATTTTGATCGATTTATGACCATTTTCACACCTCATCCAAATATATGCATTATTTATGAACGATGCAAAATGTGTCATTTTTGGCCATTTTTAGACAAAAAGCATGGGCTATAGCACATGATTTTGATCGATTTTGGAAAATTTTCACACCTCATCCAAATATATGCATTATATATGAACGATGCAAAATAGCTCATTTTTGGGCAAAAAGCATGGGCTATAGGCCATGGTTTTGATCGATTTTGGACCATTTTCACACCTCATCAAAATATATGCATTATCTATGAAGGATGCAAAATAGCTCATTTTTGGGCAAAAAGCATGGGCTATAGCCCATGGTTTCGATCGATTTTGGACCATTTTCACACCTCATTCAAATATATGCATTATTTATGGCGAATGCTAAAATAGGTCATTTAAGGCCATTTTTAGCCAAAAAGCATGCACTATAGCCCATGGTTTTGATCCATTTTGGACCATTTTCACACCTCATCCAAATATATGCATTATTCATGACGGATGCTAAAATAGGTCATTTTTGGCCATTTTTAGGCAAAAAGCATGGGCTATAGCCCATGATTTTGATCGATTTATGACCATTTTCACACCTCATCCAAATATATGCATTATTTATGAACAATGCAAAATAGGTCATTTTTGGCCATTTTTAGGCATGGGCTATAGCCCATGATTTTGATCGATTTTGGACCATTTTCACACCTCATCCAAATATATGCATTATTTATGAAAGATGCAAAATAGGTCATTTTTGGGCAAAAAGCATGAGCTATAGTCCATGGTTTTGATCGATTTTGGACCACTTTCACACCTTATCCAAATATATGCATTTATTATGAACAATGCAGAATAGGTCATTTTTGGCCATTTTTAGCTAAAAAGCATGGTCTATAGCCCATGGTTTTGATCGATTTTGGACCATTTTCACACCTCATCCAAATATATGCATTATTTATGACCGATGCAAAATAGCTCATTTTTGGCCATTTTTGGGCAAGAAGCATGGGCTATAGCCCATGGTTTTGATCGATTTTGGACCATTTTTACACCTCATCCAAATATATGCATTATTTATGAACGATGCAAAATAGGTCATTTTTGGCCATTTTTGGCAAGAAGCATGGGCTATAGCCCATGATTTTGATCGATTTATGACCATTTTCACACCTCATCCAAATATATGCATTATTTATGAACAATGCAAAATAGGTCATTTTTGGCCATTTTTAGGCATGGGCTATAGCCCATGATTTTGATCGATTTTGGACCATTTTCACACCTCATCCAAATATATGCATTATTTATGAAAGATGCAAAATAGGTCATTTTTGGGCAAAAAGCATGAGCTATAGTCCATGGTTTTGATCGATTTTGGACCACTTTCACACCTTATCCAAATATATGCATTTATTATGAACAATGCTGAATAGGTCATTTTTGGCCATTTTTAGCTAAAAAGCATGGTCTATAGCCCATGGTTTTGATCGATTTTGGACCATTTTCACACCTCATCCAAATATATGCATTATTTATGAACGATGCAAAATAGCTCATTTTTGGGCAAAAGGCATGGGCTATAGGCCATGGTTTTGATCGATTTTGGACCATTTTCACACCTCATCAAAATATATGCATTTTCTATGAAGGATGCAAAATAGCTCATTTTTGGGCAAAAAGCATGGGCTATAGCCCATGGTTTCGATCGATTTTGGACCATTTTCACACCTCATCCAAATATATGCATTATTTATGGCGAATGCTAAAATAGGTCATTTTTGGCAATTTTTAGCCAAAAAGCATGCGCTATAGCCCATGGTTTTGATCCATTTTGGACCATTTTCACACCTCATCCAAATATATGCATTATTCATGACGGATGCTAAAATAGGTCATTTTTGGCCATTTTTAGGCAAAAAGCATGGGCTATAGCCCATGATTTTGATCGATTTATGACCATTTTTAAACCTCATCCAAATATATGCATTATTTATGAACGATGCAAAATGGGTCATTTTTGGCCATTTTTAGACAAAAAGCATGGGCTATAGCACATGACTTTGTTCGATTTTGGACCATTTTCACACCTCATCCAAATATATGCATTATATATGAACGATGCAAAATAGCTCATTTTTGGGCAAAAAGCATGGGCTATAGGCCATGGTTTTGATCGATTTTGGACCATTTTCACACCTCATCAAAATATATGCATTATATATGAAGGATGCAAAATAGCTCATTTTTGGGCAAAAAGCATGGGCTATAGCCCATGGTTTCGAACGATTTATGACCATTTTCACACCTCATTCAAATATATGCATTATTTATGGCGAATGCTAAAATAGGTCATTTAAGGCCATTTTTAGCCAAAAAGCATGCGCTATAGCCCATGGTTTTGATCCATTTTGGACCATTTTCACACCTCATCCAAATATATGCATTATTCATGACGGATGCTAAAATAGGTCATTTTTGGCCATTTTTAGGCAAAAAGCATGGGCTATAGCCCATGATTTTGATCGATTTATGACCATTTTCACACCTCATCCAAATATGTGCATTATTTATGAACAATGCAAAATAGGTCATTTTTGGCCATTTTTAGGCAAAAAGCATAGGCTATAGCCCATGGTTTTGATCGATTTTGGACCATTTTCACACCTCATCCAAATATATGCATTATTTATGAACGATGCAAAATAGGTCATTTTTGGCCATTTTTAGACAAAAAGCATGGGCTATAGCACATGATTTTGATCGATTTTGGAAAATTTTCACACCTCATCCAATTATATGCATTATTTATGAACGATGCAAAATAGGTCATTTTTGGGCAAAAAGCATGGGCTATAGCCCATGGTTTCGATCGATTTTGGACCATTTTCACACCTCATTCAAATATATGCATTATTTATGGCGAATGCTAAAATAGGTCATTTAAGGCCATTTTTAGCCAAAAAGCATGCGCTATAGCCCATGGTTTTGATCCATTTTGGACCATTTTCACACCTCATCCAAATATATGCATTATTCATGACGGATGCTAAAATAGGTCATTTTTGGGCAAAAAGCATAAGCTATAGTCCATGGTTTTGATTGATTTTGGCCCCCTTTCACACCTTATCCAAATATGTGCATTATTTATGAACAATGCAAAATAGGTCATTTTTGGCCATTTTTAGGCAAAAAGCATAGGCTATAGCCCATGGTTTTGATCGATTTTGGACCATTTTCACACCTCATCCAAATATATGCATTATTTATGAACGATGCAAAATAGGTCATTTTTGGGCAAAAAGCATGAGCTATAGTCCATGGTTTTGATCGATTTTGGACCACTTTCACACCTTATCCAAATATATGCATTTATTATGAACAATGCAGAATAGGTCATTTTTGGCCATTTTTAGCTAAAAAGCATGGTCTATAGCCCATGGTTTTGATCGATTTATGACCATTTTCACACCTCATCCAAATATATGCATTATTTATGAAGGATGCAAAATAGGTCATTTTTGGCCATTTTTGGGCAAAAAGCATGGGCTATAGCCCATGGTTTTGATCAATTTTGGACCATTTTCACACCTCATCCAGATATATGCATTATTTATGAACGATGCAGAATAGGTCATTTTTGGCCTTCTTTAGGCAAAAAGCATGGGCTATAGGCCATGATGTTAATCGATTTATGACCATTTTCACACCTCATCCAAATATATGCATTATTTATGAAAGATGCAGAATAGGTCATTTTTGGCCTTCTTTAGGCAAAAAGCATGGGCTATAGGACATGATTTTGATCGATTTATGACCATTTTCACACCTCATTCAAATATATGCATTATTTATGAACGATGCAGAATAGGTCATTTTTGGCCTTCTTTAGGCAAAAAGCATGGGCTATAGCCCATGATTTTGATCGATTTTGGACCATTTTCACACCTCATCCAAATATATGCATTATTTATGAAAGATGCAAAATAGGTCATATTTGGGCAAAAAGCATGAGCTATAGTTCATGGTTTTGATCGATTTTGGACCACTTTCACACGTTATCCAAATATATGCATTTAATATGAACAATGCAGAATAGGTCATTTTTGGCCATTTTTAGCTAAAAAGCATGCGCTATAGCCCATGGTTTTGATCGATTTTGGACCATTTTCACACCTCATCCAAATATATGCATTATTTATGAAGGATGCAAAATAGGTCATTTTTGGCCATTTTTGGGCAAAAAGCATGGGCTATAGCCCATGGTTTTGATCAATTTCTGACCACTTTCACACCTCATCCAAATATATGCATTATTTATGAACGATGCAAAATGGGTCATTTTTGGCCATTTTTAGACAAAAAGCATTAGCTATAGCACATGATTTTGATCGATTTATGACCGTTTTCACACCTCATCCAAATATATGCATTATTTATGAAAGATGCAAGATAGGTCATTTTTGGCCATTTTTGGGCAAAAAGCATGGGCTATAGCCCATGGTTTTGATCAATTTTGGACCATTTTCACACCTCATCCAAATATATGCATTATTTATGAAGGATGCAAAATAGCTCATTTTTTGACATTTTTGGGCATGGGCTATAGCCCATGATTTTGATCGATTTTGGACCATTTTCACACCTCATCCAAATATATGCATTATTTATGAAAGATGCAAAATAGGTCATTTTTGGGCAAAAAGCATGAGCTATAGTCCATGGTTTTGATCGATTTTGGACCACTTTCAGACCTTATCCAAATATATGCATTTATTATGAACAATGCAGAATAGGTCATTTTTGGCCATTTTTAGCTAAAAAGCATGCGCTATAGCCCATGGTTTTGATCGATTTTGGACCATTTTCACACCTCATCCAAATATATGCATTATTTATGAAGGATGCAAAATAGGTCATTTTTGGTCATTTTTGGGCAAGAAGCATGGGCTATAGCACATGGTTTTGATCGATTTTTGACCATTTTTAAACCTCATCCAAATATATGCATTATTTATGAACGATGCAAAATGGGTCATTTTTGGCCATTTTTAGACAAAAAGCATGGGCTATAGCACATGATTTTGATCGATTTTGGAAAATTTTCACACCTCATCAAAATATATGCATTATTTATGAACGATGCAAAATAGCTCATTTTTGGGCAAAAAGCATGGGCTATAGGCCATGGTTTTGATCGATTTTGGACCATTTTCACACCTCATCAAAATATATGCATTATCTATGAAGGATGCAAAATAGCTCATTTTTGGGCAAAAAGCATGGGCTATAGCCCATGGTTTTGATCGATTTTGGACCATTTTCACACCTCATCCAAATATATGTATTATTTATGGCGGATGCTAAAATAGGTCATTTTTGGCCATTTTTAGGCAAAAAGCATGGGCTATAGCCCATGATTTTGATCGATTTATGACCATTTTCACACCTCATCATAATATATGCATTATTTATGAACAATGCAAAATAGGTCATTTTTGGCCATTTTTAGGCAAAAAGCATGGGCTATAGCCCATGATTTTGATCGATTTTGGAAAATTTTCACACCTCATCAAAATATATGCATTATTTATGAAAGATTGAAAATAGGTCATTTTTGGGCAAAAAGCATGGGCTATTGTCCATGGTTTTGATCGATTTTGGACCACTTTCACAACTTATCCAAATATATGCATTTATTATGAACAATGCAGAATAGGTCATTTTTGGCCATTTTTAGCTAAAAAGCATGCGCTATAGCCCATGGTTTTGATCGATTTTGGACCATTTTCACACCTCATCCAAATATATGCATTATTTATGAAGGATGCAAAATAGGTCATTTTTGGCCATTTTTGGGCAAGAAGCATGGGTTATAGCACATGGTTTTGATCGATTTATGACCATTTTCACACCTCATTTAAATATATGCATTATTTATGAACGATGCAAAATGGGTCATTTTTGGCCATTTTTAGACAAAAAGCATGGGCTATAGCACATGATTTTGATCGATTTATGACCATTTTCACACCTCATCCAAATATATGCATTATTTATGACCAATGCAAAATAGCTCATTTTTGGGCAAGAAGCATGGGCTATAGGCCATGGTTTTGATCGATTTTGGACCATTTTCACACCTCATCAAAATATATGCATTATCTATGAAGGATGCAAAATAGCTCATTTTTGGGAAAAAAACCTTGGGCTATAGCCCATGGTTTCGATCGATTTATGACCATTTTCACACCTCATCCAAATATATGCATTATTTATGGCGGATGCTAAAATAGGTCATTTTTGGCCATTTTTAGCCAAAAAGCATGCGCTATAGCCCATAGTTTTGATCGATTTTGGACCATTTTCACACCTCATCCAAATATATGCATTATTTATGAAGGATGCAAAATAGGTCATTTTTGGCCACTTTTGGGCAAGAAGCATGGGCTATAGCCCATGGTTTTGTTCGATTTTGGACCATTTTTACACCTCATCCAAAGATATGCATTATTTCTGAACGATGCAAAATGGGTCATTTTTGGACATTTTTAGACAAAAAGCATGGGCTATAGCCCATGGTTTTGATCGATTTTGGACCATTTTCACACCTCATCCAAATATATGCATTATCTATGAAGGATGCAAAATAGCTCATTTTTGGGCAAAAAGCATGGGCTATAGCCCATGGTTGTGATCGATTTTGGAACATTTTCACACCCCATCGAAATATATGCATTATTCATGGTGGATGCAAAATAGGCCATTTTTGGCCATTTTTGGGCAAAAAGCAAGGGTATAGCCCATGGTTTTGATCGATTTTGGACCATTTTCACACCTCATTCATATATATGCATTATTCATGGCGGATGCAAAATACGTCATTTTTGGCCATTTTATGCAAAACGTTTAGTATGGGCTATAGCCAATGATCATGCGCACGCTACACATGAAAAACACATTAAATTTTTGAAGAAAATAATGTTTATTTCTAGTAAGATTGAATTTCGTTTTTCGTCAATTATTTCCAGAATTTTTATCAGCATAAACTTGTAGTAAAAAGTTTGATCATATTTTATTTGCGTGAAACGCGTTTTAAAATCGTGGTTTAATTAGCTTGAAAAAAATCCTGCATTGTTTAAAATTCTATTCACTACATAAGCTTAATTCACAATTTAAATTGTTAGCCATTTTAACACCTTTTCCAAATACATTTCTAGCCAAAAAATGGTCTTGACCAATTTTGGACCATTTTCACACCTTTTCTAGATATATCCATTATTCATGAAGGATGGAAAATAGGTCTTTTTCTGGCCATTTTCGGGCAAAATGCGTGGGCTATAGGTTATTTACTTGCTACGAAACGTTGGTTGCCATGTTGAACACCAGAAAGCAGTAACGTTATAGCAAATCAAGATGCTGCTTGAAATTAATCAAGTGAATAAACGTATCAAGTAAGTCTAAGCAACAAACGAATTTACAACAGCTCTCTTAAATCTCTTAACATTACTTCATAAATACAAGTTCAATTGTTAGTTTTGTAAACTGGAACTAATTCCAGAACACTCCATCTCTGTTATCTGCATACTTCTTACTCCAGGTTAGATTAATGGGTCTATTTTCTTCTTGAATTAGATGACATCATGATTATCATGATTCTAATGAAGATATTGATTGTATCCATGTAGATACCAATGGATCTGAAAGAAATAAAAAGGAACCTTTATTAAAAACTGGAATACTTTGGTGTATTATGACAGACAGACAGACGTACAGAGGAACGGACAAACAAACAAACAAACAAACGAATGAATGGCCTTTCTTCAAGTGGATTCCGATTTTAATTGGATTTTTTCGGAGGGAAGAAAAATGGAGAAGTAGCAGAAAAACTCTCAAAGCACGGGAAACACTAACTAACAACTCTATTCATATGATGCAGAGTACACAGAGTTCAGAGTACGGGAATCACACTCAGGTTGAGGGCTCTCACCACTACGCCACCCAAGCTTCACTAGTAAGGTTTCATGGTGTCATTTATACCCAATTTAGACCAGAAATCCTCTGTTTCAGAAAGAAAAAACTACTGTTTTACTGGCAGTGCACTAAGCCATATTCCTTATCTTTTTTAGATAAAAAATTGTCCCTGGAAATATTTTATTCTGATAACATACAGTAGACTGCAAATTATGTTTTTGATAAGCAGGTCATTTGTCAGGACAGAAGCACATTTCACTTGTCAAAATGCAAGTCTAGAGGTACAAACCCTTTTCTGTCATTGTAATATCAGACGTTTGATCAAAAAGTACGCAGTATTTCCTAAAGGATTAGTATTGTGGTGAAATGTGCTGAGCCAAGCCAAATAATGTAAAGGTCAAGAATCCAATTTTACTGGACAATTGTCCAATGAGTGATAGATACAAGAGATACTAAAAACGTTGCATAACAAATTTGTGAGCAGTTTTGGGAAAGAATGAAAGAAAAACAGGATAAGTAAATAAGATAGAAATTCTGACACTAACGCATTGATAGGATCATAAGGTCTTGCACCATAGGTCGGGTGTGTTTCAGCTACTCTAATGATCTTTTGGGTATCATACAACAGGAAGCCACCAAACACAACCAGCCCTCCATATGTAGTGACGGCATGAAGACCTGCACCAACAGCTGACGTGGCTGGGAGGAACAATGTACCTGGATAATAATAAGGAAATATAATATATACATGTAATATATATTTTTATTAAGCATTTGAGATACTTCTATGCATGCTCTGATTGGAGGAAAAGGTTGAAAAATCCTGTTTACATCAGATAGAATACATGCCCAGCTCAAATGTTTTGTTCATTTCATTAATGTAATATAAAACATCTGCCCTCATTTATCTACTCTTTTACAAAGATAAAGATGATGATAGTGGTGATGATGATGATAATGATGATTATGATGATGATGATAAAGATGATGATGATGATATATAATGATGATGATGATGATAATGATGATGCAATAAAAATGATGATGATGATGGTGACTGATGATGATAAAGATGATGATGATGGTCATGATGGTGATAAAGATGATGATGATGATGATGGTGGCTGATGACAATAAAGATGATGATGATGATGATGTGATGATGATAAAGATGAGGAGGTATGAAGAGGAAAAGCAGGAGAACAAAAAAAAGAGGAAGAAGATGTTGAAGTAGAAAATAGAAGAAGAAAGGGCAGCTTACCAAGAGATGCCATGAACACTCCACCAAGAGCAAGAGCCAAGGGACCACCCCAGGTCAAGAACTTGCCGTCTGGTGCACAAGCTGCAGTAAGTGATAAGGCACCCACCACACCACCAGTGACAACAGCAGCACGGAGCACTAATGGACCACCAACCAGTACCATGGGTGCTATAATCAACCCTACCAGTGCACTGTGACCTGTAGAGGGAAAAAAAAAAAAAAAAAAGTTTGGTCAAGACCTACATATCTACCCACAAATGCAGTTCTTATGATGGCTGACAAGTGCACAACACTTCTCAGGTCATTCCTCTTGACCAATCACATTGACTGGCCACATGCTGATCAGTCCGATGTGTCAAATAGTCATGTCTGACCAAACACCTCTCAGGTCATTCCTCTTGACCAATCACATTGACTGGCCACATGTAGATCAATCTGATGTGTCAAATAGTCATGTCTGACCAAACACCTCTCAGGTCTTTCCTATTGACCAATCACATTTGACTAGTCACATGTAGATCAGTCTAAATGTAGTGGGTCATCATGTCTTAGCCCTGTACAATATCTATATCTTATTACTCCTTTTTTTCAAACCCCCTAGATACTGACCTGCCCATGCTAAGTGTTTTCCATTCAGTCCTGGTGCATAAGGGAGACTCATACATAAGATAGATGATGCTATTGTTGCAACCATTCCTCCACCAACAAACTACAAACAAAAACAAGAAAATGACTTTTAACTATCTTCTTAGGTATGCTAGTCAGGTCAGATGCTCTAACCATGAGCTATTGGGACTCATGTTGGTTTAGATGGTATTTCACCCTGGTCACTTAGGACTCGATAACCTAAGTGGAAAGGCTTAAATACCATTTAAAAATCTCTTTGACTATAGCTATGTAATATAAAAATAGAAAACTTTTACATATGCTGTTTGCAGTCATAAAGCACTGGGAATTGGCAGCACACGAGAGAAGCACTGCTCTCAATCAATCAGTAATTTTAACAAGTGCACTACAATATTATGGATTATAATTCTGAATGAATCCTTTTGGCTGCCTTGATCAAACATGGATTAACACTAGACCTCAAGCATGACCACACTTTATACCTACATTTCCAGAGTTACTTTTTAGTAGCTTCTTTTGTTGTGCTATTATTCACTATTGTTTTGGTATTCTCAAAGGAAAAGGACTGTAGTAGTTTAGGTATGAAATGTCATTTGTCTGGAATGTGAGGCTAACATGGAATTACAAAAGAAATGTCACAAATTCCACCGAGAAAAAGTGTGATTTCTTTTGTAATTTACATGTTAGCCAAGAAAGGGCCATTTCTTTAGCCAACTATTAAAGACCATGAACAGTGATTCAAGAATAAGAGTAAATGGTTTGAACCCAGTTGTTGAAGAATGTTGAACATCAATGTATACTCACCAGAAGAGGGCTTGTTCTCATTAATGTATGCACAGCTCTACTCCGACTAATGGCATAAGCAGCACCAGCTGTCAAAGCCAAGCTTCCTGCGAAGTAACCATAAGTGGATCGAATACGATCCCGGACTACTTGCGGCCACATTAGTGAACGATCTATAGCACCAATATTGCTTGATAATCCCAGGCCATAGAAACAGAGTGCACCCACTCCTGCTAGGGCTGCTCCACCAACAACTGCACGGCCTACTGTTTCAGCTGATAATAAATAGGATTATATTTTAAGACAATCTATTAAGCTTTAACTGTTGTATCACAGCGTGGGTAAATCACAACAGGGTTGGGATCCAAACTAAGTGAAAGCTCAGAGATTGAAGCACAGAAGAGAACCAACAAACATTCTATTCACATAGGACACCAAGCTTTGCAGGACTCGATCCAAAATGCATTGGTGAGAGGTGGCAAATAAGCAGTGCACAACACCGGAGCTTTCCAATAATACCAGTAAGACAATATAGTATTAATTGCTACAGGTTAGATTTTTAAACCAACTTAACTGATTTTGAAACAACTTAACTCAGCGGAATTGAAATGATAATTTCTGGATCTACATATTTTGGCAGTACTAACAGTTGAGTGATTTTGGTAGTAAAAGCAATATAAAACAGCTGCTTATGTATCTGTATTGTGATATACATGTAAACACTCTTGGAGCTATATGTTAAGTGTATGCTACATCGAGTGTATAAGCAGACTAAAAAATCTGCCTCATTTGGGTTCTCGTGGGACTCAAACCACTGACCTCTCATTTGCTAGACGAGCTCTCAACCGCTCGGCCACTGAGGCTTTACAGGAGAAGGTCGTGTCAGATCTATATTTTAATCAAATCCGCGTGTGATCCTTTACCCAACTCTGGGAGCTGTTTCTCCTAGTCAATAAGTAGAAGAACCATTTGGCAACACATTGCTTCTCTCATGCTTTTAATACGGTTCCCATCATGTTTTTATTACAGAACAGAGACATGCATGCAGGTTTTTTGTTCCTTAATTGTATCAAGATCACTCCAAATTATATATTTCCCACTATTACAAATATTATTATTAGTGTAAAAGTAATACTCTTAACATTATTGCTTTCAAGATTGGTTTCAAGATAAAAAGTGTTAAAAACCAAGGTAGTTTTCTAAATCACATGGATGTTTTATTAATAGCTTTTTCCCCCAGTGTTACATAATCCTAACACATCCAATAACAACACATCAAACACATATCTACAATAAAATCTCTACAAATCTAACACAGAAAGTACATCAAGACAAACAGTTACAAGAAAGTAAGGCATCTTCTTCTCCTTACCTGTTATACCAGGTGCCTTCTGCACAGCATCCCATGTCCTCCAACCACTTCGTGCTTCAGTTTGAAAGGATCTTCTTCCCACCTGGTTCAAAATACTTGTATTCCTCGACGATTTTTGCCCAAGACTTCGCCATAAGTTGGATGTACATCGGTTAGCTATTATACGAGCACTGTACATTGTTATATTCGTGTAAAAATAGCCAGTTAATTTAGAAAGGTTGAAAACTTTTTCTCATTTGAATTTTTTTTTTTCTATTTTGAAGCTGCGTAATAAATGATCATGCTTACATCATGACGCATGACGAATATGGGATACCGCTGTTCATGGTGAGTCAGCACTTTGTTTTGTTTTTGTTTTTGTTTATTGTTAAATTGAAAGAAATAAAAAACAAAATGGAAGGGAGAGGTAATCTGAAAAAACAAAAAACATGACTCAGAGGAATTCAATGCTTTCTCATGAAGGTCTTATTATATCCTCCTGCCCAACAGAGACATAGAATATCGCATTACCGCAGGCTACCCACGTGTTAGATTATCCTTGTTTTGGAGTTGCACCGCTGAGGTGTGTATTGAGAACGTGTACAGGAATTCCTTGTTTCTCCGCTCGAGCCCTCATTTATAATTGGCCAAGCAGGCAAACCTTGCTCTCCACTAAAAATAATAACACTCAGCCCAGTTCTCTCCACCAGTTCATCTATTGATGGTTTTCAACCATTCCCAATAGAATTAAATAACAAATGACACGGCGGCCATGTTGGAGGATATAACAAAAGAATTCATTGACATTCTTTTTTTAAATTCCTCCAACATGGCCGACGTGAAAACCATCAATTTAGATCAATCTGGGTTGGGTGAAGAGGTGTCGTAGTTTTATCTGTTAATGAATCAATTAGTGGACACATTTTGTGATACTTTAAAAATTGGTTTTTGTCGTTGTGGGGGACCTCTGGATTTACACTCCTGTCGAGTGAAGAAAATATTTAGCAAAAATTATAAGATGATTAAGAAAATAATAATCGATCCTTTGTGAAAGATAAACTGTGTGCATTATTGGATGTCATTCAGAGGACACGTCAATATGGTCAGGTCAAGCTGCCAGCGGTGAATATGCCATATTTAAGACCCAAAATTATAATTAATTAAAGGAAGAAAATACAACTTATGTTTGTCTGGCAGGATAAGATCTTGCTGGAGATTACTCAACTGCTGTCATAGAGCCTTATCGGTGTTTGAAATCATCAATAATTTCGTGGCTGACGATACGCGATATAAATGTTGGAAAGGAAGGAAAGAAATGTGATAGGTGTAGCTGTCACGAACTTGGCACTTCCAGTCATTATGCCCACGATATGAGAGGCACAAGTCCATGCAAAGTTCTACTCCACAACTACAGTATTCGATAACAATAGGAAATTTTATAAATACTTTCAAAAATCTTCAAATTTTTCGCCAAAATCAGTCAAAAATCAAAAGAAAAGAAGAAAGAAAATCTGTACTTTGACGGTGGGTGTTCTTAATTTTGGCATAGTGTTTCAAAAAATTGTGATCCAGCTGTGAGCGATGTGATGGAGGGATTATGACGTCATGGATTTATGGCGAACTAGACCTCGTGGTATTAAACACGAACAACTCTTTAGCATGAATATGTATTGCCATCCAAAGAATGTGGAAATATCGCTTCCTACTGTGGCATGCGGTATCTAGAACTCTCCAAAACAACGGAATTAAATCACTTGCAAAAAATCCATACATAAGAATTGTTTTGTCTTTTTATGGCAACTCATCATAAGCTTGAACGACTTTCGAGTCATGGGCAGCGATTTCGAGATATTCCAAAAATTGAATGTCATACAGAACGCTTTAGTTGTATTAATTTTGAAGGCACCGTTTTTGGAGTGCTATTGTTTTTAGGTGATTATGTCAGAGATAGTTGCTCCCAAGGGTAAATAAATTTAACCAATGAAATTGAGGGGTTTTATTATAACTGACAGATACGGTGAGGTGTCTGTTTGCCAAAGCTTACATTAGGTTCGCTGTGGTTTATAATTAAGCAAGTTTTATTTGCATTGCATCCTGAGCCCTGCTGATTCGGCTCCTAGACCTGTCACTCCCCTCACTGAAGCTTAGCATCGATTCGACTCTCCGTGCATACGAATAAACTCTCAGAATCGAGCGCAAAAAACATCAAAATGTCTCTCGCAATTATCAAGGAAAAGATGCAGAAGATCAAAGATAACATCGATGATGCGGAAGAAAGAGAAAGCGAAGCCAAAGGTCTGCTTAAAGAAGCTCTATCTCGCGAAGAAGTTCAATTAAACGAAGCAGACTCGCTCAGGAGGAGAATTAAATTGTTGACTGAAGACTTGAACAAAACTGAAGACAGGCTTGCCGAGGTCGAAGAAAAGTTAGATGAAGAATTGAATAAGACCAATAGTCATGAAGAAGCAAGGAGAGGGTTAGAGGACTTTGAAATGGAAGGCGATGAGAAAATACAAGAGTGGGAAGCCAGGGTGAAGGAGATGGAGCACACCGAGAAGGAATCAAGCGACAAACTTACCGAGGCAGAGCGTAGATGCGTAGTTTTGAAAAGAGATCTCGACAGAGCCTTAAGCAAAGGAGACGTGTTGGAGTCGAGAGCAGAAGAACTGCAAGAGAAGGTAGAAGACGCTGTACAAAGGGTCAAATCGCTGGAAGAAAACGAAGAGATTACGTACGAGCGTGAAGAAGAAACCGAGGAAAAAATTAAATTTTTGGATGAGCAAGTAAAGCAGTATCAACAACGTTCCGACACTGCTGAACGAGAATGTGTCAAACTAGAGCGAATCTCTGACCAAATACAGACCGAAATACTACAGTATAACCAGAAGAAGCGAGATATTGAAGAAGAAATGAGGCAATCGTTGGCAGAGCTCGACAGTGATTTTTGAACTTGTCTTTCTTCCTTCATTATATTCATGGTTATTACCGAACAAATTCCTCAAAGTTTTACAAAGTTTATTCTACTTAGTCCGTTGAATTCTGACAATGGTTTGCATACTTTACCGTATTCGTATAGCAATAACATGAAGACCAGCTCAGCTGATATACAAAATTACGCTGGCAAAAAGATATGGATTCAATATGGATTTTTAACATACATTATATTATGAATTACAGTGCTGAATCTAAGCCTCAATAATTAGGTAGTTTTTTAAATTTCAATCGTTACGCAACCGCCAAATTTCTACAGCATAAAGTTGATTCACTTATGGAGTACAGGGTCTGCGTAAAATAATAGTTATGATCATGATTTTTGTAGTAAAGTTTAAAAAAATATATTCTGAAATGTGAGCTTCGAGTTGTAATTGAATTCACTTGTACGAAGCTTAGACAAACAATGGGTATATTTGTTTAGTTTTTTGACTTCTTTAGAAAAGACTTTGATTAACTTTTTATACGCCATATTAAGACCTTAAAGTATACATAATTATTATAATTATTATTTCAAATATATTCTAGCAAGAAAAATCAGCCACAGTTTGATTTGCATGACTTAATGTTCACTCATCGTACTCATCATCAAAGCGGCACCCTTTATTATTAAGCGCGGACACTAGGCTTTTGTTCCAAAACTTTTCTTCTTATATCTAATGTTGAAACAAACTCTTTATTCAAAGGACGCATCTATTAAGCGTACGCCAGACAAAGTCGCAAGGGTGCCCGCTTGATAGAGGCTACCACTGTAATAGTACTATGAAATTGTATATTAACAAATCGAATTGTTTTGCCGAGGTACCAGGTACTCCCTTAGTAAAGCCTGTTTCAAGACCATGGTTAGTCCGTCCGTAGGCCACCTATGAAATTTTGGGTCCCTGGACCTAGAGTTATATGAAAGATGAAACTGCACGTCAACTGGCCATAGAAACCCTAGTCAAGGTCGTGGCCAGGGGGGAGCACAGGGTGCACGTGCACCCCTCCCCTCCCCCCCCCCCCCCCCCCCCCCCCCACCTCCGCCATAAAAGCTTAAGGTCCGCTCATCTATCTCCTTTTGCTTTAGAATTGCATGTAAATGTTTTTGGATTAAATGAGGACCACTTTCCACTGCTAATGTAGCTGATACTGAGATTCTGTTTTGAATAGCAACTGAAGATGTTGATGTAGTGGTTCAGACGTTATGACGTCCATGCGAGTGTTTTGTTCAGCTCGGCGTCTCGAGTCCATTGATGCGGATATAGTGAAGGTTGCTTGCGTTTTATTTACTGGCTCGCACAGACCCCAACAATGCTTATCTTTTTGATGCTAAATATAGCGTCTGGTGCAGTCCAATTTGATTGCAACGACTCTTTTTTTTTTTTGCTGTTGTTACGAGAAACCCCCGACATCTGCGCGCTACTAGCTGGCCAGTGCGGTATCACCGGTTATTTCTCAATTGACACGGTTTTCTTTGTTACTCACAAGGCTTTATTTTTGTTATAACCCTCATTATAAATGCGATGTCAATATATAGTTAGTTATTAACCCGGTTAATAACTATATATATATAGACTTTGCATTCATAATGAGCAACATTTGATAGAAAACCTTCTCAATTGATAAATAAAATACTTAATTAGCTCGAACGTCGGCAATAAGGCCTATACACCCCTCGGGACGTATATGGCTTATTGCCTCCGTTCTCGGTAATTAACTCTTACCTATAACTACTGCTAGCTCTATACTGTTAGCTCTATACGCTTACTTCTGCATCCGGTTCCATTACTGCCAACCTATATCTATACCACTCCTTCAACCCTTCCACTCTCCGCCCTATCTGGCTATAGGCGGATCATATATACTAACACCATCAATCACTGCCATCGTCGTCGTTCTACTAGTACCAACACCATAACCTTGTTATCACTCTCCTAAGTACTTCCACCTTCCAACCAATTCCTAGATTTAGCACTAGCACTAGCACTAGCAATGCACGCTCCCACTTCCAAACAAGTTCTCCCACAACCAATAACTCCTTTAACAACCACACTTCCCCAGTCAACCATCACTAGTGCTATTACCACCTATTCTTCGTTTGCACGTTATGTCATCGCGGCCATGTTTGTACCATTTAACAAAAGATTTCTCATTAGCATCCATTGTTAACGGCACCACAATGGCCGCCATGCTTTTGTCTTTTAACTCTATTGGGAACGGCTTGCAACCCATCAATAGCTATTACCTTATTAACACTTCTCCAATAGCGCAGCGCAACCGTGACGTCATAAAAACGAAGACAAAGGCGAAATTCGGACAAACAAACTTACAAGTTTACTTTCAGCAGATAATTTTCACAGCCGATCGCAGTTGATCTTAGTTTACATGGGTTATTATTGTAGCTTTAAGTAAAAATAGTAAAATCGGTTCGTATAATCCTCGTAGCCGTTAAACAGAATGCAATGCTTGTCCGAATCTTTAAGCTATTTTTAGAATCAGTGCGCTGCGCTATTCCAACCTACCACTATACCATGTAGTACTATAACTATGCAGTAAACCAATGCAACTATTACAAATACCCACACCTTTAACACTACCACTTCTAACCAAGTTCTACCACTACCTTCCCATGCAGTTAACCACTAGTGCCATTACCATCTAGCTATTATCATTGTCATTAGTACAGAGGGTAAAAAAACAGCGCGCGTAATGACACGTAATACATTTGTCAGTATCACACCCACATTTTATAGACACAGTCAAGACTGTTTTAAGATTTTTCTTAATTCTTTTATGGAAAATACTTCAAAATAATTAAGGAACATCATTGAAGTTTACGAAATAAAATATGGATTTAGTAATGAACGCACCATCAAAATGTCACATTTTTTCGCGTTCAGTAACTCAGAGTAACTATGATTAAATGAACGACTACAAGAAAGCAGAGCTCGTTCTGAAAATTTGCCATGTACCGTTTGTGAGTGCGTTACAAAAAAATGTCCTTTTTAATGACAGCACATTGAAACGCACAGAGTAAAAGCAACACTCGCTCTGAAAATTTGGTATATGCTTTTTACGAGTTACATAACTAGAAAACCTCCTCAGTTTACCCCGATTACTGACGTCAAAAGGCTTCGAATAAAAGCAAAGCAAAGCTCGTTATAATTAAGTCCAGGGAGTTGTCTGACATAGATTAATTAGTTCTTCATCCTACGATACGTTAAGAACAAACCGTAAAAATCAATTAACATTTTCCTTTGAGTGAACACCGGTGAGAAGAACGACAAGGGCCTTTTCATTATATATAGTCTTTCTCGTTGTACTTTGCTTCATATTTTTATTTCCACTTGTCGGTTGTAGATCAAAGTATATGCCACGAAAACTACATACAGTCAGTTTCTGATCAAAACCTAAAAGTTGGACCTAAAAGTTAGGCGGAAGGAATCGAAAGGAAAAGCGTACCAATTGATCCGTTCGCAAACGAGAGAATTTTCGTAAGGTGAAAGCTAACTAAGAAACAGTATAGAAGCGGTGAGTATAGCGAAAATAGTAATTCATAAGAATCAAAAGATTTTTCGTCTTCTTCTTAACAGACAATTATTGTAGACATGCACTAATTTCATTGTTCTGCTACTCAACCAACTGACTTAGAATTTGTTCCCTGGGCCGGACCGATCGATAAACGAGGCTATTTCCGTTCAGTAAGGTTCAGATTTCAACTACTACCCTTATTCTGCGATCCTTCAGTCGGCTAGATATTGTTCTTCTATGTAGGTAACCCAACGTAAAACGTTTAAAAAACCTAAGACAAACAAACATAAACGACAGTAAACCTTATATTGTTATGCAACAGAGTTTTAGAATTTTATCGACTCGAAACTGAGGGATGGTAGCTGTTTCATAACACAGCAAAAACTCATTATGTCACGCCTCACTCGCTAAGTATCTATCTAAAAAATATCCGTTTCTAAGGTTCAGATTTGGGGAATAGTGGGAAATAGTGGCATATGATTGTATGGATTGTAGTAGTAAAAATCGAACAAGCGCCAAACGAACGAGCGGGTGAAAAATAAAGGAAGGATAGAAGACAAGTGAGAATGACGGATCATAAAAGAAAAAAAGCGCGAATTGGGAGGAAGATGATAAGTATATCGATCATTTTGTTGAATAGTCAATTCTTCACCATTTCTCGATCTTTTCGTACTTTTCAATATAACACCATGCATATTCGTATACGTACATAGTGTTCGCCAGGGCTGGGTGCTCGCGCTAAAGTAGGTCTTAAGCACTGATTTTTTTTTTCCTTTTTAGTTATCGGTCATGATCAAAAGCGTCTTATTCGTCATCGGGGGATTGCTCCTAATTGGAGTCGTCATCCTTTGGTTTTTTCTTGGACGAAGACGAAAAAAATCAGTCGAGAACCTGCAAATTCTACACAGGAGGCAAGATGGAAAGACGTGTCATAATTCAGAATCAGGTTCTACGCGGCCTTGTTCTCGCATTCTACGTAGTCTTGAAATGATAGATCCTGTTCGTTCACATTGGAAAAAACCTTCGCCAGATCGCCTGCCAAGAATACAGATGCTTTCTGAATGCTTTTCCCCAGGGTATGATCTGCAAGTATGCCGCTCTACCAAATCTCCGGCTCCTCGCCAAAACGTCTCCTCTTTTGAAAACGTGCATGAAGAAATACACTCTGCAGCTGTAAATTCCCCAAATGAAACTAGTCATCCAAGTCTGCTTACTGAAGGCATGCGTTTGCAAAACCTTGCAGTGAATTTCGCATCTGAATATCTTCAGTCTGGTCTTGTGCGACAACCATCTAGTCGAACTGCTACTCACAAAATCCCTGAGCAATTTCCTGCTAAATCTAATTCTCAAAGTCTACATTTAATTCATGGTACGTGCATTCCAAACATTACAGTGAAACTTGTCACAGACGAACCTATCGTGCAAACACATTCAGGGAGACCTCGTTCTCAGAGTCTACGGTCTTATGAAGGCCACCATCCACAGGAGCATTCTGGTTCAGGGAGACCTCGTTCTCAAAGCCTGTTGGCTTATGAAGGCCACCATCCACAGGAGCATTCTGGTTCAGGGAGACCTCGTTCTCAAAGCCTGTTGGCTTATGAAGGCCACCATCCACAGGAGCATTCTGGTTCAGGGAGACCTCGTTCTCAAAGCCTGTTGGCTTATGAAGGCCACCATCCACAGGAGCATTCTGGTTCAGGGAGACCTCGTTCTCAAAGCCTGTTGGCTTATGAAGGCCACCATCCACAGGAGCATTCTGGTTCAGGGAGACCTCGTTCTCAAAGCCTGTTGGCTTATGAAGGCCACCATCCACAGGAGCATTCTGGTTCAGGGAGACCTCGTTCTCAAAGCTTGCGGTCTTATGAAGGCCACCATCCACAGGAGCATTCTGGTTCAGGGAGACCTCGTTCTCAAAGCCTGTTGGCTTATGAAGGCCACCATCCACAGGAGCATTCTGGTTCAGGGAGACCTCGTTCTCAAAGCTTGCGGTCTTATGAAGGCCACCATCCACAGGAGCATTCTGGTCCTAGTCGCGCCCAAATCCTGCGCTCTTCCAAAGACAATTTTGGATCCGTACATTCCAGTTCGTCCAGTGTTACAGCTCCCCAGCGTTTACGTGTTGAAGCAAATGGCACAAGACATGCTTCAGAAAATCAGTTTTTTGAAGATAAACGTCGTGACCAAAGGCATCCTAGTCATACTAACCGAATTCGAAGCCAAAGTCTGAACGATTGGAAAGATATTCATTCTGTACCTACCCAAACGCGTTCCGGGAGAACTCGTTCTCAAAGTCTACGACATTCCAAAGAATTAGAACCTGTGCAAGCTCCGCGAGAGGGTAAATCCCTGGATCAAAGACCCAATATGCCATCCATAAAGATATTCCATGCAAACGATCATATCCCTATCGCGCCGCAACTATCTAGAAAGAAGAGTCAGCAGTGTCAATCGTCCTCTGTCATGCGCTTGGATGATGGCATTTTTGGGTCTTCAATATCTATCACGCGGTCTGGATCACCAGTGCCGAAATATTGCCTGGCATTATTTTCTTCGAATATGATGAACGAATCTTGTCCGGATTTGTCAGCAGCCGTATCTCCCACAAAGAAAGCTGTACGGTTCGAGTTTGATGATCCGAAGCAGTCCAAGCGTCGACGAAGGGCAACCAGCTTCAACAGCCCTTTCGATATCCAAGACGTTGGTCGTCAGCAGTTGCTGCCAAAGCCGATCCTTAAGATTACCCAATACCATAGCGCTGATCGATTGACTTGTTTCAATACAGACAAGAAAACCAACCCGTGTCGTTTAGATTGGACAGCAAGCACGAAGCTGGACCACGCAAGAGAGAGCATTGTTTAAGACTCTGGTTTTAGACAGTTTTTTTTTTAGCATAATTAGCGGAATTGTTTGTATGCAAGTGATATTAATGCGAAAGCCTCAAAGGTTAGAAGACGTGCTCGTTTATTCTGTAAATACGCGCTAACAAGCTAATTACAGGCGAACTCATAGTTGTTCCTTGCAACTTACACGGAATGGTTGTACGTACCTCATTCCTGATCTTAGCGAGTCCTCAAATAGCGGCAAGTCTAAAACTAGCGATCATTCCAAAGAGAATGAAACGACTACAGCCACGACCTCCATGTTGGTTAATACCAACTAAAAAAAACAACCACCATGGAGGGTATGACGTCATCTGAAGCTAGCGATCGTTGCTCTTGTTATATTTTCTTTAAGGCCGGTTTAGACGGCACGATTTTAGCCTGCAACACGCTCGCGTCTATCGTAGGGGAGTTGTAGTGATTTACACGCTACGACTCGAGTTGTAGGATGGCGCGAGCGTGTTGTATACGATAGTTGTAGGCGAAAATCGTACCTTCTTAGAATGACCACCGTGTTGGTTGATATCAGCAAGAAAAACGAACCACCAAAATGGCGGATATGACGTCATCTGGAACTAGCGATCATCCTAGAGTGACCACAGTAAATCCGTGAAACTTTAGTAATACTAAATAGCACAATTTCATGCAAATTCCATTGTTTTCTATTGTTTAACTAGCACTATTTTGTACTATTTAGTAATTATGGTTTCACGGATTTACTGT
Organism: Actinia tenebrosa; assembly: GCF_029948245.1. Classification (NCBI taxonomy): domain Eukaryota; kingdom Metazoa; phylum Cnidaria; class Anthozoa; order Actiniaria; family Actiniidae; genus Actinia; species Actinia tenebrosa. The sequence continues at coordinate 23,804,079 of NW_028292569.1, read as the reverse complement.
GGTCACTCTAAAGAGAATATAATGACAAAAGCAACAACCGCCATTTTGGTTGACATCAGCAAGAGAAACGAATGAAAAGTGCTGTCAAGTTCAACACGGCGGCCGTGAACACCAACAGAATTTTCTCCTGGTTTTTAACAAACTTTGAACACAACACCACACCATGTTAAACCACCTTTAAATTTTAATATTTGAAAATGACCTAGAACTTTCCATGATATACACACTTTAGTTATTCTACATTAACTGCTTACAATTTTACAAGACAATTTCATGATACATATAATATATATCTTAATAAACAATGCTGATAGGATATTAGCTACAAAATTGAGTACGATTCAACTCACTCAATTTCTAACTGATTACGTCAGTCGTACGAGTTTGGTCACGTGCTCACTTTACAGAGCAATTCATATTTAGAATTAAAATTACAAACGGTTCGCTTCGTGAACCAAAACGGTTTCCTTATTTAAACTATACAAAGTTCTTTATTTATTATCAACAAATTATTAATTGATCCTTGAGTTCATTTCACAGTAATTCATGTATAGAGTACATATTATTAACATGATTTATAAGAATTAAAGCACCCACAAAAACATGCCTTATTCAATTTTTTTTATACTTTACAATGTGCACAAAATTTAATCATAATAAATTGGTCCAAAAGAAGGGAAAATAACCCTAGTGAATCTAAAAAAATCTAAAACTCGTAAAAAACCTTGGAATCTTTGAAACCATAACAACGCACTCAACAATGCTATAAAACTTTATCTGAATAAATTCGATTTTATAACCCCAAAATGCGCCATATTTAATGACGTAATACATATACTAAAATCTAATTGGTTTGTCGAGTCACGTGCGTACTAGGAATTGTTGCTGATTACAAGGTTTGTTAGACTATAGAATGGAGGTAAAGAATAATTTGATTCTCTCAGGTTATACTTCCTTGCCTAAATTTAATACACGAAAAACCGTCTAAGACAAAGAAATTCCTGTAAAGTTCGATATTTGCACCATGTTTTGTACAGATAGTGAATATTCTATAACATCGTTACAAAACTTCCCAACCGACTCCCTTCATTTACATAATGTACACATTTACAGGCCGGCTCATGCGACGCACTCTTGGGCTTATCTCTTATTTATACTTTGATACATCACTTCTAATTTTAGATTTCTGTACTTCGTAGCTGTATATTTCAAATGGAAAACACACCTAGAATTATTTTGGTCCAAGTCAACTTAGCAGACTATTCATTTTTCTATTATCACAGGAATCAATCATCATTATTATTTCATTGTTTCTATGCAATGCCAAGTGTTTTGAATATCGAGACATTTAAGGCAATCTCCCTACACTCTCTGAGGTAACTATCCTTAAGTTGTCATTAACAGCAACTACAAGGGCTAGGGTGCTTTATATATTAGTGCATGGAGTGGAGGGGCTTACATTCTTGAGAGAAGCTTTAAATTTTGCACAAAAATGTCAGGGACTTTTGATAGGCTTGAAAGTAAAATGCTTGCCCAACATGAAGGGCAGGTTTTAATTAAAGTAGAAATCAAATGGTTTGCAGCCCCCAATGTACTAATAATTAAAGCCCCTTGGAGGAGAAAGACTCATTTGAAGATGGGGTACGGGAATAGTCTCCTTTGCAGCCGTTCTTAGTGTCTGTCCTAAACTTCCTCCACACTAACTTAGTAGGGAGGGAGGTTCTGAACGACACTCAGAACGGCTGCAAAGGAGAATAGTACAGGAATGTCATGTTTGTAAGCTACAAAGGTCATTGTGTAAATGAACTTTAAGTGTCTACCTAATGTATTGACTAACTATGTTAGGTTAAAAGATCCCATAAAACAATCCAACCTTCTTTTCTTTCCCCCTAAAAGCTTATTATCTAGCCCTAAAATACTAAGGCTAAAATGTAAAAGGTAAGGTTAATCCTACAAGAACTAGAACTAGAACTAAGTCGAAAAGCAGCCTCTGCTGGGTTGACTTGGAATACAATAAAAATATAAGTATTTGTGGCGTATGACGCTGATTCAAAAAAGCCATGGCATGGCAGGGAAAATTCTTACTTACAATACTGAAAAAGCTGTAAATAATTTGTACGGAAAAATCGATTTTACAGTTATACATGTGCTCAACTTACAGTAATATTACAGTAAATACAAGTTAGGACAATACTTTTGTTAGAAAAGTAAAATATATATTACTTCTTAAAAATCATATTAGATTATATTCCTAGATACTGGGTTGCAATTAATTCTGATTCTTCTTCCTATGTAAATATATTCAATCCGACGAAATCTACAATCAATATTCTAGGAGCACTGTTGGGATCCCTGTGGTATGGGCTATGAAAAAAGGCGCACTTTTGATCACGTGAAGTCGTTTTTCTACAATAAGTGTACTTTAAGAAATAATATCTAAAGCTGCATCGACTGCACTACTAAAATATTTAACGAGTGCACGCTCATTATAACTCCCGCTTAAAAGTTATTGAATAAGCAACTGGTCACATATAGTAGCAGGAAGAGGGGGAGGAAGACAGGGAGGAAGAGCAGACAGGTGCAAGAATTAGGGCATTAACCTAAAGGGTGGCGACTGGAGAAAACTGAATCAACACTGATTTGAAAGTTAAGGTGAAAATAATTTGACTGGATGAAGACCAAGAGTCAAGGTAGAACAGATAGCATTTGTATAGGAGAGTTACGTGATTTTCATCCCTCAATCTCCACCCCTCCCCTGCTGTTACCAGTCCATTAAGATCAATGGATAAATGTAGAAAAAATGGGAAGCTAACCATGATAGCCGGCCTAGAGCAGCTGTCCATTGCTCAGAGGCATGTAATCAGGTGTTGGCTTGATAGTCACGTAGTACTTGTCCAGTTTGGCCAGGATGTGCTTGCCATAGGTATATTTCCGTAGAGTAGCCACATGTGGGCGGATGCGATGGACCAGGAGCTTGCGCTGGACAGGTTCTGCTACGTCAATCATTTTTTGTACCACATAATTTGCATACTGGTCCTTCATCATTGTGTACAGTGCAGAGTGTTGACTAGAAAAATGAAAAGTAAAATTGTTAAGCTTTGATGAAAATCAAAGAAACTTTGTAAGAAACCCTAGTATTCCCCAGAACGACTCAGTTTGCAGAATATTATACCCCTTCTGTCCACACGTATCCAGTGAATACACCACTTAAAAACGCAACTTTTCAAAAACGGATAAGCGTGGACGGCCAAACGATTCGAATACGCTGCGTGTGGACGAGAATTGTTTTGAAAATAAAAATATATATATTAAAAAAAAAAAAAAAAAAAAAAAAAAAAAAAAAAGAAGAAAGAAAATCCGGATACATGTGTACGAGGCGTTATTCGTTACCCGAGAAGACTTGAAGGTCTAGCCATTTGCAGAGTTGAATCACTTACCCATCTGAGGTGTTGCATACTTCATCGATAAGCATTGCTCGTTCAGCACGTGAAGCAAAACTAACACACTTCTCAACTACATTACTGAAGAAAAAAGAAAAAAGATCATCAATGAAGTGCTCGCTTAAGCTGACTTGTTGACACTTACAACACATCACAAGCATACTGTGTATTCTCCGCTGTATAACATGTCTGTTACGAAAATTATCTGCTGTTTAAAGAACTTAAAACGCGCTCGCATGTCCCTGTACTGTGATATAAACAAGCTGGGAGCTTAGAGCACGAGAGAAGCAAACTTAGGAACACGAGTCATAGCCGAGTGTTTATCTTGCTTCTCGAGTAAGAAGATACTGGCGCTCGTCACTTCGAGGTCGCGTTGTTTTATAGACGCGCAGTATCGTTCACCTGATACAGTCATTGCCGCAAAACGAAAGTTCAAGGATCATTTATCGACACAAAGAAACTTAGATGACTACGAACCTAGCAAACTTGTGCTGACTGAGAGGTAAAATATGGCCTCGCAACTCCATGACAATCTTGTTTCGATCGTCCGGAGTCCCGTGTTCCAGGACATGCTGTATCACATAGTTGCCATATTGATCCTGTACGAGTCGTTCTGTCTGATCGTGCATTTCTTTCAGTATTGGCGTGGTTTGTTCTAGCAAGCAGTGTTCTAGAATACGCTGGATAACTCGACAACCGTAGGGATGAGTAGAGAGAGCATACACCTAAAATATATCAATAACATCGTTAGTTAGACTTTGAATTCAAATTTGGTCTCCACAATATGTATCTAAAATAGTCGTGTGAACTCTGAATTTCACAGTCTGCTTCTGACTAGCGACGTGAGCCAAAGCAAGCATAAGACAGGCACGAGTCAACGCAAGAAGAAAAATCGTCCGTTCTCTTGCGCATGGAGTTGCGGCTTCTTGCGCCGCTTGTGAGAACCAGGATTTAGATTCCAGAATGGATTCCCACAGAGAGACCAACAAGAGCTGACTAACTAGCAGCGTCAATCACCTGATACGAAAATCAAAGTGTACAGTGGTCACTTACCTGGCCTTGAAATGCATCTATGATAAACTGAAGAGCGTGCGGGTCAACACACTCGATACATTTCTGTACCACGTGATTACCGTTCTGGTCCTTGACGCATTTGAGCACGTGGCCGTCTAGTTCCATTACGAGTTCATGCTACATAAAGAGAAAGAAAAAAGTGTCATCAAAATTATTATTTTCTTGTAAGGATTAGTCAAAGAAATAAAAGAAAGAACTTTCGATTGTTTTAATTGCAAGGTGAGCAAGTACATCCATAAATATGTCCAAGTTAACGTGAATAAGAGAAAAGCATGTAATTGCATGATAATCGAAATTTTTTAATAGCTAAACTTTCCCTTTATTAAGTGCCAATTTGTCAAGCGAGATCTCAAAATTATACCCTCGTCCTATTTCTTTTAAAATAGGCGTCCGAATTCCTCTATTTTAAGTAAAAATAAAAATAAAATGAACACGGACACGACACGGAATCGACATACACAAAATCTATTACAGCGCACGCGATGTTCATCCCAACTGAAATGCTAACACACAGTACCATCAAGTTAAGATACGTCCTGCACTGTACGTTTTCCACCCTCACAAAGAACCTTCTCTTAGTAACATATCTTTACCTGTATGTTTGGTGGAATACATTCTAGCGCTTTCTGGATAACTCGACACCCATACATCTGCAGCGCCAGGGGCAACACATTTCCACGGATACAGTTGGCAAGATGATGTTTCTGTTCGTCGCTGCCAAACTCAAAGAACTTCTGGATAACATAGTTGCCGAACACGTCCGTCATCAGGCTGTACGCGGCTGGTAATATCTCATGGAAGACCATGTTCTTCTCGCTTGGGGTTGCGCGTTCCAATTTCTGCTGGATAAACCTAGACCCATGCTGGTCCTGAGAAAACTCCACGATGTGGTTGGCTAAGTCTCGTAGCTGGATGTTCGGGTACCTGTTGTTGCGGAAGTCTTCAAGCAGCCTGCTTCGCCCAGTTTCTTTCATTCTGCTGCCGCGGTAATTGCCCTGGGTTAGCACGGAGTTGCCAAAAGGTGAGCTGTTCAAGTTGTTTAGAGGGCTTGGGTATTTCTTTTCTGGTGCGGCTGCGAGTTGCATGTAGCGCGATAAACCGCTTGATATTGGACTGCCGACAGAGAATCCTGACTGACTAGCTTGGGACAGCAATGGAGGTGTCTGGAGCTCCTGTGGGGCGTTGTAAGAGGGCTGAGCAGATACACTCAAGGCTCCTAGATTCGGATAATATCCTTGTATACTCGGTCTCTTGTTGAACCCATTATATTCATTGTTATTCAAGACTTCCCTTCTCGCTGTACTACTAGCCATAGAGCCAACAGCCCCGACATTAGCTGACGTACCTAGAATCCCAAGACTATTGCCAAGGACTCCAACAGTATTGCCGTTAATTGGAACTTGATTCTGATATGAATTCAAAGAGTTTGGTCCACTACCTGACATTTGTTGCTGTGCTTGCTGGCCGTACATGCGCATATTAGAAGCGCCGTTATTGTTACTCAGTCTTGCTGCGTTAGCGGTATTTCCTGGATTATTTGCGGCGTTGAGCATCATAGGTGACATCATACTCAAGGTTCCACCCATCTGGTTTGCTGCAAGCTGCTGGGGCGAGACACCATTCATGCCCTGTGCATTCCCTAAGACTAAGTTACCTGACTGGTCATAGTAAGCTGTAGTCCCAAGTCCCATCTGCTGTGCTCCGGGCGGACCAATTATCTGATAGTTGGTATTTGCAGCCATAGAAGGTTGTTGGGGGTTTCCAAGCATATCCATCTGATTGGGACCCTGCATTGGCCGTCCGCTCACACCAGGGTTACTTGTCGTCCTCATTAACTGATTTGGTTGTTGTTGCTGCTGTTGTTGCTGCTGCTGCTGTTGTGTCTGTTGTTGGTGCTGCTGGATGTAATTGCCATTACCGGACACATTAGCAGCCCCTGGATAGACTCCCCAAGGTTGGATACTGTAAGCTGTGGCTGCATACTGAGGATGGACCATCTGGGCACCTGGATTGACCTGTGGTAGAGAAGCATTACCAAACATCTCCTGTCCTTGCGGTGTGGTGATATAATAAGGGTTCTGTGGCGGCATTGCTGTCTGTAATTGCTGCTGCTGCTGCTGTTGTGCTGCAACAGCTAAAGCTAACTGTTGCTGAGGCGATAGGTGTTGTAACGATGAACCTGAGAAGGAGTGTGACCCTGTGTGCGACACACCAGAAACCATGACAAGCTCAGAAGGACTCATAGGAGTGCCAGGGAAGTGTTGCTGTTCTATGTTAAACTGCTCAAAGTTTACCGGGTCCAGAGCGATGGACGAAGGGTGTGGTTCTCTAATACCAACCATATGAGGTCTGGTTTTCTCGTGTATAAGGTTGGAATGAGACATGACTGGCTGGCTGACATGGGAGACATCTTGGGACTGCTGGGCTGCGCCGGAGGTTGGCGACGGATCTCGACTACCTGGAGTACGACTACAAAAATATAAAACAAAATCATTATCTATTTTTATCAAATAGATTCAGTCGTTGCTTATCTTGTTAAAAAACACATTTTATAACCATCACTCCCCGGGGGTGGGGGGTTGGTAAGAACACGAAAAACAGTGGAGTCCTGTCATCTCTAACCTCCTGGAGACTAGTAGCCGTTTTAAATAATGGGGTTTCGAGGTACTCAGGGTAAAATTGTCGAGACGTAAGTCCACGGGATATGGCCTCAAGTTTGAGATATACAAGTAACATTGTGGAAGGCTCTGATGGTGCATTGTGGTCTAGCTTAGGTACAAACATCAATAGCTTATCATGTCTTATATAGTGGTGTATCTACCTAAGCTAGACCATAATGCATCCTGTTTATCGAATTCAGATAAGGCTTATCGCGACTTCAATAGCCCACTTCCAAAATATGCTTCGCTTGTAACACAAATGTTTTAGTATGAGGCTACGTGCTAAATTAAATTTATTCTTACCGCCTGTTACGAATGACTGAGCATTTAGCACGTAGCCTCATACTGAAACTTTTGTGCGTGACAAGCGAAGCATATCTCGGAAGTAGGCTATAAACGCAGCGTCTAATTAACGCGAAATGCTTGTAAATATGTAAATTTTACCATTTTAAAAATTCGCGTTAGTTTTCCTATAATAAGGTAGTGTTTTACTAGCAATAAGGTGCGACGATCGTCATCCATTAGAATAACAAGTGTTGATTATGATATGTAGGTAATGAAAATATATCTATGGTCTAGCAATGGTCGGTTTTTCTCGTTTTTTCTCCCCCATCGATAATGGGACAAGACTTATCGAAGCTCTACTTCTCAGATCTCATTAGATACGGCAAATTGACTGAAGTCGAACCTCTGTATCACTCAGTCTTAAATTTCTTATCCTGTTAATACTAGAATCTTTTGATAAGGGACATTCTCCATAAAAAGGAAATAATGAAAAAGCTTTCTCTTCATTTAATTAAGCATTGCCAAGTATAGATCCATCAGCAAAGAAGACTTAAAAGATTCCAAAACGGAAAGTTTGGAAATGCTAAAATAAATGAGTAGCCTTTCGCTGTTTCTATTCGTTTAATTATTGTTTATTTTTCTCATCTTCTACTCCCAAAATAATCAAATAAAGTCAAACTGTCCATATTCCTTCAAAATTAAATCCTTAATAAGTTTTTTTTACCGAAAAAAATTAACATTAAATATTAAGATTGTTTATACAATATTGGTTGATTTTGTCACATGAGAACAAAGGCCGGTTGGGTTTGCAAAGCTTCCCGCACTTTAACGTGGAAGAGACGCGAAGACACAGCTGGATTTTGGTTAAAAATTCTAATAAAAAGTTGTTTTTTTCCCGCAAGCATTTATATAACTTTGAACCATAGTTAATATGTTAAAGCGTCGCAAATATATTCTAGTTTTACGCATAATGCAGCTTTAGAATCGCATCTCATCTCCGGCACTTGTCTAGAAGTCCAGATTGCAAAGTATGAAACCTTCAGACGCTACAAGTCTCGTCAAAGTCAATCAGCTCCAATTCTTGCACGGGTTATTATATTTACCGTAGGAGATTACTGTTGACAGCTAGCTTAACTAATATAGAATCACAGATGATATTCAAATCTTAAAATACGCGAATTTATGTAAACGCTTAAACAAAAATTAACGTGTAAACCGGGCAATATCACCCTAAGATGAGTTCTATTTCGCTGGCGCTTTTTTGGCAGCTGGAATTGTTTTAGTTTACACGCCCGCAAAGCGATCAGGAAACTCTAAAACAGAACATAATTCTTTGAAATCAAAAGATTATTCCCCGCATTGCAGAGACCGGTAACATCTTCTTTGCATAATTACCGACTTTTCTCGACTCGTTTATTTCTTAACATACGACCAGAAATTTCAATTTGAATTCCAGTTTTTTCAATTGGAAGCAATTCTTTAAAAAATAATATACATTAGTTTTGTCTCGGTTTATTGAACGTCAAAAAGAACTAATGGTTTAGCGAGTCGAGATCCTAGTACGTAATATTCGTGTGATGGTCATTTGCTAACCAAAGGTCCAGAATCTCAAACCGGATTGATGCCGATTCACGAGTGCCGTCGATCCTCCGAACTATCGATAATTCTGTATCAATGCTCGAGGCAACGCTAGCTGGATCTCACCTATCTACAAGGTATTCCGCGTAGGTAGTCTCACTCTAAGTCTTACGATAGCTTTGAGTAAGATTTGGAAAGACAGTTTTTATTATGAATCAGCATGCTTACAAGAAAAAAACAAGGGCCATCACTAACTACAGCAAATGATCGGGAAACGCCATATGGAACAAGTGTACAAGCAAGTTTTTCTGTATTAAAAAGGACTTGGAAAATATCTCTTTTGCAATATCGAAAATCGTGCCTTTTTTCTCTTACCTTGTAAAGGCACACATGCAAGCTCTATTGGTTTTTCATCACTGGTTGCTAGCAACAAACGAATGACTACGATTATTGAGTTCTCCTCATGGCTTCATAAAGCATCACGGCGAGACGACAAATCCAGTCTTTCAACCAGGATGCACCAAACATCAAACCACAGACAATACAGACACCTATCCCGTCTTGATCGACGTGAGCGACGATCGAAATAGCGAGCGCCGTTCTCGCTGCAGTATTATAACTGGTGCTAGCGAAATACCGAGCTTTTACCGGAGATAGACAAAATTCATTAATAAAGGGCTGCAGCTGGTGTCGACTGATGAGTTCAAAGAATACATTTATACTATAACTATCTAAAAACGGGTCAGTTTTTTATTCGCTTACAGATTGTTTTGGATTCGATAAACCATGAATACACGAATGAAAAAAGCAAACTAGTTACCAAAAAAATTCAGAGAAAAATAGAATATTAAATTTAGCGCTGTAAGGACTGAAGAACGAGGATAGTTTTTTGATCCTTACTGAAAGATAATTGTATAGGTTTTTTCCTCTTTTCATGTAAATTTGGACACAAAAAAATAATACACAGCAAAGGCTTCTCGCATGTATTGACGCTAAACCAATTGAAAAATTTGCAGGAAAAATTGCTCGATGAAAGATGTGAACGCAAACAAAACAGGTAACCATATTAACTAGACATACAACGAAACTTTTCAGCATGGAAGGGTAATGAAAATACGAGAGAACAGTCAAAAAACTTTTAGAAAAAATATCTATCAAAATATCGAAAAGACGATCCAGCAGACTGTTCTGGAACATTCATTATGTTTATATTTTTAAAAAAATCACTTTGAATTAAACAGGTTTTTTTGCGAAATATGACGAAGTCGGAAGTAAAGACAGAAGAAATGAAAAAATAACTTGACGATTATAATTTTGTAGCGTTTATAGAAGTAAAAACTATGAATTTTCATATTGTTCTATTATATCAATTAAGTCAAATAACATAAGCGTTCAATAGTGAAGTGTTTTTTCCTACTAGAACTCAAGTGGCTTCCAAACAAATCGAAAGTTACTGTTTGGCTCACACTCGTTAATAATTGATGCAAACCGGTGAATATGCAAAAAAGGCCGTTGGGTACGGGAAGAATGAATAAGGGGATGAATGTACGAGCATTCTGGAGACGTGGGGCATTACTATGTGACATACATTGTTAAGATCAAAATAAACACATTCTAGGCATATTTTCCTCAATTTACCAATGATCTATAAAATGTACCAGACAGCCAGCTGTTTTACTGTTGGACATATGAAACACTGTAATAACATGGGTAAAAGACCTTTACCAAGATACAACCTCTTGACTCTTAATGGATGGCAAACATATTCGAAATTCCTTTTTATTTTGCATAAACAAGAAAATTACTAGAAATTTACTAATTGAACAATGTAAAGTTTGAGCCCAGAAATAAAGTTTACTATGCTAGATATCACTAAGAAGGGAAAATGTAAGACCTTTTTTTCGGAACTGTGTTATCCAGGGTTATATTTTACTTAGTATTCAATACTCTTCCCTCCCCTCCCCCAATATAACCTCAAATACCTGAAAGTATTGTTTCCACTGCTTTCACCTTCTGCTTTCTGGTTCTGTTTGGGCTGAGGGGAGGTGTGTTCTTGCTCTCTCTTATGTTGTAGATCTTCAGGTGTCTCTTCTTCAAAGGGAGATACTCTGGCATTTTTTGCTAAATTACTGGGCTTGGCCTCATCATTCCTGGGGGGAGAACCCTGGGGGGAAAATAAAAGACTTTAGCATATACCAGTTGTAATATATAGTTCTAAAAACTGATATAGATTCCTTTCAAAATTATTTTGAATGCAAGGCCGACAGAAAAATACTTAAGAAATCACACAATTTTTTCTGAATAGAAATTAAGGCACTTCTTTTGAATTATAATATTCTATTTTTCCAGATTTTGAATATAGTTGTTAGTCAGTTGCCAGCAGGATGGTTAGTTTTACCTTGTTTGTGTCTCAACATTATTTGTCAAAATGATTGGCAAGGCAAAGATCCGAGCAGACAAAATTCAAATCTAGCCTAACATTGTTTGATGATTTGCCATTATTTTTGCTTTGTAGAGCCTTGGAAAAAATTCCAGAAATCATTAAACATCAACCATTAAACGAAGAAATTACACCCTTGGGAATGAAACCTAGTCTGAAATGGTTAAACCATAATTAATGGAGCGGAATAATTGGTAAACCTATTGTTCTATTTTTTTGTTCGACGTTATCCATTGTTATATGACGATGGCCATGCACAGAGAAGGAAAAGTTGCTCCATTGGTCCACAACATTAGGGAATATAGAAGTTTTCCCCCCTAAAAAATCGTTTTAAATTATTTGTTTACTGAAAAGGAAATTCCCTTTTTCATGCTTTCTTATTTATCATCTAGTAACATAACTGTATCTGCGCAGAAATACTTATCCGCATAGTTTGTGGTCATCGAATGAAAGTTTTCACTTTCAAAGTGTTCATACATGAAAATAATTAGGGAATGAGTATTTTTAGCCATACTTGCTTTGGTTCATTGTGCACGGTCAGAATCACATGTTTTTATGGTTCAACCTCAAACGCAAAACAATAGCTTTGTTCTATGGAGTTTCCAAACCATTCTGCTCCATTTACTATGGTTAAACACTGCACCAAGAAGAATTAAATAAATAAATAGGATTAAATAAATAAATGGGATTTAGTAGTGGCATTTCTAGAGAGTAGCTATTCATCCACTGTAATTCCAATTGGAATTTAGGAGTTGATTTTTGCGTAGGGAGGAAAGCCGGAGAACCCGGAAAACCCTCGAAGCACAGGAGAGAACCAACAAACAACTCTACTCACATACGACGCCAAGCTCAGCGGGACTCGAACCTGGGTCCCATTGGTGAGAGGCGAGCGCTCTCACTGCTACACCACCCGTCCTTCCCATTAGAATTAGATCTAATTAGAAGTATTTCAAACTTTGGTTTACTGATTCAACTAACTGAAATACTCACAAATCCTGATTTAATGATTGGTGAATCAAGCTCCTGACCACCAGGTGATGAAGCAAGGACATATTCCACCATACTGAGACCAACACCATCAGCTGAACGAGGGGACAACACTCCATGCAAGTCAGAGTTATTACTATTATAAGCACCAGGCTTCACAGAACGCTGAACCATAATTGGTTGAGAGACAGCATGCTCTGATTGGTTCATGTGGGGTACAGAAGGGCCCCAGGTATTCTCTCTCCATTGGTCACCATGCAATATTCCTGTTGACATGCCTGTTTTTTCTTCTCCTGAGTCTTCAACATCCCAGAGCTTTTTAGCTGTAGATGCAATCTAGGGGGAAATGAGATATAAAGGTTTTCAAGTTTTGGTTTTTCAAGAGTCATTCTGCATTTACTGGTACAGAGGAACCCAAATAGTATGGGCACCCAGTCAGTAGACAATGTTCAACTAAAATTAGCACTAGTTTAGCCAAATATTTTATGCAAGTACTTGTGAAGGGTGAAATTATTGACTGCCCACATAAATGCTGATCTCAAAGAAGCACAGAACCTAAAACTCCGAAACAGTAAGAGAGCACTGTTGTTTTTCAAGATGTGAGATGTTTGCCTTAAGAAAAGTGGTCAACTGGGAGAGCAGTTTTCACATGACTGTGAAAAGCTCAGTGCCTTGAGTATGCCGTGCTGTGACCGTGATATTCTATAGAAATGTAATTGGCTGATCTTTTCTCATGCAATGTGATTGGTCTAACATTGCCGTTACCATGGTATTTTTCATTGGATAGAGAGTAAATTCTCGAGCAATGTGATTGGTCTGGTATATCCCTTACCATGTCAGGACTGTCTTTGTGCCGTGACATTTTCAGTTATACGAACACTGCTCAATGTAGTTTGCATACACTGTATGTCTTAAAAAATATTTACTTTAACTCTGTACAAGTAGTGAAATAGAAAGCTTAACGGAGCTTTCATCCTCAAACTAAGGACTTCATCAGCATCAATTCACATGCGTTTTTCACACATAATACTCAAGGAGTTTATTGCTCAGTTATGTTTAAGCATTAATACATGTACAAAGGGATATGGAGACACTCCGCGATTTAAGATGTGAGTTCTTGATAACATGAACATAAGTTCTGGAAAGATTCATGCTATGCATTTAGTCATGGCCATACAAACTCAGTGGCTCTGATCTTAGCCCTTTTCTTCAATTACAGGTTATGTTATTGCGGCGTCTTGGTGGAGCATTGCTGCCATTTCACAAGTTTTTTAAATAGCATCAATTGTTAACACACCAAAATGGCCACCATGTTTTTGTCTTTTGACTCTCTAGGGAATGCTTGCAATCCAACAATACATTTAGGCATAACAAAATGACGATGATACAATCTCAGTCCTGTGAAAACTGAAGTCACCTTACCTCCTCAATAGGTGTGTCAGCCTTCTTTTCATTGTTGTTCAAAGCCATGCTCTGGAACTTTCCTTCCAGTTCTTCATTCTGCTCATCATCCTAATAGGCAAACGAGGTGTCAGAACACAAGTGTTGATTAAATAAGGGTCCTCTTAATGCAAAATATAGAAGTTAAATATGGATGACAATGGCAACATCCACCTAAAAATCATTAACCACTGTTGTAATTGCTACGCACTGATTGAGACAAAAGTTTTTACAGTGAAATAAACTACATTAATCAAGTAAGTCTTTCTCCTTTATCTTCCAATGTACCTTAACATATTCTAATGATTTATTTTTATCTCATCTGATAAAAAGGAAAATAAGCTCTGCTAACAGGGAAATATGTCTGGATCTTCACTGGCAAGCAGGCAGTTTTGAAGAAATATTTTTGTGATTTCAATTTTTTTTAAATTGGGAACTTCTTTAGCTGAATACATTAAAATCCAGTTGCCTTCGAAGCTTTTTTAGGTGAAACCATCAAACCTAGTTTATTTGATATAATATATATTTGTATTCAAAAATTTTGTGAAATTTGTTCACTGCATGGTTTATCTCCCTAGTAAAGGTCACAGAGTGACTCTAGGAAGCACAAGGAATATGCAGTGCACCACACCAAACCAGAATTAACTGGGGGTGGTTTTAATTTCCAATGCCATGGTAAGGGAATAGACATCAGTAAGATGTGTACTAGACACTCAGCTCCCATACACCATTAAGACAGAGCCAATAAGGGCCAACCTACTGGATGTCACATTGGATCTAATTATAACTGCTAAGATACTAGTTAATATATTCATAGTCATTAAAGTTGATAAAAATGGAAACTGGACTAACGGCAAGTTGAAAACAAATGATAAAACTAAGGAGTAAAAGGTAGCGAATAGGCCATTTATGAGTTATCATAAATATTATAAATATTTATCATATAAATTGTCTGGAGTGTTTAGAGCTGCATAGCACTGCCCCTCACATAATAATAATAATATTTATTTATATAGCGCTAAATCCACTAATTGCTCAGAGCGCTCACTAATAAAAAATAATACATAATTAACTAAGCTAAATAAAAATTAAGATATAAAAATATGTGAAACAAAACGATAAAAACTGTACTAATTGTAAAATTATAAATTAAAAGCTAACTTAAACAAATGTGTCTTCAGAGAATTTAAAAAAAAGAAGAGACGTGATAAAATGAGATATCACCTAAAAAACCCTTTACCCAAAAATGGTTGAACCACAATATTATCAATAATGAAATTTATCAATAAAATATCATGCTCAATTCTACCAAATTCCATTGGTTTCGCTGTATGTTCAACATGGTATGATAATTTTAACTTTCAATTTCAAAAGAATTAAAGATAAGGCATGTAGGTTAACCTCTCTGTGTTAATTTTTAAATACTTAGACATTCTATACTGGCCTAGAAGATAACCATTATTCTATTCTCCTGTTTGCCAAAGGCTTTTTATACTGTCCATTGCAAATCATATTGTATTCAGCAGAGAGACTTACTCTACAGCTGAAATAATAATTTTTCTTTTTTTAGGTTCTTGCACGTTATAACAAGTTCAATTTACATCAAAGAAATTGATATCTTTAAAATCTTCGTAATTCTCATAACAAATGATTTCATACATTGTAAGTTTTTGTAAACCAATGATAAGTTGAGTTAGCACATTATAATAGGAAATAAAGCATTACAGCCAGTTAGACTTCTTCATTCAAAACGTGATGTAAATAAATTTAGCATGAAAACAGAGAAAATTTCATTGAAAAAAATGGTATTAAATATCTCTATTTTATATTAATTTTTATGGTTCAAATTGAAAGTCAGCTGATACAGTTCTAGCATGCATGAGGGAAAAGTAGACACAAAATAACTACAATTAACCAAGTGATAATACCAACTTGGCTATCAAAGGGTTTTTTTGTCTTTCACTTTAATTATTAGTACACAAGGAAAAATGTCACACAGCCAATTTGTAAATATCACTTGCCTACTGGACTTGCAAGACACTGGTAAAAACAATGCGGAGAAGGCAAGGAAAATAATCTATATAATCTTAAAAAGGAAATATTTCGTGACTTAATCCTTGAGTATTGAAAGGAAAGTAGAAATAAGGTAAAAGGAAAGAAATCTTCTTCATTATAACATAGAAAACTTACGTAATTACAAAGGCCTCGCAACTTGTATATGAATAAAGACTTGAAATACACTACCAGAAACAATAGAAATTTAGCATTTCAAATTTCGAATCATGACTAGAAACATGCGATTTTCTACTTTATAATTATTTGAGGAATTCCTAAGTTAAGCTATATATAATACTTTCAGTTTTAAGATCGATCGAGGAACAAAATAATATAATTCCTGCTTAACCAGTTTTAGAATGTTTTACTTTGGCGTTTTACATCTCAATATCTCTCTTGTTTTTCCTCACTAGGAAGTTGGGAATGATTTTAGGGGTTTTATGTTGTCGTACTGATGAAATGTCTAGCTCAAAAACTTTAAAATTGTTGCAGAACGAAAGCAAGAACAAAATATCACGAGCTCTACATCAAGTTCCGTTTCTTCGACAACCAAAAAATAGTTAAAGTATTTTTCATTTGAGCAGCTAAAAATCATATCACAAAAGGTAAAAAGCCCGTAAATGTGGAGCAAATTTGCTAAATCAATGAAATAAAGCTAAGAATTGGCTCCACATCTTCAGAAAATCATCACATCAAACCAACATTGGAACAAGAAAGCAGTTCAATGTGTGAACTAACCTGATCTATTCTCTCGTTCGAGGACCACTGACGTCCTCCATATCCCTCTTCTTTCTCTCCAACAGTCTTAGGAAAACTTGATGCGACTCCCTGCCGCTGAAATAAGTAGCTCGCCACCTCTCCATTGGATTTTCCACCTACAATGTCGAAGCCAGAGCTCTTTGGTCCGCCATTATTCGAACGACCACTAGTTCCATGTTTTGGGGCTGTACCGTTTTGGTACGTCCCATCTTCCCAACCAACTTCGTGCATACCAATAACACATGGAAAACTCATTGGACGGATCTAGACATGGACAAAATAGACCTACCGTCAGCAAGAACAAAGTATACTCTTAGTGCCTTTGCTACGACGCTTCGTTCGCAAGAGAGAAAGTGAGCTGAAACGGGGGTGTGACTTTGTGCTGCGTTTGCAGAAATAACAAACTTTTACAACAAAAGATACACAAAATGATATTCCTGAATAACAGATGAATCCTTGGATATTCGAAAAAAAGCAAAAGAAGATCAGAAAAATGCGAGATGGTTCGGAAACTAACCAGATGGAAGTTTATGTCAGTCGAGCGCCATACTTTGCATGGCCGCGGCCACCTTGTCGTGAAGTAAGGTATCCCAGTGTGCATAGCGGGCGCGTATGTAAACACGTGGTCCGTTGTTAATCGAACCACTTCCAGCACGTGTGCTCAAAAAAGTAATCGAATTAATCGATTTTGATTTCGTTGTATTTCTAATCTCCAGTACAATTGGCTCTCTCTATGAGTTCTATGAAGCGAGCTCCTCATAGATTCACATAATCCTACTTAAGAGAAATCAAATGAAATTCATATAGCTTGGAGACTATATATAGATGATGACCATTTATCAAGACATGTGACATAAATTATTCAACGCGTGTGTTTATTTTGATTGTTCATTTTCATGTCTTTATAAAATGATTCTAGAAATAGTGATTCTCGTATACTTGTATAAATTTTTTCATGATTTTCAATTATATTTTAGCTAGACATTTTCTGATTTTTTTACTACATAGTAGCTAAATTTAAAATAAGAAATATATAGCGCCTTCCAATTTGTATAAAGAGCTAACGCTATCTCGTAATAAAGAAAGATTCATTGTCAAAATATTTAAAACCTTAGAATAGAAAATTTAGAATTTATTTCTAAATAAAATTAAATAAGAAACCATTGTTCTAGAAAGTATTCAACGGAATACTGATCATAAAATAATTAAGAAACTCACTTGTTTCAAGTGGGGCTTAGATTTTGGAAAGTCAAGGACACGTCTTTCACCATGGAAACGTGAATATCTACATCGATAGCCATAGCCAGAAGAAGTTTTTGATTTGCTTTGGACCCTTGTACATAATTCCATCACATCGATATCCTGGATAGCTCCAAGGTGCCCGGTAAGGTGAATACTGATGCAGCTTGGACAAGTTGTTTTATTTATATAACACTTAATGAAATTTTACTTCCGGTTGAAATGTACTTAGTCCCAGTACTAACTCGCACATGCGCAGCATGGATGAAATCTACAACACTATCGTGATCATTTTCTAAATGGGATTTTAAATATCCCGCTTTTTTCTAAAGATGCGCCATCTTTATGAATTAAGCACCCTTTGGGCTGTTCTAGGGAATATTTTCTTCGTTTCGGTGATCAGATCTGCTGATGTTGATGTTCCAATAATTTCAGGTTGGTTGGAGTTACGTGAATTTACGTTAAAATCTCGCGATCGTCTACAGTCCTATTGCATGTAAAGTTTGTTATCATTCTTTTATGTTTTAAATGAATTTTAATCATGATTAATGTATGACTAATTTTCTGTCATTATCTGTTAAGCATGTGTTTTCAAACGCCTGAAGTACAGCCCATTGAGTCGAAACAACACGGTCCTATGAATACCTTGTAAAATGATCTTTTTGAGAAAAAATGTTTCCAAAATATTAACGAACATCTTTTTAGTTTTTGTATCATTTTTCAGGACTATCCGATTTTATGAAATATACTAGTAATTAGACGAAATAATTAGATATGGTATAACTGTTTTAACAAGCGCGTGTCATTCGTTTATGTTTTTGTTTGCCCTAATGTCAAATATCAAAGCAGGTCAGAACATATATATACACCGTCAAATCTCATATTCCTATATATTTTTTAATACATTCATTGAAAAATTGTCATTTAATTTTCGACATCATTGATCAAAGTCCTATAATAATATCTTGAATTAAAATTGTTAAAGTTTAGAGAATATGCCTTTTTCAGATGTTGTTTACCTTTTTTGCCTTGACTTTCTTGGCCGTAGCACTTTCTCCTTGTAGTGGGATAGTTAGCAGAACCATTTTGTCAGTTTTGGCTCTCAAACATCAATCATATCATAACAAGGCTGAAGAGGAAATTGAAGGTCTTCAAACTTAGACTTGGACGTTTTAGTGTTTTCCCCTCTTGTCAGACCTGTGGACTGGCAGTGTTTATGTAACTCAAATCCAAGTGTTGACTAATGGATATGAGACATTAAATAATTCAAATAAAGGTCACCTTTAGGATTGGTTTGTTTATGGAGTTATTACACTTCACCAATTCCTTAGTGCAGTCAACCATCAAAGCACAAATGAACTTTTTTTCTATTTGGTAAATTATTTAAGATAAGGTTCTAGATGATATTTCACCCATGTTGGTGAACTCTATGGAACAGTAGTTCCTCAATTATTAGTTTTGGTGCCACTTGATCCATTATTGTCATGATGAGGGAAAGCTAGTGAATGCTCAGAAGAATGACTGACAGAATAATGAGATGACTTTTGCAATCCATCCATATTAAAATGACCAAGTTATTTTAATTTTCAAATATTATCATCTTTGATTTAATTCAAAAGTGGCTGAAAATTAACCAAAGAAATCTTTACTCTTTTTTTTAACAATAACATTATTTGGACATGAGATATCCTGGAATCCAGGATTATTGATTTCAGCTCATGAAATTCATATAATAGCATCTTTGACCCGGGGTAAATGTAAAAACTGTGGATCAAAGTATATCGTCTCAAATAATAGTGTTGTATAAATAAATTCCATTTTGTGGATATGAACAAACAATGCGAAAAAAAGTTTTGATCAACATACAAGGACTTTAGAAAAACTGATATAACTTGTTTTGACCATGTATGTTATTTGACTGTACATTAATAACTGTTGCTATCATTGCAAAATATTCAGCAGCTAGCCCCCACCCCACCCCCCTACTGTAGTCCCAAAGCAAATTATTCTGCTTCAATGTCAATTGTCTCGTCATGGTTCAGTACCAAGCTTGATCTGTCATTCTGTCATTAGTCCAGGTCTCTAATGGGTCAGAAATTTTTAAAGAGTCGTTTTTCGTGGCATCAAGAGTTTTGTTTAAATTATATTTGATTTCAATAAGATTGAATTACAAACAATGAAAAATAAGGGCTCATAAACTTCATTTTTCATTGGTAATAATTCTTTTATTTTTTTAAATGGTACGTGTGCTTTTATATTGTTCATCTATCCAGAGTTTCTACAGTTTTGTAAAAAGTTTCATTTTTCATGCATTTTAATCAACTATAGAAATGATTGAAACTACTGATGATCTGTGGAATTTTACTCTTACTAGCTGTCGTCACTGGTTTAACGAAGCAAGAAATTGGATGTATTTAAACTTATTCAAACAGTATTATGAATCAGTCAGCTTTATATAATTATTATAGAAAACTGAATTACAAATAATTTATATCAAATTTATCAGGATCCATACGAATTTATATTATAATTTTTCATTCTGGAAGGGATATAGACTATAATTGTTTTCATTTTTTCACTTACATAAATTATCTTGATGTTTTAAATTCTAGATCTTTTATATTTCCCAGATTTTATTCGATATAAAGCAGCTAACTGTATTGTGGAAATGATGATTGATAAAATAAAGATACAATTTTTGGGAATGTGCTATAGAAGAACATCTTTATGTAGCAAAGTGAACTTGAACCAACGTTTTTCAGTCTTATTTTATAGTTTAGCGCATGCTAGTACAAAGTTTTAAAAATAACGTGATTGTATTGTGAGCAGACACACAAGAAAGATCATTGTATTTTGAAGACAAACAGAAACTCTGTCTTTTTATTTTGTCATTTCTGGTAGAGTTGGTTTTATTTTCTGATGTGTAACTCCTTTGTGGGAGTTAAGGAATCTACTGGATTTTCATTGTGTAATAAAGTCAGGAAGTCCAAAATGCAAGTTTTTCCTGAGCCATTTAACTGGTCACATTTATTAAATTATTTATTACATTTTTTTGTCATTTGACTTTCAGTGATAAATTGATGGAAAAATGAAGTCTTAATACTTTTTCTTTGGATATATCTTTGTATAGGTGACACAATATGTATGTAATGGTGTATGTAATGCAATATTATAAAAACCTATTGTATTGTTTGTTAGCTTCGTTGTATTGTTTGTTAACTTGGAGTCTTGTCGTGGTTATAGAATTACTTAGACTGTGTCCTCTACACAAAGTAAGAACTCTTTCTAGTTTGCACATTGTTAGACATGACTGTTAGATTGTTAGATCCACGTGAATATTACATCATGAATAATGATGATGATGATGATGATGGGTGGTGATGATGATGGTGATGGTAATGTTGATGATGATGAAGATTATAATGATGAAGATGATGATGAAGATGATGATAATGAAAGTCACTTGAAAGGAGGTATAGAAGGAGAAACAGTAAGAAACAACAGCTTTAGAATTATGAAATTCATTTTCTTGCAGATACTCTATTGTGCAGACAATGTGGCCATGAAGTAACATCAAGTGAACACTTATATAACATTGGAAGTAAACTTGCCCTGGCTCAGAGAAATGACACTATAATTGGCAATAGACAATGCCTTATACAAATGTTTAAAAACCCAAATGGTAATAGTCACATTCAGAGATAATTATTATCCAAATTTTTCTTTTTTGAAATTGCTTGCGCTAAATGATTACATTCCCATTCTGTAGATGATCCTTTGAAGTGGCAGAAAAGCATTGACCATTTTATTTTTTATTTTTCCAACACCCAGTTCAAGATTGTGTAATCCAATGATTCATATCATTTGTAAAGTGCAATATTACACAGAGCAATTTTCTCTTCAACTTGTCTCACAACAGCATTGCAACAGTTAGATGGAGCATTGTAGCGTGTAACCTACAGTGCAATTTGGAAAATATGGTGCGGGACAAGTGGCAGCAATTGTTGCGAAAAGTAGAATTTGTTTCTACTTTTGACAAAGATTGTGACTCCGTTGCACTGCATAAACCCTGCGTAAACTTGTGTCGCAATGCTGTTGTGAAACAAGTTGCAGAGAAAATTGCTCAAAGGAAATTTAAAGTTTCCCAGGGGTTGTCAAATCATCTTTTTTAATAAAGTACTAGTTGTTAATTTTGTCATAATAATTTGCAGGTCACCATTTTGAATTGATAACAACCAAGAAAGCATCCATCCAACCACTAGGAAATGTAAGACTATCACTTGGCTTGAAACTATAGAATGACACATGTATACCATTGGGTGTGTGTCTTGGGGTAGGGGGGGAAGGCTAACAAGGGCAGTTTTTATTAAAGATTTTTCTCTTTATCTTAATTTGTTCAAATAATAACTGAGGTGCCTAAGAGTGTTTTTCTTGTCACTCTTTGTCATAAATATTTTACAAATCATGAGAACAAAGTCAGTATGATCAAATGAGGATTTCAATAGGTTATCATTATTTTACCAAATGCTAATAGTCTTTCCTCTTTTTGACTTATACTAGGCATTTTTAGAGCATTCCTGGTTTCCAGAGTTTGCCTGGAGGGTTGCAGTTTGTCCACAATGTGGCAGTCATTTAGGATGGTAGGTACATGTGATTTAGTTTAGGCTAAGATCTCAAAGTACCATTGGTAGCTTACATGTAGAACTATGAATAGAGGAATCTAGCCTTTATATAGTCGAAGTTGTCCTTAGAAAGTACCATTGTTTTCGTTGCCATTAATAATTAACTGATTGTTTGGTACATTTTGTAGGAGTTTTGAGGATCCAAATCATAAGCATAAAGATGAAAAATCAAAGCAAGCAAATGGACAGAAAAAGACTAAAACGCCATACTCATTTGTAGGACTAATATTCCCAAATCTCATTAAGGAAAACTGTAAGTTATTGAAAGAAAAAACATAGAAATGATTGCTCCATGGGCAGATGCAGGATTTTCACTAGGTGGCTTGAACTGGTGAACTGAACCCCCCCAAAAAAAACTGTTATTTGGCATACTCGTCCCTTTGAGAAATGATTTAGGATTTCCTAGGGAATTATAGGACTTCCTATGAAGGAATATCTTCATAGGGCTTCCTGGGAACTTCTAGGAAATGGGGGTTCAATGACATTAAGATTTATAGTTTTTATTGGTTGGGATGAACCCCCTGCCCTAGATCCACCCCTGTTGCTCTGTCTGCTATATAAGGTTCTTATGGCTTTAACCTCTATCTTTCAGATGCAGACTCATTAATCGTCACACCAAGAGCTTACAGAGGATGATCTAAACTAATATTTAGAAAAATTGTTTTTTTATTGCTAGTTTTTCATCTTGGTTTTCTCTCTTTTTCTTTCCCTTCTTTTTTAAATACAGTCGTTTGCAACTAAGCGTGAACACCAGACACTAAAACATGTTCTAGCTGCCAGCCGAAACGTTGAAGTTAGTCAACCGGAACGTGTATGCTTTGTAATGATTCTTTGGATGGTTGGGCGTGCAAATTCCTTCAGGTACTTCAATCTCGAAAGAATCAAAATCTTTTTCTCTCCAGTACTTCATGCTTTCATTTGAAGTAAAGCCTTTTTTTCGAAAATGTGAAGAATACTGAAGGAGATCAGGATCGATCTCTTTTAGAAACTCACTTATGTCTACTCTTTCGAAGGAATCCATGACCAACACCAACAGATCAACATGCACATGTATTCATTGTATTTGAACAAACGTTGCCATCAGGCTGGCACTTTGGCTCCAAACCTCAACGTTCCTGTTAACTAACTTCAATGTTTCGGCCGCCAGTTAGAACATGTTTTAGTATCTGGTGTTCACGCTTAGTTGCAAACGACTATAATGGTCATTATTGAACATTTTCATAATAGGGCACAGATGGTAACATACATTTATCTTTTACTAACTACGTTCTTTAACATTAATGGTTGGTGCACAACACCAATACCTGTACGTGACTTCTTGTAGTCTTTGCTTGTGAGCAAATACAATTTAGCACTTTAAATTGTGAATTAAATTAAAAATCTATCAGCAATAGTTTTTGTAATAAACACTATTTACCACATGTCACAAAAGAAATAAAAAAATAATGAAAAATTAAATTAATACTCGATAAATATTATATTTTAATATCAGTAGTGCATAGCTTTAATATCAGTAGTGCATAGCTTTAATATTATTGCTATAACATATAAAATGCTATTAATATAAAATGTTTGCTTTATGATCTATAGTTTGTTTTTTCAACTTTTATTTACCATATTGACAAACCCACTTGCAAATTTATTCAAGTTTGCCTGAGGAACAAAATATGAAAACAAACAAATATTATAAATAATTTATGTTACCAACCTTTTACCATCTTATTATCTTTTATTAGAGCGAAGGCATTTAACCCATGAAATATAAAATTCTAGTCAACGTGTAATAGTCAGATAGAAACAAAAGAAAACAATGGAATTAGGGGGCTACTAAAGTGTATTAGGGGTTTAGGCACAGGTTAGTGACTTCACTCTAGTTTGTTACAGTGTATAGTGTGTTGTGTGTAAAATAGCATATGAGTTTTTTTTAATGATAGCAAGGATATGTAGTGCTTGTATACACCTATTTCAAGAAATGTTGAGGGGTCCAAGAGCTAAAAATGGGTAATCTGAGACTAAATTGAATTGATGCAAGTGCTGTGTGAGCACTTGCCTCTCATCAATGCAACCTGAGTTCGAGTCTTTCCGGGCTCAGTGTTGTATATGAGTAGAGTTGTTTGTTGGTTCTCTCCTGTGCTTCGAGGGTTTTCCAGGTTCTCTGGTTTTCCTCCCTCCGCAAAAATCAATTCCTAAAATTCCAATTCAATCACGGAATGAGGGCCACAGGTTTGTTAGCCACTGGCTATTAAGTGCTACCCTCGTGAAAAAAAAAAGGACGGTCGTTTGGCTGTGAATGTATTCTGATTTGCAGCGTGTTCTTCACTCAGATTTTAGATTTTTGATTTTTAAGAAAATAACAGACATCTTAAAGTTGTGAGAAAGCTACATGTATCCTACCTTACTCCATATTATAGTTCCATCAAGTCTCTTATAGATATACTTCATCTGGTCATCACTGTATAATTGAGAACTTATCTCTGAAGCAAGGGCCTAAAGATTAAAAACAGGGCATCACAAATCTGCTGTAATGGAACACCTGTTGTAAAAAAGTCTTCCCCTGATTGATGCTTTTATTAATAAATATTAATATCACATTTATAGGATTGAGTGCTGCTCTTGATTAAATGCCATCTCAGTTTGAGTGCCATATATGACAGCCAAAATATAAAGAGCACCACCCTTGAATAGGCCCCACATTGTTTATTTGTTAACATTTGCTTGTTATCATTTACAAAAGTTATGGTTTTTAAAGAGCACACCCCTAAAAAAGGGCCACAATTGACAGCCTAAAAAAAATTGAAGAGTGCCGCTTTGCTTAATGAAGTAAATATTATGTTACCTAATGATGACTTCATAAATTTTTGCTAATGACAGGCCACATGTAAATTGTATTTTACCAACTTACCATTGCCTTTGTCTTTGGTGATACAGATACTTCTCTGACTATCTTCATCAGAACTGATCCAAGCACCTGTTAGACAACACACTGTCTTGTTATTTTCTCACTTCTAAAACTGGTTGTTTGAATGAATGAAGGAAGGAAGGAAGGAAGGAAGGAAGGATGGAAGGATGGAAGGATGGAAGGAAGGAAGGAAGGATGGAAGGAAGGAAGGATGGAAGGAAGGAAGGAAGGAAGGAAGGAAGGAAGGAAGGAAGGATGGAAGGAAGGAAGGAAGGAAGGATGGAAGGAAGGAAGGAAGGAAGGAAGGAAGGAAGGAAGGAAACATTGACTGAATGTTGACTGACTGAATAAATACTAAGGTCATGAACGTTTTCATTCAATGATGCATGCATGTTCACCTTAAGATTGCTTTGTGCTATGTTGCTTGGTTTCTCAGGTGATAAGCCTGACTCTACTGGCTTTAACAGTTTGGATGATACTAGTCCTCTTGATATGAACAATCCAAGAACAAGCATAATACTAGTCTGTTTGTCTAGATATTCTATTGCACCATTTTCAGAAAATTGAATTTTGTCCTGAGGAAAAAAACAACTATTGTTGGGAAACACAAAGTTTTTAAGGACAAGCATCTATGGAATGTTATGGATACACTTTGAGTGACATTCAAGAAAATCTACTTTGTCCCGACAGCAAATCGTAGGAATATATGTACTATTGATAACAACTTTAAAATGTAAACAATGTTATTTAATGAAATAATGAAATAAACATATAAAACTCAGAAAAAATTTTGAGTCTCAAATGAGAATCAAACCCTGTGTGACCCTCTGGATTATTCAGAAGCTCTAAACACTGAGCTACTGCAGATTCTATGGTAAGCATGGGTTATTTGTGGGTTTTGACATACAGTCAATTCAAAAAACGTTGTAGTCGACCGGCTCAAGCCTACGCGACTGGACCGAAAGAAATATGGGTAAAAATCACTGAAGCGGTTTAAATATTCGTTCTGAATAAATTGTTCCCGCTAGTAATAAGATAATAATGGCGAGAAACAATCCATCGAATGCATGTCTTCGGGTTTAAGGAAACAAAAACAAAGTACTTATGATTCAGTTCACAATTTAGAATATATGAAGGCATTTAAAAAACGTCTCCTTTAACACTTCCCGCTCGCCTACGAACGTTCGTGCTGTAAACCAGGCATAACTAGTCAGATAAAATTATGCAGTCAACTCGGCTTCAATAATTACTACCCAGAGTTCTTTTCGGTCCAGTCGCGTAGGCTAGAGTTGCTTGACGACAAAATTTTTTGAATTGACTGTATGAACACATCATGCCATCACACAGTCAGTGAGAATACAATGTACAAATAACAATGTAAAGTTGAATGATTATGTTTCACCTCCTCTTACTGCAGTTTTCGATATTCTGCAAACTCCACATTTCAATGGCTAGCTGTGAAATGGGGTTTTCACTGCCGCAAGTCAAGAATATAAAAGGTACCGACTGATTATTTTTGATTGACGGCAGCAAAAAAACAAATTTCAGCATGCAGCTTGTAACTACCGAGGTCGCAGAATATCAAAAACTGCAATAAAATTGGGTTAATGTTCTCTCCACCCCACCCCTGCCTCCTTTATGATTTATCCAAAGGCCAAAAGATCAGATTGAACTGCATGCCCTAAATACACAACGTTTTTTTAAAATAGGTACAAAGATTTAATGATATGGTAATCATATACCTTTTCAACTTGCCATAAATATGAAGCTGGTAAATGAACCCCAGTCTGTAACACATACCACAGAACTCCTTCTCGTGATGGACTCAATAGACCTGACATGGGTCTTATTTGGGTTATAGTATAGATCACAGTCTCTACTATTGTCGACAACTCTGTTAGAGCTGCTTGCTGCTCTTGAGAGAGTTTTTGGAATATCCCAGGTGATTTGACATGCACATCAAAGTACCCATCCTTTATTATATCATTCAGAGCCATCCAGATCGAACTTTCTTGATTCAGGTAAAACTTTTCATGTAGTTCAAAGATCCCAGACTGAATGTAATCATCAAGTTTTTGAACATTCTCATATCGTCTTTTGACAACTTTCTTTAACAATGATAATAACATAACACAAAACCAGGCTGCATAAAATATATGTCGTAGTTTCCTGATTTTCTTCGTACCTGGGAATGGATAGTCATCATTGACTGGGTCATGGGATGAAGGCTCGTCAAGAAATCCAGTGATGGCAAATGATGAAGTCTTTGGTCTTGGCTTTGGCTCTCTTAATAGTTCTGTTGAACGCACTGGCATGGCTACAATCCTTGACGATGATGCACGCATCTGTTTTTGATAGACAAGCAGGATTTAACAAGACATTTAATTTAATTTCAGTGGGATGTAAAGTGTTAAGTGCTTACCTTTGGAATTGGTTGGGGAGGTGGAGATCTCTTTCTTTCCTTCAGTATGGGTTTAACTAATTGATAAATAAAAATTAGAAAAGATTTGGCAAGTTAGATTGTCACACATATTCAATAGGTTTATATTGTCCATACATTTGTCCATTTATGATATAACATTATTTCGCGTTAGCTTTCTTGAAATATAGCTTAGGGACTAGTTTAGGATAAGATATGATTTCATAATAATAACTATATTTATTGTCAAAAGTTGTTTTTTGCCAACAGACTATCATCAATCCAATTTACCAACATCTCACCATCAACAACCAAAGATGATGATGGCATTTTGCTATTACAGGAAACATGAGAAAACTTGATTGCTATCATGACTGTTGAACAGCCCCTAATGAGGATTGCTTTGTTTCTATCAACCAACATGGTATCTATGATGTAACATTATTCCCAAGAAAAATGTGATGGGTACAGTATACCTTTTTGGGTTAATTTGGTCTGTGGGAGCTCAGTAAAGGGATCCATTTCCCTGTAACCCACTGGTTCAATTTCAACTTGGCGTTGTCTAAAAGAGAAATATATTTTTTATTAGAAAAGTGTACCTACATTTTTAACTGCAACGCAAACCTGTAAATACATGGAGCCATTTGATAAGTACATGAAGGCATCAATATAGTTAATTAAATATAGGCTCCATTACTCAGTTTGATGCAGAAAAAATAACTTACTGTGTAAAAGCACTTTGAGAAATTCTTTTTACAAGAAAAATTTGGGGTGAGTTTGGTGGGTCAATGACATGGTAAGTCTCTTAGAATTCAAATATTTATTAATTTTCATTCCTCCAATTTCCATTTCCCACCCCTCTGTTTTCCTTTTCCTGTCCAACAGCCCAACAATCTTCTTGTATTAAATACATGAAGTCTTGTAAGTATTACCTTGGTTCAGTTTTCATGGATTCAGTGCTTCTAAACGGAGGATTTGAGGTCATCTGGTTCATCATCATTTTCTGTAACTGGACACTTTGTGCTAACATCATTGATACCATTTCTTTCAGATAATAATAAGTGAGGTGAGTTTTGAAAGTATCCACATAGAACCAGCGTTTTGAAGTTTTGATTAAATGAAAAAAAGCTTTTTTCCATGCTCTGTTTGGTAATACAAAATGCAGTAAGAGACAAGAAGAAAGGAAACGTGAAGAAGAAGAAGCCATTTTTTTCTTTGACATCAATTAAATGTTCACGAATGCATAGATTAGTGGGGGAGGGAGGGTTGCTAAATTAAGCAATCAACCTTTACCTGCATTCAAGTCATTTTTATTGCTGTTCATACTTGAACCTGTCCTGTCTTCTGTGTTCATATATTTTTTTGTTCTACTTTGATGAAAAAGCCTTTCTTCCTAAGATTCAAAGAGTTCAAATTACTCATTTTTTCAGACTATCTAATTCCAGAATACAGGCATCTTGCCCCCAGAGGAAACCCAAGACTTAAGACCTACTAATGCAGGAATTGTAAATGATGTAGTTATTGAGTCAACAGCTTCCATTTCAAATAGTGACAGAAAACAACTTCAGTGTGTGCAAGAAACCACCAAAAGCACAAACTAATAGTACATATACATCTTGTGTATCAAAGCAAGGATTTCAGTGACAAATTATTGCTGTTGATGTCAACACCAAAAAAATCAAAAAAAAAAAAACAAAGGTATATTTCATGACTGGGCTGTCACAGGCAACCCAGTAAAAATAAAAAACCAACTCATTTTACTACCGGGCTGCCGCAGGCAACCCAGTTAAACCAGTTTTGAATTACCACCTTTTGAAAGGCCATGGATAATCTTGATGTATAGCATAAACATGCTCAATTTCTAAAACTTGTTTTCCTCTTTTAAATGCCCGAATTTTGAGTGTTTTTTAATTTTGGAAAATCAGGAACCGTACATAGATGGAATGGAGTGGACTTCAGTTGGCTGGATCGTACGGAATGTGAACGTTTTTTACGCCTAATTTGCAGCTTTTATGATTTTTTAAATTAGAAAATAACTAGTGATTCTATTCCGAAATTTAGCAAAAGTAAATGCAAAAATTGTTTTTTATTATGTTTTTTTTTTTAAATGATTCAAAGGACTTTATACATCATGTGTCTATAGGTGACTCTGAGGATCGTAACAGATTTTTACGACTAATTTTCCTCCCATTAAGATGCTATTGAGATAAATTGGATGTTATTTGGATGTGACTGGAATGGATAGGTTGTGACTGAAATGGATTGCAAGTGACTGGGCTTCAGTCAGTGACTGAATCTTAAATCGCAAAAAAAGGTTTGAATTTTCACCTTTTGAAAGGCCATGGATAATCTTGATGTATAGCATAAACATGCTCAACTTCTAAAACTTGTTTTCCTCTTTTAAATGCCCGAATTTTGAGTGTTTTTTTAATTATGGAAAATCCGGAACCGTACATAGATGGAATGGACTGGACTTCGGTTGGCTGGCAAATTATTCCACTCTGTAGACTGTATTCGAAAAAATTCGTTTTCGGTGAAGAATTGTTCCGGATTCGCCCGGACTAGTGTGGACGGTAGGCCTAACCGAATAAATAAAAATTCGGATTCAAATTTATCCGGCATATTGTGGACGGAAACGATTCCTGTACGAATAACAATTGCGAATAATTCGTACGGGAGTGAAAACATTTGGTAAATATTTGCTGAACCGACTTCCGTACGAATAACAATCGCGAATAATTCGTACGGGAGTGAAAAATGTTGGTAAATATACGCTGAACCGACTCCCGTACGAATAACAAATAACTATTCTCACTATATGTATGGAATTCGAGCAAGAAAAACCCAAAAAACGAGATTTTTCACATCAACGCTTATTTGCATGAGTCTCGGGTTCTCGTGGCATGCATTGTCTCACCCTGCTTCTTACATTGCTTACTATCAATCACGTGACTTTTTGCAGTTGACTGGCAAACAAGCGGTTGACTGGGGGGCAACTAGTGGATGCTAAGTCAAAACATATCAAAATAAGTCCTAAAACTATTGTATTTGACTATTTCCACGACATCAAACCAGAAAACACGAGATCAAAACAACCTCCAGGATTCTACAAGCCATCAAAAAAGAGCTATTACCGGAAGTGACGTCTATTGATAGCAACCTATATACGTTCCCGTTCTCTCTGGACTCGCACATTTAAGCTCGTTTGCGTTCTACGAGAAGTAAAGAAAAAATTTCTTAATTCTTCACATCATTCGTCGCTGGGCCGTGGGAGCTAAGACGCATTAATGAAAGGTACAGAGAAAGAAGAAAACTATGTCCCAAGTACCAGCTCAGCTAGTTCAGGCTACCATACAAGCTGTTCTTCAGGCCGACCCGCCGCCTCTGAGTCAACAACCTCAGCCAAAACCGCAACCATAGAATCAACTACTACAAATTGGACATAACCAAGAAGCACAGAATCCCGTTCCTCCGCAACAGGCCGTTCAGGACGCTTTTGGTGGTCACGCCGAAGTAGTAGGTATAATACTTTTCGTCTATGTTGCTTCTTCAACGTGCAGCTATGGTATTTTTACTTTATTGGTTATAGTCGCTCACGGTTTCGTTTTAAATGTTGTTGCTTTTGCCATTATTCACAACCGTGAGTAGAAGCTTAAACGTTGGTCATTGATTTGGCAAAGTTCAGCCACGTGTGAAGTTGGTCGCCCAAAATACTAGTTAGGTGTCTGGTAAAGTTTAGCGATGTATTATGTCGCTCAAAGCACTCGTTAATTATTTCGCAAAGGCTAAAAGACGTGAAGTTGCTCAAAATGCTAGTTAGGTATCTGGCAAAATTCAGCGGCGTGTGCGGTCGCTCAGAATACTCGTTATTTATTTGGCCAAGTTCAGCAGCGTGTGAGGTCGCTCAAAATGTTAGTTAGGTATTTGGAAAAATTCAGCGGCGTGTGCGGTCGCTCGAAATACTCGTTAATTATTTGGTCAAAGATCAGCGGCGAGTGCGGTCGCTCGAAATACTCGTTATTATTCGGCAAAATTCGGCGATCGCGTGTGTTGTCATGGTTGGGGTCCCCTCCCACTTCCCCCTGCTAAGCCGCCTCGATGAGGTTATCTAATACTATTCTCACTATGGAATTTAAGCACGAAAAGCCCAAAAAATGAGATTTTTCACATCGACGCTTATTTGCATGAGTCTTGGGTTCTCGTGGCATGCATTTTCTCACCCTGCTTCTTATATAAACGTTTCCGTTCTCTCTGGACTTGCACATTTTAGCACGTTTGCGGGAAACGAGAAATAAGGGGAAAAACTCCCCCCCCCCCCCCCCCCCTTCCCCCCTCCCCGCAGCGATGAATGATCATAGTCACATATCTTATTCCCTTCGTGCCTAGCGAATTCTCATAGTGAAAATATATAACAATTGCGAATAATTCGTACGGGAGTGAAAAATGTTGGTAAATATTCGCTGAACCGACTCCCGTACGAATAACAATCGCAAATAATTCGTACGGGAGTGAAAAATGTGGGCAAATATTTGAGCTCAGAATCTACAAACACGTCATTAAAATCCAATTGGGTACTCCTGTGCAAAGAATGCACATTTCGCACATTACAAGAGACCATAGCAACCCAGTTAAACGTTTTGAATTGTCACCTTTTGAAAGGCAATGGATAATCTTGATGTATAGTATAAACATGCCCAACTTCTAAGACTTGTTTTCTTCTTTTATTGCCCGAATTTTGAGTGTTTCTTAATTTTGGAAAATCCGGAACCGTACATAGATGGAATGGACTGGACTTCAGTTGGCTGAATCGCATAGAACGAACACGTTTTTTTTACGCCGAATTGGCAATTTTTATTCTATGATTTTTATTTTATTATAAATAACTATTGATTCTATTCCGAAATTTTGCTAAAATAAATGCAAAAAAATTTTATGCTTTGGATCGTGTGGAACTGGTTGAAGTCCTGTGAAGTTGTCAGCAGCAAATGTTTTTCAAAGGACTTTATACATCATGTGTCTATAGGTGACTCTGAGGATCATAACAGATTTTTACGACTAGTTTTCCTCAATTAAGATGCTATTGAGATAAATTGGATGTTATCTGGATGTGACTGGAATGAATTGGATGTGACTGAAATGGATTGCAAGTGACTGGGCCTCAGTCAGTGACTGAATCTTAAATTGCAAAAAAGTGTTGAATTTTAACCTTTTGAAATGCCATGGATAATCTTAATGTATAGTATAAACATGCTCAACTTCTAAAAATTGTTTTCCTCTTTTAAAGGGGCACTTGGATGAAAACGCCCCAATTTTTGAAAGTCCGAATAATTGAAGTATTTGAGGATATAATGACTCAATTATAATTATAAAAATCAGATTAGTGAAATTTTAGCCTGGGAGCCACTTGCTGTTGAGATATTTTGGGTTGGAAGCGAAAGCTTGGTTTCTGTGGTGTCCTGTTATAAGGAAATGTATGGAGATTCATCAAAAATTTCAATAAAATCATTGAAACGTGAAATAAAGCCTCGAAATTTTACCCGATCATTGAGAAATAGCACTTCTTTCGCTCTGCGTGGTTATTTTTTGAATTTAGCCCATTTTAAGATTTTTTCCCCCACCAGTAAGAAAAAGAAAGAAAGAAAAAAAAAAAGAAGTGCTATTTCTCAATGATCGGGTAAAATTTCGAGGCTTTATTTCCTGTTTCAATGATTTTATTGAAATTTTTGATGAATCTCCATACATTTCCTTGTAACAGCACACCACAGAAACCAAGCTTGGGCTACCTGTGGGTTGAGTAAATGGCATCATTTACTCACAATTTAGATGCTGAATAAAATTAATAAATTTTCCCTGCCACTTTTGACTGTGAAGGAAACATGTTGCTTGGCTTCTATCTGGGTCATATAGATAAGTTTAAACAAGTTTAAAGTCATTTCCAATTTTCTTTTGTTTTCATCCAAGTGCCCCTTTAAATGCCCGAACTTGGAGTGTTTTTTAATTTTGGAAAATCAGGAACCGTACATAGATGTAATGGACTGGACTTCGGTTGGCTGGATCATGCGGAACGTAAACGTTTTTTTACGTCGAATTTGCAGCTTTTATCCTATTATTTTAATTCTATTATAAATAGCTAGTGATTCTATTTCGAAATTTTGAAAAAAAATAAATGCAATTTTTTAAAAATATTTTGGATTGCAGCACTGGTTGAAGTCCTGTGAAGCTGTATTTAACAATATATTTATGTATATGCCTTCAAGATTATTTTCCTTTAGGCTCTACTAACCCACGCGATTGAAGCCAGAATATTGCCTACTGGGTAGCTGTACTAATACTAATAAATATCTGAATTACAATCCTAGAAAGTCTTCTTTTACTGCTCGATTATGTTACTTCTAAAGACCGGAATTACATCCTCAGCTGCTAAGCCAATCTATAAGCCATTTATCT
The DNA here is from genome assembly GCF_029948245.1 of Actinia tenebrosa. NCBI lineage: Eukaryota > Metazoa > Cnidaria > Anthozoa > Actiniaria > Actiniidae > Actinia > Actinia tenebrosa. Next base: position 23,769,675 of record NW_028292569.1, on the reverse strand, counting down.
ATGAACATGTCATTCAAATCCATATATGTGTACTCTTGTGCAAGAATGCACATTTCACGAGGAGACTACAAAAAAAAAAAAAAAACAACCAAAGGCATTTTACGACTAAGCTGCCACAGGCAATCCAGTAAATAGTGCTACTAACAGTAGAGTCCCATATTGATCTCAAACCTTGATCCAGTCCTGGAACCAGGGAAAAGGTTAGGTGCTTCAATATATCCACTACTGATGTAAGTCCATCGATTGTCAGCCTCAAGTTCATGATAATGGGGACATTTCATTTTAGAATTTCACAAAAGGTTTTGCACTATTTAGCTAATCATGTTCCTTCTACTACGTTCTCATTATACCCACTTTAAGACAAAGTGCAACTCATTGATGCTACACCTCCTCCTCCCAGATAACAGATACCACTTGCTACATGTACCTTTAGCAGTTCTGAGATTGAGGAAAAACTTGGATGGAATTGGCATTGCAGTGCAATAGTGCAATGTGGGATAGATTTAAAAATGCACTGTAAAACTATCTGAACCCAGTCTTTTACTCAACTTCGGAATGGGCAATATCTTTCTAAATTTTCTTTCCATTATAACTTTGTAATTATGTAATCATTAACTCGAGCTTAGCAATCATTGTACCTTTACATTCTGAAGAAGTTGTTCACTCCTTAGAATCTCTGTTTGTAGCATAATATGAGGGTCAGTCGACGCTGCTGTAAACAGAATATTAATTTTTTTAAACAAACGAGGAATGAGAACAAAAAAGCTCGCCAAGAAAACAAAAATAATTTGTCAACAAACTCAAAGACCTCACACTTGCCTGGAAAAAGAGAGCCTTTGAAGCTCGCAGGACCTCTCTGCTTTTCAGCTGCTATTTTCTAATTTAAAAAAAGACAAAATAAATAAGTATTCATTGAGCTAAAAATATATATCTATTTGGTTTTACTACCTCTTTTAAGACTTTAAGGCGAAGTTTAGTCAGTTGTTCTTGAACTTCTCTGTCGTCCGCCATCTTTGTTTGGTAGTTTTGGATTGACGTGAAGGCCTGGAAACTACTAGGCTTACAAATAATTTCTTACTTGGGAGGGGTAAGAAAAAAGTTGTTTATGATGTTTTCCTAAAGTAGAATAATATTTCTTCATAGTTTTCATTTAAATATTCAAAATGCTATTATTAATTAATATGTTTGAAAATGAAAAATATATTTTTTCTTTAAAAATCATTTAAATAAATGTCATTGTTAAAAAGTATGGAGATAAGGTACCCCTCCCGTGGTAAAAAAAAGTTGCCATCAGGAACATGCGCGCGGCGAAAGTCAAAAATTATCCAGACTTCTTCCAAAATTCCACCTGAAAAAATATTCAGGATTTTTGAACGTGTACACTGTAAGACATTGGATTATGCTTCATGATAATCTTGAGTTACTAAATTTCAAAAATCGAAATTTTACGAACCTTTTGATTTGGAGTTTATTTTAGAAACGTTTCTCCAAAATGGCGTCCTCTGTTGCTCATTTTGGGTACAGCGAGGAAGATATTCAAGATGTATTTTGCATGGCACCGTACAGAGAAAATCAGATTTCAACGCTGCTGTCATTGTTTGGAAGTATTGGTGATCTTTCTTGTCCAAGTATCTTCGTGTATGGAAATACGGCTACAGGGAAATCGTTTGTTGTGAAAATGCTGATGAACACTTTGAAGGTAAAGCTAGTTAACATTACTTAATCATAGCTTCTGTCTGAGACTTAAAGAAATCTCTAATTACTCATTTACCCTATTACCAGGTTTAACTAACAGTACTTTTCATACCCTGGACACCCGGCCCTTTCGAAATCCCACCCCTATTATGGTGGTAGGGGAAGGATGGGGGGGAGTGGTTGAATTATCTCTCAAACTATACAACATACTATTGGTGAATAAATGTTCTCTTGAATTGATTTCTTTTCTCAACAGCTTCCTCATGTAATGGTAAACTGTGTGGAGAATTTCACCTCTAAACTAATGTACGAACACATCTTAAACAGCTTTAAACAAGAAGATGACGAAGAAGAAATTTCTTTGACAAAACGGTGTGATAACATGGTAGATTTCCTGCGTCTGTTAAAACAGAACATAACTGAACAAAACCTACAGGATCAAACATTCTACATTATACTGGACAAAGCAGAAAGACTACGGGAAATGGAAATAAACATCTTGCCAGCATTTCTAAGACTCCAAGAACTTACTGAGATGAATATATGTGTTATTCTGTTGTCAGAAATAATTTGGGAGAAGTTCTTTTCTGGGACTGGATTCAATGATCCTGTGTTGATACATTTTACAGATTACTCCAAAGCCGAGTTACAGCAGATAATGTGTTTAGATTGTCCTAGTGATTATCCAGTAGACCTCTTCAGTGCATTCAGTCAGCTTCTGTTGAGTGTGTTCTATACTGTTTGCCGGGATCTAAATGAACTACGCCATTTGGTAATTATTAGTACCGTAAACCTCTGAAAATAAGCCCTGGGTTTTTATTTCTTTATTTGCTAAAGTACCTCTTTGATCTTTGAACAATAGAATCACATGACAAGGGGCTTATTTTCAAAGGGGCTTAATTTATGAGTTTATGGTATAACAGCATAAAGTCGAGGCTGTAACAAACCTTACACCTCAGGAAACACAAAAGCACTTGCAACAAGTGATCACGAAAAAATGAATATTTAATTCTATAGAAATTACTCAGGGAAGGTTGGGGGATTCACAAGGTAAACTTTAAAAAATGGTTGTAGCCTACCCCCTTTCACTAAGTAAGACATACATGACCTTCTTATTAAGTCAACAAGGAAATAGCTTTTGTAAAAATAAATTGAAAGGTTGAAACCTCTAGAAAAGTTAACATTTTCACTGACGACCCCTCTCTGAAGCCCCAGCCAAAAAAAAAACCTTTCCTTATTGTTACTTTTCTGTTTCTTTTCCTATGGGCCCTATGGCCCTGGAAGTTAAGATGGGAAACTATAAGGACATTTCTTCTTCCATAGGCTGCCCTCCATTTCCCCAAGTACTGTGAGCCCATCACCAAGGGGGAGGCTACCTACTCAGACAGTCATAAACTATGGCGTCACATTGGTCCACACCTGAAGCGAGCGCTCAATACTGTCTACTTGAGAGAGGTATCCAGCAAGCAGTGGGAAAACATGTTGACTCAAGAGTCAAATGAAGAACACTTGAATGGATCTGCTCCAGCTGCTGGTAAGATATATGGTGAACTATTCTGCCTCGTTGTTTCGGGGGATATCAGAAAATACATGCTAGTATCTTTGATATAAACCTAAGTTCTCTCTCTCTCTGATCTTGATTTTTTTAAATTCAGTCTTATAAAGGATGGGTAAATAAATTGAATATTTGACCCTTATATAGGTAATCCACAGAGGTCGCACATAGAACTCCCGTTTTACTCCAAGTACCTGCTATTGGCTGCATACATGGCATCTTACAACCCTGCCCATACAGACAAGCGATTTTTCTCTAAACAAGCCCAAAGGATGTCAAACAGATGCAAAGCAGCAGCAAAAAAAGCCAACAAGGGAAAGATAAGCAGTCAGCTAACAGGTTTGTCAGCGCCCCATGTTTCACTGTGTTATTCCCACTCTTGTGTATCTGTTTTACAGGTAGTTCTTTGGTGTGGAGAATTTAGTCTCTTCAGTTAGTCTTTAAGACATTGCAAGAGATGAAATAACCTAGTTGCTGTATCACAGTTGTTCCTATAGTCATGTGTCTTCTCAGGTCTTCTCTTGAAAATGGGTAAACGATTGCACAAAAACAAATTATTATGTTTTTGATTAAATCACACCATAGAGATTAAGAGAATAGTCCCTTTCACAGTTCCCTGCACCATTTTGAAAGATGGTTCAGGGAACTGTGAAGGTGACTATTGTGGAATAGCATAGGCTAAATAACCAACTAAGCAATTTTATCATCTAACAATGAATGTTGTGTGGTTTTCCTAGGTCCAAAGGCATTTCCATTAGACAGATTAATGGCTATATTCTATACCATAGTGGAAGACAAAGTAGCACCATCAGCTAGTATACTGTCCCAAATCTCCTCACTTGTGTCCCTAAATCTCCTGTCACAAGTCTCGGCAGATGACCAGATCGATTCTGCTAAGTACAAATGCCTGGTTAGTTTTGACTTTATCAAAGGGATAGCAAGGCAGCTGGAATTTGATATCATACAATACTTATTTGATTTTGTATAAATTGAAATTAAGATTTTTTCAGAATAAAAAACGCTTTGGCTTATTCTTTGTTTTTGTTGTTATTTACATTTTTTTCCATTCTTTTTCCTTCTTCCAAGCCTTTGATTTGTTGAGAAGGTTTTGGGTATGAGAATAATTAATGTATCTTCTTAAGCATGTACAAAAAAAAACTAAAAATCTGAAGCAGAAAAAAGCATTATACTCAAGGCAAAAAGGTCTGTTATCAAATGTATGCCAAAACGTAATGAGAAGATTAAATAACAATTCGCGTTACAGGGAATGTTAATTACAAATTTACAAAACTACCCAAAAAATATAAGTTAAAAAACACTAGGGACAAAATAATATGTAGATGCTTGTATGGTGCATTTCTAGCCTCAATGCACCTTACATAAATGACAGCCTAAATACACATGTAAACACTGCATACATCTTGTTACATAACAACATAAGATCAAGGTAGGTTCATTTTTTTCAATTTCACGATCCTACCAGTACAGGTACATTGATTGGGCTGCCTGTGCCGTTTTTGATTTCTTATTAGAAAGCTGAAAAAGGTCTGAGTATGAGAATCAGAGGGTCTTACTTCCGTTATAGTTATTATAATATTCCAAGAAAAGAAGTTCAGTAAGTTACGGTTCATTATGTTCCGTTATTCTCTAATTGTTTCACTAACTATTGTCGTCTCCTTAACCGAAAAGAGACTAGCTGCGGGTGAGTGTCGTACGGACCTGGATTGTAGTAAGCAAAGTAAAGATTCGCCGTACTGTTGCAAGACTTCCTTTCACTCATGGGCACCGCACGCTTGTTTTTCTAGCTGCGTCGGGAAAGCTTGTGATTCGGACAGCGATTGTGGAGGAACAGGTGGTGAATGCTGTAATACAGTCAACGGCAACTGCACTTCAAAGAAAAGTTGCTTGAAGAAGTGTTATTCTAACTCAGATTGTAGGGCACACTCATACTGTTGCAAAGGAGTGTATTTTGAGCCAAGCGTGTGTGCTTCGAGCTGTGTTGGCAAATCGTGTAACATTAACAGTGATTGTGGTGCGCCAAACGAATGCTGTAGTTCAGGTGGCGAATGTATAAAACAAGGTTGTCACGGCATTCCTTTACCTGGTTGGCTTATTGCTTTAATTACTATTATTGCTGTTCTTCTCGTCGTTGGTCTCGTGATCATCATCTATTTTTGGCGCTACTCGCGCTCGATTAGAAACCCGGAGTACTTAATCGAGGGCGATCGATCGTCGAAAACAAATAAATAAATCGACCAAAATCGATTAAAATTAGTCTATCCATTTTGTATAATCGCAACATAATAGCTACAGGGGCGGATCCAGGGGGGGGGGGTGGTCTAAAAGGGGTGATTAGTCACCTCCGTTTTGCTCAAATTTTACACAATATCGTTAGTATATAAACAGTCAATCCCCTTTTCCTAAAATTCCTGGTATGAGATATCTTCGCAAAAGTCACCCCCCTTTTAAAAATTTCTGGATCCGCCCCTAAGCTGGTTGACCATTAGTTAATCATAGTACATAGTGACATATGACCGTGAAAGAATAGGCAAACTAATAGTAGTAGACTCTAAACCAATGATTTTCTTTTGTTCTTTATCAACTATTACAAACTAAATGGTCTATTTTCTTTCACGGTCATATGAAAATCACTCTATTGGAATGTTAAAATTAGTACTTTTAGTTTATGTGTAACCATTTTACCAATAATGTATCTGTGATATACTATAGTGTAAAATGGATATATCGGTACCAATGTTTTACCAGTGATTCACCACTTCAACATGCAAACTTGGTAGCTGTGATCTCACCCTGCATGCAGAAATTTGTCTTTTTGCTGCCGTCAATCAGACAAATCAGTCGTTACCCTTCATATTTTTGACTGGCAGCAGTGCAAAAAAAATTTCAACAGGTAAATTGCAACAACAGAGTTTGCATGTTTATGAAATATATTTTTTACATGTGCATTTGCTTTCAGTTTCAATCTGAGGATCTGAATAACCTTCATATATATAATAGCTTTTCACATTTTCAAAGGATTCAAATACAAAGATTATACAATAGCTAGATCCAGGGGTGTAGGAAGGTCTTGATTACAGTGGGGCATTGTACCATTTTCCCATTAAATCCACAGAAATTCTCCATGAATTTCTTGCCAAAAGCAAACTTTTAGGGGGGAGAAAGTGCCCCCTTCCCCTCCCTACGCTAGCGGCTAGATCATTTTACTCTTTTTTCAGTTTAATTAGGAGGGTATGAAAATAATTAACTTCAACTCGGCAAAGATGGCACAAAAAATTAATACATGAATCAGTATATGATTTTATTTTCATGATGTTCTTTAAGTGTCAAGGAAGGTGAGAGATGCACTTCTTTTCATAGCTTTGTCTTACTTGGTGGGAAATGATAGCAGAGGATCCACTCTCTTCTGGGACGAGTGAGTCCACCTTTTACTTTCTTTCCTGAGATCTAATCTAATCTCATCTAATGCGTTTACCACTCATGGTAGGACAGCTTGGTGCCTAACAGCCCTTGCAACCCAATTGATAAGGCAGCCGGTTAGCAGGGGCACTGAAGATGGTCGTCACCAGCATCGTCAGTGGATCTTTTACGCCCGCCTTATACAGGGTTGAAGACAGATGGGCCTACAATTTTACGTCCTTGTCCGAGAAGATCAAGCCCTTTACTGGATTTTACTGGTATCAAAAGTTAATTTCCCCTCTAATGTGCACAAGGGGGAGGGGGAGACTGGAGTGAATCAAATGACAGATGCATGAAACCTCACTTGCATTTCAGGGAATCAAATCAAATAACTGACTCAAGAAAATCAATTGTTTGAATTGGAATAAGGTTGATTCGAAGGTGTGACACCTTTATGCATGGTGACCAAGATGATATTTAACAATAAGCCTGCAGCCCAAATGGTCATGAGTCAAAAGGCCTAACAAGCTATTTTGTTTCAGACCATGAGGGTGAGGTGTAATTGCTTTAGTATAAACAACAGGCAGCTCAATCTCTTGTTCTGTGGTGTTGTGGTATTCGAATGTTAATGGTAATATTTCGTAGCATGTAACAATATTACTTTTAAGAATAAAAATGACTTTCCTTGATTGCTTGTGGTATCTTTTGATGTTTTGCGGATTTTGAAGCCAGTTTGGTGAATTTTTTATAAGATATCATGTTTTTGTCCCCCTACTGAAGAAAAAACACTCACGGCAACACCAACCTCCAATCGAACCTCAATAAATCCAAGAAAGATAAAGCTACAGCCACGATTTCACTGCAGAATCAAACAACACATACCAATGCTGCTCTCCAGTATGCTCAAACCCATTGTCTAACCTTCCCATTTATTTTGGAAGGGGGTTTAAAATAACTCAAATTCTCCCGAAATACGTCTCAAACATTGTCAATGTACAAACAAGCACGCTATGGAAGAAAGGTAAATTTTATTGAAATATTTCCATTGAATCACGGTGTTTAAAAAATCTCCATACATTGTTATGTGACACACATGCCTTTGGCTACCTGTGTTAATTAAGCGTAAATAAATACTGCTAATAATAATTTTGTAAAATGCGGTAATTTAATGGCATTTTTTTTTTTTTTTTTGTCCTATGTTGACATTTAACAATAGCCTCTACCTTATTTACTGTAGAAGCAAATAATAATAATGTATTAGATAAGATAAACTGTATTACTAGTAGGATGCAAATCCTTACCTGTTCAGCCATTTTGTCTTTCGATTGATTCAGCGTGGATAAAATTCCGCTGACCAAAACACAGGAAGCCCAAGCAATGTTCTTGTCTGGTCAGTCAATCTAGCTGTATTAGATACAAATATAAGGTTTGTTTTACAATAAGTCTTGACAAAACTTTGTTATGTTGTTTAATGTAATTTAGTTAGTGACTGTATGAAGTTTGCGCTCGATCCGAAGCTTATTCGCCGAGATTTTTTAACATTTCTTTCTCCCTATTAATACAAGAACATTGCTTGGGCTGCCTGCGTGTATCAAACGTGATTGTCACTTCAAAGTTTTAGGAACATTCAAAGGTTCATACTTTCCTCGCTTTATAAGTGTACTCAATAAATTCTAAGTTGGAGCACCTCGTTTCAGATCATCTCACTTCATTAACAGATTTGATTTGACCTATGTACCGCGCCAGGCCATAATCACATGACTGGACTGTTGCACAATGATAACACCTTCAGATATCTTCCTGGTCGTTCACGGTAATAATAATTCTCTTCTAAGATGCCTATAACTTTACTATGGGAGTATCTCTCCCTTGAACTTCTCTTGGTCTTGACCATTATCCTAGCGTCACTTCTGACAATACTTTTTGTCATCTTCGTTGGATATATTCATTATCAACACTGTCTTTACAAGCACATCCCTGGACCTCCACGAGACAGCTTCTTCTCTGGTAACGTTCCTACCATTCAGAAAGAAGTTGTCGAGAATAAGAAAGGTGTATGCGAGGTTTGGTTTGACTGGCATTTACAGTACGGCTCGGTCTTTGTATTTTGGGTTTATCATACGGCCATCGTTATTGTTACAGACCCTGAATTGGTCAAGAAATTACTTGTTACACTCAACCTTCCTAAGGCACCTCGTGTTTATAACTTGATATCATATTGCTATGGAGAACGATTAGCAGGTCAAGGGATTCTCACCGAAATAAACCACGAAGTCTGGAAACGAAAAAGAGCGATGCTTAATCAAGCTTTCCATAGGACTTACCTGATGAACTTGATGAACGCTTTCAATGAAAGTTGTGATGTGTTTTTGAGAAAGATTGAGAAGCTCGCAGATGGCAAGACCAAAGTCAGGATGACCGATGAGTTTGCAAGGGTTACTCTGGATGTGATTGGAAAGGTAAGCAAATGGTGGATCTAGTAGGAGGTACCCTGCCTGCAGGTCTTTTTCTGCACTCAAGCGTTTCGGCTTTGGGTATTAAAGTGGGGGCATGCGCAGCTAACCAGCCTGGCAATCAGCCCTATGGAAGGGAAGAAGAATGACCTCTGTTTGCGCAGGGTATGCAGAAGAATCCACAGGCAGGGTAGTTATGAGTTTTTAAAAGCCCCAACCTCCCACCCCACCACCACCACCTTCTGTGAGGGATCTTCTATTGCTTTACTTAGCTTGCATAATGCATAACCAAAGGTAACATTATGGCTGCACACATGCTATCTCTTACTTTTAAGTCGTAATCTGATACTATTACTGTAATTTTGCCAAGACTGCCTTGCTGGATCTTCTAGAACTTCATCCATAGGTAATTTGAGTGTGTTACCCAAAGGAGATCTCACAACTGGAAAAACAATCATGACATTTAGTGGGACTCCTGATGATGTTTCATTTATTTAAGATTTATTCTTTTTCTAGGTTGGGTTTGACATCAATACCAACTCTATACAAGATCCAGACAGCCCATTTCCAACAGCTGTGGCTCAATGTCTTGAAGGAGTTCAAAGTGCAATGAGAAATCCTTTCTGGATGGTAAAGTTTTGGACATTTCCATACCAAGAGAGGATAAAGAAGTCTATCCGTTACCTCCGTCAGTTTGCTGAGGGGGTAATCAGCAAAAGGTTGGAAGCTTTAATGCATGAACGAGACCAGCGTAATGATGTACTAGCACACATTCTGGCCATGGCTGAGAAAAACTCTGATTACTCTATGGATAAATTAGTAGATGACTTTGGGACATTCTTCATTGCTGGGCAGGAGACGACATCCAATCAGCTGTCATTTACACTGTTTGAAATTCTAACACACCCAAATATGGAAAATAGGTAAAATTTCTAATAAATGAGATTATCATGTTGATTGCAGCTGGAGAACAAATCGTTTGCTTTCGGAGATAAAAAATGTTGGTGTTACGTTTTTTGGAGACCTTATTTTTTATGTTATTAACCAAGTAATAAACTTCAGTGTTTTACTTAGGTAACAGTGCTGCTTACTGACCTTACTCATATATATTCCATATTGTAGGATCTTCGAAGAACTTGATGAAGTGCTTGATTCAAGGCACTTTGTGGAGTACGAAGACCTGGGTAAGCTACAGTACCTTGGTATGACCCTTAAGGAGAGTCTCCGCATGCACCCACCAATCACGGGTACACAGCGTATTCTTCTACAGCAAGAATCACTGGGTGGTTATACCATACCTGCAAATACACCTATTAATATATCCTATTACATCACCCACAAAAGCCCAAAATTCTGGGAAAACCCTGAAGTCTTTGACCCTGAGAGATTCTCGGCTGAAAAGAGGGGCAGTCAATCAAGTTGTCAGTTTCTACCTTTTTCCGCTGGGCCGCGCACATGTATTGGCAAGACCCTTGCAGAATTTGAAGCAAAGGTCATTATGGCTCGTTTGTTGCAAGAATTCAAGCTAGAGCTTGTTGCTGATCAGAGTCTGTCAATTATAGAACAACTTACCATTAAACCAAGAGAAGGAGTGGTCTGTACTATAACAAAAAGATAAAGATGCCATCATGTGATGGTGCAAAGCCTCTATTCTCAATGGAATAACACAAGTCTGAAATGGGTAAACATTATGCCCAAGGTAAAAAGGGCTACATGCTTTTCAGAAAGCACAATTTTTTACTGAAGTTTATGGAAAATGTTTTTCAATGTACATTTTCAAAATTGTGAAAAACTTACATAGGTTACTGAAAGGGTTGTCTTCTAGCTTGCGTCATGGTTTGGCTAAGAATTTGAAAATGTGTTATGTTTGAAAATGAATGATGTGATGTCATCCCTGCAATTTCAGACCATGTGTTATTCCCTTGGGAAGATTTGAGTCACATCCATATTTAGTGCATCTTCTCAAAAACTATTGTCTAACAGAGATAGATAGATATAATAATTACTATAAAATATTATAGAATGTTATCCTGAAAAGTCTTCCTCAAATGACAAGGTTTATTTTTTCAAATTTTATTTACTAGAATTTATATTCACTAGGATGTATTTAATTATTCAATTGTTATTTTCATACCCTTCTAATGCTTCACTATTACCAAAGTGTTGCTTTGATTAACAAATTATTCGCAGAAGGCGAAGTGAATATCAGTGAGTCTTCAAGCAGCAAGGTAAATATTCTCCGATATTCACTGAGCCAAGGCAAATAATTGTTTTAGTATAAATACACAGGTGATTCTTTCAAAAAAAAGAAGACAAAAGACATTTTTTTCCCGGTAACAGCGACAAAGCGGCTGAACTTCATTTTGGATTATCGCTGGAGGTGATTATCGTGTGATAGTGTAAGTTTCTTGACCAAAATCAGCACGTGAGATTTTCAATAATCCCCTGTGTATTTATACTAAAAGGGCATAATCCATGTGCCTATTTTGCCTGAGATTATTTATTTATAAAATCTACCATTAAGTCAACAATAGTATTTGCAAGATGTCTTTCATATTTGAAAGGGTCATGCACTCTTGAAACTGATAAACAACACTACATAATTTCATATCTCTGGAAGTAGAATACTTACTGGCTGACCAGTGAATGTGGCGTGCACAGGAGTGGACAAAATAACCATTGCTAAGCATTTTTGGAGCTTAAAAGAAGCCAGGAACTAGTCAAAAGAAAACAAGCAGTATGCAAAAGTTGGGTTACAGTAATGGGAATGAGAGTTGGCCACAAAACAGCTAAAAACATTGTGATTGGCTGAAACAAATTCACTGCTCAGCTGGTACTGTTGCTGCAAAACCTAAATACATAGCTTATTCTTTCATTTTAATCTTTATAAATCTAATTCAAAGCAAAAAGATGCAAACATTGACTAGAAAATTCTCTCTGGAAAACACATTCCTAATCTTTCATACTTTAGGTCAACTAGCCTCATTTTCATTCTTGTCACCACCAGTCTGCCATGCACTCTTTTAGAGATATGAATACAGTATGTACTTAATAGCTAAATAGTGTGAAATTATGGCAATCGGTTTTCATGCCACAAGACTTGATTGTATATGCAAAAGTTAGAAATTATGATAAATTAAGATTATATTATAGATTTTAAAATAAATATTGTGCAAGACATTGAAATTAGCAAATAAAATTACTTTGATTACTGCAATTTTCATAAACATGCGAACTGTGTCTCTGAGATGCATGCTGAAATTTTGTTTTTCGCTGCTGCCAATCAAAAATATGAAAGGTACCAACTGATTAGGTTTGATTAATGGCAGCGAGAAAACAAATTTCAGCATGCAACTTGGTGACACAGTTTGCATGTTTAAGAAAATTAAAGTAAAACGTTGATATTTTCTTCCTTCCTTCTCTTAACTTTGCACCACACCCCATTCTTTGGCCTCATAGTTAATGTTTCTTCATACTCCATTTTTCGATCAGGTGAAGACAGCATCACCTCAAACTTTTGGTAAAGTCTGGCCATGATGACCTTAGATTCAAACTGTGCCAGTGTTTTACCAATACAGGTCCTTGGACCGATAGAGAAAGGAAAGTAAGTTTCACCAGGAATGTTAGTCTCGGATGGTGAAAACCGATCAGGATCAAAGTGATCTGGATTTTCCCAGACATCGCCAGATCTTTGGATGATGTATTCACTTATGACCACTCCTGTCCCTGCAGGAATCTTGTATCCACCTAGTTCTATGTCGTTGTGCGTAAAGCGTGACAGTCCAGGGATAGGTGGGTGGAGGCGCAGGCTTTCTTTGAGTGTTTGTCCGATATATTGGAGTTTCCCCAAATCTTCATAGTCCACAAAATGTTGTTTACCTAGCACTTGATGAACTTCATCAACAATCCTAGCAGGTAAAAGTAATTACATCTACATCAAAATTTGGAAATGGCAGGCTGACTGCATGCATTTCAGAAAGGTTGATGTGGTTGAGTTTGAAAAAAAAGAACTGTCTGAAAGTAGAAAGTAATTTATTTGGTGGTGCTGCATCTGAAAAAATAAAAGCTTGAGTCCCATGAACTGGCTTCCTGGTTTGACCTCGGCAGATACCATGTTTGTTTGATATATTCTTTTTTTCCTTGCCACAAGGATTTTCTGTAGGTGCCCTGGCATATATTGCTTTCTCCTTAACAATCTTACTTTGAACAGTGTTGTGTATAGAAGAGTAACAGGGTGTACTAATAACACGTGTGTGGGGGTGTGGCGTAAAAGGAGGCCATGATTATGATGATGACCATGATGATGATGATGAAAATGACCATGGTAATGATGATAACAATGATCATGGTGATGATGATGAAAATGATGCAGCGTTACTAAACTTAAATGTCAATGGTAATTGTGATGAAGATGATAATGACAATGTTGATGATGATGCTGACAACATGATAACATAACTATTATTCTGCAAATTTAATGAACATATTTATGCAATTAATGTGTAATATGCATTCAAAGAGAAAAATGAAATAATGTACCTTTTTTCAATTTCTTTTTTCTTTCCCACTTCATAAACAGTGAAAGCTAACTGGTTTGATGTAGTTTCTTGACCTGTAAAAATGAACATAAAGAAATAAATGCCTGATTGGAACTTTAAACAAGTACAACTTCCAGACGTCTGTGCTGCTAGTCAATGCAGGGTACTGCAAGGCAATGCAAGGTACTGCTAGTCAATGCAGGGTACTGCAAGGCAATGCAAGGTACTGCTAGTCAATGCAGGGTACTGCAAGGCAATGCAAGGTACTGGTAGTCAATGCAGGGTGCTGCAAAGTGATGCAAGGTGCTTCTAGTCAATGCAGGGTGCTGCAAAGTAATGTACGGTGCTGCTAGTCAATGCAGGGTGCTGCAAAGTAATGCGAGGTGCTGCTAGTTAAGGCAGGGAGCTGCAAGGCAATACAAGGTGCTGCTAGTCAATGCAGGGTGCTGCAAGGTGCTGCAAGGTGCTTCTAGTCAATCCAGGGTACTGCAAAGCAATGCAAGGTGCTGCTAGTCAATGCAGGATGCTGCAAAGTAATGCAAGGTGCTGCAACGAATGCCAGATATTGCAAGGTACTCGAAAATGTAGAATACCAATACAAGCTGTTGCAAGGTAACTCAAAATGCAGTATGCCAATGCCAGCATAATGTAATGTACTAAAAATATATGCATACTACTTCAAGTCAAACAACTTTAACACAAATATCTTCCAAGTATTCTTATAATATGAGCACAAATACCTGCGATAAAAAAGGTGATAAAATCATCGATCAGTTCTTCCATTGTAACACCAGCATTACTTTTGATCATCAATACTATGTGTTGCAAAATATCATTTGGTGTATTCTTCCCCTCCTGGATGTCTTTGATCCTTTGTTCAATAACCTTTCTGCTGTAATCTCTGAGGAACCTTGCAGCCTTGATGGCCTTCCATTGGAAGGGATACATGAATATGTTGAATCTCCAGAATCTGTCCTTAAAAGACTCTTGCATACCTTTGAGCACCAAATAGTTGGCCAGTAGAAATGGACAGTTTTTATCTTGGACTGCATTTAAATCAATATTAAATGCTACCTAAAGCAGAAAATATGCAATCAGAAAAAACTATAGGAAAACACATTTTGACTAAACTTTTCACTGCACACTTTGATTGGTTGAGAACTGTGCTATATTAGTGAATGGAGCACGGTGATAAACATGCAGACTGCATTTTTGATAGCCTGTGTAGGTAGATGACTTGGGTCACTAACCCCCTCATCCCCCCCCACAGCTGCACCCCCGCCCACATCTTTGACAGTCCATATGATTTTTTTGGCACTCACATGAAAATTGCTCTAAATATTATTTACCTTGCCAATCACATCTAAAGTTACTCTTGAAAACTCCTCAGCAAGGTCCACCTCACAATCATCATCTGCAAACTTCCCTATTCTTTCGATGAATTGATCACACACAGAATTAAAGGCAGGCATCAAATTCATCAGGTATTTGCGATGAAATGCTGGGTTCAGCTTCATTCTTTTGCGCTGCCAGATCTCATGGTCACATTCGGTGAGGATCCCTCGACCAGCTGCTCTCTCTCCGAACACATTGTGAAGGTTCTTGTACGCGTTTTGAGATTTGGGTAAATTGAGAGTTATGAGAGCTTTTTTAGCGACTTCTGGATCAACCGCTGTCATGAAAGGAAGGTGGAAAGCCCAGATAACGAAGACAGAACCATGAGCATGGGACCAGTCTTTAACAATTTCATAAAAAGCCTTCCCTTTACGTCGTTCTCTTCTTATGTGTGGTACATTTCCAAGATAAAAGTTGTCCAACTTTGGGCCAGGAATATGGCTATACTTACGACGAATGTGCAATAAATAGGTAGTAAAGGCCAAAAAAGCTATTAAAACAATACAAAGAACAGAGACAAAACCAAATACCAGGATTTCAAGGAGAGACATGATGAGAATGCGGAAGAAACAAGAAAGGGAAAAAAAACAAAAAAGTTACTGTTCTGACGTGCCGTCCACCATTTTGAATTGGAGGCTACACCACAGGGATCCCACAGACTCGATGTGTAACATAACCCTAGCCCCAGTTTCCCTCCAACATTCCAAGACTGTCAATGTCCGTCCGTCCGTCCGTCCGTCCGTCCGTCCGTCCGTCCGTCCGTCCGTTCATTCATTTATTTATGAATATTTATAATTTTGACTTGTTGCTGAAAATCAATAATGTCCTTTGTTGTCACTACTTGTCTATTCCCTGGCTGGATTAACAGCAAGATACCGGCTTTGTTATGTTTTAGGTCAATGACGTAAGAAGAACATCCGATCTCAGTGACCATCAGAAAACCACAAACGTCATTGATCAGTCTCCAACAGGGCTGAAATTGCTTTTCGTAGTGAAGCTCATGAGCAAATAAAGTTTATTTTTCCATTGACAAATAAACAAACGGCTGATCAGTAAGCGCCATGGCTCATTCATCCAATATCTGATGATGGTACTGCCTGCTGGCAAGCTTAAATCAAATACCACTATACTGACACTCAAGCCTAAACTTAATACTGCAAATTTATCTTCACAACATTATGGAACAAACTAAACGGTACGTATATCACTGATTGCGTAAGATTTGATTGCGCTAAAGCCTAGACTCGTACCCAATCGCTTCTCTTCTCTTATCAGGATCTCACGATATGATTGATGGAAGGATTTAATGACTCCACCTTCGCGCCCATTGGAAAAACGCAAGTGATGATTGGTACGAGTCTAGCCCAATAACACGATATATAGCCCAATAAGATGATATATAGCCCAATAAGACGATATATAGCCCAATAAGACGATATATAGCCCAATAAGACGATATAGCCCAATAACACGACGATATATAGCCCAATAACACGATATATAGCCCAATAACACGATATACAGCCCAATAAGATGATATATAGCCCAATAAGACGATATATAGCCCAATAAGATGATATAGCCCAATAACACGATATATAGCCCAATAAGACAACACATAGCCCAATAACACGATATAACCCAATAAGACGATATATAGCCCAATAACACGATATATTGCCCAATAACACGATATATAGCCCAATAAGACGATATATATATAGCCCAATAAGATGACCTAGCCCAATAAGACGATATATAGCCCAATAAGATGACCTAGCCCAATAACACGATATATAGCCCAATAAGACGATATAGCCCAATAAGACGACACATAGCCCGACAAGATGATATATAGCCCAATAAGACGACATATAGCCCAATAAGATGATATATAGCCCAATAAGACGATATAGCCCAATAAGACGACATATAGCCCAATAAGACGAGACATAGCCCAATAAGTTGACATAGCCCAATAAGACGATATATAGCCCAATAAGACGGTATATAGCCCAATAAGAAGATATAGCCCAATAAGACGATATATAGCCCAATAAGATGATATAGCCCAATAAGACGATATAGCCCAATAAGACGATATAGCCCAATAAGACGATATATAGCCCAATAAGATGATATAGCCCAATAACACGATATATAGCCCAATAAGACGATGTATAGCCCAATAAGATGATATAGCCCAATAAGGCGATATATAGCCCAATAAGACGACATAGCCCAATAAGACGACATAGCCCAATAAGACGATATAGCCCAATAAGACGATATAGCCCAATAAGACGATATCGGGCTATGAGCCCGGTCTGCGGTGTTACGCACGAAAGTAGTACTCGATCAGGTTGAACAATTTTGAATTAGTCAGATTCGAAGCGAGCGTTATAGATTCAGTTTTGTTTTTATTGTATCTTGGGGAAGGAGTGGATGTTTTGCTAAGTTTTTCTAGTTGGACATGCATGAGGCATGAAGAGGGAACATAGTACTTCTTGATTGACCGCTATCGAGGAACTTTCACGCCGTGACTCTGCTTCAACGGATGTCGTCACTTCCGTCCCTACCGTGACCAGAGCGCAACCCTGATTTTTCACAGCAGCTGACTTCACGTGAAACCTGTGTCAGTAGGCAATTAGAGTGTGTTAGAAATCCGTCATTGCTCTGCCGGGGAACCATGCACTAAATCGGCTTTGTTCATATTATTCTGCCAAATTAATTTAAGTACACAATTAAACTTACAAGCTACGCCTACACTGTAAGGCTACAAGTCGTTGTATAGCCTACGACATGCGTGCAGCTCGTACAACATGTTTTTGAATCCATTGTTTTCAAAGAGCAGATATCTGCTTGACTTCTGAAAACTCCATGCGGTGCGGAAATGTGTATTATATGGGAGGTCGTATTTTCAAAATATTGCTATTTTATTATGCTTGTTATGTCTTCTGCCGTTTAAACCGCGGGAGAATCTCTGCTTGCCACATCGCGACTTCACTTTTGAACTTCCTTTTTACCTCAGAGATGCCATCACTCAACGACGTTCTACAAAAGAAAGTTCCATATCATTGCTTATTATTCTGCTAGTGAACAAACTCCTTTGAATCAGCATATCTTCTGTTTAAAAGGGGAAGATGTTTTTGCGCAATACTGACCGCGTCACTTTGGAACCTCATTTATATGAAAGAGGTGCGACTCTTATTTATTATTCCTCACGAATAAACGAATAAACGAATGAATAAATAAACGAATGCGCTCGTGTTGGTCACTTGACACACTTGTTGCGTCACTTTGTAGCTCTTTTAAGCTACCGAGATGTACTTTGAGGAGGGTTCCATTCCATTCAAACGGTCAGTCCTGTGAGAAACAGGATCAACCAGCAAATTTCATTCATATATCAACTTGTCCCCAATTTTAAGAGTGAATAAACGCAATAAATATATCACAGTCTATACCAGATTCAAATTTCATTTTTTCCTTGATAAGATTTCCCATTAACAAAACATCTCTTATTTAAATAATTAATTCGCAGATATGTTGGGGGGAAAAGATCCAAATTCCATTTTCACCAAAGCCAAACATATATTGCACCAATGTAATGGTTTATTCAATACAACAAGTCTAAGATGTAACTTTGAGATTAACTGTAAACATCCACCCACACAACAATGGATGTCAGTAACTTTCATTAAACTGACTCACCTCTTAACATCCCACGTCCTGAAGCTAATTTCAAGCGGATTTTGGCCTTTCATTGTCCAAAAGCTCTTGAGACATATTGGTCTAACCCACGGCCACACCTACCTACCCACTAAATGTAAATGAACTTTGGTGATTTAGATAACCAAATAGACGTCTTTATCTTTGGCGTAATGTTTTCCCATTTCAGACCACGTGTCATTCTCTTGAGAATAAGATTATTTGTTTCAATTGCCCTATTTCACTATGACGTCACTGATTGTTTATGTGGGGGATAGAATCGCCAAATACAATAGAAAATTCAACAAAATTTGCTACTAGCGAAACAGTCTAATCTAAAATGGCCTGGTTTTCAGATATAATATGTGTTAATGTGTACTAAAAAGATATTCTGAGCGTTTGCTGACTATTCTACTTCTCTTCGTGGATTGATAAGGGTTTAAGAATAATTTTCGGTGAATTTGCGTTGATTTGATAACGCGGTTCGTTATTTTGTCGCTGCATCCGCTTCCATTTATTCATAACCTTTACCTCCTTGAAATTTTATTCGTCGTTTGGTCTTCATACGTACTCTTTACCTCCTTGAAAATATTATTTGTTGTTTGATCAGAACTCTTTTAACCTTGCTGGAGCGAGCGCTTGATATACGTTCCGTTAATCCGCTATCAAAATGAAGGAACCTTAAACGTACTGAAAGGCCTCAGAGCCTGTCAAAGCAATCCAGATGAAATGAAAGCTTCGTGAGCGCAGCACTGAGGAATCCCCTTTTATAACTATGTTATTCAAACCACCAACTGCCTCCATTATTCAAAGTGTTTCTCTCACGTTCGATCCTCACAAAAGACATGAAATAGTATCAAATGAAATTCCATGATGAATGTAAGGAAGGATGGATGAATAAATGAATGTTTGTGAATAGAATGAACGAAAAAAACCCGAATAGAATGAATAAATTGGATAAATTAATGGATATCAGTGAATGGGGTGAATAAAATGGACGGGTGAATGAATAAATGAATATCCCTGGATTTTCCGTATGAAAATGCCACATTTTTCAATATATTTGCAATTCAAAGATAACTGCTCTCAATCAATTACAGTAACATGATATACGAGTACGTGCCGGACCTACTGGGCTTTATCGGGCTTCCTGTTTTGACTGTCTCTTGACTGATCAACAATATCAACACTCAGGACAGATTATTGTTCAAATGACCCTTCTTACAGAGTTTCTGCCCTTCGTTCTGACTGTAGGTTGCCTCGAGGAGAAAAACAGCCTCTGTTCGCAGGGTAGTTAAATGAATACAGTAACAAATATTAATTACATGGACCCGCTGACTGATCTAATATGTACTGAACTTGAAATCAATCTCTATTAGTTATTATTTGGTCTTCAGGAAAAAAATCCCCTGATGTGCGTTCACATTGGTAACATTATTCGGACAATTAGGCTATGACTAAAGCATTTCTTAGAGGACGCTATAGCGCATTTCCACTGATGAGTGCTACGTAGCACTCATCAGTGGAAAATACATGGGATGAATGCATGTAATGTTGTAATATAATGCCAGCAATAATGGAAGCCGTTACATTGTAGACATTATTAGTGTGATCGAGTCAAACCGCACCCATAACAACACTGAATTAATCGACTTAAAAGGGGACTAGCATGAAAATCATCCGCATTTTAATTCATCTGAAACTTTACTGGAACGTGTAACCCTTAAAGGTCTAATAATCACTGGTTTATAAAGCTTTTTCCTGATATTCGGATGAGGAGTATTATATTTTAACGAATTTTTACACTCAACACTTAACATCGAAATTCGAAATTCGAAAACTCGAAATTACGCACACAAAAATAAACAGCAAAACAATCAAAACAACAACAACAAAATGAGAATTCTAATAAAAACAGCCAAACAAAGACTACGTGTTTTGTTGTTGATGGTGGTGGTATTGGTATATATTAACCGTGGTTGTTGTGGTTAGGTTATGACTCTCAACCCCTTTCATATTGCATTGTCTTTGATCAAAACTAACAATCAACTGGTATGCAATCATTGATGATATAGTAGTGTCCTTTTCACCTTCAGCGGTTATCAAACTGTCATCATGCTCCGGATGAACAAGAATGGAGAATGGCAGAGAACGTTCTGGAAATAGCAGTGAGCTAGTACCGTGAGTGTTGCCGCACATTTAACGACGTAGCTCAAACCAACACAATCAAGAATCTTGAACTCACCCCAGCGGTCCAATCACAATGCTCCAGCACTATCTGAAGGTCGGGTTTCCGTACTTAGTTTCCTCATCTCATCCATGTACGTGCAATCAAATCTGCTCACATAAATGAGTTGTTGACAGCTCCACACGCGAGCATAATCAGATTTTAGAATTCAATGAACCAAGAATTCACGAAAAATATACAAGTAATGGGGAAAACGGCGCATGCGCAGCCCAGGAAGTGGCATTTCGTTTTCTGTTACCTCTTGTGGGATGGAAGTGGGGTTTAAAGTCTAATAAAACTGTCTCCGCATAAAACAGCATATATTGGCACATGATTTTCTATAAATTCCGAATTGTATTTAAAATCGTGCGATTTCCTATGCAAATTTGTTTTTTAAGTTTTTTGCCGCTCTGAATGTTAGCCGAGGCATGCACAGCTTACAGGGCGGTATTGCACCGGTGCTCCAGCATATGCTAACTGGATATTAGAGCAAATTTTTCTGTATTTTAAAGCTAGTTGCTTTTTGTAAGATATACATGTGATATATGAATACAGTTGCAAAGTTGGTACGCGTTAAGTGCGATTAAATGAAACGTTTCATAATAATTCATTGACGGAAATAAATAATCAAAATCGAAAAAGAATAAGCAAAATAAAATATCTATGATCCACAATATTATGTTACTAGCAACAAAATTTGAGGAAAATCGCTTTATTTCAATGGGCAATGTATATTGGTTTTTGAAGTTTTGAAGCTGAAGAAAATTTTGATTATAAATTTATGAAAAAGAAAAAGAAATGAAAAATAGAAGGAAAAAAATCTACAACACTATAGTTCGGACAGGTCCAGATCTTATCAGTTCGTTTCGCCCTAAATTATAAAGCTACTTTTACAGTCTGAAAAATAAATAAATCAAAGCAATACAATTACAAGACATAAATCATGCTATAACAACATGAACTAAGATAAAGTACGTGCTAAGTAACCGTTATAAATGCTATCGGCAGACGTTGGTTTCCATCAGATAAAAAAACGGAAGTGTTTACTATATACGAGTTCAGCGTGGGTAAACAGAATGGTTTCTAATAGTATTGATCCATTTATCATTGTATAAGTAGGTAATATGTCAGACGAAACCAGATAATAAGAGTGTTTTGTTTTGTTTTATATCGAGATCAAGGTTGTTTTTGCTTTATGCAGATCGCAAGAGTATTTCAGTAATAATACTTTATCCTTTCCTCACATTCCCATTATCAATGGATCCCATTTTATCAAATATTTCATTTCGTATTGCGTCTACGAAATAATCTATTTAATCAGTCTCCTAATGTGAATGGAAAGGAAGGAATAAATTATTGAAAAAATGAAAATAGGCTGCACATTTTTTCGTCTACTTTAAATGAGAACGTCTCTATTCGGAGCGATTTCTTCTTACAGGACGTCCACTGCATTATACAAGCAATTTTTCCAAAATTTTCCCTCTTTATCGGGCAAAAGAAACCTTGAGTGTTGGTCGGTTATGAATGGGTCGCCATGCAATAAAATCAAGGCGGGGGCTCAGATTAACTAAACCTGTACAAACCGACCAAAGTGGTCGACCAAAGTACATACTGACTCATCAAGTTGCACCTAATTTCGTCAATTATTAAACACGTGTTTCATAATATTTCCTGTCACATGTATCTCATGACACAAAATGAACCGTACTTGATAATTACTGGTGACTGTCTTGTTCAGTTTACGAAAACAACTAGGTTTTTAACATAAAACACCACTTCTCCTCATCAATTATGAAATGTGGCGACCATAGAGTGCCATTATTATATATTGTTGGGGTAATACCTAAAGAAAATTTATTGTAAATTTAAGTGTGGTTGTGAGCTTTGTTCGTTCGGCATTTTCACATGCAAATAAACTGTAATGTATAAATCGCTCTTGTAATATATAAGCCTTGCCGTGAGGTTAGCGAAAAATGCTAAACCTTTCGAGGTTTGACCCAAAAAGGTTAAGACTGAATTTCTTATACTTCAAAAATCGTCTTGCACCAACCGCACTTACAGTTCCGAAAAAAATAAGCTGAATTTTCAGGTTTAACGACTAGTTTTGAACACTTCGCGTTGGTTTTTAATTCTTCTTGAATTCTTACGGCGGCACAGCACGGTCTCTTCAAGTGCTTTCAAAACTGCGCCCATAAAAATCTTGCTTACAGCGGGGTTTCGCGGTTCGAGAGGTTAAGCTAAAATGCTTCACAAACAAAAAATATTCTTTAAAACTTGCCCAGAAAATAAGGATATAAAAACCGGAGATATCGAAACTGGACTGTAGATATAGTTCATACTTGATGAACGCGATTTATTGGCGTCTTCAAAATCCGCTTATTAGAAAACTGTACTTGTATAAGAAAACGATGAAAGTATTAAGTTAAACTGTTAAGATAGTTGTAGACTAGAAGCACAGACGACGTAAAAGCTAACGTGTTTATTCAAATACAAAATTTTTAGAGATTACAGGTTTTTTTGGTTAATTTAGGCTAGATTGATAAAGTAAAATATTTTTCGTTAAATTATTTATGCCTCATTGAGCACATCGCTTCGACAGCGCTGACTTCATTGTTTTATGCTGAAAAATCATACGAATAAAAAAATTGGGTCCAACAAAAACGATCCCTTTGGAGTTTAATCTACTTTACCCCTCAAATGACCAAAATTTTTAAGAAAATACAAACAAATCTTCGGTTTATGCACATATATTACAATAACATCTGGGAATATTGCCTTCAAAGTGATACATATTGTTTGCTAAGGGCATATTAACACATTGAGCTTATTCACTGATTTTGGAAAATGTCCAAATTTCTTAAAATTAATTTACGCGCATATAAAAAAAATGTCTAATTTGGCAGCCTTTGTGATCAAAAAACTTCGATTCTAATGATTTATGTAAGAATGAAGCTAAATGACCACCATTAGGCAATTCTTAGAGCGACAATCAAGCACTGAAAGCAGTAAATTGTTCTCACTGGCCTTCCGCAAGAATGCTTAAACTCGAATCCAATTATCAATTCTATTCCCTATCTAGTTATTCAAGATTTCTGCCGGACATATTTTTTTATTCTCAAAAGACTGATAGCCATACCTTCCATAATTTAAATCGACCGAAGACAATATTCGGGATAAAAAAATCGTTAGAATTAACCTATCAAAAGACATAGGACATATTTGTGTTCCTACCGTAATCAATCGATGAAATGGTGTTGAAAATATTAAGATATATGCATATATATATATATAAACACTATTCATGCTACTGAAAAGAAATTTTTTCTAAATACGGTTGAAACAAAATTAAATTACTATGGATTTAACCATAAAACAGTTACGCTTGTTGAGATAAAAGAGATGTACGGCACACCATTTCTAAAATGGACCAATACTTCTCTTATAAATTGGTGGTTTTTGTTGTGGAATCATATTTCAGATTCTATCCACTATAATGTGTACAGATTTTGTTTCATAGAGTAAAAGTCTTATAAGGGAAAAATTGCTTCTCAAACGAAGGCCTCCTTGCCCGGGTCACCCCTTAATTTGTTTGTGTCCTTGTATGCTGAATCAGTGAGCACATAGCTTCCTTCGTCTCTCTTTCTTAAGCGATATACGAGGAAGGCTATCAGTATTATAGCACAGATACCTCCAACAATAACTGCAGCGATCACTTCTTTGGTCAGAACCCGTAGACCTGCTTTCTCTTGTTTCCTAGCCGCGACATTTCCATCGTTCCCAACTCCTCCTCCATACATGTCTTCTTCTGTTGTCGGCCTTACAGTTTTGCTAACTGCATCGCCAGTTGTGGTTGTTATTTTTCCAACCTCTTCTGTTAGGATATCAGGTTTTTTAGAAGAAGTAACAGCTTCTGGCTCTGTAGTAGGCTTAGTCGAAGGAATCTTTTTGACAGTGACTTTTGGAACCACGTTTTCTTCTCGTGTTGTTGGACGTACAGTTTTTTGACTGGCGGTTGTTATCGGCGTAACAACTACGCCACTTCCACTGCCACTGGAGTCTCCTTGTACATCACCAGAACCATCATCATCATCACCAGAAGACTCAGAATCTTTAGAACTTATCTTCTGGTTTGGTTTAATAGTTGTTACATCGATGTTCGAGTCTATAAACATCGTACCATCTTTACTGTTAGAATCGGCCGCCGCCACAAGACCGCACAAAAAAGCAGTCAAAATAACGATGAATAACCTCATATTCCCAACTCTTCGCTTTCTCTGTTTGCCTTGATCCTTATGAGAGTCTTCTCGATACTAAATTTCAAGTCCACGAAAAGTATTTCTTATAAAATTAGCTTGACAGAATATCGGCGTGTTCCTACTGGATCGGTAACGTTCTTCTCTAAACAAAGCCAGTAGATAGAAACGCAGTGAACGAGGGATTGTTAATTCATGTCAATCATACTTTCGACGTCATATGGGTAGATTACACCATTCAGGAAGCCAATCAAATGCTGCATGGAAATTCCCATGGTATTTGTTCTATTTCCGACTATTCAACCGCATCCGATCAACAAATGCCTTCTTTGGCAAAACAATTTCACTTAAACCGAAGTTCCTTTGATCTTTTAACTTATTTTCATCTTCTCTTTCCGAACGAATCTTAACTTATATATATTTTTCGTTGATTTTGCAATATCTTATATCGAATTCCTTAGCTTTAATCCGCTTGCTCAACGCTGTAACTAACACTCGAACATTCTTCGTGACGTAATCGGGATCCTCCCGTCTAGCGAAACAATCCCGAAGCAGATTCAACTTCCGAAATGATTACAAAAACGCAAGCGTTCGCCAGTTTTCAAATCTGAACAAAAAGAAGTTAAAAAAGGAAGTAAACAAAAAAAACTTTTTCAACAAATAATATCATTTTAAACTTTTCATATTTTTTAGATTTACTTCATCAAATCTCATTTGCAACGGAAACCGGCTTGGTTTCCTCGAAAAAAACTCACAATTTTCAATGTAAATCAAAGCTTCCTAAATAAGAATAATAGGTAAAGCTTTTTAAGTCAGTTTAATATTGTCTCGTAACTCTACTAGCGGGGCGTATTAAATCGTAAGTTATCCAAAAATAAATTGATTTCTAAATTTCCTCGGTAAAGTGTATTACTGAGCTAACACATTTGGGGAAAACCCATGCAAAGCTAAATACGAAAGATGACTTGCACTCTTTTAAGCCGAAACTAATTAATTACGGACATAACGCATCAACATTCAAAGAAAAAAATTGCTTCGCTAGATTATTTGAATACGAGTGCTCCAACAATCACTATCAATTTTTTATAAAGACTATATAATTTTTGAACGTCTTAGAAGAAATTCTCTTTTACAAATTTTTATGGTACTTGACTCAATTTCCGAGTTTTCTAACAAACGAAACTGAAACTGTGACGTTGTGACACTTTGCTATTTCTGGCATATGATGTCACATCATGTTATAGACAACACACCCGTCACGCATGGTGCGCCCGACCGACCGAAAGTACTTTTATTCGTAACCAGGAAGAAGAAAAATACTGTAAAAATTTGAAGAGTTTGAAACTTTCTATTTATAGAATTGATCCTCTCAGTGTAGTGAAGAAAAAAACCACTATGTTTAATAGGAAGAGAGAGATATGGATTATTTGATATTTACATAAATAAATGTGGAATCTTATGGAATTGATCCCCTTAGTGAAGTGAGTGGGGGGGGGGGGGGGGGAGGGAAGTGAGTGGGGGGGGGGGGGAGGGAAGGTCACGTACTATGTTTAATAGGAAGAGTGAGGTATCGATTATTTCATATTTACAAAAGTAGAGAAGAGAAGAGAAGAGAAAAGAGAAAGGAAAGGACACCATCATCGGGTGTACTTCGATAAACCTGAGAGTATGGTCTATTTTGTATCCTTTCTTGAAGGCAGGTCCACGCGCGTAAAATATTGGTTCGACCATACAACCATATCCTGGGTCCAACAAATTAAAAAGCGTGGGGGACAAAATGGACGATTCAATTCAGTATTTTTCTAATCTTTTCACTGTATTCCGCAATTTTCTTTGCCTGAAGTCTTCCAGTAATATGAAACAAATTTAGCACAAAAACAAATCCGATATATCCAGCCCTACATAGACTAAGCACGGGAACCACAAGCACTCAATTGTGACAAAATTCTTTTGTACTAAAAACTACAAAATTTTATGATCGTCAAGATTTTAATATCGCATCAAACCTTTCCTTTTCTCGATCCATATTTTTCTATTTGGCAGTTTTGGTGGAATACTATAGACAAATCGCGCCGAAAATTCGAACACAAGGAAACTCTAAATCTATGTTCAAATTTCAAATGAGTGTCGAAATGATTGACAAGAACGCACACATTGTTATCGAGTTGAAGGTCGCTTTATTACATCGATTGAGTTTCGCAAGCTTCCGGTCAGAAATTCCAACCGTGAAGCGAGCTAAATATAAATTGCGTCCACACCGGTACTATGTCACTAGCCTGCTACAGATTACTTTAAAAAGTTGCTATCCATCCAAAAGAGAAACAAGAATACTGAAATAAGTTATCCGATGTATTTAACTAAAATATAGGGATCATCACTATAACTAGACTTATCAAGGTCAGGTATGACCAAGACATGATCTTCAATCCTGTAGCCTTAGGACCTTCCTCTCCTACCAGCATCATCTTCATGTTGTCTAGAGATCCATTGTTCGGACGTGGTTCTATCCCAAGGATTTTGCACATCATTGGGTAGACATCGATGGACCTGAGACCATGATCTATTTTGTATCCTTTCTTGAAGGCAGGTCCACGCGCGTAGAATATTGCAGCCAACTTTTCACTCGCGGGATACCCGTGCGCGCCGTATACCCAGTCACTTGATCTGTTGGTGCGAGTTGGTTCGACCATCCAACCATATCCTGGGTCCAAGAAAATGGGTGGGGTACGGCGATTATTTTTAAGGTGGTATTCTTCAGGTATGTTGTCTTTCTTGTATAGTTTGGCTTGTGGGTATTCGGTGACTAATTTGGTCAGATTTACATAGATTTCTTCCATCTTTCCCTCGTGTGGCCACAAATGAATTAGTGTTCCAGACTCTGTCAACATAAACGTTGATGGATCGAGATAATCATCCAAGTAAATCAACCTGCTCAGATTGACTTGCACAAAGCTGTGGTCAGCTACGAATATCAAGTTGACTTTATCTAAAAGGTCAACCTCTCTGAGCTTGTTGACTAAATATCCAACTGCGTCTCGATCTACTTTCTCGATCTCGTCTTTGAATTTCTGTGACTTAGGTCCGTCAGAATGTCCAACCCAGTCTGGCTGGTCAACATAAACTGCAACGAACTTAGGCGGTTTGTCTGATTTCAACCAGCTGACAATAGAGTCTATTCGCTGGCGGTATGGTATACTATAATTTGGAAGGCAGTGTATGTAGGGCGGCCATGAAGACCTCGATTGGTTCCGGTACAATGGAAGATCTTTTGGTGGAATAGCGCTACAGTTCACCTTACAGAAGGCTTTCTCGTAATAAGTCGGTGTAGTTTTGTAGCTTGAAAATCCCGGCCAAAAATACATTCCACTGTAGAAACTTTGCTTTTGTAGTGTAAGCCAAATGGGCTCTGACTCTTGCCAGAACTTGGGGTCATTATTTGTGCAGTCGTAATCGAAGATGAATTTCTCTTCATAGATGGGGTCCCAGAACTTGTTTGATACCAATCCATGACTCTCTGGGTACAACCCGGTGAGATAGGTTTGATGATTGGGCCAAGTCTTAGTTGGAGTAACCGTCTTCATGTACTTTGCCTTCACGCCTGTTGAAGCGATGTAATCAAGGTTTGTCGTGTTTGCAAATTTGCCTCCGGTGAACTGCCATCCAAGACCGTCTATAGAAACTAGAATTATCGGAGAAGACTTGTCTTTGGTTGCAGTATTTGAAGAACACAACAACGCAAAGCTGAGATGTATAATGATACTTGAAAGAAACATCATGGTCATGTGTTGACCGTTTATCCAAGTTTATATGTAAGCGCGGTGTGAGTCGTTTTCTACTGACCTGTACGACCCCCCGGGGGTACTCTTGCCCGTTTAAGGTAGGGATGTGCCGCTGAGCCCTCTGAACCCTGACCCTGTTCCAGAGTAAAATCGTTGAAATTCATACCCTGTTTCAGAGCAAGATCGCTGAAAACCATAACCTTTTCCGGTAGTGCGAAAATAGATACCCTGTTCAAGAGAGGAGAGAGCGTGATTTCATATACCCTGTCCCAGAGCGAGCGCGATTTTATATACCCTGTTTCAGAGTAGAATCGCTGAAAACCATACCCTGTTTGGAGGCGCCTACCCGTATAGCAAATATAGGGGAGTACCCCTCCCCCCCACTCACTGGGTGTACGACTATGGACGGCAGCTGGCCACTGATCATGACCGCTGGTCTAAAATATCATTCGGCTGCTCAGTTTTACTCGGGCTACATGTGGTGGCGTAGCAATACCCACTGATCTCTCTACTTCTTCATTATTTCGTAACAGCAATTTGCCTGTGCACTTTAACTTGAGGAATAAACGATGACAGTATTCTTGGGAATCCAGCTATGGATGGCTATTTTATTGGTGATTTTTGGATCTGATATCATGGCCTATCTGGCGAGCCCAGATTGTAGAAAGTGAATGCGCCTGCAATGCAGTCAATCAGATATATGTTATAGACGTCAGTTTTGCAGTCATCGCCATTTGGCTAGCTTGTCTGTCACTGTTGCACTTATTGTCTTCGCATCAAAAAAATCATTAAGTAAAAGACCTTACTCATGACAAGTATATTGGCAGGAACACAGACGTGAAATAAATGGCGCCATGGCCATGAAAGTATTTAAAATCCGGCTTACTCGCGCAAAGACTCTTTGGGTTACCTGGGTCAGCCTCACATGCCAGATAATTACGTACATGTAGCTGGGGGCCTGGCTAGCACAGCCGAGTGAACGCACCTGCCTGTGGTCTCCTATGATTTACATCATACTGATCTTTTAGCTGGTTCAGTCATGTCATCTCCTTCTGGCAAGTCAATCTCTGACTCTTTATATAAGTATAAACCTTCATAACTTAGGAACGCATCACTCAAAACCATTCAACTATTTACTTCATGTAGAATCGGTACTGAAAGTATTGTCGAAGGGTTCATTTGCACTTTAAATCACTTTATGTAGGAGCTGAGAATTGCGAAACAAAATATGGTACGACGCCTGACGACCTGACAGTATGTTATATTATTGGCTTATTGAAAGGTACACATAAGGGAAAATGCTATGCCCATGAAACGGCTTAGATTTCTGACACTCAACGGAGAATGAATGACAACTCAAAGCTGTTATTGTGATTACAGAAGGGGCGCTGTCACAGGGATTTGTGTTCCCCCGAGTTATGTGTTGCCCCGAACACTGGGCGCTAGTGTTTTATGTTCCCCCCTCCCCTCCCTATGAAACATCTTTTGACACGATTCTCTCCCCCAGGTCAAGGACATATTAAAGAGAACTATTACTCTGAAAACGAAAAATAAATGAATTATCTCTATCGTACATCTTTATCGTACATCGTATAACCGACATCCCTGCTAGACTGCAGTTACCTAGTTCCGTGGCTTCACTAGCCACCAAAGTGAAGCTAGCGTCGGATTGGCAGCGTCGGATTGATATTCATTGAGATTCAGAATCATTTCCGGGGGAGGTCAAACAGGTCATTCTTCTAAAATCCTCTAACGGTGGCAAAATCACAAACGAATTCCGATTAAACTTTCTTCTCTGATTTCTATTCATGATATTCTACGCTCTTAGTAGAATACACTGCCTATTCTCGACGAATTTACGGATTTTGATCTCAGCCTCGGATTGGACTCGTATTACAAGTCACGTTCAAAACATTCAACTGACAACAACAGACTGACGATTTAATTTTTATCAAACATTCAATTTATTCACTTCTAACCTTCATATAGTGAACTCGATTTTACTTTTAACCTTCGTATCGGAATCTACATTTCATGATACTGATTTTGCTCTCAGCCTCGGATTGGACTCGTATTACATCTCAGCCTCGGATTGGACTTCTATTACATCTCAGCCTCGGATTGGGATCGTATTACATCTCAGCCTCGGATTGGACTCGTATTACATTATTATTAGGGGACAAAGAGGATTTTAGTAGAATGACCTGTTTGACCTCCCCCGGAAATGATTCTGAATCTCAATGAATATCAATCCGACGCTGCCAATCCGACGCTAGCTTCACTTTGGTGCCAGTGTCATAAACAAAATTCTTTACATTTGTTATTTCACATTGTTTGTTTCACATTATTTGTGACTTACAAGTTTATGGAGGAAACAAAATAGATGTATTGTTTACAGCTATTATCGTAGGAGGTATAGTATTTCTCTATAAACATTCAGCATAGTATTACGTAGAAATCTGACGTTGAAGCATCTTGGCCATATTCTTGTACATGCGCAGTCAATATCAAAGAAAGTGTGAAAACAATAGCTTACTTGTATTTGATACACATATTGGCAAGGAACAATGGTTGCTTTGCACGTGTGGTTGCAATTTATCTGCGTGTGTTTGATTCTCCAACTAAGCTTTTTGTTGGTTAGCTCTCATTCAAATACTACAACCAAAGACAAGTCTTCGCCGATAATTCTCGTTTCTATAGACGGCCTTGGATGGCAGTTCACCGGAGGCAAATTTGCAAACACGACAAACCTTGATTACATCGCTTCAACAGGCGTGAAGGCAAAGTACATGAAGACGGTTACTCCAACTAAGACTTGGCCCAATCATCAAACCTATCTCACCGGGTTGTACCCAGAAAGTCATGGATTGGTATCAAACAAGTTCTGGTACCCCATCTTCAAAGAGAAATTCATATTTGAGTATGACTGCTCGAACTTTGATCCCAAGTTCTGGCAAGAGTCAGAGCCCATTTGGCTTACACTACAAAAGCAAGGTTTCTACAGTGGAATGTATTTTTGGCCGGGATTTTCAAGCTACAAAACTAAACCAACTTACTACGAGAAAGCTCTCTGTAAAGTGAACTGTAGCGCTATTCGCGATCTTCCTGCATCTCGTAAACCAGTACGTTCAACGTTCCCGCCATACGATCATTGTTATCCTAATTACTCGATACCGTTTCCTCACAGAATGGATGCCATTGTAAGCTGGTTGAAATCAGACAAACCGCCTAAGTTCGTTGCAGTTTATGTTGACCAGCCAGACTGGGTTGGACATTCTGACGGACCTAAGTCACAGAAATTCAAAGACGAGATCGAGAAAGTAGATCGAGACGCAGTTGGATATTTAGTCAACAAGCTCAGAGAGGTTGACCTTTTAGATAAAGTCAACTTGATATTCGTAGCTGACCACAGCTTTGTGCAAGTCAATCTGAGCAGGTTGATTTACTTGGATGATTATCTCGATCCATCAACGTTTATGTTGACAGAGTCTGGAACACTAATTCATTTGTGGCCACACGAGGGAAAGATGGAAGAAATCTATGTAAATCTGACCAAATTAGTCACCGAATACCCACAAGCCAAACTATACAAGAAAGACAACATACCCGAAGAATACCACCTTAAAAATAATCGCCGTACTCCACCCATTTTCTTGGACCCAGGATATGGTTGGATGGTCGAACCAACTCGCACCAACAGATCAAGTGACTGGGTATACGGCGCGCACGGGTATCCCGCGAGTGAAAAGTTGGCTGCAATATTCTACGCGCGTGGACCTGCCTTCAAGAAAGGATACAAAATAGATCATGGTCTCAGGTCCATCGATGTCTACCCAATGATGTGCAAAATCCTTGGGATAGAACCACGTCCGAACAATGGATCTCTAGACAACATGAAGATGATGCTGGTAGGAGAGGAAGGTCCTAAGGCTACAGGATTGAAGGTCATGTCTTGGTCATGCCTGACCTTGCTAAGTCTAGTCCTTCCACCTGCATTCTTTGTTTGATATGTATTTGTCTCACACTTTTTATCATTGTTTTTATATAGTTGAGAACATAATATCAGAAACTGAACTATAAACTTTTTTGGTTTCTCGACTCTATAGCAGGATTTGCCATTCATGTAGATGTAGCAGGTCTGTCCGTCCGTCAGAAATAAAAATAAAGGTTATCCGAACTGCTTTTCCAATGAATGAGTTTTTTTGTACTGGAATTGAGTTGAATTATGGGATCCGAATTATGGTTGCATATCTAAAAGTCAGCGCAACTTGATTACATTTTTACGTTATGTTTAAAAGAAAACTTGATGGTTTTTGTCCAACTCTGGTGTTCGTTGTTTAATGTGGTTAATGCACTAATAAACGTTAAGGTCTATGTAATGTTTTAAAATGAAGAAATTGTCGCCATCATCTGATGCAGTATAAATATACTAGACACTTGCCTAACCCACCCCCTCCCCCTTAGGTAAAAATGTTACGTTTAACATCCTCTCACTTGCAAAAATGAGGTCAATGAGTGTCATCGAATGGGCGAGTCTTATATTCTCCATAAAGTTCTTCCAGTTTATGCGGTCGGTTTGTTTGCTTGATGTTTGGTGTATATGCTGATGAGGCAAAAAATAAGCAATGACGTTAGCCTGTTTGAGGGTGGGGTCAAAACAATGGTCCAAAATAGGGACCCTATTATATGAATTAAGGTGGTAGGTACCGGTACATACCCCCTCCCCCATCAGAGACCTCTTCGATAGGAGGGTCTGTAGTGGCAATTTCTATACACAAGTATGTTTTTTTTGGCATACATGCAGACAGACAGTCCATTCATTTCTGTGATTTGGCTTTTGGTTTTCGAGATATTTGGGGACAAAATCTAAGATTTCCCTCTCAGAGGTGGTGGGTACCGGGTAACACCACCCCTCCCCCCTAAATCGGGTACCGTTATTAAGGGCCACTTAGAAACGTGGTTTTGCGTCCCATCCTATATCATCAATATGGATTAGCTATAATATTAATACATAGTTACTAACATACACTAGATTAAGAAAAATGCAACGGCTCTGATCTCCCTTTTCCTTTTTCCCGACAGTGGATCAAGATTTTTAGTTTTTAGACTAAAAATTCAGTAAATTTCTTTGATACTGAAATCTATCTCGTACCCAGTCTTCCAGCACCTTCCTATCGTCAGCGGGGTAAGACTGATTGAAATACTCTACCTCATCTCAAATTGGACCTCAGAATCTTCGCTCTTTCTTCATCTTTGATTTATTTACCACGTGTATAAGAGTGACCTTTACATTGTGATTGTAAAATTACGTAAATATACTCGCCATCAAACCAATAAGGCATAACCAAGTGTAGACATACAGAAGGGAAAGTCCCTCGTCCAACTAGATCCAATCCCTTTAAGCGACTATTACCCATCATACCATGCGCGGTTTGTTGCTTGATTAGATTTAGTTTTTTTAGAGAAGTTTGTTTGTAAATTTTGTTAAAATGTCGAGATAAAATGTGACGAATCGCTAGGTTGAAAAAGGTTTGCTTTGACTGCTGTCTAAGTACTAAAACTGACAAAGACAATGAGTGATAAGGAAGACTGTGAGGACGAGATCAGCGCGAGCAATGATCGTAGTGCTCCTGCAAGTCCAAGTGAGTGATCTAAATTACCCCTAAAATGTTTGGAGATATCAGACTATGATTTTCAAATTCTCAATAATCTGGCCCCTTTTTATTGACATCTTCAGCTCAAACAGACATCGAGGAGCTTAGGAAAAAGCTTAAAGCACCAGATAATAAGAAATTCGAGCGAGAGTTGGAGAAGTTGAACTCGGCGATTCGACAGAAAGAAGCCAAGTTTGTATCCTTGAAGAAGACGATTGAACCAACCTCGATTCTCATTCTAAACCTTTTGTAATACAATTCATAACTTTATTGATATTTGTTTATATAAGATATGCCTTTTGGATAAAGCCTCGTATTTATAACCAGATCTAAATACTCTATCGTAAACATCTTTCGAGATTAATTCATCAGAGGTTTATGTGTTTTCGAACAACGTAAATACGACGAGTATCCCGTTTTTCATTGCCCTGGTTTCATCGGTATCCCTCTTTGGAACCAAGTTTATCTTATTACCTACAGAACCTTTGGTATTTGTTAATTATATATATTGCTTCATTCATATTATTCTTAATTACGATAAAGCGGTCTTATCCCAAATCATCGCGGTCACAAGTAGAAAGCACCTCGTCTAGTCAACATGCTTTTCAAGATCGCGATACACTTATGGCTGAACTTCGAGGGTGCAAAGCAGAGAGAGAAAAAGAGATCGAGACGAGAAAAAAGATCGATCAGGAACTAAAAGCAGCTAGTGCTCTCGTCCAGTCAAAGGTGTCGTTAGAGATTCCCCTTAACAGTAATTATGGGTTTATTTATCGCATTAAGATGATAGATTTTTTCATATATTATTTATGAAATGTGTTTACAATGTTCTTGTTATGATCGGTTCAAAAGGGGGTTTATTTCACTGTTTCATTTTCTCATTTTACTATTATAAAGTTTTTATTCTTTATCAAAATTAGGGTATTTCCCATAGTATGAGATGTTGTCTATTTGTAATCAGTGTTGTCATTTGGTGTCAGAGGAACACAGGAAACCCATAATACCATAATATTCCACTAAAGATACATAGAGTTATAAATAGATTATTTTCAAGACGTGCAAGCGCTGTCAAAAATATTGTGTGATCACATTCAAAAACAAGTTATTTTCAGGTAAGACTGTTACATGCACTATGGAAACATATACAAAACTTTGAAAGTTATGTAAACAAAAAAAAAACTTTGACGTTTCTTTTAGATGAAGAGCAGGATAATAAATTTTTGAAAAGAAAAATTGCTCACTTCAGCCACAATCTTTTCTTTAAGGGTTTTAGAAAACACCTTTAAGGCTTGTTCACACTGTCTAGCAACTGAATCGGAGTCATAAGAGGAGCTTACGAAACCTTACGATCTAGTGTGAACCAATCATCAGTCTTTTCTTCCAACTCTGATTCTGATTTTGATACATATATAAATCAAAATATGAACCAAAGAATCAGGATCGTAAGCTTTGACCAATGACAGCTTATGCCCAGGCCATTCAGAGCAGAAAACATGGCAGCCTCCGTGGTAACTATGGGAAAAACAAAGAAGTGAGAGCCGAAGTGAGGCTTATGATTCCACTTTTGTTGTTTGATTCACAAATTTGGATCATATAATCTTCTTGTGCTTCCAATTCCATTTCCCACTCTGAGGCTTATGATGCTAGTGTGAACCAGCCTTTAACTCTATGGTTTTCAATGGTTTCCTACCTGTAAATGCCTTGTTTTGATGTCTGTGCCTGCAATATTGTTATGAAAGTGCTTGTGCATCTCCAAAGTTCTCTCAAAGTATACCAACCAACCTAAAAAGTTTTTTTTACCCACAAACAAAATTTCAAAAAATTGCCATCACTTTAAATGGTCTTTGCTTTCTTACTTTGTGTGTTGTCCCCCTAACTTATTACCTCTAGTGTGTCCCAGAGCTTTAGGACATAGGGTAACTTGTATCATATTCAGGAAAAATACATTAAATTAAACTTCACAGCTAAGCTAGATCATTGGAGTCAACAAATTGATTTCAATAATATCGCAGATGTTGATTTCACATTTTGGAACCCATTTTCGAGAAGCTGCATTAACGAGAGTGTGTTTATATATTTTTATCAGACTGAAGCATGTGGAAAGTTACAAGCAGGTCTCAAGTACAAGAAGGAGTCCAAGGTGGAGGAAGCTATCAGGTATGTTGTCCAAACCAAAAACAGAAATATACCTCAAATCCTCCTTATACTCAAGGAAATGAAATCCAAGACAAGATAGCTTTTTTGAAAAATGAAAAGTGCCTAGTTGAAAAGTATACCTTTCATTCTTTCAGTATAGAGGTTTTGCACCATCACGTGATGGCAGCCTTGACAGGAGGCATGGCAATAGAATCTTTTCCCCCTGGGAAACTGAATTTTTTCTCATGTAAATCAGATTAGACCAGATTGAATTGTTCCTGCCTCTTGTCATGACCGCCATCACCTGACGGTTCAAAGCCTTTATTGGTTCTCTATAAATATTCCTGAATCTCTTGGTTCAAAGTTTCTTCATTAGAGAGAACTAATTTGTAGTATATTGGGCCTGATATGCACACAACCATATGCACCTTGGATACCAAAACATGAAATACCTCTGACATGCACCTGTACTGTAATGTGTGATGCCTGCTATTTTTAAAATTAATTTTATTCTATTCTCTGGCTTCTTGGTTATTTCAGGAGGCTCGAACACCAAATGAGAGTACAACAGCTTAAGCTCAGAGAAGAAAAAAGGATCGTAACAGAAATAGATGCATTAAAACGATCCAAGAAATTGATCCAGTATGTGTATAGCACTCACATTAGAGTGAAGGCATTCAACCTGTGAATAAAAATTATTAGTCAACTTGTAATAGTCAAATAGACACAAAAGAAAACAATTGAATTAAGTACTAAAGTGTTAGTCTAATATCTGTTTCACAGGTTTAATGACTTCACTCTTTTGAGTATTATTATTGATTTTAGGAAATAAGATAAATTACTCACATTTTAGCCTGAAAAACATCTAGTGTGGATATAGAGGGAAGAAAATTCTCGTCCTAGTTCCTGATGCAGCTCCCATCGGTTTCTTTTTCTTTTCAGTGATTTTGATTTTTTGAAAAATGAAATTGGTCAACTCAGAGACAAGCAACATTTGCTTCGAATGAAGAGAGATGTAAGTACAGTACTGTATACAGCTATATTTTCAAAAAAGGTTGAATACTGAATGCTGCAGACTGAATAGTGCATTCCAAGACCGAAGGGCATTGTGGGTCTCATTATTTGAAATAAAAAGTAATTATGCAGCAATTAACTTTCTACATGTAGTTAGTTAATTTTTTTCAGATGGAATACACTAAAAATAGAATAAATAATTGTTATTCATCCCACTTTAGACAATGTCACTATGACCGACAATGCACTTCAGTCTTGGAATGCACTATTCAGTATGCAATATTCATTATCTAACCTTTTTTTTTTTTGAAAAAGCTATACATATAAGAATAACATGGTAACTTATACATCATATCCATAAGGGAAGGTTCTTTTAATATGCCAGGGGTTGGGGGGAGTACCAATTTTTTTGGGGCACTAAAGGAGAGGGGGGAGGGCTTTAAAAATTTGTCTTGCACACAAGGGGGGCTCTAAAGAGATTAGAAAAATCTTCACTGAAACATTTCTTTTTTGGGGGGTGGGGGGGGGGGGGGGAGGCTTTAAGAATTGAATTGTCCTAAAGGGGGTCCTGTAAAAAATAAGGTTTTGAGGAAAAATCTTCATCCCCCCACTCGGCATATTAAATGAGCTTTCCCTAATTGTTGATTGAAAAGGAGGGGTGTGTATGAGAGGGGAGGACTT
Organism: Actinia tenebrosa; assembly: GCF_029948245.1. Lineage (NCBI taxonomy): Eukaryota > Metazoa > Cnidaria > Anthozoa > Actiniaria > Actiniidae > Actinia > Actinia tenebrosa. Next base: position 23,731,170 of record NW_028292569.1, on the reverse strand, counting down.
CATATAAGGTAGCTATCCAACATCACTGGCAAAACATACTCTTAGACTGTTCAAATTTAATTCATTTAACTTATCCAGTGTGTTTCATTTTAGGGTTGCATGAGAACAATCGCAGGACTTAAATCCAAGGAAGAACAAATTAAGACTGCTCTTGATGAGCAGCGGCATAAGGCTGATGAAGCTAGGAATCAACAAAAAGAATACATCACAGAAAAAAATATTATCAAAAAAGGTCCACTGATATTCCACTTTTTTGCATTATATCATTAATAGCTATTTATATTTAAAAAATAAATTATTCACTTTAAAAGTTTTAATTTTAAGGAACCATTAATGTTAAAATAAATGCAATTGAAATTATATGAACTATGATGAAAGATTTAAAAAACGTTTTGATGTTCATGGGTTCAACGGTTTTGTCTAAATTTTATTTTAACTTATACTTATCTTTAAAATATTTATCTGCTCAGAAATTGATGAACTTTATGACAAAAAGAGAGCCTTGGTTGCAGCGTTTAACAAAGAGAAAGATGAATATCACAATATACTAAGGGACATTAAGTTACAAGAAAGACAAATAAGAAGAGAAATGGAGGTTGTGACAAGATCAGAGGATGGACACCCACAAAAATCAAAACAGTATAAAGACAAGTGAGTATGATTAAACTATAACACAAACCCATTTTGTACTATAATTACTATAGTTAGTAAAGGGGGACTAGTACTAATCTAATTACTATGGCATATCCTATGCTCAAACTTTTTTCTTTGTTTCATAGAAGTGAGCAAAGTACAGTTATCTCTACGCATGAGAGGATGCAAGTTCTGTGTGAATCATTGGTCAACTACTTTGAAAAAATCAATATTGACACCTCTACAAAGCCTGACTGTGATGACTCACCAACCTTACAGGAACAAAGTCAAGAATTTCAAGGTAAATCCCTTTGAACTGTTTTGTTTTCTTTCCTTGAGCACTCTACTGACATGGCAATGGGAATGGCCCCCACTTTTAATTTCAAAGGTGTTTCATGGGCACTGTATTTGAACATTTCTTTCAATTATCTCCCTTTTCTTAGGAGCTATTGCAAGCTTTAAAGGAGGAGCATTCTTGAAGAAGAAGAATGATGATTTAGAAGAGATGTATGGAGGTAGCAGCAAGAGGCAGAGTAGAAGGAATAGCAAAAAGGGGAGAAAATCAACACAAAAAGAGGTAAGGACAACAACCTATCTTACAAGAGTATCTAATTTTTGTGACCATTGGTTTCTTTTTTTCTTTTCTTTAGAATGGTCCCAAAAAGCTTGTCCTCCATCCTTTAGTGCTAGAACAGTGCCTGTCTCTATATATCACCCCACCAATTACTGCCTCTGATATCCCCAAGACTTTGGGACTACTGCATGAGAAAAAGGTACTGAATCAAAAGGCATGTCCTGGAACATATTTGGTTCTCAATATTAGCAGGACTTTCCCTCTACACACATGCAGAATCTTTCCTAAATTAAAAAGAGTGATGTCATTAGAGAAATATGACAAGAACATAATATTGTTATTCAAAAAATGGGAAATGTGAAACCTAAATGGGAAATGTGAATCATGAATGGAAGAGGATAGTTTCTGGTGCCCCAGGGTTTACGCTGCCGATACTTTATTGATAACTTCTGGCACTGGGTTTCCAATTTAAACACCTAACCATGCAACTGGAGATATAAGGGACACCTTAGTTTTATGAACATCTCATCAACTTGATTCATAGCTCCCTAATAGAATGTTTGCATGTGATAGGACATTTCTCATAAGCTTTTGCATTGACCAATTTATTTTATCATTGCTCTTTAACAGGCAGTTCTTTCTGCAGTGTTGGAAAATCCAGAAATGGTCTCTAGAGATTCTGAGTCATCAGTAACGTCTGCTACAGAGGAATTCCCTTCTCTTCCATCACAGAATTCATTAGAACAAGAGGCACTTTCAACCATCTCTTCAATGGATGACAGCATTGTTAATGATGAGGAGGCTAAGACAGCAGCAGGTTTGAAACCTGAAAATGTTGTAGTGGGTGATTTAGAAGAACAGGAAAATGATGGTTCTGACAAAGTTTTAGAAAACAAGGCTGAAAACCAGGAAGTAATTGAAACTGAAGAGGATTTGAAATCTCATTTAAATGGGAATCAAGAGAGCGCTCTTGAAAATGAAGAGCAGAGTGATTCCCATGATGTACGAGAAGAATTAGATTCAGAATTGAATAATGGAACAGATAATGGTGTACAACACACACCAGAAATTAATAATATACAAGATGACAAAGATGAAAGTTTCAAAGAAAACCATTTAAACAATGATTACAATTTAATCAATGACAATAACACAACGAAACTCAAGAAAAGTTTGGAAATCAACAAAAGCGATCAAAACAATGTGGAGTACATATCAAATGACGTGAGAAACTGTGATTCACAAGATGATAATCCTAAACTATGTTCCAAACAGGTCTTGCCTCAACAAATCAATGACCAGGATTCAGAAAGAGCTATAGACTGTCCCTTGTAGGGATGATTTTCTATATTTTTATGGATACAAGTTCAGACTTTAAATCAAACTTGGCCGTAATTAAGAGAATTTTTAACAAATTATTATTGATTATATGCATTTGTCAGGATCGTTTTGGATATTGAATTTGAATGGACATTTTATTTGTAAATAGAACTATTAGAAATAGAAATATTGCAGCATGTGCAACTTTAGCCATACTTTGCCAACTTTCCTGTCACAAGCATGTTCGAATCTACTTTTGTAAATTTCAAAAATATTGGTACCACATAATTCAACAGACATACCTTTAGGCTGCTCTAATATATCACAAATAGTCCATGTTCTGTGCCTTCCAGGCTAAACTCATGACCATTTGGGCTGTGGTTCTGATAGTTACTTTTAGTTTAAGTGTTATTACAGACTCTTCATGTTAAAAATGTTTGGCTGTTGTCAATAAAATCAGTCATTTTTATGTTTTTATAGTCAAAACAGAACAATATACCCCCGAAGTTACATTATTTGAATATTCAATTTATTTTTCCTTCCAAGGATACATCTGAAAAAAACAAGGATCAATGAAGACTCAGAATCCAAAATGATTACAAATTGAAAACTCGATTTCTGATTGGATTATTCAACAATTGGTGTCCAAAATATGGAAAATCCTCATGGGAAAACTGCTATGAATCCAGAGTCTTTCCTCAAAAGGAATAATCATTTCAATTTTCCATCAATAAAGTCAATGAAACCATTAATGGAACTTAAAGGGTAAGCTTGTCATTTTGACTGGTAACTTTTATTGATGGGAGACATAAAATTGAAAATTGCAGTGATTATGTTGGCATTAGAGCACCTAGTGCGACAAACCCCCTCATTGCCAATGAGTTTAGCTACATGTAGTTGTTTGCATCACATCATTATGAAAGCTGCATGTTGACAACCAACGATTTATTGGTTGTAAATACCCTCATTTCGAGTTCGTCTTGGCTCAGTCTTTGCCTTGATTGTGTACAAATGTGTTCTTTTTTAAAATCAATTGTATAGTAAGGAATGTAAGTACTGCAGAACAATATGAGTTGATTAAAATGCCACTGGTTTTGGTCGAATATTATAATGCACAACCGAGACTAAGACTGAGCAAAGAGAACTCGAAACTGGAGTATTTCAAATTCTGACCCTGGATATAGTATTGCTCCAATGTGTCAGTTTTGTGACAAATATATTTTAGTTAACTTTTTGATACAAAAAGAAACAAAATGAAATGGAAAAAAGGAATCTATTCATGTGGAAAAAGCCACAAATTCATCACCTGTTAAATATTACATGTTTACTATGGAATAAAGTTGGTTACTAAACATCATTAATAATATTGACTGCAAGACTCTATTTTCAAATTATTATAACGAAAAAGGTTGAAATTCCTAGTAAAATAGCACAATGGACCCTTGAATACACGAACAAATGACTTGAATACATAAATCAAGAGTTCTGCACTACTGCTCAAGCTGTCAAATAGTGGGATTATGGGTTGTAAAAATTTAATGAGTGAATCTAACATTTTTTCTTTTTACTCTGCAAACCTAAATATACTGATTTCAAAAAAGTTTGGTGAAGATTTTGTTGAATCATTGTTGCATGTCATTCAACAAGCTTGAAATGTATTATTGTCACGTAAATATTGTCAGTCATGTTAGTGCAACTAGATATTGGATATAACGAACAATAGTCTTAATTGTGTTAAAAAAACTTTAATTAACAAGCTATGATCTCTCATAGCCCTAAAACAGTTAAAAATACAACTGGAAAATAAAAAGGCATGAAATATAGTATATGAATCAAAATTTATACATAAGATGATAAAATTGCATAGTGTTTGGATATTTCTTAACATTTTGAAAATTCTATGCCTTACTGTAAAAAGCTGTATGCATTTGTACATGTTCTGTTTTCGTTCTTTTTTATCTGCATAGTGATTATGAGCGTCCACTGCTAACAGGCTGCTGCAAAATGAGCTCCTTTGTTAAGCATGATATCTCCAAATAAATCCTTCTGTTTCATGTTGAGAGTGTTGTCTTTGCTTAGTAAAAGACAGCTATAAAATTTGTATGCAGCTTGTTTCCTTGTGTTCTTTTGGACCAGGTTATTGAAGTTAACAGTGTCTTTTTTATTGAATTCTCTCTTTAGAGTGTGTATCAGTTGACTTGTTCTCTTGGTCCACCTACGATTTTCAAACTGTTCTTCTGTTTCTGTGTTCATTTTTTGTTCTTCATCCATTTGTGATGAAGGAAGCTCAGCAACATCTTCCTTTTCTGATTCCTTTTCTTCTTGTTCTGGTTCTAATTGTTCTGGGAAGGGCATCTCTGCTTGTACCATATCTTGCAAGGGCTCATCCATTGAAGGTAATGGTTCTTCAAAAGACACAGAGGTACGTTTTTGTGTCTTATCACCACTGCTTGTTGATTCTTGTGGTACTTCTTGATCCATTTCATCTGTGTCCATCTTTTCTTCAGCCTCATGATTAACTGTTTTAAGCTCATTTGCTGCCTTGTGAGTCAAATTGATAACAAATACTTCTACCAAGGGAGAGGCTAACAGCTCCAGAGCAGGAAGTGCAAATAGTTGTTCAACTGTCGACTTTGTTTTCAGCTTCATTCGCCTCTTTGTTGGTGGTGCGAGGGTTGCATGTTTAACAACATCTGTTGTATCTGAGAGCTGTGCTTTAATGGCATCAGTAGATAGGATTTTATCTTCATCTACTATGAGCTTTCGTTTCCTTCGACTTCTCTTTCCTTTCTGGACCACTTCAACAGGCTCAAGTACAAACGCTTCCGCCTCATTTTGTAAGATTGTCAGCTCATTAGTAGTATTAGCACCTGTATAAAAGTAAAAAAATCATTTTTAGGTAAAGTTGTCAAGAAAGCTGCAAATTTATCTTCATAAAATCTATTATTTTGCACAAAAAATATATAGTGAATCTACTAAGAAACACATATGCAGATGCCAAGTAATGTCTAAAAACAAGATCCTTGCCTTTAAACATAGAGTGATAAAATTTCTCACCAGTTTCATTATGGTTATCCAGAGGGGAAGTGTCATCCTTTTTGAGCTCCTCTCCCTCAATGTTCGTGTCAATAGGCTCCAAAGGTAATTCATCAGCTGCTACTGGGGGCAGGTCATCAATACCAGGGACTAAAGCATCACCTAGGCCATCTCCAAAACCATCAGCAAGAAAGTCTACCCCATCACCACCAAAACCATCATCTTTTATAGGCTCATCTAGTGCTAGATCTGATGAAGACAACAAAACAATATATCAAATCCCTGAATGCAAAACAACACAGACATAATATTTCTTGATTTTAAGTTTGCAAGAATAAAATTAATGAAAAGGACAATGTTTATCCAAGATTGGAACTTGTTTGGTCAAACCCACATTTGTGCAATCATATAGTTTGCAAAGAGCTATGATTTTATGATTTCTATTTTATTTTTCTGATCACTTGCAGTGAATGAATTTTTGCTTCAATAACTTGCTCATAGGCATCCATTAAATCCATTAATTCTGATTATCTCTAAAAATAACCTTAAGACACCCAATTTTTCTTTTCCTATTTGGAATCACCATTAAATTTCAATTTAAAAATCGTAGTCTCAAAAATAGTTTAAATTCTTTTCAAAAAGTAGCCAGTCACCTTGATATTTTGTTTCAAACAAGCTTTGCTGGTGTTGCTTCATTTAACATTAATCAGGGTTCCCAGCCATTTTGAAAATAAAAATTCCCTGACGTTTCCCTGACTAAATAACAGTTTTCACTGACCTTGTTGAGCCGCATGGGCAAGTATGGGCCACATGCCTAACTTTTACCTAGGCCCTGCTCTTATCATATTACACAGGATACCCAATGTAATTAAGCTGTCCAGCATAAATGATTTTTCATTATTTGAAAAGATTTATCAGTCTATTCGAAAATTGCAAACAGTATGAGTATCACACGGATATTCATGGTTAACTTTGAACAAAATTCCCTGACTTTTCCCTGACTTTAGATGAAAATCGCAATTTCCCTGACTAAATAAAAAATTCCCTGACTTTTCCCTGGATTTTCCCTGACTGTGTTTTTCCCTGACTTTTCCTTGACCCCTGGGAACCCTGTTAATTGAACTTCAAGCAAAAGACTCCATAAATTACTGACTTTGTCTTTGATACATCTTGATTCAACAAAAATACATTTTTCGTATTCTGTAAGTATGACACCTATAAAAATGTGCATGCATTCCACCTAAGATACTCCCAGTTTCTAATTTGCTGTTGCTCAGGTAAGCCTAAATTTTGTTAAGAATATTCACATGTTCCAATGAGGATCTGTTAAATTTCACTGTACATTCTTTACTTTACCGTTGGTATTTGTGAATATTCTGATTACTTATATGAGGCTAACTCTGAGTAAACGGGTCTGTAATCAAGAAACAGCAATAATGTTTGGATTCAAAAATGGTCTATTGTTAAAGAAATATACAAACCTATCTTGCTTCTTTCAAATGTAGAATCAGCAATCCCTTTACCAACATCTGTTTCATTCAAAGTGATTTTTGACAAATCTTTTGACTGATAAAGAGATTCTTCCATTCCTGTTCCTGCTCTCATTATTTCTTTTTCCCCATCACTGTCAAATGGAATGTCTCCAAAACCTTCATCTCCCAGCAGGTTGTTAACAACAACATCTTCTTTCATTGTAATTTCTTCTATTCTGCTTTGGTTTAATGTAAACTGTGCTTGTAGTTCTATATCACTGAAAGAGTAAAGACATTATTCCCCTATTAGAAATAAAGAACTCATATTAAAACTAATACACAGCAAATGATTTTTTAAGTTTTTTGTTTTTTGCCAAATTTGATTGCCTGTAACTGCAGTGCTATTTTTATCGAAATCGCTTCAAACTTCTCTGATTTCATAATTTTGGCATGATCTCTTTAAATATTGCATTTCTGAAAGCAGGAAGTCAATATTAAAAAATAATGTTATTCAATAGGTGATGCAAGGCCATTCACACAATGATTCATAGAAAATAAGTAGTCACTTACTTTAGTTCTGGTAATGTCATGTCCAAATCAGTAAAAACTTCTGGTAAGGTTATAGCAGAAAAGGCCAGTTCACGACCTTCCTCAGGTAGATCAACTACACCAGGCCTGAAAGCCATTTTTATTTTAACGAAAGCTTCACTGCAATCAGCAAGCAGGTATTTAGCTTTTCTTGAGTATATCCTGACAACTCCAAGTAGTAAATGCCCAGACGTTCTGAGTGCCATCTTTATTTTAGGAGAAACTATGCTTTCCACAGAGGACTTGATATCTGTCTCAAAAACCACTGCTTTACTAAGCTTTTTCTCCCAGTGAGCAGCAAGCCAAACTCTTGCCATAGGGCCTTTCTTGGCCAAAATGAAAGTGTGATAAAACATGATGCCTGTACAGAAATGTCGTCTACAATCTAAAATGAATTCTGTGAGAAATAGGAGTAATATAAATCGTATGAAAAAATAATATAAGCATTTTGGTCCAAAACTACAAAGACAACACATACACATTGGTTAGGGGTAGAAATGCAACAGAGCTTTAATATAAATTTGATAACAATAAAAATACAAATTTAATAGATTATTTATGGATCACTTGCTAGGAACATACAGGTGCTAAAGTTTCAAATAAGTAGCTCTTTTGATATTTGTTATTAAAAAATACATGGGTTTCATAGAGTGCAAAAAATTAATCTGTGAAACACTAATTACTAAATAGTACAAATTAGTAAAAATACGCAGGTGATTATAGAAAATCGCTCGTGCTGATTGGTCAAGAAACTTACACTATCACACGATAATCACCTTGAGCAAAAATCCAAAATGGCGGCCAGCCGCTTTGTTGCTGTTACTGGAACAAAATGCCTTTTATCGAAAACTCGCGCCTCGGTAAATATTCCCCGATAATCACTTTGTCTTCGGCGAATAATTGTTAAATAGTGCTAATTAAACAAATGAAAACAATGGAATTTGCATGAAATTGTGCTATTTAGCATTACCAAAGTTTCACGGTTATATTATTTAAACTTTGTACATTTGCATGCATACATGTGAATCATACAATGTTACTCATTAGTGAAATAAATAAAAACAAGAAAACAAGATACCAGGCTGTCAATAGGCCCTTTGCAGCTAGTGGTCACGTGCTTGGATACCGCTTAGCAACACAAAACTGGAGAGCAAGCCTTCCAGTAAACAAAAGTTGTAATAGGTCAAGCACGCGTGGTTTTATACGATAGTTTCATTGTTCAAAACGCTTAATCCTTTTGCCCTATCTACAAACACAGTAAGATAATCTTAAATTCTCTCCTTTGGACTCGATTTTTGGTTCGAAGTAACGATATTCTTCGCGTTATCGCGAAAAAATTGTCACCGCCGGCCCGCTCGACGGCTGAAAAACATGGCGACTTCGCAAGGTATGTACTTCAAAACTCTCCTTTTTTTTGGTTTCTTTTCAATTATTGGACTTCTAAAATCTCTAAAATAACAGTTTAGATTGTGAATGGTGATCGATTGTAATTGGACGGCATTTTAATGGACGATTTGTTTATTTTTTGTGAGAGTGATTCCACGTCTAAAGTCAAGACTAACCCATGTTTACATATATTCACTGTAGATGTTAGAACTCCCGACGAGCCATCACATACCAAGAAAAATTCTTCGTACTGATATTTTTATATTTATTTTTGTTTTAGATGAAGTAGAAACTCAAGACATCTCTATCTTTCCTTCCCTCACCTTCGATGATGTAGGGAGCTACGCTATAGAGAAGTCTGGCTGCACAAGCACTTCGAAAGCGTACAAATTTATGGCGGAACCAGGCTATTTACATGACGTTAAAGGTACTTGATAGCCAAAATGTTTTTTCTATTTCATTATGATATGAATGGCAGACAATTCACACTAATTTTTCCAATTTTTTAGTGATATATACCGACCAGTGCGTGAGAGTTAAATGCAAGTGTTACCGCTCAATGAGGAAGTCTGAACCACCGCACATTTTAGAGGTGTCAGTCCAGAACAACAATTTGACATTGCTGTCTGGGCTGTGCTCATGTGTAGCCGGGGCAGGTGGATACTGCCATCATGTGATCGGGCTTCTTTACTATTTAGCCCTTCTTAAGCAACTGGGACATCGGACATTGCCTGATGAGCTAACATGTACCAGCATGAAGCAGCGTTGGAGCATACCTAGAGGATCCAAAATCGCACAAAAAGAAATACAAGACGTGCTAGTGAAAAAACCCCAACTTGGCGCTTCGTACAGTAGATATATCAAGAGTAATTTGTATTCCCCATCTACCCAGTATCCTACCCTCACAAAAGAGCACTTTAACGGCTTCCAACCACCTTATCCTCTCTTTACAACCATTCTGCCCAATCAAGATCAACTTGGCAATATCCCATTTGTACAGAGCAAGTTTGGAAATGTCCCAAAAGGCTGTGTCCTGTCATATCAACAAAAGATGTCAACTGACTACATCATAAATGATTTTACTTGCACTTCTTTCCCAGAGCTTCCCCTCTCAAGTGCAGAGGACAGATTTAATAACAATGTGTCAATCTGTCTTGACAGTCGTCAACAATCTATATTTGGAACATTGTCTGTGACAACAGAGTCATCACTGAGAGTGCAGCAGCAAACAGTCACTCAAAGTCAGAGTGATGTATGGCACCTGCTCAGAAAAAAAAGGGTAACAGCAAGCAAATTTGGCATTGTCGCTCGCCGGGTGTCACATTTTGACACCCTTGTCAATCAGCTAAACCCCACCAGATTTGTACAAACTGCAGCAATGAGAAGAGGCATTGAACTTGAACCACATGCTGCCATGGTCTATGCTAGCAATGCAAAGGGTGGAAGAGTAAACCTCTTCCCATCTGGGCTGATTGTCCACCCAAAGTGCCCATGGCTAGGTTGTAGCCCAGACAGGAAAGTTTATGACCTTGATGCCGTAAATAATGGTCAGAATCCCTTTGGCTTGTTAGAAATAAAGGTCGTTAAAGAGGGGGAAACATCATTTGACAATGTGAGGTATCTCACCAAGGACCAGAACACTAACCAGTACAAACTGAAAACAACAGACATTTATTATTACCAGATCCAGTGCCAGCTTGGACTCACAGGATTAGAATGGTGTGATTTTTTCAGTTACATTGACGAAAATTTGTTTGTTTGCTCTAGAATTAATTTTGATTCAGTGTTTTTCCAGCAAGCAAAGGACAAAGTTGATAGTTTTTTCTTCAATTACTATTTACATTAATACACTAAGATTTTTGTTGTTGTTCTCAAACCATGGCCAGATTTCTTATGATAACAAATATTATATTATTTTTATTAATGACAAATCAATTCATAATCTTAATTTATTTTTTATTATATTTATATCATATTAGTATTATATTTATTTGTGCTATTTAGATTTTGTGTTTGTTCATTAGTTTTTTTTTTTGAGTTTTCATTTACAAACAAATTGAAATAGTTACAAAAAGCAATCCAAGACACATGATAAACCAACCTGCATTAAAGATTATCTAATGGGTTATGTAAGCCACATTAATCATACATTCACCAACTTCTTACAGACACTATGCCTCATTATTACCATTGGATAAAATAAGTGGGCCTTGAAAATTTGTAAGGAGGCAGGCTACAGTATATAACTGATTGACTGAACCTAAAGTGGACAATGGCACATCTGAATCAAAAAAGTGGTACTCTTTGACTCTTCTTATTGCCCTCTCGACATGAATTCTAAGACTTGCTAGTGTCTTTGTTTTTTGAACATCTGCGGCAGAGAATTGTTCCTGACTTTCAAGAAACGGAGGAATATTTAACTCTACCCGCTTCTCCCTAAGTAAATCTTCAATGTCAAACCCTTTGTCTGCCATGACTGAATCACCAGGTTCTAACAAATCTAGAATGCCGCTGCACCTTGTGATTTCCTTATCACTAATCCCCCCTGTGTAAAGGCTAGAAACGAAGCTAATAGCTCCATTAGGGGTAATGCCTATCAAACCCTTGAGTGTAGTATTACTCTTATAACTAGAATAAAGCTGCGACTGAAGTAGTAGGGAGGTAGGTGTTTGAACAAAAATCTCTGTACAATCTAAAATGACACGTGTGCTTGCATAAAGCTTTTTAAAACCTTCTGGCATAAACCTATCAACATCTTGCCTTGAAGGCCAGATCACTTGACTACCAAGAAGAAAATACAAAAAATTAGTCCATGTGATCAATTTCCTGCAAACTGACGATTTATGTATTCGGAACCTATGAGCTAAATCCTGTCCGAATAGACCTAGTTTGAGGCGTACACAAAACATAAACAATTCATCCACGAGAAGCATATTTCTTGAGTCTGGTCTACTTTCTCTTTCTCCAGAGGCATAACAATATGTCATTTGTGCAGCACATGGCTGCAAAAACTTAAAAAAGAACTGAATATGTAAATAGGATGGGAAACCTGTATAAAATCTTATGATCTCATTGTCTGTGCCAAATCTCTCAAGCCCAAATTTATTAAGTGCTAATTGTTCTGCAGCTTGCCTCTTAATGTCCTCAATTTCTTTTGCAGCTTCAACTTTAACCCTTTTTATTTCAGTGAGGGCAGCTGCAGTTTCATTTCTACTTTGTTCAAGTTGCTTTTGTGCATCTTGGAACTGTGCTCTGAGTGACTGGACTTGTGCTTGTAGGTCATCCATGCTGAAGGTTGTAGAAGTGCTGGGACTATTATCTTCATTGTCATCACTTTCATCTGTCTGAGTGTCTCTGTAAAAAGGTTTTGAAATTATGATGACACTCAGTTCACACTCAGTTCACACTAAATAAAAAATTATAAAAGACTAAATTATTAAAATTATAAAATTATTTTGGTTTAAACCAAAATAAACATCAAGTACAATTCCATCAGTCAAGTCTAAATGAAATGTATTGAAGTAGAAATATGTGATATTCATTACCTATCTACTTGTCGAATTATCTTTCTTCTTGCTTTGGATTTGGTTGACCAGTCAAAGATTGATGGTACAGCTTCTCTTTTTAGCAACTGACGTCCAGAATCAGTGGGAGGATTGTAATCTTCCTCAGTGAAGTGTTTTGAGCACACTCTGGTACTTTTGTTAACCTATTATAAATCAAATGTCCTTTTAATAACAATGTAACTGTATTCAACTATTTTTATCTTCATTACAGTTTTTTAAAGATCCACAGGCAATTCGTATTGTGCATTGATATTGTTAGATTCCTATATACCTTGAAGTGTGGGCCCACATCTCTTCGTATCTTCACCAGCCATTCCTTTTTCAATTGCTCATCCCTTGCACGGCCTGGTAAGCGGTGAAACTTTAAATCAGGATGATATCGAGATTCTCCGTTACACAAGGGAACACAACAATGGTACGAAGAATTTTTCTTGGTATGTGATGGCTCGTCGGGAGTTCTAACATCTACAGCGAATATATGTAAACATGGGTTAGTCTTGACTTTAGACGTGGAATCACTCTCACAAAAAATAAACAAATCGTCCATTAAAATGCCGTCCAATTACAATCGATCACCATTCACAATCTAAACTGTTATTTTAGAGATTTTAGAAGTCCAATAATTGAAAAGAAACCAAAAAAAAGGAGAGTTTTGAAGTACATACCTTGCGAAGTCGCCATGTTTTTCAGCCGTCGAGCGGGCCGGCGGTGACAATTTTTTCGCGATAACGCGAAGAATATCGTTACTTCGAACCAAAAATCGAGTCCAAAGGAGAGAATTTAAGATTATCTTACTGTGTTTGTAGATAGGGCAAAAGGATTAAGCGTTTTGAACGATGAAACTATCGTATAAAACCACGCGTGCTTGACCTATTACAACTTTTGTTTACTGGAAGGCTTGCTCTCCAGTTTTGTGTTGCTAAGCGGTATCCAAGCACGTGACCACTAGCTGCAAAGGGCCTATTTCCCTGAATCAATTAATTGATGAAGAAATTCTGTACTTCTAACAACATTTCTTATTAAAAAAAGACATTTATTATTTAGATATTGTCTAAAAGATATAAACAGATGGTTAAAAGAGAGATGATTTTGGTCTCCCAAAATTAAAAATGATCAAAAAGTAATGTACAATAGTTTTTCTTTATATAGCATACAATACAACACATTCATAGCAACTCCAAATTCAAGCATGGAAACTCTATATTGACTAAACTTCTTTTCAAATGGAGTTTTTTTTAAACAACACAATATCTGGTAAGGGGAAAAACGTTCTTGCAATTCAAAATCCAATCCGAAAAACGTAAAAATTGTTATATTTATTTCTAGTTTCGGTTTTTAAATCAATATTATAGCATACATGCTTCGACACTTGCCTGAATCGATTAGTCCGACGCTAGGTCGAAACAGGTCCTTTTTATACTTTTTTGGTCAAAGTTCTTGTATTTTTCGATTGAATCCTTTTTTAAGCGATCAAATTGAGATTACTGTTGATAAAAATAGAGGATCCAAGACCCCCTTTTATTATTTCGAGACATGTTTAGACAAGGCAACGAAAACAAGTTGTCCTTCTGATGTAGCCATCATGTGACTTTGTGCACAAAACAGCACTAGTTTTGTCATATTTTTTCGGCCCTAAATGCAATTTAATTACAACAACGTGTATTAAAACGCTTAGACTACAAAAATTTAGCTTTTAAAGTAAGTTCTAACGCTTTAGACGCAGCATTTTGCTCAGATACAGACCGACGCTAACTCGGTTGACAAAGTATTGTGTTACTCGTGTAGTGCTTTATTGAGGCAATGGAGGGACATTCAAATGTTTTTCACTTCCATAATACAAAATTACGAAGAACATGACATTCATAAATCAATTACTTACCTTTTGGTTGATAAAAAGAAATAAAATATCTATGAAAAAGTGGTGAAAATCAAGCTCGTTTGTGTCTATCTTGTTATTATTCAAAATGGCAGTCATTTATTCGAACGGTTGAGCAAATTCCCGCCGAAAGGCTTCCAGTCACGTGATGTAACGACGCGGCGCGCGCGCGAATTCACTGCATTTTCGCGCCAATATTCAGCATTTCATGATCTACTGAGGACTAATGCTGAGGGACTAGACTCGAGGTTTAAAAATTTACGAATTATTGAATATTTCAGAATTTCTAGTCAATTTCGAAATGTTGGTAAAGCAAAACGATAAATGCATACCATAAATATATATTTTTGAACACATATAAAAATCACTACTCACGTTTTCTGTTTTCACTTGAATAGCAATGATCGATTTGGGGATACGATACATAATCTCCATTCGTTTGGTAAAGACTATCTATTTACCCTTTGCTGTATCTATGGTAACTGTACGCCGACTTATTTTCTGTTTTAGATCCAAGGAGTGATTCCAGATTTGGATTTTCCACAATTTTGGATTTTGAGGCAAAAAGTAAATTCTAAAAGAGCAAGAGAAATGGGGATCAATAGGCCTTTTCTGAGTTCAATAAACAGGATGCATTGTGGTCTAGATTCGGTACAAACAACACCATATACGGCATGATGTTTGTTTCTCAAAAAAGGTCTATTGTGTAATTTGTTTTGTTTTGGTCGTACAGGAAATGAATTTAATAGTGTCAACAGTATCGATCCGGAAGCCACTTGACGGCCTATATAACACACCTACCTCCGCCAGGTTCTAGGTACTACAATTGCCCTTTCTGCCGCTAAAATCTGGCGCTTCTTAGCACTACTGTGCAGATTCAAAGGGTGTCCTCCTTCCGCAAAATTAACCAGACAGACCAAACATACTAAAATCCAATGCGATCTCTGTTTTAGCCGCGCTTTGACTTTGATTTGCAGGAGTATCGATAAATTGCTAAGAATTATCCAAACACGGTTTCTATTATGTGGTATATGGATAAGTCGTAATATTTTGTTACTTGTTACTGGCTATCACAATCACACGATATCCCATTTAGCCAGGCTATTGTCCTTACACACCTTTAAGATAACTGCACGGTACGTGTGTAACTAGGGTAATATTCCAGAATTACTTTCTATCCCTTAAGACAAGCTGAAAAGTCGCGCTAGGAAAAAAGAAAAACCTGGATTAGTCTGTTCATTGAGTATTTAACGCAGTCATACAAGATACATTCTTTATCATTTGTCCTTCCATTAAGTGTTAGGAATTCAATGCATTCTTTTATTACTTCAGCATTCAAAATTTTTGAAATAACAAAATGCAGTGAGGAAATATAAACATAAGTGATCAAAAGTGTATAGTATTATCGTATTTTTTATCGTTGAGCGAGCTCGTGGTTATTCGCGAGTGATTCAGTGGTGTGAATTATCGAATTCTTAATATAATTCAGAGAGAAAGCCTAACTGAAGTCATGAAGAGCCAAGTGAGAGATCAGGGATGCTTGCTGGATGATCACGATCTCACTCAGCACCTAATATTACATGTAAAGTCGACCTAAGCACACTGATTTGAACAAGTCAACTTCACACCACTCGACTTCTTGGTCTTCAAGGTTGACCAACTTATGAAATTCCCTTCTTCGGTGGGACATTTTTTGGCAAGGGCTGAAACCTCCTGGGCATTTAGTACCTTGTTCCACATGTTGACACTTGAAAGGTTGCCTTGGAAACTTTGGCTCGCCTGAAATCCTCCTTTGTAGCTATCCTGCTCTTGTCCAAGCAACAGCGCTCCCTTTTGAATAACGCGGCCTTGGCGCATGGACGTCTTGACACCCAATTTCTTTACTCCATCGATGTAGAATTTGTACGTACCGTCAAAGTTTTGCCATGTTGCGCAAAGGTGATGCCACTTGCCGTCAATCACTGAAGGGTAACCCTGCCTAGAAAAAAAAGCTCCATGAGGCTATTGAAGTCATTGCAGTTACCTTTATAAGGGAACTGTCTACTATAGGAATACCCATCATTGTATGTACTCATGATTTACTCTTTTATCTTTCAAAAGCTAGAATTAATGGGACGAGAAGTAGCTAGTGATATCCCATTCTTGACTACGATGGATATAATGTGGAAACTAGACCCTTTTCTTTTGGTTGTCGAATGCCATTTCAAACCACGTGTCATTGCGAGCAGCAATGTTTTTTTCTTTTTCTGTACCATATACTTGAAAAGAGCTTTTTTTTAAATCGTTCAGGGCCTTCACTTCTGCTATAGATGTATGTGACCGAAGTAGAGCCGAATACTGAATCCCAAGAGATCATGAACTGATGGGAAAGCACAATTGGGAAAGCATTTCACCCAAAGTGAATTTATGTTCTGTCACAAGCCCTCCTTGTCTACTTACTCAAGAGTGCTGGCAATACTCAGTTCCGTGTACCCCTTGGTTAAATAAACACTGATTTCATTTGGTTGACCGACTGTGGCATAACAGAACGGTGAAAGTTTATCTGTACTTGGGTCTGCTTGTACCCACATGCTGATCGTAAATGCTGTCAGTCGAACGTCAGCCTGAAGCTCATGCTCAACTTTATCCTCGACACTTTTCCTCGGGAACGACATGACTTCCTTTGCATCTGAATAGACTTAAAAACAAAAGCGATACATGTTGAACACGATGCTTGGGCACGCATGCGCCGGTCATGATAACGAAATTATCACTCGAACGTACGCGCAAAATTAACAAACAGGTGCCTTGGGGCGTGCCCTTCAATTTTTATATTAATGGGCGTATCCTCCATTTTGATTGTTACGTAAATGTACTTTTGGGGAGGAACGAGAGAGTATTTTTTAAGAATAAGTGCATTGGGATTGTACATGTACCCCCTTCATGTCGGGAAATCCTAGGCCTGGTGCAGCTTCTAAAAGTCCATGCCATTAAGGTGGTGCACATTAACCGCGTCAAAATTAACCTGATGTTCTGGAATTCAAAGTTTAAGTTTTATTATTTCAAATATCGAAAAATGGCAGCTTCTATCGAGAAAGTGATACTACTCTTGAAAAAACTTTAAAAAAAGATTAAAAAGAGAATGACCCCAACAAGTCATGTTCAGGAAAGTCCGGGAAAAGAAACACAGCGAGCAGTATTTTTGCAGAACATAAGCATCTATTAATTTTACCTTCACATGGAACACAATTGTGGCTATGCCCGTTATTGTCGACCTTACACACGAGAGGATAGGAGCACAGTTTGTTACTGCATCTCGGCACAGCTCGTAAAATGTAATTCAAGTAATGACAGCCAGCCGAGTAGACCAGACTTTCGGGGTTAGTCAAGTGATTAGCGTTATTCAGCTCACAGATCCCTTGACTGAAGCAGTAGTTAATGCTGTAGCAATCTGCATGCAGTTCACACTTTTCTGTACACTGGAGGCTTGATGTCACCGCAGAATAGGTTTTGATCACGTGACCCTGGATTTTGTGATTGAACTGAGAGTATGCTGTTGCCTGACAAGACTGTGCGTGTCCATGTTTCCATAGCGACAGGAGAATGACTGGTACCAGTATCTCCATTCTTAAAAGTTTGCTTTTTTCCTTCGAATCTATAGGAAGGAAAAGCAATGAAGACTAAGATGAAAGAAAGGTGCAGTACCACTTAAAGCCACATGAATCTGTGTATGCAGCAGTTTTAAAAGGTCACTTCCTTAAAACCGCGCTGGGTAAATACACCTAATTGCAAGAACGTTGTCACTGAAAATCAGCAAAATAATTAAAATAATTAGTGATCGAAAGAATCGGGAGATGTTTTCAGTTAGAAATATTAATTTCATACGTACTTGCATCGCAGATTGTTTAGAGGAGCTTTTATTTAAAGCTGATTATCATTGGAAGGAATTAAAATATAAACCGCTGCAAGAAACAGTTTACATTGCTAATTTCTTGTAATTTAAGTGTGATTACATTTGAACAGTTTTCGTCAATGATTTTAACACCAAACAATGGATGAGGATTAATGTTTGCAATTAAATGAAGCTGTGTTACCATAGTAACGACAAACAGGTAATGAAATACGACGACAGTCATTAATAGCGATGCAAAACCAAATAAACAAGGGATAAGCAAAATTACCAGTGTCCCGACCTGTCCTCATTTAAGGCTCAAGTTTGAAGGCCTTAAAATATTTCCGATCAAATTGAAGCTTTGCAGTAAACGTCATAGAGAAACTTTATAAACAAAAATTGCGAACATGTTAGGTATAAATAGTCTAATAATATGGCTTACAAATCAAATGGTACGAATTCCCCAATTTTTTCCATTGCTCCAAAGTGATTTACCAGCAGCTTTAGATATTAGAACTCAAAACTTTTTCCACCACGTTACTAAAATGTTTTGTCTTTGCAAAATTTCTATGTTCAAAACCGAAAAGAATTTTCTGAATCTTGAATTAAAGATGATTTAGAAATTAAGGTTAGAAATTAAGGTTAGAAAGTAGAGAAAATTGGCAATAAAGCAACCACACCAATACTTAACAGCAGTTTATATATTAATTGTGATGTTCGTTCGCACATTTCATTTTCTAAATTCTGCTCGTATTTGCGATTTCAAAAAACCTTCGAACCTTAAATGAAATGTTTTCTGATACCATCATGTTTTTCAACGAGTTACTTTTTTTATTGCTATTAGGCTTTATAGTTCATTAAATTGCTAGGTACTCTTTCCCTGGCATCGTTTTACTAGCTGTCCCTCTCTGTGTTTCCTCAATTAACGTAACAAGATTTCTACTGTGATGCCGTTTTAGTTTTTAAAATAAAATCGATCTTAACTCGTAGAAACTATAAAAAAACAGGTAAAAACACAGACGGAAATTTCTTCGCTTTCTAACCCAGTATCATAAAGGTTCAAGAAAAAAATTAAAACGAACAAACAAACAAATTTGCGTGTAAAGCAAAAATCCGTGCAACATGAAGGGCTTTTTCTTACGCACCTTAGTAAGTAATCTTTTCGTACACCAGAGAAAGACCTGCTGATGAAATGACTAGTATACTTATATGGGTTTTATTTTCTCGACGTCAACGCACAGCTATATAACTAATGAGCTAGCAGCTGCATCTTTTACTGGAATGTAGAAAGAGAAATAATATAACATCTCAGTAGCCTTAATAAGATACTGTTTAAAGTTATGGTTATGATTAATTATTAACAATATAACTAACATGACTAATTTGATTAAGAAAAAAATGTTTTCTTAATTAGTTAAACAATTGAAACGGAAATGTATCCTTTATCTTATTGGAACACATTCTAAGCGTATACACTCAATTGAGGAATCGATCGTTGTCGGGTTCAGAAACCGATAGTTAGAACATAGAAGCTGAGACGGAAATGGCACATGGGAAGTACGTTAATTAGATGCATGCGGTGACCGGCGACCCGTGCCATCATCCACTGTTTTTAATACGCGTTTGGCATTCTAAGGCCACGTCCACACTATGCCGAATAAATTTGAATCCGCAACTTTCACACCGAAACCGAACAAAAAGTTTTCCGTCCACACATGAAAACGGATAAAATGTTTCGCGTCCACACTAGTCTGATTAGAGGCGGCAAAAATGTTCCCATGACAATCATGACGTCATCGTGTTCGAAAAAATTCGGATACGAAATGCTCTCCGTCCACACAATTTTGGATTTTGAGGCAAAAAATAACAAATTTTAAAAGAGCAAGAGAAATGGGGATCAATTGTGTAATTTGTTTTGTTTTGGTCGTACAGGAAATGAATTTAATAGTATTAACAGTATCGATCCGGAAGCCACTTGACGGCCTATATAACACACCTACCTCCGCAAGGTACTAGGTACTACTATTGCCCTTTCTGCCGCTAAAATCTGGCGCTTACTCAGCATCATTAAGGCATGGCTCTCAGATGAAAAACTGTTTGGCTATATCATAGCCAGTTTTCTACGAATCTTCCCCAAACTTGGCAAGTTAATGTCTTTTGTGAAAAGAAGGAACCTTAGAGCCTTGGTTACCATGGAAACTAAGTCACGTGACCACAAGGCCGCCATCTTGGATTTTTAAACAAATCGTTTGTAGTCGTATTGAAACTACTTCAAAAGTCCTGAAAATCCATATTCCTTTTTATATTTGCAATACCTATATGGATCTAATTGGATATCTTGGAAATTATATTAAGTTTAATTTTTAGAATATTTTCTGTATTTTCCAAAAAATTAAAAATATTCTAAAAATTAAACTTAATATAATTTCCAAGATATCCAATTAGATCCATATAGGTATTGCAAATGTAAAAAGGAATATGGATTTTCAGGACTTTTGAAGTAGTTTCAATACGACTACAAACGATTTGTTTAAAAAATCCAAGATGGCGGCCTTGTGGTCACGTGACCTGGTTTCCATGGTAACAGATATGCGGTAATTGCTTGCCTTGAAGAATTACTGCTACGAGCCAAATTTGGGAAAGATTCATAGTAAGCTGTCAAAGATATGAATAAATAACTGATTTTCCATCACTTCCTCAAAAGAGCCATGCCTTAATGGTGCTGAGTATTAGCACTACTGTGCAGATTCAAAGGGTGTCCTCCTTCCGCAAAATTAACCAGACCAAACATACTAAAATCCAATGCGATCTCTGTTTTAGCCGCGCTTTGACTTTGATTTGCAGGAGTATCGATAAAATGCTAAGAATTATCCAAACACGGTTTCTATTATGTGGTATATGGATAAGTCGTAATATTTTGTTACTCGTTGCTGGCTATCACAATCACACGATATTCCATTTAGCCAGGCTATTGTCCTTACACCTTTAAGATAACTGCACGGTACGTGCGTAACTAGGGTAATATTCCAGAATTACTTTCTATCCCTTAAGACAAGCTGAAAAGTCGCGCTAGGAAAAAAGAAAAATCTGGATTAGTCTGTTCATTGAGTATTTAACGCAGTCATACAAGATACATTCTTTATCATTTGTCCTTCCATTAAGTGTTAGGAATTCAATGCATTCTTTTATTGCTTCAGCGTTTAAAATTTTTGAAATAACAAAATGCAGTGAGGAAATATAAACATAAGTGATCAAAAGTGTATAGTATTATCGTATTTTTTATCGTTGAGCGAGCTCGTGGTTATTCGCGAGTGAGTCAGTGGTGTGAATTATCGAATTCTTAATACAATTCAGAGAGAAAGCCTCACTGAAGTCATGAAGAGCCAAGTGAGAGATCAGGGATGCTTGCTGGATGATCACGATCTCACTCAGCACCTAATATTACATGTAAAGTCGACCTAAGCACACTGATTTGAACAAGTTAACTTCACGCCACTCGACTTCTTGGTCTTCAAGGTTGACCAACTTATGAAATTCCCTTCTTCGGTGGGACATTTTTTGGCAAGGGCTGAAACCTCCTGGGCATTTAGCACCTTGTCCCACATGTTGACACTTGAAAGGTTGCCTTGGAAACTTTGGCTGGAATCAAATTCTCCTTCGTATTCATCTTGATCTTGTCCAAGCAACAGCGCTCCCTTTTGAATAACGTGGCCTTGGCGCATGGACGTCTTGACACCCAATTTCTTTACTCCATCGATGTAGAATTTGTACGTACCGTCAAGGTTTTGCCATGTTGCACAGAGGTGATGCCATTTGCCGTCAATCACTGAAGGGTAACCCGTTCTAGAAAAGAAAAAAAAAACACTATGAGGTCATTGCATCATTACCTTTATAAGGGAACTGTCTACTATAGGAATACCCATCATTGTATGTACTCATGATTTACTCTTTTATCTTTCAAAAGCTAGAATTAATGGGACGAGAAGTAGCTAGTGATACCACATCCTTGACTACGATGGATATGATGTGGAAACTATGTCAAAAAACGTTGTAGGTCGTAGATCTGAAACCTGAGACCGAAATGTGGGACTAAGCTGTAAATCGTTTTTTGATTTGAATTAGTAATTCGCAGACCAACAACAAATAATTTTTTTTTTCCATATAGTCAAAAATGAATCAAGAAGTGTTCTTCAAGAATTCAGGTGTGCGTATTTTAGCAAACAATCGTATATTATTACTTTTTATTACAAAAAATATATATTTCGACGAATCGATAAATCAAAGACTTTCTCTCAAAACTCTTAATATTTCTATTGATGAGCTTAATTCATTTTAATGCTGGATAAAATATAAAACGCAGAGCATATTTCAACTTGAATATTCTTCCTTTATTAGACTTTATAAATCTTTAACAATTTGGTTGTTTTTAACCAAGTATTGTATGTTTTTCAATTCCGCGTTCAAGATAAATGCGGCTTCGTTCGCGTCCTATATCGCACATCGCGGGGACCATCCGCAAACCAAAGAAGACTTTCGTTCAATAATTCTATGTCTTTCTACAGATGATTTATTTAAATATTCAATGAAATATAAAATTACACCAAATATTCAACTGTTTATCGAGCTAGTATGATCATACAAATGAGCTTAAATTTGTGTTGTTGAGAGATATGTTATTGTATAAAGACCTTGCCTTTCTCTTTAAAGAGCTAAAAAATATTCAAAAACATTTACCAATTTACTGGCAAAGAAAACTGTTATTTGTATTTTGCATTGCATTTTGCATTATTTTCTATTTTGTCTCAGTTGTTCTTGTCAAGTTTTACTGAATGTAAACTTTGTTTTTGGAAAACTTTCTCACACTTGAAAACAGATGAAAATTGGTAAAATCGAATCTCAAAATCTAGCAAACTTAAGTTTTCAAGCTTCTTGAAAAGTAGTTAGGGCTTTAAAGAAAGGAATAAAAATATTCTAATAAAGAATTAGGACAAGAAAAGTATTTTTCAACTCATGACACATTTTGTTTGTTTTTATCGTTCAGGGCCTTCACTTCTGCTATAGATGTATGTGACCGAAGCAGAGCCGAATCCTGAATCCCAAGAGATCATGAACTGATGGGAAAGCGCAATTGGGAAAGCATTTCACCCAAAGTGAATTTATGTTCTGTGACAAGCCCTCCTCCTTATCTACTTACTCCATAGTATCGGCAATTTCCAGTACTGTGTACACCTTGGTTAAATAAACACTGATTTCATCTGCATCACTGACTGTGCCATAACAGAACAGTGAATGTTCATCTGTGTTTGGATCTGCTTGTACCCACATGCTGATCGTAAATGCTGTAAGTTGGACGTCAGCCTGAAGCTCAAGCTCAACTTTATCCTGGACACTTTTCCTCGGGAACGACATGACTTCCTTTACATCTGAATAGATTTAAAGACAAAAGCGATACATGATGAGCACGATGTACTTTGGGCACGCATGCCCGGTCATGATGACGCAATTATCACTCGAACGTACGGCAAAATTAACAAACAGGTACCTTGGGGCGTATCCTCCATTTTGATTGTTACGTAAATGTATTTTTGGGGACGAACGGGAGAGTATTTTTTAGAAAATAAGTGCATTGGAAGTGTACATGTACCCCCTTCATGTCGGGAAATCCTAGGCCTGGTGCACTTTCTAAAAGTCCATGCCATTAAGGTGGTGCACATTAACCGCGTCAAAATTAACCTGATGTCCTGACATTCAAAGTAAGTTTTATTATTTCAAATATCGAAAAATGGCAGCTTCTATCGAGAAAGTGATACTATTCTTGAGAGAACTTTAAAAAAAGATTAAAAAGAGAACGACCACAACAAGTCATGTTATGCACCAATTCTCTATCAGACCATCAAAAAATAATTTCTCTGGTGTTTCTGTATATAAGTATAACCAGCTTTCTCAAACTTTCTTAGGTCGTGGATCTTTACAAGTTTGTTGCAATAAATGGGGAAAATTTAGGTCACGTGACCATAACATTTACATAAAATTTCATTTTAATGGTAGGTACTCACTTTAAGTCTTTGCTGAACGTTTTCAACCTTAATTATTTCCTTCCCTAAAGTCGTTCAATTGACGTTGAGAATGGTTGGCTAACGTTTTGTGTTAAGGCGATATTTTACAAAACAGGTCACGTGACCTATCAAAAATATCCTTTATGCCCATTTTTCTCCTTTCGTCAACATTTTGGTCGACCATTCCAAACGTGAATATCTGTATCTTTGTCGCTACGTTGAAACAAGCCAAAACAATCTCACAAATAATCTAAACCCATCATCTAGTTTTTAATTTAGAATTTTCCCTCTTTTAAGGTCACGTGACCACCTTTTATGCAAATTTATCCATCCAAAAAGTTAAGCACCCCAAATAAGGATAACTGTTGCAATCGCATTCATTTTACATCCAGAAATAAGTAATCTACGGTGAAAAGTAATTTTTGCCTTAACATGCTTGAGTATTTTAGCAATCTCAGTTTAAAAGCATCTATCAAGTTTACCTTCACACGGAACACACTTGTGGCCTTGCTCGTTATTGTCGACCTTACACACGAGAGGATAGGAGCACAGTTTGTTACTGCATATCGGCACAGCTCGTAAAATGTAATTCAAGTAATGACAGCCAGCCGAGTAGACCAGACTTTCGGGGTTAGTCAAGTGATTAGCGTTATTCAGCTCACAGACCCCTTGACTGAAGCAGTAGTTAATGCTGTAGCAATCTGCATGCAGTTCACACTTTTCTGTACACTGGAGGCTTGATTTCACTGCAGAATGGGTTTTGATCACGTGACCCTGGATTTTGTGATTGAACTGAGAGTATGCTGTTGCCTGACAAGACTGTGCTTGCCCATGTTTCCATAGCGACAGGAGAATGACTGGTACGAGTATCTCCATTCTTAAAAGTTTGCTTCTTTCCTTCGAATCTATAGGAAGGAAAAGCAATGAAGACTAAGATGAAAGAAAGGTGCAGTACCACTTAAAGCCACATTAATCTGTGTATGCAGCAGCTGCAGCAATACACCTAATTGCAAGAACGTTGTCACTGAAAATCAGCAATATAATTAGAAAGAATCGGAAAATGTTTACAGTTAGAAATATTAATGTCATACGGCCTTGCATCACAGATTGCTTAGAGGAGCTTTTATTTAAAGCAGCTGATTACTGGAAGAAATTAAAATATAAACCGCTGCAAGAAACAGTTTACATTGCTAATCAATCCCTTTGTACATAACTTTCTAGTAATTTAAGTGTGATTACATTTGAACAGTTTTCGTCAATGATTTTAACACCAAACAATGGATGAGGATTATTGTTTGCAATTAAATGAAGCTGTGTTACCATAGTAACGACAAACAGGTAATGAAATACGACGACAGTCATTAATAGCGATGCAAAACCAAATAAACAAGGGATAAGCAAAATTACCAGTGTCCCGACCTGTCCTCATTTAAGGCTCAAGTTTGAAGGCCTTAAAATATTTCCGATCAAATTGAAGCTTTGCAGTAAACGTCATAGAGAAACTTTATAAACAAAAATTGCGAACATGTTAGGTATAAATAGTCTAATAATATGGCTTACAAATCAAATGGTACGAATTCCCCAATTTTTTCCATTGCTCCAAAGTGATTTACCAGCAGCTTTAGATATTAGAAACTCAAACATTTTCCATGACGTTACTAAAATGTTTTGTCTTTGCAAAATGTCTATGTTCAAAACCGAAAAGACTCTCTCAGATTTTCTTCAGAATTTTCTGAATCTTGAAGTACAGATCCTTCAGGATCTTTTAAGATCTCAAAAGCGTGATTTAAGAATTAAGGTTAGAAAGTAGAGAAAATTGGCAATAAAGTAACCACACCAATACTTAACAACGGTTTTTATATTAATTGTGATTTCAGTAAAAACATGTTCGTTCGCACATTTCATTTTTTAAATTCCGCTCGTATTTACGATTTCAAAACAAACCCTATATTTTCGGATACCGTTTTTTTAGGGCGTTACTTTTTTTATTTCTCTTAGGCCTTATAGTTAAATTGCTTGGTACTCTATCCCTGGCATCGTTTTACCAGCTGTCCCTCTCTGTATTTCCTCAATTAACGTAACAAGATTTTTACTGTGATGCCGTTTTAGTTTTTAAAATAAAATCGATCTTAACTCATAGAAACTGAAAAAACAGGTAAAAACACAGACGGAAATTTCTTCGCTTTCTAACCCAGTATCATTAAGATTCAAGGAAAAAATTAAAACGAACAAACAAACAAATTTGCGTGTAAAGCAAAAATCCGTGCAACATGAAGGGCTTTTTCTTACGTACCTTAGTAAGTAATCTTCTCGTACACCAGAAAAATACCTGCTGATGAAATGACTAGTACTTGGTCTGTCACGGGTTTTATTTTCTCGACGTTAACGCGCAGCTATATAACTAATGAGCTAGCAGCTGCATCTTTTATTGGAGTGTAGAAAGAGAAATAATGTAAGAGCTCAGTAGCCTTAATAAGATACTGTCTAAAGTTATGGTTATGATTAATTTTTAGTATATGTAATAGGACTCCATGCTGTCCAAGGAAAATTCCGAGGACTGACAAAATTGGATGAGGCCGTAGGCCAAGTCCAATTTGGCAGACAGAGGAATTTTTCGAGTCGCTAACTATTTTTTGATTGGGGAGCATGAAATCCCATTACCTATTAATTATATAGCTGCCTAATTAATCTCATATCAACAAGACCTGTCCAATTAAGAAAATAATTGGACAGTTACCTATATGGGATTAATGAGAAGCTGTATAATTAACAATATAACTAACATGACTAATTTGATTTGAGTGCACGCACTATAAACACATCAAACAATGAGTGACGTATTTCCCCGTGTCTGTTGTCACGAAACGGTTAGCATCGTCCCCGTATCCTTCCTCGATTTTCCAAAGTTTATCTCTTTTTACTTGTCTTTTTTTTCTTTTCTTTTCTTCTTCAAAAATGTTCACGTCGAATTCGTTATAAAACGACGGCCTTTTGTTTGCCGCTTTTCCGCACAATCCAAATATGGAATTGATCATACCATATATGGAGTGAGCTTTCTCTACTCCAACTTCGACACTCACATATAGAGTAAAGTTTGATGAACCGTGAACATTAAATAGTACTAATTAGTACTATTTCATGCAGAATCCTTTGTTTTCTATTGTTTAATTATCACTATTTAGTGCTAAAAATTAGTATTTGTTTCACGGATTTAGTGTGAGCACTCTAAGAAAAACATGTTTTCTTAATTAGTTAAACAATTGAAACGGAAATGTATCCTTTGGAGTGCACGCACTAAAACCGTAAACATCAAATAGGGTTTTCCGATTTAGCGGAATTTTCACCTAAAATTCCGAATTCTGATAGATAAGAATTGATTATCATCTTATGTAAGTTTGATATGATATAAAATCAATTAAAGTAGTATTTTAATTTAAAAAGGACACAATAATACATTACATAGCTTGTCCAGGATTTGAACCACGCACCTATGGGATCAAGTCCGCGGAAGTTGAACAACTAAACTAAGGTGAAGCGATACAAAGAAAGCATTCGTTATTTAAAATTTATATACTCTTTTTGCGCAACGCGAAGTTTTTTTTTGTGTCAGATGTGCCTTAGCACTGTTTGTTTTTGAAAATATAGAAAAAAAAGGCATGTTTGGCTAATACTGACAGTTCATTTTGATTCTTTCATACATATCGAATAACCTGCTGTGTACTCAAAGGCTGGTCCGCTAAATTTTGATTTTATTTGCTTGTTTGGTCAGCTATATCATAAATTTCAAATATACCTATTTCTCGTTCATTCAAAATAGCTTGATCTTTATTCGATCGATTTTTCTGAAAAGTTTCAAAATCCATTGTTCAATATATATATATATATATATATATATATATATATATATATATATGTATATATTATAATTGCTGAAGGAATTTCAATTTCTAGTGGACGAAAAAAGGTACAGCTGTTATCGTCTCAAAAAACTCATTAATAAGGTTGAATAGTACTAATTAGTACTATTTCATACAGAATCCTTTGTTTTCTATTGTTAAATTATCACTATTTAGCTGCTAAAAATTGGTACTTGTTTCACGGATTTAGTGTGAGCACTCTATCTTATTGGAACACATTCTAAGCGTATACACTCAATTGAAGAATCGTTGTCGGGTTCAGAAACCTATAATTAGAACATAGAAGGTGAGACGGAAATGGCACATGGGAAGTATGCAATTAGATGCATGCGGTGACCGGCGACCCGTGCCATCATCCACTGTTTTTAATACGCGTTTGGCATTCTAAGGCCACGTCCACACTATGCCGAATAAATTTGAATCCGCAACTTTCACACCAAAACCGAACAAAAAGTTTTCCGTCCACACATGAAAACGAATAAAATGTTTCGCGTCCACACTAGTCTGATTAGAGGCGGCAAAAATGTTCCCATGACAATCATGACGTCATCGTGTTCGAAAAAATTCGGATACGAAATGTTCTCCGTCTACACTAATACGGCTAGCCGGCGTTTTCAAATTGTTCCACTCTGGAGACCGTATTCGAAAAAATTCGTTTTCGGTGAAGAATTGTTTCGGATTCGCCCGGACTAGTGTGCACGGTATGCCTAACCAAATAAATAAAAATTCGGATTCAAATTTATCCGGCATAGTGTGGACGGGGCCTAAACCGACTGCATAAATGGCGCAAATGAATAAATTATAATATAATTATGTCATTTTCCATGTGTTATTTCGGCCTCAGCTTTTAGGTTCAAGGTTTTTGAACCCGACGATTCTTCAATAGAGTGTAGTTGGTATGCTTAAAGACTAGAAGCTCCTCCTCCAGTACTCGTACCCCTTAATCAGACCCTTTAGTATTTCCATCCCTTAGTTCAGCTATTTAAGGACTCTCCTTGCTAAAACATCTCAGTATGATACGAAGTAATATTTCAAAGCCGACAATGAGGACTGGAGGGGATTTCAAGTGAAATCCCGTCCAGTCCGATATTGGAGGCTTTGAAATGACTTCTCATCTCATTAATTATTCGACTTGGAGTAACTGGAACAAAATTAATTCAGTCCCTGGACTGAATTAATTTTGTTCCAGGTACTTGGACTGAATTAATTTTGTTTCAGTTACTCCAGACTGAATGCATTCCTTTCACAGCACTTTACCAGGTTTCAAGTAACATCATGTGACCCAAAAATAGCCCATTGATTGGCTGGTTTACTCATGAATTATTAATGAGTATGAGAACATACCTTACAATCTTTACCATATATTTGTGTTTTTTCTATATAAGTATATTTAGCTGATCTAGTTATGTGTAATCCTAAGATTTACACTAGAATAGTATATTACGGAACCATTATAAATATTGTTTTCTGTGCCCAATGTAATCAGTTATTAGTAGTAGAAGAGAATCAGTTATGAAAGACGTGAAGAAAAATTGAAACCGGTTAGCTCAGTTCGTTGAGCCACGGACTTTCGTGCGGGACATCATTACTAACCAACATCGGAGGGAAGTAAAAGAACCAATGAGGACGTAAAGAAACCCTGGCAGTGACCACCCTCAGTGCCTACACTTCATACTAACCATCTCTCATGCTTGTAAATTGTATAAAAGCAAACTGTCATTCACAACTCAAAGTAAAGCCCCTCTGATTATATTGTATAGAAAGGGCGCTATATAAATCATAAACCATTAAAAGGTCCATGATCACATGTTTAAAACAACTGGCATCTGCAGTAGTTTCCCAGTAGAATTAAAATATTGTCCCACAATTACGTATACATTTACCAGTATCTGTTTCAATAAATTCTGCAAGAATTGCAAGGCAATTTTCTATATTTTTAAAGGACAGGAAACAATACAAACAATGTATAATCAAACTTCTGCTATCAGATCAGAGTTTTAAATCCTGAGGTATCTAGCTAATTAGCTGAGGTTGGGGGACATAGCAACGGTAACTACGGGGAGTGGAAGCATGAATTATTCAGTCTCTTTTGAAAACGTTCTTTGTGTAGTTTCCTTATTCACTCATGCAGTATTTAATCAAATTATTTTAAAAAGTCAAATTATAGGGGAAAAAGCATTTGTTTGTTGTCAGTTAATTAGTAACGGCAGTATCGAGCATTGCAACAGGTCCGAGGGGGAGGATGTTTTTACTGGTACCCATCTACTGCATCAACAAAATCGATTTTCTATTTTGGTTCATTGTTTTGACCTCGTCCCTCATCATCAGTATCATCACCGTCCGCATCATCCTTCATTATTATCCTCATCATCACCATCAAAGACAATTTCATTTGTACCAAAGACATATTGGCAACAGTATCCCAAGGGCTGATCCAGGGCGGGTGGATTGGGATAGGGTGATTAGACACCCATATATTTGGAGGTTAAAAAAGATGAACTGAAAAAATAACGTAAAATCTTAACCTGGATCCTGGATCCTGGATCCTCCTTTTATAATATAGTGTATTTTGACAAAGGGGTTATTTTGGGGGCAAGGGAGGGGAGGCAAGGGGAGAGGGAATTGGAAAGAGAAGGAGGGAAAGGAGAAATGAGAGGGGGAGGGGCGATTAACTGAGAATAGGGGTGCTTACCGTTTACCCGGAAAAACCGGAAATTCCGGTTGGGAAAACAAATGGTATGTGTCATTCCGATCAAAAGTTCCGGAAACTCGGTCTAGTATCGATTTATGATACTCCACTTTTCCCGCTCTTTTCGGTTCTTCCGGTAGACTTGTGTAGCATTTGTTGGAAATCAAAGTTTCCCGCTCTTTTCTTACCATAAGCAAACGAATTTTTAACCGGATGAATTGGTTTAAAAGCCCTTGCCTTTCTATTGGACACGTACTGGATGGCCTTACAACGAATATTAACAGATAGTATATACTGATTTTTTCGAATTGTGTGATAATGCGGAAATAACTTCACGAATGCGCAATGTTATTCACGTAAACTTCAGATTTCGAAATAGTGTTCTGAGTCCCATAATAGTTTTATGCCTGCGTAGAACGAGTCCATTTTCGAGCTATATCGATGTTATACAATCATGAATTGAAAAATTATTTTAACATGCATGTTGATCAATATCTGTTTGCACATGATTGTCCAATATACAGGAATACAGCACTTATAATGGAAATAAGTTTATCGGAACAGAACAAAATCAAAATACTGAATTTTAAGCAAGCTATCAGGTGTACATCCGACATCATCAGTATAGAATATATCACAAAAAACGTATGGACGATGGCTCAGGAGTAACGTCACTCAAAGTAGGGGTCGAGGCGAAGAGATAAGGCCTTGAGGAATATCCCCATCAATCATTTTCCTTGCCAGCATTAATTAAATGCTTACATCTAACTCTTATGTAGAAATTAATGAAACCTATGTATTTTCATATCGACAATTTGACTTGCGTCAGGTTTTGAGGTCAGATGCATGAGCTTTAATTTCCATAACACTTTCCATAAGTGTCGTTCTTTTATTGTTTGGGCGTGCAAAATTTTCATAAAACGAAATTCAGTGCAGAATATAATCACAAGTGCTCAAACTATTGCTCGATTAGTTTCTAAAACTATTTCTAAATGTCTGTGCTCTCATCAACTGATATACCAAATAAGAAAATTTTCGTACTTAATTTCCTTTCTTTGAGCACAATAAAGTTATTGTTGTTGTTAAGTGAATATCATTATCGTAAGAATGAATGTTGA
Source organism: Actinia tenebrosa (assembly GCF_029948245.1). Lineage (NCBI taxonomy): Eukaryota > Metazoa > Cnidaria > Anthozoa > Actiniaria > Actiniidae > Actinia > Actinia tenebrosa. Next base: position 23,699,068 of record NW_028292569.1, on the reverse strand, counting down.
GCGAGCTCGTGGTTATCCGCGGGTGCGTGGTGTGAATTATCGACTGATTCTTAATGATAGCTGACAGACAAAAACCTGGAACTGAAGTCATGAAGACTGACACAAGTGAGAGGTCAGGGATGCTTGCTGGATGCTGCCGATCCCAACAAACACCTAATATTACATGTAAAGTCGACCTAAGCACACTGATTTGAACAAGTCAACTTCACACCACTCGACTTCTTGGTCTTCAAGGTTGACCATCTTATGAAATTGCCTTCTTCGGTGGGACATTTTTTGGCAAGGGGTGAAACCTCCTGGGCGTTTAGTACCCTGTCCCACATGTTGACGCTTGAAAGGTTGCCTTGGAAACTTTGAATTGACTGAAATCCTCCTTTGTAGCTATCCTGATCTTGTCCAAGCAACAGCGCTCCCTTTTGAATAACGCGGCCTCGGTACATGGACGTCTTGACACCCAATTTCTTTACTCCATCGATGTAGAATTTGTACGTACCGTCAAGGTTTTGCCATGTTGCACAGAGGTGATGCCATTTGCCGTCAATCACTGAAGGGTAACCCTGCCTAGAAAAAAAAAAACTCCATGAGGTCATTGCATCATTACCTTTATAAGGGAACTGTCTACTATAGGAATACCCATCATTGTATGTACTCATGATTTACTCTTTTATCTTTCAAAAGCTAGAATTAATGGGACGAGAAATAGCTAGTGATACCACATCCTTGACTACGATGGATATGATGTGGAAACTATTTCAAAAAACGTTGTCGGTCGTAGATCTGAAACCTGAGACCGAAATGTGGGACTAAGCTGTAAATCGTTTTTTGATTTGAAATAGTAGTACGCAGACCAACAACAAATAAATTTTTTTTCCATATAGTCAAAAATGGATCAAGAAGTGCTCTTCAAGAATTCAGGTGTGTGTATTTTGGCAAACAATCGTATATTATTACTTTTTATTACAAAAAATATATATTTCGACGAATCGACAAATCAAAGACTTTCTCTCAAAACTTTTAATATTTCCATTGATGAGCTTAATTCATTTTGATGCTGGATAAAATATAAAACGGAGTGCATATTTCAACAAATATTCGTCCTTTATTAGACTTTATAAATCTTTAACAATTCGGTTGTTTTTAACCAAGTATTGTATGTTTTTCCGCGTTCAAGATAAATACAGCTTTGTTCGCCTCCTATCGCACATCGCGGGGACCATCCGCAAACCAAAGAAGACTTTCGTTCAATAATTCTATGTCTTTCTATAGATAATTTATTTAAATATTCAATGAAATATAAAATTACACCAAATATTCAACTGTTTATCGAGCTAGTATGATCATACAAATGAGCTTAAATTTGTGTTGTTGAGAGATATGTTATTGTATAAAGACCTTGCCTTTCTCTTTAAAAAGCTAAAAAATATTCAAAAACATTTACCAATTTACTGGCAAAGAAAACTGTTATTTGTATTTTGCATTGCATTTTGCATTATTTTCTTTTTTGTCTCAGTTGTTCTTGTCAAGTTTTACTGAATGTAAACTTTGTTTTTGGAAAACTTTCTCACACTTGAAAACAGATGAAAACTGGTAAAATCGAATCTCAAAATCTAGTAAACTTAAGTTTTCAAGCTTCTTGAAAAGTAGTTAGGGCTTTAAAGAAAGGAATAAAAATATTCTAATAAAGAATTAGGACAAGAAAAGTATTTTTCAACTCATGACACATTTTGTTTGTTTTTATCGTTCAGGGCCTTCACTTCTGCTATAGATGTATGTGACCGAAGCAGAGCCGAATTCTGAATCCCAAGAGATCATGAACTGATGGGAAAGCACAATTGGGAAAGCATTTCACCCAAAGTGAAATTATGTACTGTGACAAGCCCTCCTCCTTATCTACTTACTTAAGAGTATTGGCAATACACAGTACTGTGTCCACCTTGGTTAAATAAACACTGATTTCATCTGCTTCACTGACTGTGGCATAACTGAACGGTGAATGTTCATCTGTACTTGGGTCTGCTTGTACCCACATGCTGATAGTAAATGCTGTCAGTCGGACGTCAGCCTGAAGCTCATGCTCAACTTTATCCTCGACACTTTTCCTCGGGAATAACAAGACTTCCTTTACATCTGAATAGATTTAAAGACAAAAGTGATATGTTGAGCACGATGTTTGGGCACGCATGCGCAGGTCATGATGACGCAATTATCACTCGAACGTACGGCAAAATTAACAAACAGGTGCCTTGGGACGTATCCTCCATTTTGATTGTTACATAAATGTATTTTTGGGGAGGAACAGGAGAGTATTTTTTAGAAAATAAGTGCATTGGAGGTTGACATGTACCCCCCACCCCCCCCCCCCCCCCCCCATGTCGGGAAATCCTAGGCCTGGTGCACTTTCTAAAAGTCCATGCCATTAAGGTGGTGCACATTAACCGCGTCAAAATTAACCTGCTGATGTTCTGACATTCAAAGTAAGTTTTATTATTTCAAATATCGAAAAATGGCAGCTTCTATGGAAAAAGTGATACTATTCTCGAGAGAACTTTAAAAAAAGATTAAAAAGAGAATGACCACAACAAGTCATGTTATGCACCAATAGGCCCTTTGCAGTTAACGGTCACGTGTCTGTACTGGACTGCAAAATTTTTGTTTTTATATTAAATTGGTGATTCTTTTTAGCTACTTGTAAAGAACTGAATGAAAACGTGTATCCAGTGTGATACGAAATGTAGTTTTATTACGATCTCTCGAAACAGGTTGTAGAAAGTTTGTTTGCAGTCCAGTAAATTTCACCCATGGGAATCAAGATGTTCATTCATTTGCTCTCAGTGAATTAATCAGCACGTGATTGCTTAGCTGCAAAGGGCCTATTCTCTATCAGACCATTAAAAAATAATTTCTCTGGTGTTTCTGCTTAAAGTATAACCAGCTTTCTCAAACTTTCTTAGGTCGTGGATCTTTACAAGTTGGTTTCAATAAACGGGGAAAATTTAGGTCACGTGACCATAAAATTTACATATAATATACTTAAAATTTCATTTTAATGGTAGGTACTCACTTTAAGTCTTTGCTGAACGTTTTCAACCTTAATTATTTCCTTCCCTAAAGTCGTTCAATTGACGTTGAAAATGGTTGGCTAAAGTTTTGTGTTAAGGAGATATTTGATAAAACAGGTCACGTGACCTATCAAAAATATCCTTTATGCCCATTTTTCTCCTTTCGTCAACATTTTGGTCGACCATTCCAAACGTGAATATCTGTATCTTTGTCGCTACGTTCAAACAAGCCAAAACAATCTCACAAATAATCTAAAACCATCATCTAGTTTTTAATTTAGAATTTTCCCTCTTTTAAGGTCACGTGACCACCTTTTATGCAAATTTATCCATCCAAAAAGTTAAGCACCCCAAATAAGGATAACTGTTGCAATCGCATTCATTTTTACATTTAAAAATGAGTAATCCACGGTGAAAAGTAATTTTTGCCCTTTTGAACAACATCCCAGGCCTTAAAGTGCTTATAAGCCTTTACACAATATTTTCAGTATTTGATTCTTTAAATAGTGAATAGTTGATTGTGAAAATAATTCGTCATTTGAATATCGGGTCTTTGAGATACAAAGGTTTATATTTCCAATATGTTAATGACTATGACGTTACATAAGGGATTTGAGTTATTTTGTGGCAACTTTTAATATTGAACGCTGGATATTTTTTGAAAACAAATTTGTAAGAACCTTTACGTGAGTCACGAGCAAAAGGGTGATGCTTTTAAAATACTTTTTTCCAGAACGAGTGCAGTGTTGTATATTAAATGATCCCTTATGTTACGTCATAGTCATTAACATATTGGAAATATAAACCTTCGTATCTCAAAGACCATTCAAATGACGAATTATTTTCACAATCAACTATTCACTATCTAAAGGATCAATTCTGAAAATATTGTGCAAAGGCTTATAAGCACTTTAACATGCTAGAGTATTTTAGTAAACTCAGTTTAAAAGCATCTATTAAGTTTACCTTCACATGGAACACAATTGTGGCCTTGCTCGTTATTGTCGACATTACACACTAGAGGATAGGAGCACAGTTTGTTACTGCATATCGGCACAGCTCGTGAAATGTAATTCAAGTAATGACAGCCAGCCGAGTAGACCAGACTTTCGGGGTTAGTCAAGTGATTAGCGTTATTCAGCTCACAGATCCCTTGACTGAAGCAGTAGTTAACGCTGTAGCAATCTGCATGCAGTCCACACTTTTCTGTACACTGGAGGCTTGTTGTCACCGCAGAATGGGTTTTGATCACGTGACCCTGGATTTTGTGATTGAACTGAGAGTATGCTGTTGCCTGACAAGACTGTGCGTGTCCATGTTTCCATAGCGAAAGGAGAATGACTGGTACGAGTATCTCCATTCTTAAAAGTTTGCTTTTATCCCTTCGAATCTATAGGAAAGCAAAACAATAAAGACTGAGATCAAAGAAAGGTGCCGTGTACCACAGGGAGATTTCTTTTAAAACCACATGAATATGTATGTATGCAGTTCAGCAGCACACTACCTGAACAGACCTACGTTTTCTTAGTCTGTGCGTATTTCCAGTTCCCACAGGATTCGTCGCGTTTTGTGTGCTGCTGTGCTGGGTCGTAGAATCCGAGCAGGGAACTATTTGTGTACGTAATGTGCTAAGGATATAATGTGCATTAGCGCGGAAAAGAGTAAAAGGTTATTGGAAAGAGCCAAGGATGATCGGGATAGCCAAGTTAGCGAGTCGTCTTGTGGTTGTTTTGAAGTTGTTCGATATCACGACTTTTGGTTTAGCCATGTCATTGAAGAGTATTCGGTTATCTGTGAATATCATACCCTAGTCCGCATGGCTGCCGATTTGAGGAAAGTTCTTGATAATATATAGATGGACGACTTAGAGCTACTTATGCAAGGACCTATCCAAGTACTTAGGATACCCCCATTGCAATGCTGTAATAGAACGATGAGAATACAAGAAGATACTTCTGCTTTTTGCGACTCCTGCGGAAAGATAATATTCAACGCCGTACCACGTGCGACTATAGACCAATATTTTGCTATCAGGTATAGAAAGCCGGGGTAACGAATCGTTTCCCCCTTTGCTGCTGGGGTAGCGATACGCGACTCCCTTTGCTGCGTGTACCACTATAGAGCACGAGTGGCAACTCAGCACCATTAAGGCATGGCTCTTTTGAGGAAGTGATGGAAAATCAGTTATTTATTCATATCTTTGACAGTTTACTATGAATCTTTCCCAAATTTGGCTCGTAGTAGTAATTCTTCAAGGCAAGCAATTACCGCATATCTGTTACCATGGAAACCAGGTCACGTGACCACAAGGCCGCCATCTTGGATTTTAAAAAAATCGTTTGTAATCGTATTGAAACTACTTCAAAAGTCCTGAAAATCCATATTCCTTTTGATATTTGCAATACCTATATGGATCTAATTTGATATCTTGGAAATTATATTAAGTTTAATTTTTAGAATATTTTTAATTTTTTGGAAAAAATAGAAAATATTCTAAAAATTAAACTTAAAATAATTTCCAAGATATCTAATTAGATCCATATAGGTATTGTAAATGTGAATAGTAATCTGCATTTTCATGACTTTTAAAGATGTTTCGGTACGTTTACAAACGGCTTGTTTAAAAATCCAAGATGGCGGCCTTGTGGTCACGTGACTTAGTTTCCATGGTAACCAAGGCTCTAAGGTTCCTTCTTTTCACAAAAGACATTAACTTGCCAAGTTTGGGGAAGATTCGTAGAAAACTGGCTATGATATAGCTAATCAGTTTTTCATCTGAGAGCCATGCCTTAATGATGCTGAGAATCTGTTGCATATCGTCCATGCGTTCCGATGCCCTGTAGAAGCCTTCTAGAATTTGTAGGAGTATCTCTATTGTTCTTGCAAACCGACCTTGTAGCTCGCAGAAGTGTGTACGTTGTTGCCGAAAAAACTTTCGTCCCCTACATATAGATGGAAAAGTGCAAGAGCGTTTCGGCGACTTTGCGAGAGATGGGAATACGAAGCAAGAAAGGAGTGCTAGCCCACATACTATTGGAGAATGCCTACGAAGACAATCTTCTCGTGGACATTTCCAAATGCGACTATCTCGATGGACATCTATGGCGTACCAAACTAGAACCACTCTATGAATTGCCTCCCTTCGTAGACGATGTGTTTGTATATGGCTACGTTTGTGGGCAGGACCTATTCCGGGAGGGTGGCAAAGCTTTGTGCAAGAATGCGAAGGCGATCGTAGCAGATATATATCTGCAGCTGCTAGGAAATCCTACGATAGATTCCTACCTACGTGCATCGAACATACGGTAGGAAGGGGGCACACCAACATTAGTAGTACGGTATCCACATAGAGGAGCGCATGGACCAACAAGCTAGAGAGAAATGGATAGAGCTCTACGAAGACAACCCCGAAGGCATCTTCGTGGCCAAGGTAGATACCTCCGAGCTATCCATGGAGCAAGTGGAAGAGAACATAGCAAATTCTCTAGACTGTTGCGTGCGCATGGCTATGGGATATACTCCATAGACTACACCCAAGACTTCTCGGGTACGTTGGATAGGAAAGAGCTCGTGGAACATCTACTTTCGATAGGATTTGGACCCGAGCATACCACAGGAACAAGAGTGGGTACGATATTGGACAACACCTATAGTGTTGGCAACCATGTGTGTACGTGGGTTGTCGATAGAGTTCGTACGAAGGTGTACAACAAGATAGTGTCGAACTTCGAAGCAGGGAGGTGAAAAATCCAATGGGTGCAAAGCTAGCGGAGTATGTAGATTGCCCCAACGAACATCTTCGTCGTACATTCCAACATTCAGATGTCCAAGCTCGTGGTTGCACGCGGGTAGAACTATCGGTCTACGGGAGGGATTTCTCTAATACGAATGGCAAGGAAGCCATAACCAAGACAGTACAATCTCTAGGAGAAGTATTCGTGGTACAACCACCGCGGAAACTATGGGAGAATCTCTCTAGGTTACTGGATCGTTGCTTGGTGGTGGCTTGCGAAGACAACAAGAGAATATTCCTAGCTTGGTATTGCCACACGGAGATCCGTCGCATTGCAGGCGTGCATGTGCAGGGCGGCAAGAATTGGGAAGAATCCATACTTTGGACCATTGCAGAGTTTGGGTTTCGGAACTGCCCCATCTTTCGAATAGACGTATCGGCAGATTTGGAGATTTCCGCGCTACGATGCTACACCAAGGATGGTCCCACGGTATTGGCAGAGTCTACCATGCCTACGCGAGTGCACGCAATTGCCCCGGAGATATACAACTACCTGCCACCAAGCGAACACATGGAATGGGTCTGGAGGAAAAAGAAATGCCAAACCATTGGAGGTGCCAAAAGCGAATACAAGATATTCGAGGTACCCTCCAAACGAGAGGCTAGCTTCCTATCCAAAAGGAAAAGGAAGAAGAGACTAGAAGACATCGAAGATGCATTGGAGGGCAACGAATGAAGTAGACATACGACTAGGTAGGGTGGAAGATGTACGTCTCCCTCCAGGAAAGCACAACCCGGATAGATGCAAAGCCCTACGAGCATTGCTAGAAGAAAAGGAACGCAAGCAAACCTTTGCATACGTACCGGCACCCCTATGGAAGGAGTGCGTACAGACCCTACAGATGCCCGAAGGCGAATACCAATGTTGGTCGCATGCACGAGCAACATACAGAAAGGTAGATAGGACCATACTCTTCCTAAAGGAGAAATGAGAGAAATGCGCCTACGAGGGCTGCGAAAAAGAACACCCCAAGACCCCAGTTTGGGGACACTTCCTGGAGGAGGCGTTGGAAAAAATAGATTGGACCAAGCCGCCTTTGTATTGCAGGATTGGTCGAGAGAAGACTACCAAGACAAGGCACAGGGATAGGATGGTACATATCTGTACTCCATCTCCGGAATCCTAGAGTTGGAAGCAGGCTTGGCTGGTGTGTACGGAACGTACGTTGTCGATTGTTGGGGCTGTCGTAGGATAGCATAGAGCGATAGTCCTATAGAAACAGCAGTAGCAATGGTAGATCCTGCTATCTGCCAATCCGCCTTCTCTTCTAGGTCTTCGAGTGCATCTTCCGTATCTTCGAAGAAATCTTCTACATCTTCTGGGATTTGCCCAACCTTCTGTGGCTTGTCGAACCTAGCAAGCAAATCCACACGAGTATTCCGTAGCTCTTCTCTGGCTTCTTGGAGATCTTCGAGTACGATAGCAAAGGAATCCTGCACCTCTAGGAAATGCTTTTGCATATCGTCTATGGAAAGCTGCTTCGTTGGTACTGCGATTTCCATGCCATTCTCCCTTTCTATCCTACGTATCTTTGGAATACCCACTCCATACTTCCTTGCAACCTTTTGCAGGCCTACTCCATTCCTTCGATCTTCCAACAGCTCTTCTATTTCGTCCTTGGATAGCGTATTGGGCGTAGCCATATATAGGTGGATATATTTTTTGCCCTATATGTACCCTATGTCTACCCGCGCTTGTCCTATGTTTGCCCATATATGTTTGTACATAGATATAGATGTATTTCTACATAGCTACAGGTATAGCTGCCTACATGCTAGGAAAGAAAAGAACGATTGAGATACTCCTACAAATTCTAGAAGGCTTCTACAGGGCATCGGAACGCTTGGACGATATGCAAGAGATTGCCTCTCGTGCTCTATAGTGGTACAGGCAGCAAAGGGAGTCGTGTATCGCTACCCAAGCAGCAAAGGGGGGGAACGATTCGTTACCCCGGCTTTCTATACCCGATTGCCTCGACGAATACAGGGTCTCGAAAACTCGCAGAAAACGCTCGCAGAAAACGCTCGCCGAAAAACTGGTGCTCTATTTACTATACTAAACGATGTCCCAAGGATTACCTTCGTAGGTAACTATCTTTTGGACCTTAGGAAACCGTACGTCAGTCCAAGCGTGACCGTTATGTCAGTAGATTACGATGCTAGACCCTCGGCTTTGGTACAGTCCTGTGTTTAGTAGATAAGACCCGTCTATAGAACGAACTACGATAGATTTCTTTAGCATTGACTCCAGTCGAGCTATATCCCTTTTTGTAGCTCCATCGGGTACTTGGGCTTCCCAAATAGATATGGTACGTTCCCGCTTCTCGGTTAGCTTGTCGCCCCGGGTAGAATCTTTAAAGAATTCACGCACTAAGTTAGCAACGCGATTTCCCGGGGTACGCAAGGGCAGTAGCTCTTCCATGTTCGGCTCTGCTATCCTTAGTAGTTCGTATATCAAGACGGTGTAGGGATAGGCAATGTTGTAGTACTTAAAGTCAATATCCACTAAATCTCCAAGCCTACTATTGCGGTTCAATACATAAGTATTTTTCCTATGTTGAACAAGCTTGTATCCACGTTCAGCGTACCACTCTTCGGTATCTGGCCACTATTTGATGAATGTTACTTGCAAATGAAAGTCTCCCTCAGGCAAGTTGTCGATTATATGTTCAGCGCGTTCTAGTGTCATCTCGTTGTTGTTGTCTGGATCGGTGAAGGTAGTGAAGCTATATTCCATGCCTCGCTTAAGGCTTCTCCACAAACGTCGGATATCGGGGTCGTTAATATGTAGCGTAGCGCCCATTATACTATACAAAATATTAAACCTAATAGGTCAACAGACTGTTTCGGCTACCAACGCAAGTCTCGGCTACATCTATAGTTCCCTGCTCGGATTCTACGACCCAAGTACAGCAGCACACGTAACGCGACGAATCCTGGTAGGAACTGGAAATACGCACAGACTAAGGAAACGTAGGTCTGTTCAGGTAGTGTGCTGCTAGTTCCTCCAGTTTATGCAGTGAATCCATTAGGGTTTTTTTTCAAACCATCCTTTTTAAAAGTCGGTAAATACACCTAATTCTATTGCAGTTTACTACTCCTGGGTGGACTGCGCAATATGCCCAACAGGTTTTGCCAACAGTTAACAAGGCAGCCGATGAGATAATGTTACCATAATAACAATAAATATTGTAGAGTCAAAAAATGCTGCGTTCTGATTGGATGAGCTACTACTTGACTATACGTTTTATCCTACTATAGTAGCGAAAAGTACGGACTCTGAAAACCAAAACATTAAATATAACTTCAATCCAAAGCTTGTTTGTATTTGGCCAGATGGGCTATTGACTCATAAAAGTCCACTCGGGCTCATGGGGTAATTGCTAAATATATGTTGCAAAATCTCATATATTTTCTATACGAGCATGTGCGCCGTTGGATAGGGGATGGTTTATGAGCTTCTTGGGTCTTAGATAAGCATTTCTGCTCAATTAAATTGTCTTGAATACGTTATGAATATTCAATATACACCTGTTTTTACTAAATAGGGCAGGGTTTTGGGGCTCCAGCGCGGAATTAGATTTACGTGTTACTTTTCAACAGACAGAAGCTTAATTACGCTTACGCTCTCTAGAAAATTTAATGCGAAATCAGATCTTAATACAAGGTTCCCCGTCCTGAATTGATTTTTTAAAATTTTGGTTGGTTTATTAACATAGTTCGGAAAATCTTTGGAAAGCACCTTTAAAGCATTCTTCGATTGAACGTTACGTCATCGCGGCCTCTCGAAGGGAGCTTTTGTGCCATTTAACAAAATATTTCTTATTAGATCCATTGTTAACGGCAACAAGATGGCCGCCATGTTTTTGTGTTTTGACTCTTTTGGGAATGCTTGCAACCCATCAATTGACTGGTTCACACAACACACTGAAATTCACAAAAATGTGAAGAAATACGACAATAATAGACCTATCCCGAATTCGCTTGACTGACTACGAAACAATGGTTTGAAGTCGAGATTGAACTTGATTCTTTTATTCATCAAGTTCAAGTCAATAAAAATAAAACGTCTCTGACTATTTTTCTGCATTCATATTGTTACGAGCTAGGGTTTTTGCTTGTTAAGGGAGACGAACTCGTCCTCTCGCATCAGAAAGAGAATTTGGTTGATTACTCCTGTTTTTTTGTTTTTGTTTTTATTTCAAGTTCTGATTTTCTGACCATCAATTCAAGTACTCTGTAGAGTGAGTTTATACGGTGACTACGTCTTGACAGTGAGAATGAGGTAGATGCCCTGCTAGCGACAAGGAGTTGACTCGTTCCAAGTCACCTCTCTAAGATACCGGCGGTATTCTTCACAAATAATGCATGTAGTTTTAAAAGATCTGAAAATGGTCCAAAATTGGTCAAAACCATTGGCTACAGTCCATGCTTTTTGCCTGAAAGTGGCCAAAAATAACCTATTTTGCATCCTTCATAAAAAATGTATGTCATTTCAAATGGTGAGAAAATCGATCAAAAGCTTTTCGCTGAAAATAGCCTACTAATTAGACCGTTTTCGCAAGGTTACGTGCGCATCCAACTTGACGGGCCAAAAAATTGAAAAACGCAAATTTAGTTAAATTGAGAAGCCAGTTTGATATTCAAAGAGGTAATCAATTTTATGTCGAAAAATCTTATAGAAATGTATGATAGTTCTCATTATGAAGCTCCCCCTGGTATCGTGGCCCGTCAGGTGCCTTAAATATGGATGCGCACGCAACCTTGACAAAACGGTCTATACGTGTTTTACACCTTCATAAATGATGCATGTAGTAAGCTTTTTGAATATTATGAAGGCAAAGAAATCTCTTTTCAGGAATTGGTTTTTTTGAAAGAATATCAAAATTATTAAACGCTTTGCCTATTGATTTAAATTGTGAATCATGTAAATTCATTTAAGGTGGCTCGCGCCTATTTCACACTAACAAAACTACAAATCTAATTACGACTTTTACCGAGGAAACTGCTCCCGATTTCCCCACCTTTTTGAGACATGATAAAAGGATATTTGAACGCTATATTTAAGGAGAATTGATATTGAAAAGTTTGAGCGATTTAATAAAATAAGCATTTCCAAACGAGGTCATTAACACGACAAATCCTTCCTTATCCCTGACAAAGACAAGGAAAATATAGAAGAGATAGCTAGGTAAAAACTAGTGTGAGCTGCGTCGGTGTTTCTAATGAAACAGTAATGATAAAAAGGTAAATTATACACCTTGAAAAGATGAAAAAACCTACTGACGTTTCGGACGCTAGTCCTTCGTCGGTGTAAAAGAGCAAAGGAAAGGAAAATATATATGTTTTCGTTTTCAATAAAAAAATTACTAAATCGTTCTAGTTTACATCCATAACAACTGATCACGGTTGAGACCTTGGAAGTCGTTTGATAAGTGAAGACTACAATGTGTAGTACAAATACCTGTACGTACGACAGAGTCAGATATGATCAAGACCAATACGGTTTCATTCGTATCCTAATCTTACCTGTAAAACCGAAAAACAGACCTGGATATCCAAAGAACCTTCAGCAATAGAACCAAGACTGATGGAATCCGCAGCGGAGTGAAGCGGTTTATCCTGCGTTCACTATGAAGTAAAAATACAAACTTTAAGACAATTAGTGACTTTCTATGGGAAGAACTATAGCTATTGATTAAAACAAGGAGGTACGATTAAGCTAATAAAGTTTTTATATAAATTGGATCGCGGTAAAAAGCTTTGTGAAACTGACGTTTCTGACGTTAGTCCTTCATCGGAGTAAGAGTAAGTAGATACATTGACAAGAACATCTAGTTAAACTGCTTGGTTGATTGTACGGCAAAACGTGTCAAAAAGTATGTTACAGAATTCAGCGAATACCTGGAATACAGTTTGAGAAGTTATCGACCAAATATTGTTAAGCAATATTTAAGGCTCGTGTTCCATAACATTGACATCTCCGCATAAATATTTGAATACCTAACGGGACAGATTGCCTCTTGTATAAAAAACAACTAAAGAAAGAGAAATAACAAAAAACGTCTGACACCCAGGGTGTCCCTAACGACACTCGTCTGTTATAAATGCCGTAAAATTAACAGATGCTTGTAATGTAACTAGCTTGGAAACAGCCCTTTGAAATTTGCTTAATCCAACCTCCCTTGCCTTAATATTTCTTCACTCTCAGTCACGACATTCAGTAATGCCATTAACAGAAATTTAAGTTTTGCTTTCATTATATTTCCCAATTTGATTATTCATATTTTTTCTAGGGGCTTAGATTGACATACTCTATAGGCGACTTCATGTTCTATTTTGTTATCACCTGCTTTTCGCAAATTGTTTAAATAAAATAAAAATAGAAAGTGTGAAAAAAGGAAAGTGAAAAATAGTCCAAAAATATGGCTCACAACAAACTTTAGTTGACCCAGTATTTTTGAATATCAAATCCGACTGCGATTTCTTTAATTTTTTTTCCAGTACTCCAAAGTGATTTAACAACGCCTTTTACGTCTTGGCATTATTGAATGCGGAAACACTTATCAAACTTTTCCCCAATCCTTTACAGTTGTTAATAGTTAACTCGTGGATAAAAACAATCATCAAGCTCTTAACATCTGATATTCATTTCTGTATATCCAACTGCAATATCTGCTTATTCATTAATTAATTTTTTTTTACTTTTTACTTATTTCATATTCAGTATTTTCTCTTCGTGTATTCATTACTAAGACTTTGTTATTATCAGAGAAAGACCTGCTGAAATGAATATTGGTATATGTTTTCTCATGCGATGTTAAATCGCATACACTTATTTCAATAAAGTTAGTCACCTGAAAAGGTATAAAGCTGAGGCCTACAAGGATTATGGGTAGATTCATTTTACACGTTCAACCGCTTGAAAACTGTTCATGGACTTGCGAATCTTTTACCGGTTACAGTCTCACCTCTTCTGAGCATCATCGAGCTGCAGTTTGTATTAAAAAGGCTTTGCATATATATGCTTTTTTGATTTAAAAATTTTCCCATGATGCTCAGTGATCTCAGCTGTCTAGGTTTTTGGTGACTAACTTTATTGAAATAAGTGTATATAAATAAGCTATGCATCTTTAACAAAGAACAAAAATTAAGCCAACTATTATTGATTTTAATTAAAATTTTTACACCTGTTCCTGTTCAATAGCGAAATCCATACACGAAATTCTTTCAACTACATCTATGTAATATTAATTAATAAGCGCCAAATTTCACTCAATATATAGACTATAAGCAGTAACTTGAAACTATGAATCACACCTAATACAATAGATAGAACGACAAAAGATTATAATTTTTTTTAGGACGGAATCGAAAATATATAGAAATATATAAAAATAAAAGTTTATCGTGTGTTTGTTTTCTTTTATGAGCAAGAGATAATAAACTAAGAGAAGGAATTTCAGGTTTCAAGAGAGCATAAATAAGAGAGTGAAACTTCTTAGCATGGCGCTCGTGATATTAAGAAGTTTCCCTCTCTTAGATATGCTCTCTTGCTGTTATTCATGCTTGCAAGAGACCATGAACTTCTTGATCTCTTGATACTTGTTAATTCACGTTTGTTTTTCTGCAAGAGCATACTGCGCATACTCTACATTGTTTTCTTATGTTTTGTTTAGAAAAAGTAAAGAAAACATGAGCAAACATGGTAGAGGGCGCGCAGAAAATCAAACGATCAAATGTATGATTCTAAAAATAGCATCAAAGATTCTATAAATAGCATCAAAGAGTCTATAAATAGCATCAAAGAGTCTAGTTCTCATGATAGAACATTCAGTACGCGAAATCATTAGACTCTTGTAAAAAGGTTTTAAAAACATTTTTGCTTGAACTTGACGTTAAATTTTAAGACAATGAACTATTATTTAATTACTTATATTCTAATTACTTACGTCATATTCTATTCTTGGTAAAGGTGATTGATGTGCCATTAGATTAACAAGACCATGCTGGCAGGGTAAGCTGGGATACCTGGATACCTGGAGGACCTAGTTTCAACATGCATGGAGGATTTAGTTGGTTGAGCTTTCAAAAATACTGATAAAGTATTTCGTCACGTCTCAAAGTAATGGTAAACCAGACCCTGGTTGGGATGGTTTACTAGTATCAGGGTCTCGAAGAATCTAAAGCAGAAGTAAAAATAAGTTGCAAAAGTTCGAACGACAGTGTTAAAAGCCGTTTGCAGGCAGAGCGTTTATGCCATACTCATCAAAAAACTCAATCTGGAACTCCAATTCCAGTTGCGGGATCCGGATTTTGACATACGTAATTAGCTTGTTGATATGCAACGTCTCAAAAGCATGCACATTCGCACGGCTCGCTTTAAAATCAAAATGCTTCATGTAAAACGTAAATACAGGCTAATATTTGATCAAGACCTCTCTCATAATTGCTTTACATTTCATGATTTTATAATTTATCGATATTTTTTAATAAATCTCCATTTTTTTGAAGAAAAATTAAAGGAGATCATATACGCTTCAAACGGCAAAGATCAAACCCTGGAATGTGCGTAGCCTCCTCCGCAGGCAACTCTATAAACTCTCACATACTATATCTCTCTAGAGAGCGGGCTTCCTTTTCCAGCGAAAACCGAGAGTGCTGGGATTTTTGTTTCTTCGTTCCCAGGCTCCGGCTCATTATTTAGCTAGAAAAACCAGAGAAAGCTACAGAGAAGCCTGCGGAGGAGGCTAGAATTTGCGTAGAAAATTATTTATTTTGCTTCTTAAATCAAATAGAATCTTAAAATAAATATTGCTATGTTCCTCATGTTCCTTTGTGAGTAGACTTTGAAGCCAAAACAGTTAATATAAATACATAAATATAGGTTTTAAGACTATATTGTAAAGTTCAAGAGAATAACGAGTCATACTGAATGAAATACTTGTTTACTATCGCTTATCGTAATTCTGACTCTTGAAACCCTGTTCTCCTCATCGGTCTTCGTTTGTTCGTGCAGAAAATACTGTTCGAGTAGATGAATCATGGATAGATAAACCGAAACAAGCTTTTGCCCTTGAAGTTCATTGAAAATTCTTAGAAATAATCGCTTCGAAATCATCCTGCTATCTTCTCGCGTTGAAATTTGAAAAATTAATATTTCTAGTTCGGCTGTCTTGAATTACAGCGATCAACGAAGTAGAGCATGCGTAGACATAAACCTGTGTCACATGATCTCCTAGCTCCGCCCTCTCATAATCACTTGACAACATAGTGACATTGATTGACATCTGGTACATGATAATTGATTGGACTATGACGGGAACCCCATAGCAGATGCCCGCAAAGGTCTCTTGGGTAAGTTCCTGAAGACCCCTGGGTAACTATTGCGCAACTTTGCCATTTTGTCGAGGAGAAAAATACAAAAAAAAAAGAAAAAGAAAAAAAGGCATTTTACAGCTGGTATACCACAGGTATCCCAGCAAAAAGGGAATCGATCATTTACACCGTTTGCCATTCATCAGCAAAGAATTTACACTTATTTTGCGCACTAATCAATTTCAATAACAGAAATCGTCTAATCCACTGCACAATCCTTTTCAGTCTAAATAAATTTCGTTTACGATTTTTAACAATATAATTGTACCATCACTCGATAATCTCCGATATAACGAACTATCGTATTATTTTCAAATTCTCTTTCCTGTCCAAAATTAAAGATTAATTTGGATCGTTTCCATTCGCATTCTTTCGAGGGAAAACTATTATGACTTATGGAAACAGTCTAGTATAGTTTGGGATGATATAATTAATCTGCAACAGGACTACATGTCTGTCCAATTTGGAAATAATTGAATTCAAAAAATTCCTCTGACTAAAACTTATTAAATATCTAAAAACTTCAAATTATAGAAATAAATTTTTGGCATGTATTATTACTAGCGGTATCGAGCATTTCAACTCTGAGAGGGAGGTTGTATTTAATTTCTTAGTACCCACCTACTGAATCAAAAAAATCAGTTACCCATTTTAGTCCATTGTTTTGGCCTTGTCCCTTGTCATCACTATCATTTTCTTTTACATCATCCTTCATTGTTATCATTATCATTATCATCATCGCCAACATTATCATCACTGAATCATCATCATTTCCATCGTCACCTCATCGTCAACGGTATCATCATATCCTCCTAATCTTCATCATCACCAACACCATCGTATCAACAACAATTTCATTTCATTTGTACCAGGCTAGAAACATATCGAAAACATATCCCAATTGCGGATCCAAGGGAAAAGGAGGTGGGTGGATTGGAATTGGGTGACTAGCCACCCATCTTTGGCGGTAGGGAAGGAGAGGAAAGAGGAATGGAAGGGGGGTGGAAGGGAGTGGCAGGGGAGAGGGAGGGGTAAAGGTAATTAATTGAGAACATGGGTGCTTACCATTGAAGTAATCCACTTTTCCCGCTCTTTTAGGTTCGTCTAACTTGTATCAGTTGTCGGAAATGAAAGTTTCCCGCTCTTTTCTTACCATAAGCAAACGAATTTCCGAGTCCAGTTACCCGCCTTGCCTCACTCCTGCGGCACGGCATGGTATTTGCCACAATAAGGTGCTTTTGCATGAACTTAACCGACAATTTTAATCGATTTTGACAACAATCAGTATTTACTGATAATATATACTGATTTTTCCCCCCACTTCTGTGGTAATGTTGAAATGAGTGTTTTCCAAGTCCCATAATATTTTACATATGTATGTGCAGAACGAGTCCAGTAGGGGTAGGGGTAGGGGTTAATGCCAGAGAGAAGAGGGTCGCAACATTCCTGCCATCAATCACATTCCTAGTTGTAAACATTAATCATATGCTTACATCTTATTCTTACGCAGAGTAGAAGTTATTCAAATCTGGACGGTCAGGAGCAACAAAGCCGTTTAATGTAGTTTCATATCGATAATTTGATAAATGATTTAACTTGAGCGGTCGGGTTTTGAGTCACATGCATGAACATAAAACCTTCCATAAGTGTCGTTCTGTTATTGCATGATATGCCAAAATATTGATATGACAAAATTCAGTGCAGAATCAATTGAGTAAGTGATCAAATTAAGTGGTGCAGTCAGTCGTTCTTTTGAAGTATTGCATGAGCGTGCAAAATCGATTTTGATATAATAAAATTCAGTACAGAATGTAATTAAATAACAGACAGCATTGTCGTATACTTTGAGTGTTGAACAAGGTCGTGGTATCGACTGATTCTTAATATAATTGAAGGAGAAAACCTGGAACTGAAGTCATGAAGAGTGAGCCAAGTGAGAGGTCAGAGTGCTTGCTGGATGCTGCCGATCCCAACAACCTAATATTACATGTAATATCGACCTAAGAACACTGATTTGAACAAGTCCACAACTTCACACCACTCGACTTCTTGGTCTTCAAGGTTGACCAACCTATGAAATTGCCTTCTTCGAATTCGTTGGGACATTTTTTGGCAAGGGCTGAAACTTCCTGGGCATTTAGTACCCTGTCCCACATGTTGACACTTGAAAGGTTGCCTTGGAAACTTTGGCTCGCCTGAAATCCTCCTTTGTAGCTATCCTGCTCTTGTCCAAGCAACAGCGCTCCCTTTTGAATAACGTGGCCTTGGTGCATGGACGTCTTGACACCCAATTTCTTTACTCCATCAGCAGCAGTAAGGGGGACTTGCGAAGCGCCGGCATTGCCAAAAATCACAAATTGAAAAACACCAGGGGGGGTGGGGTTTTTGGAGCAGTGACGAGGCCCTACAGGGGGTCTTGCGCGATCGGGTGGCAGCGCGAAAAGTCCCTTACTGCTGCTCTGTTGGGTACCGCAAACGGAGGTTAAAATATTTGTCGGATATACGATGCATGAATGTAAAAAGTTCACCAATGACTTCTGTGTGATTTGCCTAAGACCTAAAGTTATCGTACCTAAGCCAGAACCCTTTTGGTGTTGTGGTAAAAAAATGCAAATAGAAGATGACACGTCAGCACAGTGTTACGAGTGTGGTAAGAATATTCGTAATGCCGTACCGAATGCTACCAAAGAGCAATATTATGCCAATGGAGGTCGTACGAAGACCCCATACAAAAGAATAAAATACTTCAGGGACTGGATGAGTCATATCCAAGGTTTACATCCGGTATATTTAAGCGACGAAGTAAAGAAGAAAATCATAGACCATTTAGAAGAGTCAACCCCGCAAAGTCTACGGAAGACATTGAAAAAATTAAAGCTAGGGAAATATTACAAAGCTATTCCCTATCTTTTGTCTGAAATTACCGGTAGGCGTATTCCTCATGTCCCAGATATGCAAAGGGCCGAGTGGTTATTCTGTCGGCTGGATAAGGATATTCCCTATTACCCTGACGTAATCTACGAAATATTTTACAAAATAGACCCCAACCACCCGCTGTTAGAATGGATTCCGAGAAGATGAAATGTGCAGTCGAAATCCCCCTACGTTCTTTTCAAAGCAGATGTCTACTGAGCGAGTTTTCTTTGGAGCTCCTCCTTTGCCTCCTGGTAGATTTTTTTGCGAGAGTCCTCGGAAAGATCTTTTACAATGGTTTTTTTATTGCCCGACTTTAGCTCCCCGTATTTCTTTTCCTCCGCGAGGATCAAAGAAAACTCCACGTCGTCAATTTTACGGTCCCGCAAAGCCTGAGACACCAAGTCGGCGATGGTGTTAGCCTTTGCTTTTGCTAGGGCTATGTGAGTGTCGTGCTTGGATATCTTACAGGACAATTGCTTCATAATACCTGTCGTAACAGCGGAAACGATGCCGCAAATGGCACCAACGCTGGCCAAAGGAACGCCAACGACTATTCCTGGTCCGGTGAGTGAGGTAGCAACGCCAGTGCCTGTTAACGCCACGGACATGGAGCCCGAAGTTATCGCGATTTTATGTAATATG
Organism: Actinia tenebrosa; assembly: GCF_029948245.1. Lineage (NCBI taxonomy): Eukaryota > Metazoa > Cnidaria > Anthozoa > Actiniaria > Actiniidae > Actinia > Actinia tenebrosa. Next base: position 23,679,280 of record NW_028292569.1, on the reverse strand, counting down.
CTTCGGGCTCTAGCATACTTTTTCCTGACCTCCTCATAGTGCTTCGTTTGACCCTCTAAGTAAGCGAGGATTAGATTTGCCTTATTCAAGCGGAAGTTCTCGGCGTTTAATTCTGTAGGACCTATGTCCTTAGTGGGAACATCTGGGTACAACTTAGGTGCTGAAGGTATAACATCCATTATATACTAATGTACGACGCTTTTGGGAATGAAATTGAGGAGTGGCCTCATGGCGACAAACGTAACTATGACAACTGGAAAGCATTTAGGAAGATGTTCCCACATGCAGACCCTAGTAAGTTTGAGAGAAGACCTGATGGTATTTATTACCAAGGCTCCCGAATGTACAGCAATGAGGACTTGGAGCCAAAGGCGACCGCCAAGCCAGCACCCAAGCCTACGCATAAGGAAGCTCCACCTAATTTTCCAAGGAATCTATTAATGACCAAGGAAGATTATCCATTTTACAACGCTGAAGGTGGTGTAAACAACTTCGAAAAATTGGTAACGCACCTGAAGATTTCAGTGGGTAAACAATCATTTAACGTAATACTAAGAAATATCTATAAGAATACGATGTTGAAGCATACGTCGGGTAAAGAGGCCAGGGAATGGTTAGCAGGGTCCAATATGCGGTATTGGCCGCAGCAGTTAGACTTTGCTATTTGGGCTGCCACTAAAGGTTGTGGTGTTGCCGCGGACATGTTTCACATTCCAATTATGCAGTTTCACGTTGCCTTTACGGTAAGGAGGTTGTTGAAGGAGCTTAACGTACCCCTACCGGGAGATAAGGCATTTGATCCAATGAATAACCGCTACGACTCCGCAGCCCTGGAAAGGTTAATTAATGAGTTCAAACCACAGCAAAAAGACTTTCGTTATAAGGAGGGTAAGACGCATGGGCTGGGTATAGTTTACGTTTGGGGTGCCAATGGTGAGAAGCCGGCTGACTACGGACATCAGGAATATCCAAGTAATGAGTTAGAGTTCAGTGATATGGGTGGTGATAAGGGTAATAATTCATTAATTACTAGAATTCAAACGAACTACCCCGGCACTTGGGATCCGTTCGTGTTAATGAAAGGAAAAGGTTTAAGGAACCTAGCCAGGATTAACCGTAGCATTGAAGCATTCGTGTACTGCATCCTGGGAGCGCAGGTAAATACCCGCAACCCCATTGTTGGATCCCAAGGCGCTTCACAGGAAACGCAACAAGAATTCCTAACTTTATTTGAGTCTGCAATAATAGAAAATGACATATCTAAATCGGTGCAGAGATATCAATTAGCGGTGCAGCAGTCTAAAGTGCGACTGGATTACGCTTTGTCGCCTGGTTGTTGGTTAATGCCAAGTAATTTGGTTATCAACGCCAATTCCGTTGTGGGTTATAACAACAAGCTGCAGCGAGCTACTAAGGATATGAAGTTTGGGTTGAATGACGTGAACTCTGACATGACCAAGGGCATTACTCACTTCGTAGAGAAACCAAAAAAAGAGGTAGAAAAACCATTAAAAAAGGCGTACGTGCCGCCAAAGAAATCAGTAAAGAAGGTTACCGAGGAATATGACCATGACTTACTAAAAGCCGGCTTAACAGTCGCGGGTGTTGGTCTGAGCTATTATATATGGCGATGAACAACCCCTACGTAGCTGGAGTAGATTGTGTCTATACGACTTACACAGGTGAGAAAAAATACAACCAGGCATCTTGGGTTGATGTCACGGACATGTCCGTGAATTTGAACTACTCAGGAAAGAAATTGATCCTTTGTAGTATTTGCATGGGCGCGAGCAGTCACGCCAACGTCGGCTTTAGGTTCCTGGATGACAACGGCGTACTGCAGCCTATGCGTGTGAAGACAAACAACAGGGAGCCTGCGCATTTCTCCGTAGAGCCCAACCCAGCCAGCGCCGAAAATCTCTCGGTTTGGACTTTCCACATGGTTACCGATTGCCATGGGGAGGTAAAGCTGCAGATACGCGTAGATGACACCGGAAGTGTTTGTATAAATAGCATAGAGAATCAAAGGGACGAAGTCTATAACAATGCAACCATTAGCACTCTTACGGTAATGAGTTTATAGTGGATTTCTCACGAAATCCTAATATATATGAACCCACATGTAAAGGAAGATTGGTTCTTGCATTACTTAGAGGAAAAAAAGTTCGATGATGATTTTAGTTGGAAGGACACTGGGTTATGGGTGAAGGTTGGAGGCTTAGGGCTATTGATATGCACTCTTAGCGTTGGGACGCTTCATGAGTATGGTATCGCTTTTAGGATCGTCGATGAGGATAATATCCCATTACTACCCTTAAGGAATAAGGATAATAATAGGGAACCAGCTCATTTCTCGTTTGAGCCGCACAGGAGTAACGAAGATCTTTTACCGATTACTTTTCATATGATAGTTAATTGTCAATATGCAAAGCTTCAAATTAATGTTAATACTAGTACTAAGTATTCTATCGAAGTTTGGATAAATAGTGTTTATGCAGGGACAGAATCTCATAAGAATAATGTTTGGAATCATAAGACCATTAGTACCATGACTGCCATACCCCTGATACCGCATTACCAAGGCGGTGCGAATACCATCTTTACTTATCCCCATTCGAGAACACCTCGGGCGTCTGACGACGATAAGCCACCAGTAATACACGAGGATAAGATTAAGCCTTCATCTTCTTCAGGAGTACCACTCCAATAGCTACTACGAGGATCCAAATGTTATTCCCCACAAACTTTAGCAGTTCTCCGCCGGCCCTAAGCGCCAAGGAAACAACCGAACCCAGCAGCCCAGGAAGACCGGCTGCCATCTTTTTTCCCAAGTCCGTCAGCCCACTGCCTAATTTCTTTACGCCCGCGCCCGTAGCCTTAAGCGTGCTAAGGATAACTCCTACTACGCTCGAAATAGCAACCGCAAATGCCAGCGGAATACCATACTTCACCAGAGCTCTTTTTACCTTTTCCTTGGTGGTAAGCCCCAGCTCTTTTTCCAACTTCTCCTTTTGCGCCCGTAATTCCGCAAGGCGTATTTCAAGCGTATCTACTTCCTTCCTAGCAGCCTCCCTTTCCTCTTCGGAGCGAGTTTGGTCCACAGCTACTTCCTGCTGCCGCTCTATTCGACCCTGCAGGTCTTCGATGGTCTCCTGAAGTTGTCTTATTTCCAGATCCTTTTCAGCCATTTGTGCTATAATACGCCTTTCCCTGTCGTGACTCTCCACTAATTCATTTCCTATGCGTACTAGCTGCTCATCCTTACCAGCCAAGCGGCTAAAGGCATTCTGAAAGTCCTTCACGGCAGTGGTCTTTTCATCTAACAACTTAGATATCCGCTGCCGAAAGTCGGCAACTTCGGCGGCATGACTTTCAACAGTAGCTTGGTTTCCCCTCATGAATTCGTCTTCCATTTCCTTAAATCTTTCTTCGAGGACGTCGTTTTCCAGCTTTAGATTATGGAAAGACACCTTAAGAGCCGCCAAATCCTCACTTGCCCTTAAGAGGTCCTCGCGCTCCCTGGTGATTCGTTCTAAGTCGTTATTAACTGCCTCCGTTCGGCTAGTAATCTCGGCCAATTCTCGTTGCGCTTCCGCTAAATCATATGCAGAAGAGGCTTGCTCGGCAAGGCGTGCTGGTAAGGTCCGTATTTTATTTATCTTGGCCTCCAATTCCCGTTTTTGAGAGTTCAGCGTAGCAACTTCCTCTGTCTTGGTTTGGAGTGACTCACTTAGCGTTCCTACTTGCGCCCTTAATTCTTCGTATGTTCCATGGCCGCCTGCAAAGGCCGGTAATCTAGCTGCCGCCTTAAAGATCTTATTGAAATCCAGTCGCATTTCCTCCCTAGTCGAGCCTCGCTGCATGGTCAAGTTGGGCGTTCCCAGCGCATTTGTGACTCCTTTTGGAAGTTGGTTGTTAAGCAGGTGGGAATTCTTCCTTTGATACAGGTTGTGCCATTTTTCCCTACCCGATTCTCTAACTTGAACCTGCCCTTTATCTCCTATTTGGATGTCTAAGAGAGCCAGGTTTAGGCTTGGGTATCGCTCCCTTAGGTCCTCGATGAGGTCCGCCATTAAGTCCGACCGCACGCCAAGGGATTCCATTTGTAAGTATTCTGGAATGGGCGTGTGGGGGTTCTTAGACCTAAATTTATCTCTCAAGGAACGCATAGCATCGCGGGCCCTCCTACCATACTTACTACTTAATTTCTCAAAGAGACTTCGTCCGTCTACGTTGTCATTAGGAAGTAAAGACTCGTATTCTTCATCGTTAATATCAACTTGGCCTTCTTCGGTAAGGGGGTCAAAATCCGTTCCTTCTACTTCCATTATATATGATAAGCTCAAAGTTAAATCCCAACGTATTACCTAAGCAGGTTGGCGGGCTGAAAGCAGAACGCACCTTTCACCGGGTCACATTCACCCCCAGCAGCGCAAAGCCAGGGGAAACCCTGTACGTAGGCGTGCCCCGCCTAACGGATAACCTAGTATTGGTTCCTGGTACCTTGGCTTTAAGGTTTGACCTAGCAATACAACCAAGCACCAAGGACAAGCGCTATACCGTCAATAATGTGGGTAGGAACCTCGTCTCTAAGATGAGAATCAAGTTCGCAGGGGAATCCCTCTTGGATTTGAATAGGTACGATTTGTACACCACGTATAAGGATCTGTGGCTAACAGCCTTTGACCGTGCACAAAAGATAGAGCAGGGAATTGGAAGCGTTATTCTTCGTAAGCTTCGCAGCGATACTAACCCCGCGCCTACGGACTCCAGTGGAGCAACCGCAGTAGCAGACGCAACAAGGGTAAAGACCGCCTATGGTAGCAAGTACGTTATCCCCTTGGATTTCGAAGTAATTACGAGTCATGGTGTGTACTACCCCAGGCAGTTATCCGAGTTACAGTTTGAAGTAACCTTGGCGGACACTACGAACGTCATAGGAGGAATGGACAGCGCAATTAGCGGAGCCGTGGATCCTTATTCTATCACCAACTTAGAACTGCAGTACGAGACCGTGTACAGCGAAGATCTGGCACGTAGCGCTGGCATGGAATATAGCGCCGGAAAGGCATTCTTATACGACCACGTAGTAATGTATAAGACATTTAGCTTCCTAGATAAGACGGATGAGGTTATTAACCAAAGTATTAACATCCCCCGAAGAAGTCTCACGGGGTTGATGTTGGTGTTTGCCAAACCCTACGAAGCCGGTAAGCGCGACTCCGAAGCGTTCCACAACCCCAACATTACTAACGTGGGGGTAAATGTCAACGGCGTTCCAAACAAGGTCTACTCGCAGGGGATAAAGCCCGCAGACGTGTACAGGGAGGCAATGCGCAAGTTTGGCGACCAAATTAGCCCCGAGGAATTCTTTAAGGATAAGTACGCGTTATGGATTGACATGCGCACCATTAACGACGAAGACCTACATGGTCAGGGTTTACGTCTAGTAAATACGCAGGATGGCATAACATTGGAGATCAAACGCACCAAGAATGCCGCTGCGGGCGACAGTGACAAGATAAACTGCTACGTCTTCGTCGTGTCTGACGCGCAACTGAGCGTAGAAATGAATCAGCTAAAGAGCGTTGCCTACTAGGCTCGCGTTCCTTGAGCCAAGCGAAAGGATAAAAAAATATCCCTTACGTATAATATGCTTCGCGTATTTGAAAACAACGACACCAAACTGCAATGCATAGTGCAAGGCAACGAACTGTACTTCAAAGCAAAGGAAGTGGCGCTGGCGTTGGGCTATGAGCGCCCAAAAGATGCAATTAAGGTGCATGTTCGTGAAAAGTATAAGAAAAGGCTTAGCGAACTTAGAATGGAGGTGAATCGCCTCCCTTCCAGTTCACACCCACATTCCCTGTACGTAACCGAATCTGGGTTGTATCAGCTGATATTTAGCTCTAAAATGCCAAAGGCAGAGGCATTCCAGGATTGGGTGCTCGAGGAAGTTCTTCCGACATTAAGAAAGACTGGTAAGTATGAAATTGAACGGCGCTTCAACACCGCGAACAAGTTAGTATTCAAGATCGAAAATGAAGCCGACCTACACGCGAAGGTCGTCGACTACACACGTAGGTTTTACCCCGATTTCATCATAGCGCCGGGTCTTGGCGAACTTCAAGATTCAGACAGCAAGCGAATAACCTGCTGGCGAAAAGGCTACCAAGCCGGTCAACCCGACCTTTTAATCCTAAATGCGCATAAGAAATACCGCGGGTTGTGTATTGAGTTGAAAACCCCAAAAGGAAACGGCGTCTTATCCGCGAAGCAATCTAAGAAAATCTCACAGCTTGACGTAAATGGTTACCTAACGATGGTTAGCAACGATTACGACATTATCTGCCGTGCCCTGATGGATTACGCGGATGGTATTCGTATTCCCTGTAAGGGCTGTGTAAAGCGGTTTAAGTCCTACGCCACTTTGAAAACGCACCTAAAGATATTCCATAGGTATAATGAAGCTCAGCTTGACTCACTGGCGTGATCTTGCCCACGGTAAAGCATACGAAATAAAAAATTACGTCGTCTTCGAAGACATCGACCGTTTACGGTTAGTCCTCAAAGACTTAGAAGGCAAGGAATATTCCCTTTGGGCGCCGGATTGCGTGCGGTACGTAATTCAGGGCGAGGAATTCACCCACTTACGCAGCTATGGTAAGGTAAATGGCCGATGGAAGTTTGACATTGAAAGAAGAGTCACTCCATCTCCTCTTTGTAGTTAAGCGCGTCTGCTAAAGTCCGCTGCGCTTTAGGATCCGCGAAGCACCAATGCCCCACAAAGGATCCTTCGGAGAATACCCTGTCGCAATGAAGGCAGGTGTATTTTTTACGCGGTTTGGGTATCGGTATGCAGTCGGCAGGTAGTTCGCAAGTAATACAGTCCATATATTGAAAGGGCGATTAGGAATCCTCCCAGAAAGGCAGCTGCGTAGGCTAGCATATACCTTTAAAGGGGGTCCTTATTTTTATTGTTGTTTTGTTAAATGTTGATGATACTTAACAAACAACAATAAAAATAAGAATGGGATTTGAGACTCTTTGCACAAACCCTATCTTACTATTTTAGTTCCCTTCCTAACTTCTACGGGCTTTCCTTGCCACCTCGTTACTGGCATGCCAAGCTTCGAAGCGATCTAAGTACTCTTTAAAGCCGCCTTGACCCTCATACAAACACTGCCAAATATGTTGACCGCTCCTTTGACAGCCGCAGCGCTCACAGTTGGCCTCCCAGTACTCTCTATTTTCCCACCTTACACCTTCTACGAGGTCAAACTCCGCAAACGTTTCGTCTATTTCTTTCTTCCTTTGCGTTAACTCTTTCGTGGTGTCAACCGGACAACATCGGGCGGCAACGTCACCGTGCTCCTCACATGCTACGCCCAGCAGATCGTAATTACCAAGGCATCTATGTCGGTGCCAGGCGTCGGTAACGTCCTCCTCGCAGCGCACGCATACGTTCTTTAAACAAACCCTTCTGCTACGATGGTACTCCAACGCCTGCGCGCTGCTAAACTGCTTATCACAGTCCTCACAAACGGTAACGTTGTTTACTTCCTTACTGCATACCCGTCTTTCGACGTGATATTGCAATCTTTGCTTGCTGCTGAACTCCCTTTCACATTGCTTGCACTTCATTATAACTAAGTGTTATTTAAGCCTTATAAGGGATACTTAATAAAGTCCTGCACGCTTTCCTTCGCCCAACCGGCCATCGTCAAAAGCGCACCAAACCTTTCCGCGCGCTTCAGACCGCACATTTCATCGTACAATTCCTGCACGCGCTCTTTCAGCCGGTCTATCTCCTCCCTTTGCATTTCTATGGTGTCTCTTTTATCTTTTGCGTCGCCGGCAATTCTCCTTACTGCGTCCACTGGGTCCATCGTATATATAATGGATCCGAACCATATTCCCTGCAATGCTCTGATAGTAGGACCCACCGGCTGCGGAAAGACCCAATTCGTAGTGGAGCAGCTATTAGGGCCCTTTAGATACCGCTTCGACTACATCGTGCTATTATGCCCCACATACGTGAATAACCGTACCTGGGAAGGCATAGGAGTGAAAGATGACGACTTCTTTGTGGACATACTGGATCCTAATGAGTTATCCAGCCATTTGAAGTTCTGGCATAAGCAATTCCCTAAGGATACGCAAACTTTACTCATATTGGATGACATTGCCTGTGGGGACGACGTAAAAAAGCGCACCTCCGAATTAGTGAAGCTCGCTTTCAGCGGCAGACATGACAACATTAGCGTTTGGCTGCTTTCCCAGCAGCTTACCAGTGTCTCTAAGCCTTTTAGGGAAAACATAGGCTCTCTCGTAGTATTTTATACTCCGAGCAAGTCTGACCTGGAAACCATCTTAAGCGACTACGGCGGTGAGATATCCAAGGAACAGTTACACGAACACATGCGGCACCTAAAAACGCACCAACATTCCAAGATGATCTTCTCTTTGAGGTTTCCGTATTCCATTAACATATATGGACATTGAGCAGCTCTTAGATGAAGTCCCCACACAGTTAGATGAAAGTAACCTTAAGGAACAACTTAACATCCTGGTGTCATCTGGGAAGTGTAAAGAAATGATAGGCAAGGAACTTACCCATGAGCAGGTTAATAAGTTGTCAGAAGAGGAGGTTAAGAAGTTCCATAAGAGGTACGAGGCCGCCCTTGCAAGTAAGACCACGGACGCCGTAGCAGATTCCGCCATCCGACTTGCGACTAAATTGCTTGGACTTGCACTGCCCATAGACGACGTGGAGCAACTGCGGAAGGACATAAGCGAGGACTATGTCATCTCCCAAGAACTTAAGATAACCTGCGGCTGGTTGTCTTTGAAGTGCGGTAAGTTAATGGCAGTCGCCTCTGCGGCACTTCACGTAGCTCAGCACGTCGACTTGAAGGAGGTACTGGTGTCTTGGAAGGACTTCAAGAAGGATAGAGAAGTCGAAAAGGTCTTCCAGGCAGCACTTGCTGATGATCAAGTCACCGTAAGTACTTAGTCAAGTCACCGTAAGTACTTAGTCAAGTCATTCGTAAGTACTTAGTCAAGTCATTCGTAAGTACTTAGTCAAGTCATTCGTAAGTACTTAGTCAAGTCATTCGTAAGTACTTAGTCAAGTCATTACCAAGTCGTTCTCAAGTCGTAACCAAGTTACTTGTCAAGTCCTTCAAGTCCCTTAATATAAGATGAGTGGCACCGAAGAACAACCACCCGTAGAAGATACCAAGATTACCAAGGCTAAATCTCCGGGCAGAGTTGCCGCGGGGAAGAAGCTCGCGGAGATGAATAAAAAGAACAAAGCAAAGAAAGAAGAAAAGGTGGAGGAAGAGGAATCCTTTATTAATCCTGGGTACGTCATCGGCGCGTTAGGAGTTGCTATAGCAGCAGGCAGCCTTTACTTACAATGGCGGGCTACGAAGCCAAAAGTAGAACCACCAACATATCACGCGCCCGTGCACGCACCTGTGGAGGTTAGAAAAAGTAAGATCCCTGAAATGGAGTAATAACCTTCTCGCTTTGTAATATAATGTCGACCGCGTTGTTGAAAACTGTTGAAGAAGCAGCTATTATTACTTCCATCGTTGCGGGTATTGGTTGGGTTGGTAAGAAAGTGCTCAAAGAAGACTTTACTGAAGACCCAAGCAAGAGCTTCGCTAATTTTGCTAAGATGACCGCTGCCGTAGGCGGGGCTATCATGCTAAAGGATTACCTACGAAAGGAAAAGTACCTACCTACGGTGTGATTTTCTAATATATAATGGCTAGCGTGGTCGTAGGCGGAGTTATTGCAGCTTTAGCATTCACTGGAGCTAATTATGGTGGTCAGTATTTGGATAGATTAGTTAGAGGCGACAAAAGCGGAGATTTGGCCGCCGAAAGGAAGAGACACGACTTAGCGCTGGAGAAATATCAGCGGGACGTGGCAGCTTGGAACGAAAAAAGACAAGCTTACAGGGATTGGTTGGACAAGAACTACCAAGACAAAATGCAGGCGGATAAGAACTTTGAAAACACAGACTACGCCTTTAAACTTTATGCGCAAGCACACCCCGCGGCATTAACGGGGTTGAAAAAGCCTCAGTTTAAGGATTACTACCAGCCTTCTAAGAAACAAAAAGACAATGAGTTGGTCTTCGTAGGACTGGCAGGGCTGGCAGGAGGCGTGGCCTTGGCGTATCTAATATAATGATCGTCTTTTTGGAAAGCGACAAGAATAACTTTACTACTTATCTGAATCCTCCCATCCGCGCGGAAAGGGTTCGGTTGGTTAGTTGCTCTTTGTACAATTCTTGGTATAATTTGATTGGCGGCTTTGTCGTCGTGACTTCCACCAAACCAAAGTTGCCAGATTCCCATTACACCCCTATAACACTGGCTAAGGAGCTAGCAAAGCATGGATATACTCTTACCACAGGATTACCCCATGAAATGAAATTCAAGAAAAATAGTGGAAGCGCTAATTTAAAGGGCAGTCCATTGGTAGAACTCCTGGGCCTTACTAGTACCACGATAAATGGTCAACTTGATGTAAAATGGAAAGTCGCATCCTCTTATGAAGTCTATTGCGACTTGGTCCATAGTTACAACAATGGAGAAAAGTCTTCTCTTATGTCCAAGTTTCTGCCCAAAGGTAATCCATTTGACCTGGTAGAATACACTCCCATTTCTTTGAGCTATGACTTGTCTAATTTGGTAGAAAGCATAAACATCACCATTAAAGTGGACGGAAAGACGGTGGATTTCAACGGACGTAAGATCAATCTCGTCCTGGAATTCATATAATGGGCCGCCTGGAGGACAAACTTAAAAGGATTTACTATGGACCCGAAGGCTATTGGAAAGGAGCGTCGGCTATTAAGAAACTCGCGACCGCGGCCAGGGTATCAGATGAAACGGCTAAGAACTGGCTAAGAAAACAAACCCTCTGGCAGGTTTATCTTCCCGTGCCTAAGTACATTCCCAGGCCCAGCTTTACCGTAAATACCCCTAATGAAGTTCATCAGGCGGATTTGCTCTTCTTACCGCACGACAAGATAAGAAAAAAGACCTATAGGTACGCTTTGACCGTAGTTGATATCGCAAGCAGATACAAGGACGCCGAACCCATAACCAGCAAGGATTCTGGAGAAGTCGCAGAAGCCCTAGGTAGGATTTATAAGCGCGTTTTGAAATGGCCTAAGCTGCTGCAAGTGGATGCGGGGACAGAGTTCATGGGCGTGGTTACTAAGACCCTGAAAGACCACGACACTAAGATTAGGAGAGCTGAAGCTGAGTACCACAGGGGTCAGAGCATCGTCGAAAGATTCAATAAGACCTTGGCCGAGCGTCTCTTTGGGTACCAGTATTGGAAAGAGCTGGAAGATCCCTCCAAACGCAACAGGGAATGGACTCAGAGGCTCCCCCAGGTCATCGCGGCTTTGAATAACGAGGCGGCCAGGGCTACGGGAATAAAACCCAAGGATGCTAGGAAGAAGAAACACGTGGAACACAAGTCCTACGTCAGAAGTTCAAGGGCGGTCGGACTGAAGGAAAAAAAGCTACCCCGCGACATAGTGGTTAGATACCTCTATCAGCCGGGGGAACTCGAAGGTGGCAGTAAGAGAGCCACGGATCCTAACTGGTCTTTGGAAACGTATGAGATTTCAAAGTCCGTCACCAAGGAAGGGCAACCCGTGTTGTATTACCTAAATGGCCCAAGTCGTGGATTTGTCATGGAAGAGCTGCTCATAGTTCCTAAAGACTCAGAGTAATGCTGCTCCACGCGCCCGATTACACTCTAGGCATGTCAGTCTTACATTGCCTCTGCAATGCCCGCGTTTATTATTTATACGATCCACGGAGAACTGCTGATCGTCATTCGGATCGAAGCTCCATAGTAGAGGTATGTTACATTTGGCACACCTTGCCCCTTTCTTATAGACGTCGTCTACGCATAGGTCGAACGTCATATTTTTTTCTTCGTCGTGCCGCTTGTAGCGAAGGAGTTTCTTAGCAATGTTCTCCTTAGCTACGTCTTCTGGCGTCTTATCGTAACGCAGTTGCGGACCCCAAGCTCTTTTCAATTGCTTGGCGTATTCTACGCGGCTTACGGCGGTGTAGATAAGGTTGCTCCAACACAGCCGCTGGTCTATGATCCATAAAGTTTCTTTTATGGTAAGCCCTTGCGCGCTGTGGACTGTCATGCAATAGCCTAAGCGCCAATCTGGATGGGAGGTTATTTTTTCCACCTTTTCTATGGGTACCCAGGCTTTGTCATGCGTTACCGCGTTTTGCAGTTGGATGTCGGTACCAGGTACCCAGACGTCTCTTTTTTGCATGCGGGTGTCGTGGGGTTTGTAGCAAACAGGTACGGGATGCGTAGGAAAGCGCTCTCGGTGTATATTTAGCAAATCCTTTTGTATGCGAGACTGTGCTGCGCGTTTGCTGCTCAGCACCAGATCTTTAGGGTGCCATGCGTAAAGGAAGTCCTCGTATTTCTTCGCTCGTACGCGTTTGCGCAGCGTCTTGCATTGCTCGGCATCACTGAGCCCCCTCAATTCCGCCTTTAATTTACGTACTTGGTCTTTGCTGCGGTAGTCGGTGTTGATTTCCTCTGCATGGTCTACCATTCCTTTTAACCATTCGTGAGGCATTTCTCCGGCTATTGGAGGAGGTTGGCATGGATCCCCAGCAAATATCACCTGGCATTTCCCTTTTAGGAAGTCTACGAACTCCCGCAGTATTTCCAAGGGAACGGTGCAAATCTCGTCCCAAAGTATTACCGGAGGTATGTCGCGTACTGCCTCCGGTACCCACTTTTGGCCATTCCAGCGAAAGAAGCTGTGGTAGGTTTGCGCGTTGTAACCCATCTCCGTTAATTCCCTTTCCAAACGATGCGTAGGAGTTAACACCTTTATCTTTGGAAAGAGTTCCAAAACCCTGGTGGTCTTACCACTACCACCCGTTCCGTAAAGGTAAGAGAAGCGTTGGTAGGAAATGGGGTCCGTAACTAACGGTAATGGCTCTTCTGTGGGGGTAATGGCGCCTTTTGTGTGTCCACCATGATATTCCACACGTTCTCTCCAGGCTTTTATCTCTTCGTCTTTAACGCGCCATTGACCACTTTCCGCTAACTCGTCTTCGGTGTAGAACTCCTGCATCTTTTCTAACACTTCGGGCTTTACGTACAGGGAATCCGTGGCTACACGTGGTATGTCCTCTTTGTCGAACCGTAGCAGCATCGCAAGAAGGTTAATGTGCGCATATGCTAACATACTGGCGCGTAAATGGTAATATTGCGGTCTGTGATCTTGGTAGTAACACAGTGCATTCCACTTATGTTCTTTTTGACCTTCTACGAAGTAGTTCCACTTTTCCACAGATACCATCGATCCATCATCATGTGCGCGCTTTACGAGGAAGCTTAACTCTCCTTCGTCCGTTATTAAGCGTCGCTGCATATGTTTTTCGCCTTCTTTTGCGCCCTGAGTGAACTTTCCTATGACAACCCGCGCGGTGGGGTTATGCTCAGGTAACCATTTTGTGAAGGAGGAGTGACACAATATGGCTTCGTGGGCGGTGTACGTCATAAGTTTATGCTCTTCAAAGAACTTTAACAACGGCACGGGAATCCATTCCTTCTCCTGTAAATGTTTACCATACCACGCGTAAATTATGGGGTGTAAGCCCTTTGCTAACTTCCATGAGGTTAATCTTACGAACCCCGTAGCTGGAGCGTCATAGCTGCCGTCTAAGGACACGCGAAAGAACTGTGAGTCTGGATGTCCGTAGCGGTCATAATACTCCTTACAATCCCCCAATCCTTTAAAACTTGCGGGGTAACAGTGTTTCATGTCTAAGGAGACGTATTCGTTTTCGTCATACTCCATGTTCCACAGACCTCCATGACCATGCTCTACACAGGCTTTGGCTATGTCGGCGAATTCCTTAGGCGTGGACTTCCATCCGTTCCTCTTCTTTGCGGCTAAGAAGTCCAAACTACGAGAGCTAAGGACCTCGTCTGAGAAGTCTTCCCCTAAGGTTTCACAGGCACTTTGAATGCGTTGGTGTTCAATTTCGGGGCGGTAAAGAGTACCATCCTGCGTCATAAACTGACTTCCCTCCGCGTCCATCAACCAAACGGAGTTTTCATGAACTAATTCTGTCAATGGTGAAGCTTTATAGACCTTAGTTTCCTTCTTTTTGGGGAACCTAAGTTCTCGCCAAGCGTGTCCATTGTGTTGGTAAATGATTATGGGGGCACCTCTACCTCCGTATTTGTGCGTACCTGGGTAAATGAACCCGTCAGTGATATCTTTTACGTGTATGCGGCGTTCTAAGGCAGTCTCTAACTTCTTGATGTTGTCTATGGTGGCTCCGGCCTTATGTGTGTCTTTTTCCCATTTCCTGATGGCTTCTCTTCTCTTTAAAGTTAACTTCCCACCGCGGGTGGAGTCCTCAAAGAACTCTCTTACTAACTTCGCAACACAGTTACCTGGATGTCGCATTGGTTTGAGCTTCTTAACGTCGGGCTTCTTAATCTCGTACGCACCGTAAATGACCACAGTAACTGGGTAAGCGACCTCGTAAAACATCATGTCAATGCCTACCAATGCTCCCGGGCGCGTATTTTCACTTAAGACAAACAGGTCCTTCTTACCAGACGCCCGTATTGGATTGCGCCCCTTTTCTATCATCCACTCACCGTCTAAATACTTTATAAATGTTAACTCCAAACGGTATTCACCTTCGGGCATTAAGTTAATTATTCTTTCTGCTCTTTCTTCTGTCATCGTCTCATCTGTATCTCCCTCCATGAATGTTGTGAAGGCAAAGTCGGCGTCCAGGCGATCCAACACCTGAGTTCTCAGCTTACGCACAGTTTTGTTTCGTATGCTCTTGATGGCGTCCATCTATATCTAAGGAATATTTTAACCTCCGTTTGCGGTACCCAACAGAGCAGCAGTAAGGGACTTTTCGCGCTGCCACCCGATCGCGCAAGACCCCCTGTAGGGCCTCGTCACTGCTCCAAAAACCCCACCCCCCCTGGTGTTTTTCAATTTGTGATTTTTGGCAATGCCGGCGCTTCGCGAGTCCCCCTTACTGCTGCTCCATCGATGTAGAATTTGTACGTACCGTCAAGGTTTTGCCATGTTGCACAGAGGTGATGCCATTTGCCGTCAATCACTGAAGGGTAACCCCGCCTAGAAAAAAAACTCCATGAGGTCATTGCATCATTACCTTTATAAAGGAACTGTTTACTAAAGAATGGTAATCTCAAGAGATCAGGAACTGATGGGAAAGTAAGCATTACACCCAAAGTGAAATTATGTACTGTGAGACGAGCCCTCCTCTTTGTCAACTTACTCTGCACTGCCGGCAATATACAATCCTGTGTAGCTCTTGTCTAAATAAACAGTTATTTCGTTTGGTTGGCTGACTGTGGCATAACTGAATGGCGAATGTTTATCTGTACTTGGGTCTGCTTGTACCCACATGCTGATAGTAAATGCTGTAAGTTGGACGTCAGCCTGAAGCTCATGCTCAACTTTATCCTCGACACTTTTCCTCGGGAACGACATGGCTGAATAGATTTAAAGACAAAAGCGATACATGATGAGCACGATGTTTGGGCACGCATGCGCAGGTCATGATGACGCAATTATCACTCGAACGTACGGCAAAATTAACAAACAGGTGCCTTGGGGCGTATCCTCCATTTTGATTGTTACGTAAATGTATTTTTGGGGAAGAAAGAGAGAGATGATTTGTTGAGCTGAGTGCATAGGGAGTGTGCCCCCCTCTGTAGGTCCATGCAAACTTCAGTTGGCTCTTGTCTAGATCTGATATTCTGACATTGAAAATAAGTTTTGTTATTTCAAATATTAAAAAATATTAAAAACGTCTTTATCGAAAAAGTGAAACTATTTTTGCCGGAGAGGGTTTTCAAAAAGAGAAAGACCCCAACAAGCCTTTTGATTTTTGACCCCATTAAAAGTCATTTCCAAGAAACTCATCGAGCAGTATTTTTGCAGAACACAAGCATCTATTACGTTTACCTTCACATGGAACACACTTGTGGCTATGCTCGTTATTGTCGACATTACACACTAGAGGATAGGAGCACAGTTTGTTACTGCATATCGGCACAGCTCGTAAAATGTGGTTCAAGTAATGACAGCCAGCCGAGTAGACCAGACTTTCGGGGTTAGTCAAGTGATTAGCGTTATTCAGCTCACAGATCCCTTGACTGAAGCAGTAGTTAATGCTGTAGCAATCTGCATGCAGTTCACACTTTTCTGTACACTGGAGGCTTGATGTCACCGCAGAATAGGTTTTGATCACGTGACCCTGTATTTTTTGATTGAACTGAGAGTATGCTGTTGCCTTACAAGACTGTGCGTGTCCATGTTTCCATAGCGAGAGGAGAATGACTGGTACGAGGATCTCCATTCTTAAAAGTTTGCTTTTTTCCTTCGAATCTACAGCAAGAAAAGGCAATGAAGACTAAGATGAAAGAAAGGTGCAGTACCACTTAAATCCACAGGGAGCCCGGCTTTGGGATTTGTACATGAATAAATGAATCAATAAAGTGCTTTGGGTTTCCTGTGTTGAGATTTGAAACAAGGCGCTGATACGTTGAATTTCCGGTAATCGTACTACCAGTAACTTGATAGCAGATTAACGTAACGTATCAGTATAACGCACGCCCTAGTAAATGGTAAGAAAGAGCTTCTCTCTTTCTTACCATTTACTGGAGCGTGCGTTACACTAATTCTTGCTTTTCACCTACGTCATCATGAATTTCAAAAGCGTAAATTCGCATTATAATGAAATAAAAGTTATATATTCTTGCAAAGCGGTCCAAACTACATATACTGGCCAAATTTGAAGGCTGTAAAGCATTTCGTTGCGGAACTATAGGCAAGTAAACATGACGCAATTTTTGGTTAAAATGTATGGAGCGGCCATCTTGGTGTTCCAAGTTGGTACACCATCATGGCGGACGAAATTCCAAAGGCTTAAAATGATGGAATATTTCATATGTTTGGCTATATTTCAATTAAATATACTTTATATAGATATTTAAAACGTGTCTAAGGGAAAATCTTTCAACTAGAGTAAATTATTTTAATATTTTCATCGCTATTTAGATAGACGTGACGGTATTGCGTGACACAAACTCAACCTTCATAACTCGGGAACCAAACATCGAAATGACTCGAGATTTTTTCTTGTGACTTATAACACTGATTTCTAAAACATATTTGAGAAATGCCTTTATACGAGCTATAGTTTAGATTTTGATGTTTTGATGACGTCATGTGAAAACCAGCAATACGTTAAATTTGAATTATAAGCTGCTCTCGAATTACTTACATTAATCTGCTATCAAGTTACCAAATCTCAACACAGGAAACCCAAAGCACTTTATTGATTTATTTATTCATGTACAGATTCCAAAGCCGGGCTCCCTGTGTTAAAGCCACATGAATCTGTGTATGCAGCAGTTATAAAAGGGTGACTTCTCTTAAACCGAAAAATACCCCTAATTGCAATAACGTTGTCACTGAAATATATAAAATCAGCAAAATAACTAAAAGACCCATTCTCGTACCCAAAAGCCTTCTCAGCTTTCTAACGAAAAGTCGAAGGCTCTGGTAACATACAAATCGACCGTTAATTTGATTGGTTTAAATCTTTTGCATAATCACCTGTTTCTGGTTAGCTATTTTTATAGTTGACGGTTGAAATTGGAATACTTTACCGTATCCACCAGAGGGTCTCGCTAAATTTTTTCCCCCCAGAATATTACAGCTATTCTCAATCACACGCTCCCTCAAGCGATCGTTTCTGTTGCGACGAAGGAGGTTTTGGTGGACGTCATATAAGTGTGGACTTGAAGCCTTCGCGTTACGTGAAATCTCATTACAATTTTGCACAAAATATGCAACTTCGATTTGATCCCATCGTCAGATTCTAAAAAATAATAAAAAAATAAAAAAATAAAAAAAATAGGTATAACCGAGTTCTTAAAAAAAACGAAATAAAAAATGCGGTGCCCGACTTCGTTTTAGAGCTATAAGAAATTAGTGACGTTTTTATGAGATTTTGCTTATCTGCAAAACATGGCTCACAAATCAATTGGTACGATTTCTTTCCAATGCTATTTCCATTGCTCCAAAGTGATTTACCAGCAGCTTTAGATGAAATTTAATAGAAACTCGAAACTTTTCCAAGACTGAAATGTTTTGTTTTTGCGATTAAATACAAATACGGTTAAGACATTATTATTATTATTGTTCAAAACCGAAAATGCTCTCTCATTTTCTTCAGAATTTTCTGAATTTTGAGCAAAGTACTCATCCTCCAAGATTTTTAAGGCAAAGCCAGAAGCAGTTTTTATATTAATTCCGATTTCAGTAAAAACATGCTCTTTCGCAAATTTCCAATATATACACTCAACAAAATTACAGTCGATTCTGATTGGACAAGAGGAGTACAATTAAATCCCAAATTGTACTCTGTATAGAGTCCCAAATAAGTTTGCTCAACTGTTCAGTGTATCATAAACAAAAAGTCGCACAATCTTCTCGTACAATTCGGAATTGTGTAGATACTCGTGATGTTTCGAAAGTTCTCAAATTGAACTCAGCTAAAGGCTCAAAATTTCAAAAATTACCCATAAATTCCAAATTGTACTCGAGATCCAATACAAATTAATTGATCGCGTCCGCGCGGCGCAATAGCGATTTGAAGAAAAAAACAATCGAGCTACCATTATGTAACCGTGGTTTCAACGCGTTGCTTCTTTTCTTATTGCTCTCTGGCTTTAGTTAAATTGCTTGGTACTCTTTCCCCGGCTTCTCTTTACTAGCTCAGTTCCTGTCTCAGTGTATTTCCTCAGTTAATATTTAACAATTTTTTTTACTGTGATGCCGTTTTAGTTTTTAAAACACAATCAATCTTAACTCGCAGAAACTGAAGAAAAAAAAACAAAAAAACAAAAAAACAAGCAAAAACACAGACAGAAATTTCTTCGCTTTCTAACCCAGTATCATTAAGATTCAAGGAAAAAATTAAAACAAAGAAAGAAATTTGCATTTATATCAAAAATCCTTGCAACATAAATGACTTTTTCAGTCCTACGTACCTTAGTGAGTAATCTTCTCGTACTCCAGAGAAAGACCTGCTGATGAAATGACTAGTACTTGGTCTGTATATATGGGTTTTATTTTCTCTGCCAACGTTAACGCGCAACTACACCTTTTGCTGTTCATTAACAGAAAATTTACATTCATTTGTGCCAATAGTTGTATCAATAACGTGTATAATGTACTTTCATCAACAGGGTCGCGGTAAAAAGCTGAAACGGAAACAGCTGAAAGAGCTGAAAAGTGCAGAAAAGCGCAGAACTTCTTATTATCATAGATAATAATCAGTGGACAAATATTATGAAAGATGATATAATATAAATAATGTCAAACTAAACAAAAATGAAAAAAATTTTAACTGCAGAGATACCAGCCAATGGACCGACCAGCAAGGTCAATGTCACGCATTCTCTTTACCAAAAAATAAAATTTCTACATAGTATTAGAATATGAATAAAATTAAATAAAGCCCATGCACAGAGATTTCTTATTAAGCCTTCTATCGTGCTGCTCAGATTTTGATCCTGGGTAGAAGAGCTTCAGTGCCGGACCGCTTGGTGAATGGTCAGCTTTGAAAATATTTCTTTGATACTGAACAGCCACTAAGAAGTCCAATTTTATATTGTGATGTTGATCAAGTTACTTTTTCTGGAAGACCAAGCACCTTTTCTTAGCAACGGACTGCCCATTGGTCAACATAACGTCGCTCGCCTACTGCGAAGACAGTTTAAAGCCATGTCATTATACTGGACTCTTTCACGGAACATATTTTTTACATAAAATGGCACTGCCTTCACCTTCTACATTCGCCGTTTTCAAAAAAACTGGTTGCTTATTTAAATGGAAGGTATTTTGACATGTGTACATGTCGTAAGTATTTTAGTTGACGTACAAAACCCTTTGCATGATGAAGTTAGGCACCTCAAATGCCACAGTCCCTTTCAATAGCTTCGTTTATTCTCTAGCTTTACTTTTATTTTTGTCTTCAAATTCTCAAAGAAAGGAGGTTTGACATTTGTATATAAAAAGATAATTTGAAAAGGATTGTGGTACTATAGGTATGAACCGTCATCATACGGCCATGCAGGCAGCTGGTCGCGGTCTCAAATAGGCAAAATCTTTGGCTATCCAAACTTTGGCCAATTTTTATGAAAAAGCCGAATCAACCGCTAAATCTTTGTTTAGAATGTCAGACCCTTCTCGGGAACGAAATAATAATAATAATAATAATAATAATAATAATAATAATGATGATGATGATGATGATGATATTTATTTAGAGACGATATTATATTTACAGCATTGTTGATGTGGTCGTGTGTTTTGTTTTGTTTTACTTTTTTTAGTTTTGTCTTTGTTTTTATTGTTTTGGTTTTTTTTCTACAAAGAAACTACTAAAATCGTGATACTTAGTGTACCGAAGACTGAAAAAGAATCTTCCAAATTGTCGCCATCGATAATTTCACCGCGACCCTTCATCAACGCCACAAGTAACATCATTAGCGCGGATCAACTTTCAATAACGATAATTGAATATGCGTGTACATTCATAGGCATCAATGGACAATCAATAGCGCGTTCGTACATTCATATGCGCGGAATGTATTTTCTTGGGCGCGAAATTCAACTTCAATAACACCAATTGACAAACAATTGCATTTAAGCATAACATTGACAATCTACAACGCGTTTGGACAATCATAAGCATCAATGTAGCATTCTTTAACGTGGTTCGACAACCATTTGCATGATTCAAATAAACATTAAGAGAAAAAAATTAAATAATTGAATTCAAAAAAATTCCTATGACTAAACCTTATTAAATATCTAAAAACTTCAAATTATAGAAATAAATTTTGGCATGTATTATTACTAGCGGTATCGAGCATTTCAACTCTGAGAGGGAGGTTGTATTTAATTGCTCAGTACCCACCTACTGAATCAAGAAAATCAGTTACCCATTTTGGTCCATTGTTTTGGCCTTGTCCCTTGTCATCACTATCATCTTCTTTTACATCATCCATCATTGTTATCATTTTCATTATCATCATCATCATCATTATCATCACTGAATCATCATCCTTTCCATCGTCACCTCATCGTCAACGGTATCATCATATCCTCCTAATCTTCATCATCACCAACACCATCGTATCAACAACAATTTCATTTCATTTGTACCAGGCTAGAAACATATCGAAAACATATCCCAATTGCGGATCCAAGGGAAAAGGAGGTGGGTGGATTGGAATTGGGTGACTAGCCACCCATCTTTGGCGGTAGGGAAGGAGAGGAAAGAGGAATGGAAGGGGGGGGGGGTGGAGGGGAGTGGCAGGGGAGAGGGAGGGGTAAAGGTAATTAATTGAGAACATGGGTGCTTACCATTGAAGTAATCCACTTTTCCCGCTCTTTTAGGTTCGTCTGACTTGTATCAGTTGTCGGAAATGAAAGTTTCCCGCTCTTTTCTTACCATAAGCAAACGAATTTCCGAGTCCAGTTACCCGCCTTGCCTCACTCCTGCGGCACTGCATGGTATTTGCCACAATAAGGTGCTTTTGCACGAACTTAACCGACAATTTTAATCGATTTTGACAACAATCAGTATTTACTGATAATATATACTGATTTTTTCCCCACTTCTGTGGTAATGTTGAAATGAGTGTTTTCCAAGTCCCATAATATTTTACATATGTATGTGCAGAACGAGTCCAGTAGGGGTAGGGGTAGGGGTTAATGCCAGAGAGAAGAGGGTCGCAACATCCCTGCCATCAATCGCATTCCTAGTTGTAAACATTAATCATATGCTTACATCTTATTCTTACGCAGAGTAGAAGTTATTCAAATCTGGACGGTCAGGAGCAACAAAGCCATTCAATGTAGTTTCATATCGATAATTTGATAAATGATTTAACTTGAGCGGTCGGGTTTTGAGTCACATGCATGAACATAAAACCTTCCATAAGTGTCGTTCTGTTATTGCATGATATGCCAAAATATTGATATGACAAAATTCAGTGCAGAATCAATTGAGTAAGTGATCAAATTAAGTGGTGCAGTCAGTCGTTCTTTTGAAGTATTGCATGAGCGTGCAAAATCGATTTTGATATAATAAAATTCAGTACAGAATGTAATTAAATAACAGACAGCATTGTCGTATACTTTGAGTGTTGAACAAGGTCGTGGTATCGACTGATTCTTAATATAATTGAAGGAGAAAACCTGGAACTGAAGTCATGAAGAGTGAGCCAAGTGAGAGGTCAGAGTGCTTGCTGGATGCTGCCGATCCCAACAACCTAATATTACATGTAATATCGACCTAAGAACACTGATTTGAACAAGTCCACAACTTCACACCACTCGACTTCTTGGTCTTCAAGGTTGACCAACCTATGAAATTGCCTTCTTCGAATTCGTTGGGACATTTTTTGGCAAGGGCTGAAACTTCCTGGGCATTTAGTACCCTGTCCCACATGTTGACACTTGAAAGGTTGCCTTGGAAACTTTGGCTCGCCTGAAATCCTCCTTTGTAGCTATCCTGCTCTTGTCCAAGCAACAGCGCTCCCTTTTGAATAACGTGGCCTTGGTGCATGGACGTCTTGACACCCAATTTCTTTACTCCATCGATGTAGAATTTGTACGTACCGTCAAGGTTTTGCCATGTTGCACAGAGGTGATGCCATTTGCCATCAATCGCTGAAGGGTAACCCGTTCTAGATAAAAATACAGTTTACTTATATAAAGTTAATGTATCATTATATATATATACGGTACGTACATATATATATATATATATATATATATATATCTTTATGTATCATTTTATCTTTCAAAAGAATTAAGGGAAAGAACTATAGCTAGTGATACGCCATTCGTGAGTTCAATGGGTAAAATCTTTCATCTTTACTTGACCCTTTTGTTTTAGAGTCCACTGCAAACAACGTGTAACTTTTTCGAGGAGTAATATCTTATTCTTTGTCTGTACCATTCAGACTTGAAAAGATGATTAATACCCACTGTTTTCGACATTAGCTATGCGCTGATCAGAGTCTGTAAAAGTGTCTTAAAACTTCTTTGATTGACGGCACCAAGTGTACTTGGCCTGATTTCGCCTCATGTAAGGGAATCCGGAATCCAAATTTTAGGCTTTGGAATCCGGAATCCAGCACTCTGGAATCCAGAATCCAGGCCTTGGAATTCGGAATCCAGTTTATAATGTAATCCGGAATCCACCCTTTTGGAATCCGGAATCCTCTACTTTGAAATTCAAAGTCTACACTCAAATGCTATCGCCTCGACCTAGACTGAACCAGGGACACCTCCCTAGTTATACTGGCAAGTATATCAAATATTATTTTCAGAGAAAGTATCTGAAAATTAACGATATGGAATCCGGGATCCGCAATACAAAAGTTTTGGAATCCGGAATCCAGATCCTTGGAACCCGTAATCCAGAGTCTCGGGATCCAGAATCTAGCGCTTGGAATCTGGAATCCACCATAAGTCCGGATTCCCTTACAATGGGCGACTGATTTCCTTGTCGTCATTGTTGTCTCGATCAGCGAATAGCAATGAAAAATGGTAAAACTGATATATAGACACATGTGAATCAAGCAACTATCCCAAGAAAGATTATGAAATAATGGGAAAGCATTACACACAAAGTGAAATTATGTACTGTGAGACAAGCCCTCCTCCTTGTCTACTTACTCAAAGGTGTTGGTAATACCCAGTTCTGTGTACCCCTTGGTTAAATAAACACTGATTTCGTTTGGTTGACTGACTGTGGCATAACCGAACGGTGTAAGGTTATCTGTGTTTGGATCTGCTTGTACCCACATGCTGATCGTAAATGCTGTAAGTTGGACGTCAGCCTGAAGCTCATGCTCAACTTTATCCTCGACACTTTTCCTCGGGAATAACAAGACTTCCTTTACATCTGAATAGATTTAAAGACAAAAGTGATATGTTGAGCACGATGTTTGGGCACGTATGCGCCGGTCATGATTTACAAAAAAAAGGTGCCTTGGGTCTTGCCGTTCAGTTTCTATATTCATGGGCGTATCCTATCCAGGTGATTGTTACGTGAAAGTATTTTGGAGGAAGAGAGAGGTGTTTTTTTTGAGCCGGATTGCATGGGGAGTGTACTCCCCTACCGTCGGGAAATCCTGGCGCAGCCTCTGACGGTCCATTAGAGACCGTTATCACGATGTTCCTGCTGGCCCCGCAAACCTCAAACTACAGTTCGACGTCAGGCGTTTTTCGCTAAACTTTCGACATTTAGCAAGGCGCCATTACGAAGTTGTTGCTGGAAGAGTGGTTATATTGAATTTCATTGATGCCGAGTGTTTCTCCGTGTTTGCGGGGCTACTTCTGCACCTAATCCCGAGCAGTTAGCGGTTAGTGGCTAGGGATAAACGCGATGTCTAAGTAGTGTACTACTTTGATAATGTGATGACGAAATTTATCGTCAATAAGAGAAAATACACATAAAAAACTGATGTCAATTTGTTTTTTACAATAACAAAAACGATAAAACTTCTTGTCTTTAGTGATCAAAACAATCAAAGGAAAAAGCGCACGCTCGTTGAGGTCCGCTTATCTGTCTGCCCTCTTATTGGTGATAAAAAATCACCAATCAGCGCGCGAGAAATTTGAAAGTTATCGTATTCACCATTTCAAATATTAAATAATGACAGCGTCAAGAAAGAAAGAGAATTACTTCATAAAAAGTCATTATTTGTGATCCGGGAAAAGAAACACAGCGAGCAGTATTTTTGAAGAACACAAGCATCTATTACGTTTACCTTCACATAGAACACACTTGTGGCTTTGCTCGTTATTGTCGACCTTACACACGAGAGGATAGGAGCACAGTTTGTTACTGCATATCGGCACAGCCCGTAAAATGTGATTCAAGTAATGACAGCCAGCCGAGTAGACCAGACTTTCGGGGTTAGTCAAGTGATTAGCGTTATTCAGCTCACAGATCCCTTGACTGAAGCAGTAGTTAATGCTGTAGCGATCTGCATGCAGTCCACACTTTTCTGTACACTGGAGGCTTGTTGTCACCGCAGAATAGGTTTTGATCACGTGACCCTGGATTTTGTGATAGAACTGAGAGTATGCTGTTGCCTTACAAGACTGTGCGTGTCCATGTTTCCATAGCGAGAGGAGAATGACTGGTACGAGTATCTCCATTCTTAAAAGTTTGCTTTTATCCCTTCGAATCTATAGGAAAGCAAAACAATAAAGACTGAGATCAAAAAAGGTGCCGTGTACCACAGGGAGACCAATTTATTTTTAAAGCCACATGAATCTGTGTATGCAGTTGCTCCAGTTTATGCAGTGGCTCCATTAGTATTTTTCCAACAATTAATAAGGCAGCCGATAAGATAATGTTACCATAATAACTATAAATATTTTCGAGTCAAAAAATGCTGCGTTCTGATTGGATGAGCTACTACTTGGCTATACGTTTTATCCTACTAGTAGCGAAAAGTACGGACTCTGAAAACCAAAACATTAAATTTAACTTCAATCCAAAACTTGTTTGTCTTTGGCCAGATGGGCTATTGACTCATAATAGTCCACTCGGGCTCATGGGGTAATTGCTAAATATATGTTGCAAAATCTCATATATTTTCTATACGGTCATGTGCGCCGCTGGATAGGGGATGGTTTATGAGCTTCTTGGGTCTTTTTAGATAAGCATTTCATCTCAATTAAATTGTCTTGAATACGTTATGAATTTTCAATAAATCCCTGTTTTTACTAAATAAAGCAGGGTTTTGGGGCTCCAGCGCGGAATTAGATTTACGTGTTACTTTTCAACAGACAGAAACTTAATTACGCTTACGCTCTAGATTTGCGGATTGGAGGCCGAAACAGAAAATTACAGTCCATGATCTTTGCCTGAAAGTGGCCTAAACAACCTATTTTGCATCCTTCATAAATAATGTACGTAGTTTCAAAAGGTGAGAAAATCGATCAAAAGCTTTTGCCTGAAAATAGCCTACTAATAAGACCGTTATCTCAAGGTTGCGTGTGCATCCAACTTGACGGACCAAAAAATTGAAAAACGCAAATTTAGTAAAATTGAGAAGTCAGTTTCATATTTAAAGAGGTAATCAATTGTATGAATCCTTGTCGAAAAATCTTATAGAAATGTATGATAGTTCTCATTATGAAGCTCCTGTTCTGGTATCGTGGCCCGTCAGGTGCCTTAAATATCGATGCGCACGCAACCTTGAGAAAACGGTCTATTCGTGTTTTACATCCTTCATAAATGATGTATGTAGTAAGCTTTTCTAATATTATGAAGGCAAAGAAATCTCTTTTCAGGAATTGGTTTTTTTGAAAGAATATACAAATTATGGAACGCTTTGCCTATAGAATTAAAATGTGAATCATGTAAATTCATTTAAGGTGGCTCGCGCCTATTTCACACTAACAAAACTACAAATCTAATTACGACTTTTACCGAGGAAACTGCTCCCGATTTCCCCACCTTTTTGAGACATGATAAAAGGATATTTGAACGCTATATTTAAGGAGAATTGATATTGAAAAGTTTGAGCGATTTAATAAAATAAGCATTTCCGAGCGAGGTCATTAACACGACAAATCTTTCCTTATCCCTGTTAAAGACAAGGAAAATATAGAAGAGATAACTAGGTAAAAACTAGTGTGAGCTGCGTCGGTGTTTCTAATGAAATAGTAATGATAAAAAGGTAAATTATACACCTTGAAAAGATGAAAAAAACTTACTGACGTTTCGGACGCTAGTCCTACGTCGGTGTAAAAGAGCAAAGAAAAGGAAAAAATATATGTTTTCGTTTTCAATAAAAAAATTACTAAATCGTTCTAGTTTACATTCATAACAACTGAACACGATTGAGACCTTGGAAGTCGTTTGATAAGTGAAGACTACAATGTGTAGTACAAATACCTGTGCGTACGACAGAGTCAGATATGATCAAGACCAATACGGTTTCATTATCCTAATCTTACCTGTAAAACCGAAAAACAGACCTGGATATCCAAAGAAGCTCCAACAGAAGAACCAAGACTGATGGAATCCGCAGCGGAGTGAAGCGGTTTATCTTGCATTCACTATGAAGTAAAAACGAACTTTAAGACAAGTAGTGATCTTCTATGGGAAGAACTATAGCTATTGATTAAGACAAGGAGGTACGATTAAGCTAATAAAGTTTTTAGATAAATTGGATCGCCGTAAAAAGTTATGGACCAAATATTGCTAAGCAGGCTCATATTCCATAACATTGACATCTCCTCATAAATATTTGAATACCTAACGGGACAGATTGCCTCTTGTAATAAAAACAACTAAAGAAAGAGAAATAACAAAAAACGTCTGGCACCCAGGGTATCCCTAACGACACTTGTTTGTTATAAATGCCGCAAAATCAACAGTAATGTAACTAGCTTGGAAACAGCCCTTTGAAATTTGCTTAATCCAACCTCCCTTGCCTTAATATTTCTTCCCTCTCAGTCGCGACATTCAGTAATGCCATTAACAGAAATTTAAGTTTTGCTTTCATTATATTTCCCAATTTGATTATTTACATTTTTTCTAGGGGCTTAGATTGATACGCCCTATAGGCGACTTCATGTTCTATTCAATTATCACCTGCTTTTCGCAAATTGTTTAAATAAAATAAAAATAGAAAGTTTGAAAAAAAGAAAGTGAAAAATAGCCCAAAAATATGGCTCACATCAAATTTTAGTTGACCCAGTATTTTTGAATATCAAATCCGACTGCGATTTCTTTCATTTTTCCCCCCAGTACTCCAAAGTGATTTAGCAACACCTTTTACGTCTTGGCATTATTGAATGAAGAAACACTTATCAAACTTTTCCCCAATTCTTTACAGTTGTTAATAGTTAACTCGTGGATAAAAACAATCATCAAGATCTTAACATCTGATAATCATCTCTGTATATTCAACTGCAATATCTGCTTATTCATTAATTATTTTTTCTTTACTTTTTACTTATTTCATATTCAGTTTTTTCTCTGCGTGTATTCATTACTAAGACTTTGTTATTTCTTAAACTTTATTATTGTTATCACCTTGTAAATTATTTGCCGAAACTACAGTGATTCCATAATTTTCTATAGTACGTACCTTAGTAAGTACAGACAGATTAGGATTCCAGTTTTTCCTTTCCTCGAATTACGGCGAACGTCACCACGTTTTTATCGTTTCCCTGGCATTTCACTTAACCTTTTACAAACCTTCTCACCAAAGACAAATATTCTTATTTTTATCTACGATTTGGGTATTTTTTTCGATTCCTTTTCACTAAATTTAAAGAATCTTCAGCAGCAGTAAGGGGGACTCGCGAAGTCCCCAGGAACCTATGTCATTTTCACAGGGATTACCCGTGTTAGCGCCTATAGGAAACTTTTTGGCGGCATGGAAATAACCCGTGTGAAGTAGGTGCGTTACACTGTTTGCTTTCTGGGTACCGCAAACGGAGGTTAAGATATTTCATAGATATAGATGGACACCATCACGAGCATTCGTAACAAAACTGTGCGCCGACTGCGAACTCAGGTGTTGGATCGCCTGGATGTGGACTTTGCCTTCACAACGTTTATGGAGGGAGATACAGATGAGACGATGAGCGAGGAAAGAGCAGAAAGGATAATTGACTTAATGCCCGAAGGTAATTACCGTCTGGAGTTGACGTTTATAAAGTATTTGGACGGTGAGTGGATAATAGAAAAGGGGCGTAATCCAATACGGGCGTCGGGTAAGCAAAGCTTGTTCGTGCTGAATAAAGACACCAGACCGGGAGCGTTAGTAGGTGTGGACATGCTGTTCTACGAGGTTGCTTACCCGGTTACCGTAGTTATATACGGCGCGTACGAGATTAAAAAACCGGATGTTAAAAAGCTTAAACCAATGCGCCATCCTGGTAACTGCGTAGGAAAGCTGGTTAGAGAGTTCTTTGAGGATTCCTCTAGGGGTGGTAAGTTAACTTTAAAGAGAAGAGAAGCCATCAGGAAATGGGAAAACGCCACTTACAAGACTGGAGGAACGATAGACAACATCAAGAAGTTAGAGGTTGCTTTAGAAAGGCGCATACACGTGAAAGACATCACCGACGGCTTCATCTACTCCGGGACGCACAAGTATGGGGGCCGGGGTGCGCCTATCGTAATTTACCAGCATAACGCACATGCGTGGAGGGAGTCAAGGTTCCCAAAGAAGAAGGAGACGCGCGTTTACAAGGAGTCGCCGCTTGCAGAACTAATGCACGAGAATTCTATTTGGTTAATGGATGCGGAGGGAAGTCAATTTATGACCCAAGACGGCACCTTGTATCGTCCTGAAGTGGAACAGCTGCGCATTCGAAGCGCCTGCGAGACTTTAGGAGAAGACTTCTCTGACGAAGTGCTTAGCAGTCGCAGTTTGGACTTCTTAGCCGCAAAGAAAAGAAACGGGTGGAAATCCACACCGGAGGAGTTCAAAGATATAGCTAAAGCTTGTGTAGAACACGGTCACGGTGGTCTGTGGAACATGGAGTACGATGAAGACGAATACGTGTCGCTGGATATGAAACATTGTTACCCCGCAAGCTTCAAAGGCCTAGGAGATTGTAAGGAATATTACGACCGTTACGGACATCCAGATTCACAGTTCTTTCGTGTTGCGTTGGATGGTCACTACGACGCCCCAGCAACGGGGTTTGTACGGTTGACCACCTGGAAATTAGCAGCGGGTCTGCACCCCATAATCTATGCGTGGTATGGGAAGCACCTGCAGGAGAAAGAATGGATACCGGTGCCCCTATTGAAGTTCTTTGAAGAGCGCAAACTTTTAAAATACACAGCGCATGAAGCCATACTCTGCCATAGCGCCTTCACTAAATGGTTACCAGAACACAACCCCACCGCCCGAATTGTCATAGGAAAGTTCACCCAGGGCGCAAAAGAAGGTGAAAAACATATGCAAAGGCGCCTAATAACAGACGAAGGCGAGCTAAGCTTCCTCGTCAAGCGCGCGCATGACAAAGGAACGGTGGTGTCTGTAGAGAAATGGGATTATTTCATAGAAGCCGAGCAGAAAGAACGTAAATGGAATGCTTTATGCTACTACCAAGATCATCGACCGCAATATTACCATCTGCGTGCCAGCATGTTAGCATATGCGCACATTAACCTATTAGCGATGCTCCTGCGGTTTGACAAAGAAGATATCCCCCGCGTAGCCACGGATTCCCTATACGTGAAACCGCACGTGTTGGAAAAGATGAAGGAATTCTACACTGCCGATGAACTTGCAGAAAGTGGCCAATGGCGCGTTAAAGATGAGGAGATAAGAGCCTGGAGGGCACGCGTAGAATATCACGGCGAGCACACCCAGGGCACCGTAGCGCCGACGGAAGGGCCACTGCCCTCAGTTGCGGACCCTATTTCCTACCAACGCTTCTCTTACCTCTACGGTACGGGAGGCAGCGGTAAGACGACGCGTGTGTTAGAACTCTTTCCTAAGATAAAGGTGCTAACGCCAACGCACCGTTTGGAAAGAGAACTCCGCGAAATGGGCCACGACGCGCAAACCTACCACAGCTTCTTTCGTTGGAATGGCCAAAAATGGGTACCAGAGGCCATCCATGACATACCTCCGGTGATACTTTGGGATGAGATTTGCACCGTGCCTTTGGAAATCTTACAAGAATTCGTAGAATTCCTCCGTGGAAAGTGTCAAGTAATATTCGCCGGAGATCCCTGCCAGCCTCCTCCAATAGCCGGAGAGATGCCCCACGAATGGCTGAAAGATTTCGTAGACCATGCGGAGGAAATTAACACCGACTACCGCAGCAAGGATCAAGTAAGAAACCTGAAAGCGGAATTAAGGGGGCTCAGTGATGCCGAGCAATGCAAGACACTGCGCAAACGCGTACGAGCGAAAAAGTACGAGGACTTTCTATACGCCTGGCACCCTAAGGATCTGGTGCTAAGTAGTAAGCGCGCGGCACAATCTCGCATACAGAAAGACTTACTCAAAATACACCAAGAGCGCTTTCCTACGCATCCCGTACCCGTTTGTTATAAACCCCACGACACCCGCATGCAAAAAAGAGACGTCTGCGTACCCGGTACCGACATCCAACTGCAAAATGCGGTAACGCACGATAAAGCCTGGGTGCCCATAGAAAAGGTGGAAAAAATAACCTCCCATCCAGATTGGCGCTTGGGCTATTGCATGACAGTCCACAGCGCGCAAGGGCTTACCATAAAAGAAACCTTATGGATCATAGACCAGCGGCTGTGTTGGAGCAACCTTATCTACACCGCCGTAAGTCGTGTAGAATATGCCAAACAGTTAAAAAGAGCCTGGGGGCCGCAACTGCGTTACGACCGCACCCCAGAGGACGTAGCCAAAGAGAACATTGCTAAGAAACTCCTTCGCTACAAGCGGCACGACGAAGAAAAAAATATGACGTTCGACCTATGCGTGGACGACGTCTATAAGAAAGGGGCAAGGTGTGCCAAATGTAACATACCTCTACTATGGAGGTTTGACCCAAATGACGATCAGCAGTTCTCCGTGGATCGTATCAACAACAAGCGCGGCCATTGCAGAGGCAATGTAAGACTGACATGCCTAGAGTGTAATCGGGCGCGTGGTGCTGCGCTACTCTGAGTCTTTGGGGACTATGAGCAGCTCTTCCTTAACAAATCCGCGACTTGGGCCATCTAGGTAATACAACACGGGTTGCCCTTCCTTGGTGACGGACTTCGAGATCTCATACGTTTCCAGGGACCAGTTAGGATCCGTGGCTCTCTTACTGCCACCTTCGAGTTCCCCCGGCTGATAGAGGTATCTGACCACTATGTCGCGGGGGAGCTTTTTTTCCTTCAGTCCGACCGCCCTCGAACTTCTGACGTAGGACTTGTGCTCCACGTGTTTCTTTTTTATGGCATCCTTGGGTTTCATTCCCGTAGCCCTGGCCGCCTCGTTGTTCAAAGCCGCGACGACCTGGGGGAGCCTCTGAGTCCATTCCCTGTTGCGTTTGGAGGGATCTTCCAGCTCTTTCCAATACTGGTACCCAAAGAGACGCTCGGCCAAGGTCTTATTGAATCTTTCGACAATGCTCTGACCCCTGTGGTACTCAGCTTCGGCTCTCCTAATCTTAGTGCTGTGGTCTTTCAGGGTCTTAGTAACCACGCCCATGAACTCTGTCCCCGCATCCACTTGCAGCAGCTTAGGCCATTTCAAGACGCGCTTATAAATCCTACCTAGGGCTTCTGCGACTTCCCCAGAATCCTTGCTGGTTATGGGTTCGGCGTCCTTATATCTGCTTGCGATATCGACTACGGTCAAAGCGTATCTATAGGTCTTTCTTCTCACCTTGTCGTGTGGTAAGAAAAGCAAATCCGCCTGATGAACTTCATTAGGGGTATTTACGGTGAAGCTGGGCCTGGGAATGTACTTAGGCACGGGAAGATAAACCTGCCAGAGGGTTTGTTTTTTTAACCAGTTCTTAGCCGTTTCTTCTGATACCCTGGCCGCGGTCGCGAGTTTCTTGATAGCCGACGCTCCTTTCCAATAGCCTTCAGGCCCATAGTAAATCCTTTTGAGTTTGTCCTCAGTTCGGCCCATTATATGAATTCCAAAACAAGATTGATCTTGCGTCCGTTGAAATCCACCGTCTCTCCGTCCACTTTAATGGTGATGTTTATGCTTTCTACCAAATGAGACAAGTCATAGCTCAAAGAAATGGGAGTGTATTCTACTGGGTCAAATGGATTACCTTTGGGCAGAAACTTGGACATAAGAGAAGACTTTTCTCCATTGTTGTAACTATGGACTAAATCGCAATAGACTTCGTAAGAGGATGCGACTTTCCATTTCACAGGTATGGCTGTGTCGGTAATTTCCTTGCCTGAAACGCCCAGTAAAGATCCTAATGCATCAGCTTTTCCTAGGGTTACCGAGAAATTGTTAGGAAGATTATGTTTGAAGGTCATTTCGTGCGGCAGCCCTGTGGTGAGAGTATAACCGCGCTTGGCGAGCTCCTTAGCAAGGGTGATTGGCGTGTAATGTCCATCGGGTAGCATTACGCCTTGGTAATTGTTAGACCCCTTATGCACGGTGACCATACCATTGATTAAATTATACCAAGAATTGTACAAAGAGCAACTAACCAGCCTAACCTTATGGGCTTTGATGGGGGGGGTTCAGATAAGTGGTAAAGTTATTCTTATCGCTTTCCAAAAAGACGATCATTATATATTAGACGCTCATGCTTCGCGTCACTAGAGGCTAAGCGTAGCTTAGACTAAATACGCCAAAGCTACGCCTCCGGCCAGCCCTGCGATTCCTACGAAGACCAACTCACTATCTTTTTGTTTCTTAGAAGGCTGGTAGTAATTCTTGAACTGAGGCCTTTTCAACCCCGTCGATGCCGCGGGGTGTGCTTGCGCATAGAGCTTAAAGGCGTAGTCTGTATTTTCGAAGTTCTTGTCTGTCTGCATTTTGTCTTGGTAGTTCTTGTCCAACCAATCCCTGTAAGCTTGTCTTTTTTCATTCCAAGCTGCCACGTCTCGCTGATATTTCTCCAGCGCTAAGTCGTGTCTCTTTCTTTCGGCGGCTAAATCTCCGCTGCGATCACCTCTAACTAATCTATCCAAATATTGACCACCATAATTAGCTCCAGTGAATGCTAAGGCTGCAATAACTCCACCTGCGACCACGCTAGCCATTATATATTAGAAAATCACAGAGATTTTCACGAGTTACGTCGTTGGCAGGTACTTTTCCTTCCGTAGGTAATCCTTTAGCATGATAGCCCCGCCTACGGCAGCGGTCATCTTAGCAAAATTAACGAAGCTCTTGCTTGGGTCTTCAGTAAAGTCTTCTTTGAGCACTTTCTTACCTACCCAACCAATACCCGCAACGATGGAAGTAATAATAGCTGCTTCTTCAACAGTTTTCAATAACGCGGTTGACATTATATTACAAAGCGAGAAGGTTATTACTCCATTTCAGGGATCTTACTTTTTCTAACAGCCGGTTCCACATGTGCGTGCACGGGATATGTTGGCGGTTCTACCTTTTTCGTTGCCCGCCATTGTAAGTAAAGGCTGCCTGCAGCTATAGCAACTCCTAACGCGCCGATGACGTACCCAGGATTAATAAAGGATTCCTCTTCCTCCACCTTTTCTTCCTTTTTGGCTTTGTTCTTCCTGTTCATCTCCGCGAGCTTCTTCCCCGCGGCAACTCTGCCTGGAGATTTAGCCTTGGTAATCTTGGTATCTTCTACGGGAGCCTTTCCTGGTTGTTCTTCGGTGCCACTCATCTTATATCTAAGGACTTGAAGAACTTGACAAGTAACTTAATAATGACTTGGCAATGACTTAACGGCGACTTGACTAAGTACTTGACGACGACTTGACTAAGTACTTGAGAATGACTTAAGTAAGTACTTAAGGACGACTTGACTAAGTACTTGAGGCGACTTGATCAGGTACCTCAGCAAGTGCCGCCTGGAAGACCTTTTCAACGTCTCTGTCCTTCTTGAAGTCCTTCCAAGAGGCACCAAAGGTGCCCGCAAGTTCCTTCAAGTCGACGTGCTGAGCTACGTGAAGTACCGCAGAGGCGACTGCCATTAACTTACCGCACTTCAAAGACAACCACCCGCAGGTTATCTTAAGTTCTTGGGCGATGACATAGTCATCTCTTATGTCCTTCCGCAGTTGCTCCACGTCGTCTATGGGCAGTGCAAGTCCAAGCAATTTAGTCGCAAGTCGGATAGCGGAGTCTGCTACGGCGTCCGTGGTCTTACTTGCAAGGGCAGCCTCATACCTCTTATGGAACTTTTTAACTTCCTCTTCTGACAACTTATTAACCTGCTCATGGGTAAGTTCCTTGCCTATCATTTCTTTGCACTTCCCAGATGACACAAGGATGTTGAGTTGTTCCTTAAGGTTACTTTCGTCTAACTGCGCGGGGACTTCATCTAAGAGCTGCTCAATATCCATATACATTAGGAATCAAAGACTTTAAAGATCGCAGATCTTTATGGAATACGGAAACCTCAAAGAGAAGATCATCTTGGAATGTTGGTGCGTCTTTAAATGCCGCATGTATTCGTGTAACTGTTCCTTGCTTATCTCACCGCCGTAGTCGCTTAAGATGGTTTCCAGGTCAGACTTACTTGGAGTATAAAATACTACGAGAGAGCCTATGTTTTCCCTGAAGGGCTTAGAGACGCTGGTAAGCTGCTGCGAGAGCAACCAAACGCTAATATTGTCGTGTCTACCGCTGAAGGCGAGCTTAACGAGCTCGGAGGTGCGCTTTTTTACGTCGTCCCTGCAGGCAATGTCATCCAGTATGAGTAAAGTCTGTGTATCTTTAGGGAATTGCTTGTGCCAGAACTTAAGATGGCTGGATAACTCGTTAGGGTCTAAGATATCTACGAAGAAGTCGTCGTCTTTCACTCCTATGCCCGTCCAGGTGCGGTTATTCACGTAGGTGGGGCAGAGCAGCACGATGTAGTCGAAGCGGTATCTAAAGGGTCCTAATAGCTGCTCTACCACGAACTGGGTCTTTCCGCAGCCGGTGGGTCCTACTATCAGAGCGTTACAAGGCATGTGATCTGGGTTCATTTATATTTAAACTTATTCGCTAAAATATATGGAGCCAGTGGAAGCAGTGCAAAGAATTGTCGCCGACGCAAAAGATAAAAGAGACACCATAGAAATGCAAAGGGAGGAGATAGACCGGTTAAAAGAGCGCGTGCAGGAGTTGTACGATGAAATGTGCGGTTTGAAGCGCGCGGAAAGGTTTGGTGCCCTGCTGACGATGGCAACGTGGGCGAAGGAGTCCGTTAAGGACTTCATGCGATATCCCCTGTAGAATGTTGACAATAAGGTTAAATCTTTGTTAAGGATGCCTGGAAACTATTTCAAAGAGTGTCTCAGAATGTTGACGTTTAGGTTAAATCTTTGTTAAGTCGCCCATAAGCTATTCCAAAAAATGCCTCAGAATGTTGACAATAAGGTTAAATCTTTGTTAAGTATATGTGGAAACTATTTAAAAAGTGTCTCAGAATGTTGACAATAAGGTTAAATCTTTGTTAAGTATATGTGGAAACTATTTAAAAAGTGTCTCAGAATGTTGACAATAAGGTTAAATCTTTGTTAAGGATGTTAAATGGAGGCTAAGATACTGTTAAGTATATATGGACTGTTTGATGTGTAAAAAGGTGTTCAGCACCAAACAAAGACTGCAATACCATGTTCGTCGCGGCGTTTGTACAAAGAAACCCCTTAGCCGCGCTTGTAAGGATTGCGGTAAGGAATTCAGCACCGTTCAAAAGATGCAACAACATCAGGATAAACGCATTTGTGGGCTTTGTAAGGACTGTAATAAGGAATTCCACAACCCCTTCGAAATGCAGCAGCATCTGAAAAGGGGCGTCTGTAATCAGACCAGACAGTGTAGTTTCTGTAATAAGATACTTAGTAGTCGTCAACGTTTACAGACGCACCGGAGAACGCATGAAGTGAATTATAGGTTTCTCTCCCGCGCTTACGACTTGGAAGGCGTGGATTGCTACCAATGTGCGGATTTGATGTGTCGCTGCCCGCATAAAGAGGATTACTTAAGGAATCGCATAGATTACCATAAGAAGATAGTCCGTACTTTCCCCTCTTTTGAACGCGCCGAAGGCGTTCCGTGGACTAAAAGGGAGTATTGGAGGCAGGAGTGCGATCGTTGTGGTTGTGTTAGAGAAGAGGAACATATCTTCAACTGTCTTAACAAAGATTTAACCTAAACGTCAACATTCTGAGACACTCTTTGAAATAGTTTCCAGGCATCCTTAACAAAGATTTAACCTTATTGTCAACATTCTGAGACACTCTTTGAAATATATGATACGCAATAGCATTTCTTGGGGCCTTTAATAGTAAAGCAGGGTTTGTGCAAAGAGTCTCAAATCCTGATCTTATTTTTCTTGTTGTTTGTTAGGGATCAACAATACCTCAACAAATCAACAATAAAAATAAGGACCCCTTTAGAAGAAGGTTTGCAGAAAGGTAGTAAAGTACGACTTGCGAAAAGAGTCTCAAGATACGACTTTATTTTTCTTGTTGTTTGTTAGGGATCAACAATACCTCAACAAAACAACAAGAAAAATAAGGACCCCTTTTAAAGCGTCCTGCAGAGCCCTAAGTATATGCTGGCCTACTTCGTGGCATTTCTGGGAAGATTCCTGATCGCCCTTTCAATATATGGACTGTATTACGTGCGAAGCACCTGCAGATTGCATTGCGACACCCAAACCTAAACCGCGTAAAAAATACACCTGCCTTCATTGTGGCAGTGCATTTCTCGAAGAATCCTTTGTGGGGCATTGGTGCTCGGCTGACCCAAAGGCGCAGCGGACCCTATTAGACGTCCTTACGAATGCAGAGGACTCTCAGGCTCATACTTGACTACGTCAAATACCCACCTGCCATCCTTTTTACCATGACTCATGACATGGGTAACGTCCTGCCCTTCGATGGCGTACCTTATCCTATCGGGCGCCCAAAGGGTGTATGTTCTTTTTTTATTCTTTAAGACCAAACGCAGGCGGTCCAAGTCTTCAAAGACCACGTAATTCTTTATCTCGTAAATCTCCCCCACGGTTAAATCCCTCCAGTGTGTTTGTATGAACTTTAACTCGTTAAATTTATCCTTATCCATTATACCTATGGAATATTCTCAAATGCGTTGCCAGAGTCTGCGCGCTTTTAAAGCGCTTGCAGCACCACCTACATGGCAGGCGAATTCCTTGTGCATACTCCGTGATCTCCCTGCAAATGACATCGTAGTCGCTGCTAATCATTACCTTATAACCGTTTTCTTCATACCTCTGTAAGAGGCGGCGTTGATCCTCGGATAATACCCCGTTGCCTTTTGGAGTCTTCAGCTCGATGCAGAAGCCACGGTAATGGGTGTGCGCATTCAGGATGAGCAGGTCGGGTTGCCCTCGCTGATATCCTTTCTGCCAGCACTTTATGCGTTTACCGTCGCCGTCCTGCAGTTCGCCTAGACCAGGGGTCACGAGCATTTTGGGGTAAAACCTGCGGATGTAATCCACCACCTTTTTATGCAGGTCGAATTCATTTTCGATCTTAAATACCAACTTGTTTGGACCGTCGAAGCGCTTGTCTATTGCATATTTACCCGTCTTACGCAGCGCGGGTAGGACTTCCTCAAAGACCCAATCACGAAACTCCACAGCTTTGGGTAGTTTGGAGCTAAATATCAGTTCGTACAAACCAGGTTCGGATATAAACACGGAATGTGGTTGCGTAGTAGGGGAGCGGTGATTTGAAGCCCCTTGTAGATCAACCCATCTTTTCTGGTATTTCTCAGATACGTGTGCTCTAATTGCATCTCTAGGGCGCTCATAGCCCAACGCCAAAGCCACCTCCTTTGCTTTGAAGTACAGTTTGTCGCCTTGCACTATGCATTGCAGTTTGGTGTCGTTATTTTCAAATACGCGCAACATGGTATATTAGACAAATATTTTAATAAGCAACGCTCTTTAGCTGATTCATTTCCACGCTTAGCTGCGCGTCTGAGACTACGAAAATGTACGCGTTTATCTTAGTAGTGTCGCTGGCATGTTTGGTGCGCTTGATCTCCAACGTAATGCCGTCCTGGGTATTTACCAGGCGTAAACCCCGACCATGTAGGTCTTCGTCGTTCGTTGTGCGCATGTCGATCCACAGCGCATACTTATCCTTAAAGAATTCCTTTGGGCCAATTTGGTCGCCAAACTTACGCGCGACTTCCCGGTACATGTCCTCGGGCTTTATCCCTTGTGAGTAAACCTTATTAGGCACTCCGTTAATGCTAACGCCTACGTTAGTGATGTTAGGATTAAAGAACGCCTCAGAGTCACGCAATCCTGCCGTGTATGTCTTTGCGAACAGCAACATTATCCCTGTGAGGCTGCGCCTGGGAAGGTTAATGCTTTGGTTGATGACCTCTTCGACGTTGTTTGTAAAGCTGAACGTCTTGTACATCACGACGTGATCGTAAAGGAAAGCCTTCCCGGCGCTGTATTCCATACCGGCGCTACGTGCTAAATCTTCGCTGTATACCGTTTCGTACTGCAGCTCTAAGTTAGTAACGGAGTATGGGTGGACGGCTGAGGAACTTACGTCCTTTCCCTGCAGGATGTTTGTAGTGTCTGCTAGGGTTACTTCGAACTGCAGTTCGCTTAGCTGCCTTGGGTAGTATGCACCGTGGTTCGTGATAACTTCGAAATCTAATGGAACGACATATTTAGTACCATAAGCCGTCTTTATTTCGTCTTCTCCTGAGGCGCCAGAGGCTGCGCTCCTTACCTTGCGTATGGCATCACTGGCGATTCCCTGCTCTATCCTTTGCGCGCGGTCAAATGCAGTCAACCATAAGTCTTTGTACGTGGTATACAAATCATACCTGTTTAAGTCCAGCAAGGATTCCCCGGCGAACTTTACGCGTATTTTGGAAACGAGGTTTCTACCCACGTTATTGACGACGTAACGCACGTCCGCAGTGTTTGGTTGTATTGCTAGGTCAAACCTTAGCGCCAAGGTACCGGGTACTAGGACTAGGTTATCCGTTAGGCGGGGTACGCCTACGTACAAGGTTTCTCCTGGCTTTGCGCTAGAAGGTGTGAATGTAACCCGGTGAAAGGTGCGTTCTGCTTTCAGCCCGCCAACCTGCTTAGGCAATACGTTGGGATTTAACTTTGAGCTTATCATATATAATGGAAGTAGAAGGAACAGACCCCGACTTCGATCCCACCACTGAGGAAGGTCAGGCTGACATTAACGACGGTGATGAAGAACCGCTGCTTCCCACCCAACAAGTCGACGATTCCCTAAGGGATAGGATTGCAAAGGCCCTAAGACATTCCAAAGCACGCGAGTACACGTTTCCGCGTGAGCACATAGAGCTTCAAAACATGGGCGAGCCGGAAGCAGCCGCGCGGGAAACCGTAGAGTGGGCAATGCAAGAGCTAACGCAGCGTTATTCCCGTTTCGATGCTGACGACGTAAGGCTCACAGAACGCGGAAACAAAGTCCTCATAAGCGTTCAAGACCTGAGATTTCCTGACAAAGACCGCTGGACGAAACCACAACCCCTCTTTGATGAGAATGGTGACGTTAGGGGTGACGTCTCAAGATTAAAAGGCTTCCAGCGTGCCACTAGAAGCATGTTAGACCGGCTGGAAACCCTGAACGAAAAGGTCGCGCTAGAAAAACGCGCTATCGAACTGCAAAAAACGTTAAAAGAAAGGGAGGAAGAATACGCAAAGCAAACTCAGCTAATCGTCGATGCTGAAAAAAAGTTCGGTAACGAAAGAATGATGGAAATGAGAAACCAGTTGGATAAAGCCCTGCGCGATAGGGATAAAGCGCAAAGGGACCTGGAGGAGGCCAAAAGCTCTGGCGCCTCAGTGGAAGCGCTGCGGGAAACGTTGGAAGAAAGGGAGGAAGAATACATGAAGCAAAACCAACGGCTCGCCGACGCACATAGAAGGGAGGTCGAATTTAAAAATCAAGAAATAGCTGAGTTGGTAGACCAAAGAACCCGAATTCGACGTGAAAGAAATCAGGCTCAAAGGGCTCTTAACCTCGCCCTGCAAGAGTTGGACTTAAGAAGCGAAGATGCTAATGACTTACAAACTACCATAGCCGGCTCTTTAGTGGAACGGCGGCGGTTGGTTGCCGAAATTAACACCATGGAAGAGCAACTTCGGCAAAGAGATCAGGCCATCGAAGACCTGGAGGGGCAAATAGAGCGGCAGCAAGAAGTAATCGAGGACCAAACTCGTACCGAGGAAGAAAGGGAAGCCGCTCAAAAGGAAGTAGATACGCTCGAAATACGCCTTGCGGAATTGCGGGCTCAAAAGGAAAACCTGGAAAAAGAGCTGGGGCTTACCACCAAGGAAAAGGTAAAAAGAGCTCTGGTGAAGTATGGTATTCCGCTGGCATTTGCGGTTGCTATTTCGAGCGTAGTAGGAGTTATCCTTAATGCGCTTAAGGCTACAGGCGCGGGCGTAAAGAAATTAGGCAATGGGCTGACGGACTTGGGAAAAAAGATGGCAGCCGGTCTTCCTGGGCTGCTGGGTAGCGTTCTTGGCCTGGCACTTAGGGCCGGCGGAGAACTGCTAAAGTTTGTGGGGAATAACATTTGGATATTAGTCGTAGCTATTGGAGTGGTACTCCTGAAGAAGATGAAGGGTTGATCTTATCCTTGTGTATTACTGGTGGCTTATCGTCGTCGGGCATCCGAGGCGTCCTCGACTGGGGATAAGTAAAGATAGTATTCGCGCCGCCCTGATAATGCGGAACTAGCGGCAGCACACTCATGGTGCTAATGGGCTTATGATTCCAAACAGCATTCGTTGGAGGATCTTTTGACGGGGCGGCATTTATCCGAAGGTAGGCAACGTCGTTGGGAAGAACCTGAAGCTTCGCATATTGACAATTGGCTATCATGTGAAAAGTTACCGGCGTTAAGTCTTCTGTGCTTAACGGTGGGGGCTCCGACGAGAAATGAGCTGGGTTCCTATTATTATCTTTTTTTCTGTAGGGTAGTAATGGGTGGTTATCCTCATCGACAATCCTAAACCCGACATTACACGAATACCCCGTCGAAATGCTAATGGTACACATGATCAATCCCAGGCCCCCAACCTTCACCCACAGCCCGGTGTCATGCCAATGCTGTTCTAAGTAGTCCTTCTCCTCCAAAAAATGTAGAAACCAATCTTCCTTCGCGTGTGGGTTCATATATTTAAAGACTAATCACCGTAAGAGTGCTAATGGTCTTATGATTATAAATAGTATCCCTTTGATTTTCTATGCTATTTACCGTAACCTTTCCCGTATCGTCTACGCGTATTTGCAGCTTTACCTTCCCATGGCAATCAGCAACCATGTGAAAAGTCCAAGTCGTAAGATTCTCAGCGCTATTCGTTGGCGGCTCTACAGAGAAATGCGCAGGCTCCCTGTTGTTTGTCTTATTTCTCATAGGCTGCAGTACGCCATTCTCATCCAGGAACCTAAAGCCGACGTTGGCATGGCTGCTCGTGCCAATGCAAATACTACAAAGGATTAACTTCTTTCCTGAGTAGTTCAAATTCACGGACATGCCCGTGACATCAACCCAAGAGCTCTGGGTGTATTTTTTCTCGCCTGTGTAAGTCGTATAGACACAATCTACTCCAGCTACGTAGGGGTTGTTCATCGCCATATATAATAGCTCAGACCAACGCCTGCGGCGGCTAAGCCGGCCTTTAGTAAGTTATGGTCATATTCCTCAGGTATGGTTGCGGGAATGTGCTTTGATGGTTTCTTAACTACGGGTAGCTTCGTTTCGTGTGATTTTTTTGGCTTCTCTACGAAGTGAGGAATGCCCTTGGTAGTATCAGAGTTCACGTCATTCACCCCAAACTTCATATCCTTAGTAGCTCGTTGAAGTTTGTTGTTGTATCCTACTACAGAGCCAGTATTAATAGATAAATTACTGGGCATTAACCAACAACCCGGGGCTACTGCATAGTCCAACCTCGCCTTAGAATTTTGTATAGCTAGTTGGTAACGCTGTACGCCCTTGCTAATGTCACCCTCCAAAATTGAACTTTCGAATAGAATCAAGGCTTCGGCTCGCGTCTCTTCTGCGGCGCCGGTATTTCCAATTATACTCGATCGGGTATTTACCTGAGCTCCAAGAATAGAATACACGTAAGCTTCTATGCTGCGATTCAAACGGGCAAGGCCGGCTTTGGTTAGTCCTTTACCTTCTGGGGGTATGAAATTAAAGTATTGCTTCGTTTGCTCGTCGTTGACCATTTTGATAATCAGCGGGTTAGCTCCACCATACTTACCACCCTCGTCTTTGAACAAAGGTCCATCGCGGACCTGCTTGGTATCCTTAACTGGACCCTCCAACCACCACCACTCATTCTTCAAATGATAATGGGTTTCTGGGTGGGAAGCCATGGTCCATTGTAAATTCAACGCGTGGACTTCCTTATCACTTAGCTCGTGTCCGCCAATCCCCCAATAAGCCCAAATGTGCCCCAAACCATTGTTAGCACCCGCGGTACACCTGAAATCCTTCCCTACAACACCAAACTCCTTACAAAGTCGGTCGTAAGCAGGAACGTTGTATTTATTATCTCTTGGATAAAACGTGGCATCTCCCGGCAGCGCAATAACACCCATTTCATGTAGTATTCTTCTAACCGTGAAGTGAAAGTGAAACATAAATATCGACTCCTTCATCAGTTTGGCGCTTACCCCACAACCGCTGGTGGCGCACCAAACTGCAAAGTTCAACTGCTGCGGCCAATAACGCATGTTAGGACCGCTTAACCATTCATGAGATTCCTTAGCGGTGGTATGAACAATGGGCACGTTTTTGAAGATATCTCGCACCTTTAACAGAAAGGAATGGTTGTTAGAGATCCGCATGTTCAACGTTAGGTCCAAGCTTGGATGTTCATTAAACGTAACTGCGGGTATCGGATAAGTACTGGTACCAAGCAATAATTCCTTTGACCAACCTTGTACGGGTTTAGGCTTAGGATGCTTCAGCTGAGGCGT
Organism: Actinia tenebrosa; assembly: GCF_029948245.1. NCBI lineage: Eukaryota > Metazoa > Cnidaria > Anthozoa > Actiniaria > Actiniidae > Actinia > Actinia tenebrosa. The sequence continues at coordinate 23,635,484 of NW_028292569.1, read as the reverse complement.
AGGTTTCAAATCCTCATTGCTGTACATCCTAGAGCCGTTATAGTAAATACCATCGGGCCTTCTTTCGAACTTACTAGGGTCTGCATGCGGAAACACCTTCCTAAATGCTCTCCAATTCCAGTAATCCCTGTTGTCGTGATGTGGCTGCTCCTCAATATTATTCCCAAAAGCGTCGTACATTAGTATATATAATGGATGTTATACCATCAGCACCTCAGTTGTACCCAGATGTTCCCTATACTACACCTAACGAACTAAACGCCGAAAACTTTCGTCTGAATAAAGCAAATTTAATCCTGGCTTACTTGAAAGGACAAGCAAAACACTACGAAAAAGTTAGGAAGAAATACGTCAGAGCCCGGAGTACGCTACATAAGATTGCGATAACTTCAGGGTCCATATCTGTTGTGTTAACGGGCTCCGGCGTTGCTACTTCGCTTACTGGGCCGGGAATAATCGTTGGAGTTCCTTTGGCCGGCGTTGGGGCAGCCTGTGGTATTATCTCGGCTGTTGCTACGGGTATTATGAAACAGTTGTCAAGCAAAATATCCAAGCATGACACGACAATAGCTCTGTCAAGGGCTAAAGTAAATACAATTACCGATCTTGTCTCAAAGGCTTTGCGTGACAGAAAGATAGACGACGTAGAATTCTCGCTTATTCTGGCCGAAGAAGACAAATACGAGAAATTAAAGTCGGACATAAGGAACAAAAAAACAGTCGTAAAAGATCTTTCCGAGGAATCTCGCAAAAAGATCTACCAAGAAGCGAAAGAAGAGCTTCAAAGAAAGCTTGCTCAGTAAACATCTGCTTTGAAAAGAGCGTGACAGGATTCTATTTACATATCGAACGTCAGTCTAGAAAATATGCAAATTAAATATAATAATTTTCACATACATAAGCGTCCAGATGTGTCTGGCGTTCGCTTGTGATCGTGGACTTTGGAGCTGGGGAGGCCTAAAGTCCCGAGTTCGAGCCTCGCTGTAGACGCATTTGGACCGGTTGCTGTGAGTGAAAAAAAAAGCCTCCCCCACTCACAGCAACCGTGGGGGGAGGGGTGGAAAAGATAGAAAGTGCGATTCAACCCCGCGATGGGGGGTTTCGCGATTGGAAAAGTCAGGGGGTGTCTCGGGACGCTGTCCGGAGTTCACCCTCTGGTGGGTCGTAAGAAAGATATATGTGTATGTACTAGAGGGCCTCTGGCGCGGGATGAAATAAGCCCCGTAAGCCAAAAATGCAAAAAACCCCACTGGGGATAGCTTGGTGTTCTGCGCGATGCATTCCCCAGTGGGGTTTCTGGCAAAATAAACGCCAGTTTTGCATTTTTATTTTCTCGGAATCCATCCTAACAGGGGGTGGTTGGGGTCTATTTCGTGAAATATTTCGTAAATTACGTCAGGGTAATAAGGAATATCCTTATTCAGCCGACAAAACATCCACTCGGCTCTGCTCATATCAGAAACCTCGGGAATAGACTTACCGGTAATTTCAGATAAAAGATAGGGAATAGCTTTGTAATATTTCCCTAGTTTTAATTTTTTCAATGTCTTCCGTAGACTTTGCGGGGTTGGCTCTTCTAAATGGTCTATGATTTTCTTCCTTACTTCGTTGTTTAAATATACCGGTCGATAACCTTGGATATGACTCATCCAGTCCCTAAAGTATTTTATTCTCTTATAAGGTGTTTTCTTACGACCTCCATTAGCGTAATATTGCTCTCTGGTAGCATTTGGTACGGCATTACGAATATTCTTACCACACTCGTAACACTGTGCTGACGTGTCGTCTTCTATTTGCATTTTCTTACCACAACACCAGAAACCCTTGGGCTTGGGTATGTTAACTTTGGGTCTTAGACAAATTATACAGAAGTCATTGGTGAACTTTTTACATTCATGCATCGTATATCTATGAAATATCTTAACCTCCGTTTGCGGTACCCAGAAAGCAAACAGTGTAACGCACCTACTTCACACGGGTTATTTCCATGCCGCCAAAAAGTTTCCCATAGGCGCTAACGCGAGTAATTCCCGTGAAAATGACATAGGTTCCTGGGGACTTCGCGAGTCCCCCTTACTGCTGCTTCTTCACTGGGTCAACTTACGTTTCATGTTGCCGTAAACGAGAATCTTACTCTCCAATCTTTGCGTACCCCAGAGAAAGACCTGCTGAAATGAATAATGGTATATGTTTTCTCATGCGATGTTAAATCGTATACACTTATTTCAATAAAGTTAGTCACCAAAAACCTAGAAGCTAAGATCACTGAGCATCATGGGAAACTTTTTATATCAAAAAAGCATATATATACAAAGCTTTTTTAATACAACCTGCAGCTCGATGATGCTAAGAAGAGGTGAGACTGTAACCGGTAAAAGATTCGCAAGTCCATGAACAGTTATCAAGCGGTTGAGCGTGTAAAATGAATCTACCCATGATCCTTGTCGGCCTCAGCTTTATAGCTTTTCAGGTGACTAACTTTATTGAAATAAATGTATATAAATGAGCTATGCAGTCTAAAGAACATAAATTAAGCCAACTATTATTGATTTTAATTAAAAATTTTACACCTGTTCCTGTTCATTTGCGAAATCTATACGCCTACGCGGGGAAAATGCTTTCAACTACATATTCAATTATTAAAAAGCGCCAAATTTCATTCAATATATTTTTGCATTAGACTATAAGCAGCAACTTGAAACTATGAATCACACCTAATACAATAGATAGAACGACAAAAGAATACAATATTATTTTTGACGGAATCGAAAATATATAAAGTTTATCGTGTGTTTGTTTTCTTTTATGGCTAAAGGCAAGAGATAATAAACTAAGAGAAGGAATTTCAGGTTTCAAGAGAGCATAAATAAGAGAGTGAAACTTCTTAGCATGGCGCTCGCGATATTAAGAAGTTTCCCTCTCTTAGATATGCTCTCTTGCTGTTATTCATGCTTGCAAGAGACCATGAACTTCTTGGTCTCTTGATATACTTGTTAATTCACGTTTGTTTTTCTGCAAGAGCATACTGCGCATACTCTACATTGTTTTCTTATGTTTTGTTTAGAAAAAGTAAAGAAAACATGAGCAAACATGGTAGAGGGCGCGCAGAAAGTCAAACGATCAAATGTATGACGTTTGACGTTAAATTTCAAAGACAATGAACTATTATTTATTGGGCTGGAAGAGTCTTCGAAATAGATGTTCAATTCATAAGCTTATTTTTATTTTTAAGTGCTTAAATGGCATTGCACCTGAGATTTTTAATGGTTACTTTAATTATGTCTCACATGGCTATAATACTAGACAAAATGGTTTAAATATTATCATACCAAAAGTTAGGACTGAATCAGCCAAGAAAACGTTTTATTATTCTGGAGCTATCATTTACAATAGTCTACCTAGCTCTCTTAAAGAGATTAATTCTTTATTATTATTTAAGTCTAATCTCAAAGATATTTTTTAAATGTTTTAATGAATTGTATTGATTTTACTAACATTTTAGTATTTTACAGTATATATATATTTAATTATCTTATTATTTTGTTGATAATTTTTGTTGCCCCCAGGGCGCTCCTTGATAACAGCTGTTTGCTGACGAGCTTACCCTGGTAAAACATGTAATTATTATTATTATTATTATTATTTAATTACTTACGTCATATTCTACTCTTGGTAAAGGTGATTGATGTGCCATTACATTAAAAAGGGAATCGATCATTTACACCTTTAGCCATTCATCAGCTAAGGATGTACTTCTTTTGTACACTAATCAATTTCAATAATAGAAATCGTCTAATCCACTGCCGACAATATTTTTCAGTCTAAATGAATTATTATTGTTGTGGAACTGACGACAGAAAACGCCTTTTACAACTCAACAACTTTACTTGAGACGTTGACTTCATTACAAACATGTCAGCACGAAATTCGATTCCTTAAGGGGTTACAATTTATTCCCCACCCGGGGAGGGTACTAATATCCTAGTCTCTTGGGGCTTCGTACCACTCGTCCTCCTTTCGTAACGTATTGGGCTGTAACATCTTCCCCACCTTGTCCACTCTGGGGGACAATATCAGATTCACTCTCACTTGAATTACGAGATTGTTCGCAAGCCGTTTCCCCACCATTCGGAGAAAAGTCCCTTTCCTTGTACTCCTGTTGAAGACTTGATTCAACTTCTAGCTTGTGTAAACGCTGTACTGGTCTGTGTATAATATTCTTCTCTGTTCGCACTGTCGCAGTTCTAACGAGACCATCTCGTCCGGGATGTACTTTTTCCACTCTTCCTAATGGCCACTTTAGACGACTAACGTTATCTTCAGACACTAGCACTATGTCTCCCACTTGCACGGGGGGCTCTGTAGTCTTCCACTTGACTCTTGTCGTTAAATTATGCAGATACTCCTTCTCCCAACGCTTCCAGTAATGATTAAGCAATCTCTATAAGTACAAATATCTTGTGACTGTTCCTTTTGTTGAACTCTCGAGGTCGTCTTTCGTAGGGCTTGGCAAACTTTCAAGTGCTCTTCCAATGGTTAGATGAGCGGGAGTGATTGGCGATAGATCTCTATGGTCATCACTTACTGCTGTCATTGGCCTGGAATTGATAACTGCCTCTACTTTTATAAGCAGGGTGTTAAGTTCACTGAAGCTAAGAAGTGCTTTACCCAAAACCTTGCGAAGTGGCTCCTTAACAGCTCTGCACATCCTTTCCCACCAACCACCTCTCCATGGCGAACGTTCAGTGATATATTTCCATGTTATTCCTTTGGACGACAATTCTGACTGAATACGGTCTTGGTCGAGCTTGCTCCACATAGCGTTACTCTTCTTTGCAGGATTACCATAGAACTTTTGGATCTCCTTGCTTGCAGCCTTAAATGTCTTTGCATTATCCGACCATATCGTACTGCATAAACCTCGTCGGCTTGTCATACGGCTCAGCGCTTGTAGAAACTCGTCTGTTGTGAGACTGTTCGTCAATTCCAAATGGACCATACGCGAAGACGCACATGTAAACACGCACACGTAGGCTTTCTTGGTGCTTGTACCTTCCTTCACATACAATGGGCCTGCGAAGTCAATGCCGACATTTGTGAACGAGGGCGAGCATTGAACTCTCTCTTTGGGTAGTGGCCCCATCTTCTGTCCACAAGGTCCCACTCTAAGTTTCTGACAAGCAACACACTTTCTAATGATACCTTTCACCTCTCTTCTCCCTTGAGTGATCCAAACTTTGTTTCGTAAAGTCGACAGAACAGTCTCGGGCCCAGCATGCAACAGCTGGACGTGTAAATCTCTTACTAGTCTTTGTACAACGATATGTCCATGAGGTAAGATAATCTGATGCTTGTTCTCTTCAGGAAGGTCCGCAAACTGCAGTCGTCCTCCTACTCGTAAGACTTGATTCTTTTCGTCGTAGTATGGGTCAAGTCGAAGGAGAGGGCTGCTACTTGTCAGCTGTTTGCCTTCTTTCAGTGTCTTGTAGTCTTCTGAATACACTTCCCTTTGAACAGTTCTATAGCAATACATCTCTGCTTGTTTCAACTCCTCGCTAGACAGTTCAGTCACAGTAGAAACAGTTTTTGCTTTGAACAATCTTACAGCCTTAAGAACGTAGGCTGTAACACGAATCAACTTCAACCACGTACTATAAAGGTTTGGATCCACTATCAGTACAGGTTTTGTTAGGACAGATGTACACGAATGTGTCGCTTTTCTCTCTTTCTTGCAGTCATCGGGTTCCTCTTTGGAAAAACTCTGAGCTGGATGCTCCTCTACAGGCGAGGTTAACCACTTGGGCCCGTTCCACCACAGTTCACTAGATTCAAGGTCGCCGCACGATAAACCACGTGTCAACAAGTCTGCCGGGTTCTCCTTACTGGGACAGTACTTCCAGTTCTCGGGGTCCCATGTTGACTGTATCTCTAAGACACGATTGGCAACGAAAGGCTTCCAGCTAGAACTCGGTCCTCTTATCCAATGTAGTGTTACCATGCTATCAGTCCAACATACAACACGGTTGGTCTTCACATCAAGTGATTCTACAACAAACTTCAACAGTCTAGCGTTAACTACTGCAGCTAAGAGTTCGAGTCTTGGTAGTGAAACTGTTTTAATAGGTGCGACTCTTGTCCTTGACATAACAAGATGTGCTGTTGCCTGCTCAGACTCATCCTTTACTACCATGTACACAGCAGCTCCATATGCCTTTGGGGAAGCATCCCCAAATCCATGCAATTCGACAGTTGATCTCGAGTTAAGGCCTTCGCCGAAACATCGAGGTATGGCGATGTTCGTAACTTGCTGTAGCTCGGTTTTCCATGAGGACCACTGGCTTTCAGTGTCTGAGTCTAGAGATTCATCCCATTCTAATCCTTTTCTCCACAGTTCCTGGAAGAGGATCTTAACTCTCACTGTGAACGGTGATATCAATCCAAGAGGATCGAAAATCCTTGAAGCATGGCTAAGCAAAGTTCTTTTCGTAGCGGGGGTGCGAGATGTGGCTACTTCCTTTGGGGGAATGAATCTGAAGCAATCTGACTTTAAGTCCCATGACACGCCAAGTGCTTTGAGGGACTCTTCTGATGCAAGGTCTACCATTGGCAACGGTGCTCTGTGTTCAGGCTGAATGTTGTCCATCACTTGTTGAGAATTGCTTGCCCACTTTGTGAGATTAAAACCACCACTCTTCATGATTTCAGTTAGTTCTTGAGTCAATGTTAGTGCAGCATCATCTGTTTCTGCACCTGTCAAGCAATCATCTACGTACATGTTTTCTAAAAGTTCCTTGGCAGCTCTTGGAACAGTTTCGAGATAGCCCGTAACGTGCGCATGAATTGTTGCGATAGCAAGGAACGGACTACAGTTCACGCCGAACGTAAGTCTATTCATTCTATAGACACGTGGTAATTCATCGGAGTTAAGCTCTCTCCACAAGTAACGATGCACGTCTTGATCTGGTTTTGCAAGTTTGATCTGCAGAAACATCTTTTCTACATCTGCGAGCAGACCAATCTTGTGAGTACGAAAGCGGGTAAGAACTGATGCTAGATTTGGTTGTAAGGCAGGACCAGGAAGTATACAGTCGTTCAGAGATACGCCTTGTTCGTCCTTCGCCGAGGCGTCGAACACGATTCTACATTTGGTTGTTGTTTTATCATTACGAAATACAGCGTGATGCGGTAAGTATCTAACGTTCGTGGACTGTTTCTCTTCGACGGGAACTTCCTCTGCGAATCCTTTCTCCGTATATTGGTCGATCGCATCAATGTAAGCCTTTGCCTTTACTGGGTCACGTTTCAGTCTTCTTTCAACTCCTTCCAATCGCTGCAGAGCTTGTTTGTAGTTGTCAGTCAGATTTGCATGGCTCGGTTTCCATGGTAGCCGCACTTCGTAGTTGGATCCATCAAACTTTAATTCGCAATTAAAGTCTTCAACTGCACATTCTTCTTCCTTGGAACGAACGGCACTCTCCTCCTTAGAAATTCCAATTGCTTCCAGCTCCCAGAATCTTTTCAAAGTCTGAGTAATTTCATTGTTCTCTAAGACTGCTATCATAGAAGTAGTATTTTTGCTTGTCCCCTCTATTGGGCCTGTAAGCACCCAACCGAAAACTGACTCCACAGCTGTTGGCGAGTTTAGTGAATTTCCTCTTTCACAATTTCCAGTTACAAAGCTATAGTAGAAGTCGGCACCAATCAGCACATCTATCTCCACAGAATCACGTGGACAAGAATCTGCAAAGTTCAAGTTTTTCAGATGAACGTTCTCATGAAGATTCAAGTTTACAGGACCCAGTGGATTGCAGATCTTTGGGATCGTAAGAGCCTCCATCGTAACAGCTTCCGACGAATTTCCGTTGACCGCAGAGAGAGAAAACTTTACTCGTTGTAGTCTCTTTGCTTCACTTGTCTCACCACCCAACGTTGTGACACTTACTGACTCTGTTGGACCTTTAAGGCCGACTGCTTCTGCAATGGTCTTACGAACGTATGATCGCTGACTTCCAGAATCTAGGAGTACACGTGCTACTAAACTTTGATCATTTGCATACAACTTGGCAATCGCTGTAGGTAACAAAGTTTCTGTTGGCTTCTTGAAGTCAGTTGTAGCAAATCCATTTAATGTAGCACCTGTAGGTGTCTGTGTTGAAGTACGTTGCTCGTGAAGTAAGTTATGATGACGTCGACCACAATCAGCTACAGAACATTTAGGCTGACGACACACCTTGGAGAAATGTTTAGCATGAGAAGGCTTCAAACAGTTATAGCACAGCTTGCTTGACTTGACTAGCTTCCATCTTTCCTCGACCGATTTTTTCTTAAACTCTGGACAGTCCCCTGACTCATGATTAGATTTGCAGAATACGCAGCAAGGTGTTACACTGGTTGCGTCACTAAACAGGGTAGATGCTGTGGTTAATCTGTCTTGTTTGACGTTTGCAGCAGGTTTTCGTTCAACTTTAACTTTACCTTGACCGTGGATACCTGAAGTAGAAGTTGCTTGCTGGTTTCTTTCACCAGCTTCCTTTGAGACAAGTTGTCGGTTTAGGAACTTGAAGAATAATTCGAGATCAATCTCTTCATCTTTAATGTCTGCGAGCTCTAACTCCCATTTTTCTAGAAGCTGATGCGGAAGTTTACACTCAAACATTGGTAACAAGATACAAGCATGTGCCATTGGTTGTTCACCTAGAGCCTCTAGGGCCCTAGTCCTGTTCTTTAATGTGTCATGCAGGTCACGTAAGGCGCGTGCAGACATACTCGTCGTTGATTCCAAGTTGATAACTGACTTTATAAGCGATGAAATTACAATTCGTTTTCTACCATACCTGTGCTTTAATGCTTCTACTGCGGGCACATAATTCGCTCCAGTGACTTCGAATCCATCAACGGTTTGCAATGCATTAGCTTTCAGTACTGAGCGTAGATAAGTGAATTTCTGTATGTCCGGTAAGTCGTCGTTGTTATGTACAGCGGCTTCAAACTGATCCCAGAAGTTCTGGAATTTCAACAAATCACCACCGTACGTAGGTAATTCTAATTTGGGTAATTTTAGGTTTTGGCGGGTTTCTTTAGACGATACACTTTCAGCTGATTTACAAATTGCTGTTTCGATATACTCTTGAGCGATATCGATAGCTCTGTCTATTGCATTCAAAATTTCGTTGCAATTACGAAGTTCAACATCATCTTCAGCAGTGAGGGATACGAACTGCTCTCTTAAATCGAGACATGAAATACGACACTCATTCAATCTTTGCAATCTCATTTGCATTTTGATCTTATTTGTTGAACTTTTACTTAATTCGGTGACAGCAAGGGTTAGAGATTCGACATCTCCTTGCAATATCTTCAATTTACGTTTAAGTTGCTCGATTTCTTCTAAATGTGGCTCAACTTTCGTTAGAGCGGCGTTTTGTTTATTTTCTTTATGTGTCGGCAAAGAGTCTGCATCATTAATGTCGAGTGTTTTGTGTTGATACGATTTCAGAGAAAATTCATGTGTTTCTAACCTTTGGATTAAAGTTTTCTTCTTTCCACTCGTCGACAAACCCTTTGATTGCAAAATGGCACGGAGTTTTTCAACAGACATGCGACTAAAATAATCTTCTTCTTGATCGGCCATCATGGCGGCGAACACGTGTGACGACTGATGAATGTTGACCTTGGAATTTCGAACTTTAGTCAACCCACAGCTTTCAATCGCTTTACAAATTACTTCCTTTTAGTTTTACGATGCAAAATCCGGCTCGAAGGACCAAATGTTGTGGAACTGACGACAGAAAACGCCTTTTACAACTCAACAACTTTACTTGAGACGTTGACTTCATTACAAACATGTCAGCACGAAATTCGATTCCTTAAACAGGAAGTTCCACTATAAAAAGGGGGGCTCCGCCCCCTTACGCGTCAGATCCGAGATTTAAATTTTTAAAATGGGTGAATTCAAAATGGTGGAAGTGGACGGGGAGAAGTTGAGAACTTGAAAAACCTTATCATTGTTGAAATATGACGATAAATGTTATAATTTTATAATAAAAACATTTAGAAATCAACGAGGAATTGACATCAGCTTAGTGTATTTAAGTTATAAACGAAAAAGTGGAAAAATACAAATACCGAAGAATGTAAACAAAAGCGTACGGTGTATGCGATATGAAACCCCCCAAAAGCAACCTATTGTTTCCGCTTTTGCTCAATGTTTTTGTACGTTTTTGCGCGGGAAAATACTAGCAGCTTTGACACTTTCCACATTTTCGTGTTTTCTTTGCTATTTTTGTTAAAAATGGCAGCAAAAGAATGCCGAAAGAGAAGTCGATTTACCCTTCAATTTGAAGATAGTGAGGAGAAACTCTCATTACTTCGCGAGAGAATAGCGGAGTCTAAAAAGCTATTGAAAGATTTCAATAATTATTCGTGGCTTTTGAAAGTAATAGACTTTTACGACTCTCATCATAAAAGTCAGTCTCAGAGTTCATATGCCGTTCCGGAAAAACTTGAAGCGAAAGCTAAACTTCACGTTTTAGCTCCGCCTTCTTCTTCCTCTGGTCAGCCGTCAAGGGCAGAAATCCACACAGCTCTGGAGGACGACGACGGAAAGTACTTTATCGCTTGTACAGCTACGATTCGTAGCCTGGTGAAGGGCTTGACGGAGTCCAAAGGATGCTGTTCTGTTTGCGGTGGGTTTTTGCTTCTTGGCAGCTTCCAGATGGAAAGAAGAGGGCACTGTGGACGTATAAGTTTCAGATGCGAAAACAACCATGAAACTGTCTGGTTTAGTTCGGCAGTACTGAAATCAAAATACGTCGCTAACCTCAGGTGAGCACTTCATTCTTGTCATTTTTTTTAGCTTATAAATCATTATCTTTCTTGCAATAGTCAGTAACAAGTTTCTTACAAATGTTTGTTTACTGTTCCCGGGACTGTCTTAGAGTAATCCATGGATTCATGAGCTCTGGGTTGACAGAAACCCAATACAGAAGCTTCACCGAAGCAGCATTTCTTGGTTCAGTTGAGCACACATATCTCGATACAGGTAGGTTTAGATATTGCCATCGGATATTGCGATATTAGATGATTTCATGTGCAATTTCATTTTATTACTAGTGTTTTGATTTGTGCATGTGTAATAGTGATAGCATATACTTCTATTGCACTGTAATTGATATCATATTTATAACCTTTATGTACTTTATCTTTCAGCCTACTTATTTTGACCCCTATGAAGATTTCACTGACACTACACTTTAGCTACAACAAGATAATTCAATTTCATTTCTGTTTGATTTTGTTTTGTATTGTTTTTTTCTTTTTTTTTTGTTTGATTGTTTTGATTATTTGATTATACACATTCTGAATCAACATGCATGCAGTTCACAAGAGAATTTGATTCATTTCCCAACCCTGTTTATGAACTTATAATTCATCCGTAATGTTTTTAGTTTTCAATAAAATGGGCTACGTTGCTGCAATCCAATCAGTGTATGAGGACAGCACTCGATCAGTTATGGAAGAGACCCAGAAGGAGCAAGACTATATAGATAATGATGGTGATGTAAGTGCTTATATCTGCCAATAGTTCATTTTACAGTTCATCAACTAGTTTTTCAACTAGGATGCTTTTAGGTAGAATTTTGCTAATTTATTCATTCATCTACTCTAACTCAATTGTATTTCAGTAAGATATAGAGAAAAAAAGAAATTTATATGATATGTTGTTTTGAATACAGATTGTTATAACTGATGCCAGACATGATTCTTCTCGTAATGCCCAACATACAACAGTAACAGCTATGTCATACTAGTAAGTACTAGTAACTAGTCCTGACTAATTATTGTGTATAAAAAGAAACTCTATTTTTACTATTATGTTCTGGGGTGAATTGATTGATCTAGCTCTAAGACAACAATTCATTCTTTTATTCAATTATTAGCAACAAGAAAATACTTATGACGGTGAACTGGTCAAAAGCTACCTTGGCCTCTGCAGCTTCGAGAGAAATACCCATGACAAAGGTGTTATTTGACAGATTTGAAGAAATTGGTATGAAAATTCCTATTCTGTCTCAATTTCAAAAGTACATTGTACATGATTTTGTACCTTTAGGGCTGGTTCACACTAGGTATATAAGCATAAGAACCTCAAAGAGTAGGAATAACAAAAACTTTCAGTCACTTGGAAAACACTCTGAGTTTCATTTGCATATGCTCTTATGTGCTTGTGTAGCTGGTGTGAACTTGCCCCTATTAGCTAGTGTTCTTTTACCACAGGACATGAGATTGCTGAAATTTGCCATGACAATGTTGCAGCCATACAAAACTGGGCAGTAAAAGAAAAACGAATATTAAATTCGTATGACACATGGCATGGTAATGTAATAAAATATAAAAAAATGTGTAATTGCAGAAATAAATTGTCCTTATAACCCCACAGAGGATTTTTTTAAGACCCCCACCCTTCAAATTCCAACTTTTTTACAAACAAACTCTGTAATTTTATCCTGTCTCTGCCCTCACCCCTCAGCCAATCATAAATGAGGATAAATTTGGAACAAAAATAAAAATTATATATTTATTCAAATTCAATAGTTTTTAAGGAAATATTCAAATGATTCAATTTTTGATCTGTAGGTGGAAAAAACATGAAAAAGCTGATGAAAAATATTACCACAGGAACAAAAAAGAGCGAAGGAACCACTTGGTTTTCTGAGCTATCTGATAAAGGTAGGATCTGCATTTAAATGTGTACATTTATTTATCAAATTACAGTAATTCTAGATGCTTTACCTTATCAAAGCAGTTTAAGATATTAGATTTTTCATTTTCAATGTTAGCTAAAGCAACAAAAACACATTGCTATTACACAATGAAAGACTTTTCTACTATAAACAAGACAGCTGAAGAGTTCAGAGCAGCACTATTGAATGTAACTGAACATTATCAGGTGTGTAAACTCCTCAACAAACAATGACAGTGTAACTTTCAACATAATTATATTTATGACCCATATATTATTGTTGTGATTTATTTTGTTTCCAGGGTAAACATTCCAAATGCCCAAAGGAGAGCAGGTGTTGGATGGCTGACTATGTATTCAGCAAAAAGTCTTTGGAAAATCCAAAGGCAATTGAGGCATACAGAAAGGCCATCACTGACAGCCTGATCTACAGAAATCCTGAAGACTATATGAGAGTAAGTTTATTAATAATTTTGAAGTATTCACGTCCTCTGGTTTTGTGAGCTAAAAGTTTAGAAACATAAATGTACTTTGAATATTTTTTTTCTACAGGCTGCAGCTATTTTGATTAAGCTGATTATTTCTAACTAATTACTGTTTCAATTATTTCTTGCAGTGCCGTGATACTTATTGGATAGAGTCCTTCCATTCCACTCTTTTGATTTATGCTCCCAAACGAATCAACTTCGGGGATGATAGCTACACAACAAGAATCCAACTTGCAGTTCTCGACTGGGTATGTTTTATATAGAACTATACATTGACTATATTAAACTTTTTGATATAAAAATACATTTTTCATGTAATTAACATTTTTTTATAACTTTCTCAGAATGAAAATGTCAACAGAGATGTTTTCTCAGTCCAGAACTACCAGTATGCCAGAAACCCAGATAGAAAGGCCCCTACAAGAGTGAGAAAACCCAAAACTTTTAATTTTAGAAACTCTATTTGGCACACATTCTTTTCTGCTTGTTTGTAGTGTATTTGCACTTGTCTGTGTTTTGTTGGTGTTGTTCGCATGTTTGTTTGTGTTGTCACCACATACATGTTTTCTTTGGTGTGATCTATGCATATAAAATGGCTCTTTTCAGAGCCGCCCAATTTAAAAAAAGTGAATGGTACAATGCACTAAATAGACATTCAAATAGTTTTTTTTTATAAACTATAGGGTACAGGTAAGTACTAATGCATATGAAATGTTGCTCATATGGGTGTTTGATTCTTGTGTATTTCTTTTACAGATTTTTACAATTCAGAGTGTTTCTTGTTTGCATATTTTGTACATTTTCTCCTTTTACAAATAAAAAATGTCAATAAACTTTGTGTTTTTGCTATTGTTCAATAACTGTATTTGTAATTTTCAAAACAATCAGCATCTTATGAAGTTCTATGAAAGCTATATAAAATAAAGGCTATGAACATTCACAACCAATACACACTATGCAGGAGCTGTGGAGTCACAAGATGGTGATGAAAAGAAGTAAGCCCCTACAAACACTTCAAAGAAGTAATAATCCAAATTCTGAAGCTGAGTTAACAAATTGACATCAGATCTTTTACTTCTCTGTCCTATTATTGATGATGAAAATAGCCAATCAGCAAGCAAGAAAGACAAGACAAGACGTCCAATATATGGGTTTACAACAGTATACAGTAATTGAATATAAAAGAAAAAATACTAATTTATTATCATTTAACAAGTGAAAGGATTCCTGATATCATTTTCTAGCATTTTACCCATATTATTATTTCCAATTATAATAGATAGTGCACGTTGGGTATTGTGAACAATCCGCATCATATGGTAAAGTGGTCAATAAGTGGTTGGTAAATGGTCGGTAAGTAGTCGGTAAATGGTTTATAAGTGGTTGGTAAGTGGTCGGTAAGTGGTCAGCCAGCACCTTACCAACACTTTATTGTACGGTGCAGATTGTTCACGATAGCCGTGATTGTTATGAAAAATTATGCACGTCTATGACCCATATATGGAATATGAGGAGGATTTGGCCATCTTTTCCTCACATCTTCAACAACACATAGGGGCATTACTTCTCTTACATCACCAATGTGACACCCCAGTTCCTGTTTTCTCTCAAGGTATGTCTGGTTGGACCATAAGCCCTCCTTTTTCAATTTTCTATAAAAGAGTCTGTACTCTTTCAGACGCCTTGCATGGTTAGTTGACAAAGGTCGTCCTCTAGGCCTTGCTTGTCCTAAAACCACACAAGGCATCTGAAGGCAGTAGGGGCATTTTCCAGTATCTCTAGAGAGAAGGAAGAACAAAACAAAACATCAGTTGGAAAACAAATGATAAGATGATACTTATTTTGTTGGTGCTATGAAAGCAGGGCCGTAACCGGGGGGAGCACTGGGTGCACGTTCACCCCCTTCCCCCCCCCCCCCATCTATCACCTTTTTTTGGTTCTGCTTTCTTTTAGTTACCTTTCCCCTTTTTTTTTGGTTCTGCTTTCTTTTGGTTACCTTTTTTTTTCTCGATTATGTTTATTCGATGTGCACCCTCCTTGTAAAAATTCTGGTTACGGCCCTGAAAAGCAATGTCATAATATTTTTCCACTTTGTATAAATTACAGACTGAGGTGAATATAAATATATATACGCTAATTGTTGACCCTATTTTTGCTAAATAATATATATAAATATATATTTCAAATGTCTATTTTCGCAATAATTGTACCTTGTCAACGAGGTATGTATTCTTTTGTCACCTGAAACAACAAAATGATATTAGGTTTTCTCACCATTTTTTAATGTGGTTTTGCTATTGATAACTTTGATAAGAAAAAAATGGTTTTTGACAAAACTGCATAGTCACAGTTAGAAGCCTTGTATCATCGTATACGCGTAATTTGTGTACTACTTTATGGCTAAAAAACCTCAGTACGATCAGTAGAAAATGTGAGATCAGTAGCTTCGTTTGGTATTTTTCTGATAATTGCCGGTCATTCATATCTTTTCTTGCAAAACAAATTATAACAATGTAATTATTTATAAAAGCCTGTTTGAGTATCATTCCCTGTGTAAACAAACAGCGATAACCTTGACAGAACCGCCATCTTGATTCAAGGACAACAAGAACAACAACGAACAAGACGATTTGACTTACCCATTATTTTTATTTTGGAGCTTCTCTGAATTCCCTTATTGACCTAAAACGATAAAGAAAATAAAGAAAAACTTTGAAATATGTATTTTGCTTGGAATGACGGCAGAATAACTTTGCAAATCCAGAAATATACTGTGCCTTCACCAAACGAGAGTTGTCAGTTTCGCGGGCTTGCTTTGTTTCTTTTGCGCCGGCGCATCGCATTATTACTGACTAAATTTAGCGGCTTTACCTGTTACAATTTACAGCTCACCTCTTTCTGTTGTTTGTTTGTTTATTTCATCTTCATTTTCTTTGTTTTCTTTATTTGATTTGGTTTTTCTTCTAAGAAACAAAAAAAAAAATTCAGATAACACACAAAATATTTTCATTTTGACGGATATACAGTAAAAACTAAATGCTGAAAACTTTTTTATCGACGTCACACTTACCGTTCTGTGCATGTGGAGTCCTAATAAAGGCTTTCTTTTCTGTGAAATGCGGTTTGGTTGCTTGCTTTTGTTTGTTTTTTTATTTTGTTTTTTTGCCGACCTAGCCGTCTCACGTTTCTAAGCAAAATTATAAGCGGAGATCTGCACTCCACGGTGATTGACAGATAACTGACTCGAGTTTGGCCTGGCCACGCGCCTTTTATACCGGAACTTCCTGTTTAAGGGGTTACAATTTATTCCCCACCCGGGGAGGGTACTAATATCCTAGTCTCTTGGGGCTTCGTACCACTCGTCCTCCTTTCGTAACGTATTGGGCTGTAACAATTATACTGCTCTCGTCTAAAAGACGACACAGTTGTGTACACAACACTATGGCTCATAAACCAGTTTGCGTAGTCGATTCTTTTCTGTATTACACCTGGTCTGTTTCTGTCAGCTAGTTAGGGCGCCTCGCTAGCTTCACTCGAAACAACAATACTAGAAGTTCCTTCCACAATATATGTACTTGTACCCCTTGGTCACACCCTTTAGTATTTTCGTCTATTTAGTTCAACTATTTAATGACTATCCTCTAAAGACTTATGATATGAACATACCTTCATGCAATTTTTACTATATATTAGTGTTACTTTTATACATTATATATTTAGTTCTAGTTATGTGTAATCCTTAGATATATACTCGAATATTTTCCATCTGAATATTAAACCTAGAAATGCACTCATTTGATTAGCGAAACATAGCTTAACGATTCTATACAATCTTGTATAAACAACTAGTATGAAATAGCTATCTGTACCCAATGTAATCAGTTATTAGAAGTCATTTTGGAGTTTAAATAATGAAACATAAAGAATAACGTACAATCTAAACCCGAGTCCCAGATCCTCCTTCTCCTCATCGTCATCATCACCATTGTTATCATCTTAATTATCATTGTTTTACTATTATTATTTTTACATCATTATCCGATTGTCCATCATCATTAACAAACATTTTATTTGTACCAGAAATCGATTTAAAAATATGAAGGAAAAACAAAAAAATAGATGTTTTTATAACGCCATAGGAAAACACAAAAATCCCCCAAGAGATTCAAACTTTCGTCCCCTGGTTTACAAGACCATGCAGTGCTCTAACCTAACCGCTGAGCTACAGAGGCGATCGCGATAAATTTTGTCTTCAAAAAGCAGTTGTAGACTTATGAGTGTGAAATATGAAGTACCACACTATTTCAGACTTACGGTAAACATTTCAATTCTGATAGCAATGGTCTCTTAAATTTCACTTTCAATCGGCCCATAATTTGGCGCAACACAGGGATCCCGTAGTAGCTAGTTCCAGTCTCCAACAGACCATAACACACGTATAAGATCTTTCGTCTTGTTGACCTTAAGTAGACCACATTTTAAAACATATTAGCGGTGCTCTAACAGACAAGATCGTGTCCCTAAAGCAATCTTCGTGGATTAAGCAGGGATGAGTAGTACTCCAAAGGCAATTTTATTCTGCATTTGATCAAAGCAAAACATCTTTTTCGATCGATATGTCTTCAAGGGATGTCGAGGTCGTTCTAATTTTGAGATCAAAGGCGGACGTTGACTTCACCCTTTCTGATCAAGACGGTCATATCATTGCATCCTATTTCTCAGAAGAGAAATCGAAGATTCCAGGTAGCTGAGATTGCGATCTTTGTTTACATTTGATTGATATCAGATAAACTTTGATTTAAGAGCAAGATTCAGCCGAGTGATGGGTGTTTTGAGTAGAGACTACCCCTAGCCTCTCCCCCTCAGTCGAATGTGTTTGACAAATTAAGTACCCTCAATGAGGTCCAGATTCCCAGGTTTTGTCCCTGGGGGGGTTGGTGTACATACACTTCAAATGAGGTTCAGGTGTTAAGAAAAGCAAAGGACAATATTACTTCTCCCCCCCTCCCCCTTTAGTACCCTCGCAAACAGGTACAAAATCCTGTGTTTGGTTCCTGGGGGTGTACACTTCAACTGGGAATGGTTGGGGTGTCGTAAAAAAGTAAAGGGCCTGTCTTCAATATGTTAACTGCCCTGACGTTGACATAACCTTATATGTAACATAAATGACAATGTACATGCTGCTTAGCTGCTGGCTGCATTAATATTATGGGGTTTTCAGTTGATTGGTTATTTCTAGTTATATAATATTATCTTTTAAACAGATTTATGATACATATAGTTCTGGGTTATGCCTAAATTTGGATGTATAGCAGTTTCAACACAAGTGTGCATACCTCGTATGACTTCGGGTATAGTGGAGTCGCATTATCTCAAACATCCAGGGGATCACTTGGAAAAAGTTTGAAATAACGGACTGATTTCCAGATATTGCAGGGCCGTAACCAGGGGGGAGCAAAGGGTGCAAGTGCACCCCCCCATAAAATATTAAGGTCCACTCTTCCATCTCCTTTTTTTTTTCTTTTTGCACGTGCACCCCCCGCCCCTCCTTAAAAGCTAAATTTCAGCTCATCCATCTCCTTTTTCTTTTTGGTTCTGCTTACTTTCGGTTACCTTTTTTTTCTTTTTGGTTCTGCAAATTATTACCTGTGCACCTCCCTGCAAGATCCCTAGTTACACCACCGAGTTGGTAATAAAAAAACGATCAATGGTCCGATTTTATTCGATGTGCACCCTCCCTGTAAAAGTTCTGGTTACGGCCCTGTATTGAGGGTAAAATTGTAGTGATGCAAGTCAAGAGGGCATGGCCTCAGGTGCGAGATAACAGATCTATATATCTGCTTGGGGCTTATATTTATATTGTTGGATAATATTCTTAGTAAGTAGGGTGTAAGTAATGCTCAAAATACCTTCTTTTCTCTATTAGGCGGAAGTTATTTGTATTCCATAAATAACCATCCACTCCATGGCTCAGCAGCTACACTATTGAATGACGTTAATCACACTATTGACTCAGAGGAAAGCTATCCATTGACACTGATATTCAAGAGTGAGCCTGACAAGAAATTAAAAAAGAAGTTGACTGTAAGAAACTGAACTAATTAAGTAAACTAAAGACTAGGCAATTATGATAAACTGAACAATGGCAAATTAAATTAATGTAGTCTTAATTGCATAAATGTGAAAATATTCATTTTTTTACCACAAAAAAACTCAACAACTAAGGTTACATTAAATTTTGAAACGATTGGAGAAGGTTATGAGCTAGCCAGTGGCGGATCCAGGGGGGGTCGAAGGGGTCCACGGAACCCCCCTTGAAGGTTTGATCTTTTAGGTAATAGAAATATGTCTTATATAAATTTTAATAAAAAAATATTAGTAGTTTTGTGTTGGGTTGTGCTATTATAGCTTGGTCCATTACTAGATAGTAAATTGATGGTGATTAGAGCCAGTTTTTTTGTCAAACATTGACTAAACAAAAGAGAATTATACACGGTTTAAGAAACGGAACCCCCCTTTGAAAAATCCTGGATCCGCCACTGCTAGCTGGAGAGTCTAAATGAACATTCTACAAATTAATTAGCTATGATGAATGGTAGTTTAAGCCATAGCATGAAGCATTAACCCTGGCTAGAGTAATGAATTTTAGTATGAAAATTATTTGAACTCTACTTTTAGCTTCCATTACCTGATGACTTCTTGGGAGAAATTCCAGCCCTGACAGAGGAAGAAATTCAGGAATATACGAAACTAGCCAAGACATGGGTGCAAGGTCTTCTGGATGCCTCAACTTCAGATAAAGTATGTATCAATTCAATCTGTAACATGACTGGCAAGCAAATCCATACAACTACCCATTGCAATGCATCATGGGATATCTTGGGGGTCATCAAAATTTATCACCTCCCCTTTCCCTTCCCAGTCCTATCAATAGTTGCAATATATTTGTAGTACTGTTACAATTTAATGTTAGAATTAATGTGAAATATTTTGTAGGGCTTCAACTACATTTGTACTAAGGAAAATGTTGATATATACCAAGGACATGACCCTGATAAAAAGGTAACAGAACCTAGAATATAGCAGTTGCAAAGGGACTGCAGCGAGGGATGCTGGGGGGTGCTTCGTCAGGGTAAGATCTAAAGGATGGGTGCAGGCAACCCCCCTAGATGAGATGATATCTACTGTGTTATATATGATGCTTGAGTTTTTGAACATCGTGATCATAAATGTTACACCCCCTCCTAAAATAAGGCCTTGATGCTTGCTATTGATAGTTGGTTATACCCTATGAAATATCACATCCCAACCACTTGGCCCCCATCCCCCTCCCCCCAACACACACACACTTTTTGGATTCTAATTGGTCCCTGAAGCTGGTACTTGATCACATTATGTACACAATATGGCAATATATATTCTCCCCACACTGACCAAGATCCTCTCTGTCATTTAATGCTAGATTCAGCTAGTTCGTGGTCAAACAAAGATCAAATGTTCTGTGGACGAAATGAGAGCATTTATGATTGCTCCTACAACGGATTCATTCAGACGACTCTTTCACATGATTGGTCAGTTTTCTATAATATTATTACTATTAGTAATAATGTTATAATGATGCAGCTGATTAGACGATTAATTTTAAAAGTTTTGAGTGGGAAACAATATAACAAAAAATTGTTAAGAATGTAAGCCATTTCAGCATTAACATTATGGCATGATGTAGTATTTACTGGCTTCTCAAGTGAAAACCATTCTCAAAGTCAGTACCATGTTTCCCACTCATGAATATGACAATTATGGCTCTAACTTCTTACGCACTTTAAAAGTGAATGGGCTTTGCATAAAGACAACTGTATCTGATTCTGACACTGTCTCAAGTGAAAACCAATCTCAAAGTCAGTACCATGTTTCCCACTTATGAATAAGAAAATTATAGCTTAAACATGTTATGCACTTTAAGAGTGTATGGGCTTTGTATAAAAGATAACTGTGTGTTAGACAAATTAATCACCAATATTTATATTTGACATTACGTTTTCAGATGTTCACTTCCAAGATGGCTTGGTGCTCCACAGATTTCCAACCAACTACAAGCATCCAGACGTTCCCTTTTATTCCATCAAATGGGGTATAATGGGAATACAGTCTAGTCCACTGTGGTTACGAGATGTATGCTGGCTGGAGTATGGTGATATGATGAATGATGAGAATGGTGTTCAGATGGGGTTTGGTGTGGTAGGTGATCCACCATGATATCCCTTGATTAAATACAATCTGTATCAATTTGCCTCAGTGCTGGTAATAATGTAACCAACAAATATATTCACTACCAACCCACACCCGCATGAAAATCCCATAACAAATCCATGAAAATCCCATTAAACTGTATTTTATTATGGCCGTGAATATTGCATTTCTGAAATTCATGGCCCAACTTCATGGCCATGAATTTCCCATGAAATTGGGTTAACAACTATTTCAAGAAAAGTTGGTAAAGGTTTTGTTGCATCTTGCTAATTACTAAGCTTCAAATGTAAATAATGTCAGCACTAGAACATCATACCAGAAAAATGTGCAGACAAAGTTTAGGAAAATTTTATACCTTTGTGACCTTTCGCTGATTGAATTCACATCGCCCATAGTACATTTTGGACTTGGTTTGCAAGATGCAACAAAACCTTTACCAAATGCTTTTGAAATACCAGTCCTGTATAACTTAATAGGGCTTTTCTCAAAATGAGAAGCACAGGTGGTGTAGCGGTGTGAGTGCTTGCCTCTCATCAATGCAACCTGAATTCGAGTCCCGCCGGGTTTGGTGTTGTATATAAGTAGAGTTGTTTGTTTGTTCTCTCCTGTGCTTCGAGGGTTTTCTGGGTTCTCCGGTTTTCCTCCCTCCGCAAAAATCAATCCCTAAAATTCCAATTTGATCACGGAATGAGGGCCATAGGTTTGTTAGCCACTGGCTATTAAGTGCTACTCTCGTGAAAAAGGACGTTTTATGATCATATTCCAAAATATGAAGAGAGCCAATTAATTTTTTTTAAATGTTTGTCTTTAGAAAATTTAATGGTGCTAGAAGAGGTAAAGATGATGATCAATAAATGCAAGCTAATAAAATTAGGTTTACTATATTGATATTATTAACTTATTTACGTCTTCTTTTATAAAGGCTTCTTCAATTAAGAGGCCAGAGTGTCCGACAATGGAGAATTACAAATTAGTTAGGGCGGATATGATGTGCAGTGGTTATGTGTTTAGAAAGGTACCAGATGAACCAGACTGTATGCAGGTGGGTGTAATTTACTTATTTGAATCTCAGCAAGGTTCTTATTGGAACAGTTTATAATATTAGCCTGGCCAGTAGAGTACAAACACTAAGTGTGCAACATAAATAATATCACCAAATAGTGTTATTTTATGCTAATTCTATTGTTTTCTTTAGTTTAATTAGTGCTATTTACTGCTAAATAGTGATAACTATTGCACACATTTTGTTTGTACTCTATACTTTTAGGGGAATGTAAAAATATAGGGGAACTTGAAACAGAGTCCTGGATGGCTCGCTATAGTGTACTACGTTCCTACCGGCTTGTAACTGTTAGCAGGTGGGTTGGCCTATAACTAGGGGCTTCAACAGAGACCTTTAGCATGACATTCTTGCTAGGCATCGCAAACCTCAAACTGCAGTTTGACGTCAAACTTTCGACATTTAGCAAGGCAACATAATGAAGTTGTTGCTGGAAGAGCTGCCATATCGCGGGGCTGCTTCTGCACCTGATCCCTAGCAGTTAACAGTAAACCTGATGCTAAAGGTCTCTAATATCTTGATTTTACTGCATCTGCTATAGGATGGGGTGGGGACAGTTGGCATCTTAACTCATTATTTATTCTGGTACTAGCTAGCTAGCACTGTTCCACGGGTCCCTGAACAGCTGTGATAGTTATATGTTAGTAGCATTTATCATGTAATAATACTAATTGATGAATTTTGGTGCTTAAGGTAACATACATTGTACAAGCTGATCCAAAGGGCTGGTTACCCAAATGGGCTGTCAACATGTTTGCCTGGCAAGAAGCCTTGAACTTGGCAAGGATACGTAATAATGCAGAGGTGAGTAAAAAAACTATGTTTATTGATGTTAGCACTAACGTTTACAACACAGTCTCAGTCACCACAATCGTTTTATTTGTCTGAAGGGGATTCACCAAGCCAAAGAAAAGATGTCGGACCACAACAGAAATGGAGGTAATTATGTAATCTATCCAGCATGCAGCTGACTGGTGAATTTTGTTTCAGCCAATCACAGCATGTTTAGGTGTTTTGCTGCTGGCCCTCATTCCCAGGCTAGTGTAACCCAACTGTGTATTAATTTTTTTCTGTTTTCTTTTAATAAAAAACATAATAATAATATGTGCCTACAAGAAGCAAAAATATGGAAAGGAAGAATATAAACAATTTCACTTTACCATGTTTGCTTTAAATTTTCAAGCTCCAAAAATGCTTCGGGCTAGTCATTTTGCCCACTCATGCTTTGTGTGCCACGTTCACCCAGCTGGGTATCCTTGCTATCATTGGTATTGATTTCCAGCGAAGATTAATTATATGATTGATGATATACGAGGGACCCATCATTCTAATCGGATAAAGGTTGGTCTTGCAGGCTATACTTGTTGCAGTGGTTCAGCATGTAGCAGTCTTTAAATTTTTTAATTGTCTTTTAGAATATTATACGGAGCAGCTGAGATCATCATCCACCCTCAGCCAATAAACATCTTCATCAACAGGGATGAAGGTTCTTATCTCTTTCCATGAAATAAAAACTTTCCATTTTGTTTTTAAGCTGCTGTCCAAGGTGTCCTCATCCCACATGGTAAACAATATGACATTGATATCAAAGTCACTGGCCACATGTCAGTGCTTTCGTTTGGCTTCAGCACCTTACAACATGACATTGGGTAAGTCGTCATCATATTCCTGCTGAAAATTCTTTGGAGTCCTGCAAGGAACCTTTTTTGGTCCCTTCAAAATTTGATCTTGTATATGCAGGTCTGCACTATTTCAAGTGTGGAGAATATGCCACTAAAAATAGATTTCTTCATCGAAAATTATTCAATAGATACAGGGGAAGGTACAAGGAGTGCTCCAGAGAACTGTTTTGGGTCCCTTCAACATTTATTGTCTTGCAACTGCAGATTTGCAATAAGTAAAGAAATAAACAAGCCTAACATTAGAATGTTATGACAGGTTTTATATACGTGGATTGACCGGAGATGTGTCCTGGAGTGAAAACACCAGATACCAAGCTGATCAGTCACCCATATCAGGACAGGTACTTGTTAAATGAAGTCGTCCATCTATCTAATATTAACCTTATGCAGAACTCTTTCAAATTATTATGCAACAAGAAACATCACTATACCATGGGCATTGAATTGCGAGATCTATGTTGGGTGGTCTACCACAAGGAGAGATTTCATGATTATATGATTATCATGATGGTACTCATGGATTGGATAAGATGAAATGAAATGGTGTGAGCTAGAAAAGGTTAAAATGTGCAGTGAGGCAAGGGGTACTGAGCAGGTGCAAAAAACCTTAACAACAGAGAAGGAAACAAATCTAACAAACTTAAGATAATGCATTTGATGCCCCAGTCTGCAGGTATCTAACCCTGATCTCATCTAGATGCTGGCCCATCCTTTCAGTGCTTTCCTTTTTGGGTTCCATGTACTTGTCATGACTAGCCCTAACCCACCCCTTTAGCAGTGAGAACGAAATGCTTTTATGTTATCTGCCCACCTCACCATGAATCTAAATATAAACAATCCTTTACTTACTTAAACATTAACTACTGTTTTCCTTAATTTTTTTAGGTTAATCTTTTTGAAGGTCGATATCATCTAGTGTTTGATAATTCCTACAGCTGGTTCAAGTCTAAACAAGTGTATTATTGGTTCAGCGTCATGGACAGCTGACATCAGCCAAGTCCAGTTTAAAATTAGCAGGGGATAGGGTGGATATTTCAGGCATAAGTTTGAAAAGACTTTTTCAGCTTGAGTGCAATGCTTTTCTATTTTGGGCCAGGAGGTTCAAGCCCTGACCATACACGTCCACACATTTAAAAATTCTAAAATGGGAAGACAATCAGAAGCGATTATACTCATGCTCTGAGGAGCTAGAAAAATTTTGTTTATGTGGTACAAAAAAAAGCTATCACATGATTTTGATGATTTTGGACCGAGATGAAAACAACCAGGTGCTACAGTTTACTGATTGCATAGTTTGAGTTAATCATCCTTGAGCACTTGATTACAAGACTGCCTGGGGAAAACATTCTCCATCCAACATGGCTGCCATATGAGAAAAGTTGTAGTTCTCCTAACCACCCTTACTTATCCATCAATAAACAGACAAGGTGTATAGTATTTATGTAACGGTGTAGGCTAAACTATTGAGCTGTATTTTGTAACTTTGTATCCTTTCGAAAAAATTAAAGAATTAAAAAATCATGATAGGTCCATAATATCGACACAATTTTAGCATGGATTTCCAGTTTGACTTATTTAAATATAACTAAACGTATTAATTAAAGCACAATGCTGCCTTTTCATTAGTTTAGCACTTAGTAAGTAATCATGTCACAATGGGAGGCTTGAAAATATTATGAGCATTGAAATAAAATGAATAAAGAAAATTTTGTCTTCAATTTTGTGGTTCTTTTAATGTGCTATAAAGGAACTTGAAAATCTAATGTATGCTACATCAGATGTTTCTAAATCTTTATACACTGTAGTGAAGTAAAAAATTATGTGTCATAATTGGTGGACACACAATTATGAAGAAATTTGTTTAGATTGATTGTTCAATTGCCATCCAGAAATATATTGGACAATCCAACAAAGCAAATTGACAAAACCTATTGTTAAGATGGTTGGCACACTAACACCACAGTGACAATGTTTATAAACATAATGTGCACCAATAAGAAAACAAGAGCAAATAAAAAATAGGGCTTTTAAAAACAAGCTGTCAATTGATGTGTACGGGCAAGTATCTGTAATATGTTGTTACTGTATATATGTTAACTGCGAATTGCAAGGCATACCAAGAAATGTATGAGTAGCAGATGTCGATAAAAAAGAATATGACGAAAAAGGTTTGCCATTAGATGCAAAGAGATGACGCAATATGTCAGATTTCGATGCAAGGTGTACCAAGCCATGTATATGAAGCAGATGTTGGTAGAAAAAAAAGTAATAAATATTGCCTTTCTTTGCAAAGGGCCATCAAAGTAAATTGTTTTTTGAAGTACACTTACTAAATCTTTCGATGCATGGAAAAATAAAACTCACTGAGATATGAAATGTTTCAAATGCAAGAGTCAAAGACAATGCTTTGATATGAAAATGCAAAGCTATGTGACTGGAAACAAAAGTTTTATAAAACAATTATTATCCATGTTCCCATAGGAAAAGTCGTTTGCAATAAGCAAAAGAATAACTTCAGGGTTTAGGCAACTCATGCTGCTTTGAGAGGTTGAAGCAGCTAAAAAACTGTAAGTGTATTGATGTCATCAAGAGAGACAAGTACATACAAAATTTTGTGTGAGTGCCAGCAAAGGCTCTTCAGAGTTTCATTGTATCCTGGTGTACCTCTGTTTGAAACAAGACAATAATTGCTAAATTGGTTTCAGTTGTCTGGGTACCTAGTATATTATGTGTTCCTGATTTGAGCTAGAGGAAAAAAGAATTTGTAAGAGGTGTTCAAATTTCATTTACCAAGATAGCTTGTATTCTTGACTAAAGCTATACAAAAATCATCTTTGACTATTAAAAAGTCTTAGTTTATTTACAAAAAGATAAAAGTACTATGATGGCTGAAGTTCCTGGAAGTAAGCCCATTTCTTGTTCAAAAATTGAGCATGCAGGTACAGTGTAGGCTTCACTTTGAGAGCTCATATTCTCATACTAAGAAGTCAAGAGTATCTATCCAGTGATCCGTAGTCTCAAAGAGAAAAAGTATTGATCCCCTAAAGATGTTTTTTGGAGTGAACCCACTTTGAAAGTGAAATGCTTTTTTGTTCATAAGGATATGTGTATGTTTAGTTGTGTGTGTTTTTTTGGGGGAGGGGAGTGGGAGGGGTGGGACAGGATGGTAAGTGTTAAGGATATATTTAGAGTCTGATCTTGGATGCACATAAGACAAGTATGTATATCCTTGAAATGTATGTACCATTTTGTTTAGTAGTGTTTTTTGGGGGGGAGGGGTAGGATAGGGGGACAGGAAGGCAAGTAGTAAGTTATTTTACGAGTATCTAGGAACGTTCCATGTTACCAAAAGACTTGCGTCATCCAATAGACAGGCTGTCAGTGTTATCCTTGTAGTTCACCGAGGTATATCTTCTTATCACTTCCACAAGACAACACTGCAATGGAACAACACAACCCATGTTGTAAGATACACTGACTTCAGTTAAGTGTACCTGTTTATATTACAGTGCTAGAAAACATATATTTGCTTGATGGCCAGACGTGACAAATGGCCAATCAAGGGGATTGGCGTCAGTCACTAAGAGATATTTCACTGGACAAGTGTCAATTTTGGCTGGACAGTTGTCTGTTGACTGGCCATTATATCTAGCCCTGACTTCATTCCCATCATTTATGCTTAATTCATACAGCTCAAACTGATTACTTGCTAGTCTGTTTGTTGTTTTTTTACAAGAAATATGATAGTTCAACTACTATAAACAGGCCATGTTCAATATCTTTAAATTCACAATAAATTGATTGCAAGGCCTTTGGTTGTATGAAACTTCATATTGTATGGTATAAATGACTGGATCACAAAATACATATATTGGTAGGAATACTATATACAGTATGATGTTCCTACCTTTCGGCAATGATAAGAAAATTTAGACCATTACATTTATGTTGCTTTAAAGCTGTTTTGATAATGGACAAACCACCCAACTCTCCCCCTCTCCCAGAACTGCCCTAATAGATTTAAGTAAATTGTATGCTAAACACAAACATCTAGCCATTCTATGCAAATGTTCTTAGAGTCGTTACTCAATATCATTGAGTGTTGACATAACAACTTTAAGGATGTCTGCATAGGAGGCTTAGAAATATCAAGCAATGTGATCATTGTAACTTACAGATCGGTTCAGTAGGGTGAAAATCCACATCATTGACAGATCCATTGTGTCCTGGAAGCTTATAAAGGATTCTTCTGGAGTTTGTATCCCATACATAAACACACCTGAAATACCACAACGAAACATATCAACCACAAAATACCAAGATAGAATTATAATAATTCTTTAGTCTGAGCTCCCTAAATTTACAAAAGCCTCCAGCCTTTAACAAGCCTCCCCCTCTCACTGCCATCTCTACCACGGCAATCAACCAATCAAAAAGCCTTGATAGGGTCAACATTTTTCTTATTCACTTGTAGTATTCAACACACCAAAGCAGTCTCAACTAGTAAAATTTTTACTAGTTGAGACTGCTTTGGTGTGTTCTAGCCTTTATCATTTTATCCCTTTACGTTGCACAGGGCTCTACCATCTTACCTGAATGAACTATAGCCCAGGTTAGTTTGGTCATATAAAGGTAGTGTATGAGTGGCAAGGGTGTCATAGTAATTAACCGCTGGGTTCAAGCCATGGCTCAGACTGGATCATATGTGAATTGAGTTTGGAGGCTCAGGTATAAAATACGTTTTTAAAAGTATTAAATAAATGGTTTACCTGTCTGCAGATCCTGATGCTATCATTAGTCCATCAGGTGACCAGCCACATTTGATCAAGTTCTAAGAGGGGTACAGATAGTCAAAGTTAAAGTTGTCGCTAGAAACCTTTCACTTATAGGAAATCGCACCATTTTGAGTACAATTCAGAATTGATAAGTACAAGTCAGGTTTTGAAAGTTTTCAAGATTGGATGAGCCTTATGCAAACGTCCAATTTGAGAACTTTCAAAACATCAGGAGTGTCTACGCAATTCTGAATTGTACGTGAAGATGGTACGATTTTTTGTCTATACAGTTGAAGCTCTCCTTGTCCAATCACAATCAAGTAATTTTGTTGCGTGCAGCATTATAAATGACAATATCTCAATACCAAGGTGAAAATTCAAACATATTTAGTTTGAATAAGTTAGGCAGGCACTGCAAGTTCTATTTATGCTCCAGGTACATGTTACATAATTATACCATTTGAAATAAAATAAAATTAAAATCCTTGCATTCAAAAGAAGTTGAGAGGTACAGAGATTAGATTTCCTATGACTGAAACACTCTTCTTGATACAATAAGCATGACGGCTGGAAATAGGCAATGTACCACAGGCTTTTTAAACTCATAAGAAATCTGTGAATTACTTTATTACATACATCAAAATTAATCATAAATATAAGTATTACTGACCTTTTCAAAACTATGTTGAGCACCTAGAAACACCTTGAGACACCTTTCCATTGGAGCAAATGCTCGAACATCCCACATGCGAACTGTTGATGACAAAAAGTAAAAAATATTCTATGGTTTTTCAAAATTAGCCAAAAAAGTATTGCTTTTTGGAAGGCTAATTTTCAAAAAATGAACTTACATAAGACATTGACATACAAAGGACATTCACTGGGTTTCCTGTGGTTTATTTTAAATTAGCCCAGTAAAGTTAATGTAATCTGTGCCTACACTCTACAGCTTGATATATACCTGTGTTGTCCATAGAGTTTGACAGAAGGAATGAGCCATCAGGACTCAACCTTAGACCAGATACTGTGTCCGTGTGTCCTGACATTGTATACAAGATATCATTCTTTCTCAAGTCCCAAACCTAGAGTACAATGAAAAATACACTTAGGTACTGTTGCTACACTATGCCTTGTTTATCTCAATAAATAATACTGCTATGCTCTGTTATTGTTGTTGTTTTTGTTATTGTTGCTGCTATTTTTGTTTGTTGTTGCAGTTGTTGTTTTTGCTGCTGCTGCTGTTTCTGCTGCTATAGCTGTGGCTGTGGTTGTTCCCGCTGCTGTTCCTGCTGCTATTGTTGCTGTGATTGCTGCCGCTGTTTCCACTGCTATTGCTGCTGTTGTTGTAGCTGCACTTGCTGTTGTTCCTGCTGCTGTAATTGCTGATGATTATTATTAATTAGGAATATTACAATCATTACCTTAATTTGATCATCAATTCCACCTGAAAATATCTGGTCACTTGTATCACTGAAAGCCACTGCAGTTACCTAAAGAAAATAATGCTATAAAATTTAAAATGGGAATATTACAGCTCAATGCGCAAAAGTACTCTATGACCACATTAACTATTCGCATACCTTTAAGCACTGGATATCATACCTTAACCAAAATTTTTCAATGCAAAGCTGGATAAAAAGGTGGGTAAAAGCTTGTTTGGTAGCCAAAAGAAGAAGTATATGACTACAGTCCTTAAATGCTGTCATTTGCTGTATTAATGTGTGCTGTACAATTTATAAGATCAAGAATACTGTACCTGGTAAGCGTTTTGAAAGGTTTGCACACAGCCTCTTTTTCTTGTGTCCCACAGCTGAAATAAGATTATTCTATTATTACATTATTCTTGTTCAAACAAGTAACTGTGGTTCTCAAAAAGAAACGTAAAATCATTCAGCAATATTGCTGTGTTGTTGCTGATGACGATCATAACAAACACAACAATAATAATAATTATCATCGTCAGCTGTCAGTAACACAACAAATACTTTAATATAGTATCGCGATTCACTAAATAGTTTCTTATATTTTTGGGACGACAATATTTTGTGGTATTGTCGTTTCAAAATTAAGGTTTCCGATTGGATGAAAAGGAAAGCTTGAGCGCACATGCGTCAAATTTTTACGCTTGTTATTTGTGCCATAGTGCGCGCTCGTAAGGAGAATTTCATTTTTAATCAACAAAAATTGGTCAGGCTTTTTCCTTTTTTGTGTGTTAAATTTGTTAGAATTGTGATACAAAACTAATTACGATTTTGAGACGACAATACCACGAAATATTGACGGCGTTGGAAGAAAATATATTCTGTATTGGCGACTCCGCCCAGTACCGAATATATTTTCTCC
The DNA here is from genome assembly GCF_029948245.1 of Actinia tenebrosa. Taxonomy (NCBI): domain Eukaryota; kingdom Metazoa; phylum Cnidaria; class Anthozoa; order Actiniaria; family Actiniidae; genus Actinia; species Actinia tenebrosa. Next base: position 23,604,144 of record NW_028292569.1, on the reverse strand, counting down.
CAACTAGTCGTCAATATTTCGTGGTATTGTCGTCTCAAAATCGTAATTAGTTTATAATATCAAAATGTGGATTTCTAGAAACCATCCATACCCTTGGGGATATCACGATTTATAAACTCAAAATGATAACATGATAAACTTACTTTAATGGTACAGTCATCTGAGCCACTAACAATATACTGCATTCCACGACGAGAAGGGCAACAGGAGTTTACAAATGATGTGTGTCCTTTTAGCTTTTTGATTCTTGAACCTGTTTCATAGTCCCACATGGCAAGAGTTTTGTCTGTAGAAGCTGTGAAGATTGTGCTGTACAAAATAACAAGTAAGAATATAAAGAAGTGTTTATAAAATGGTAGGCAGTTCTATTGCAACAATATTTTGTGATATTGGCAGCATGCACCCTTTCCCATGGGAATAAAAGAACAAAAGATAGGGCAACCATGTTGGTTGACATGAAAAAAAACCCACTAAGACCAAATATTTTGTCAAAGTCAACCAAAATGGTGGCTGCGATGTCACATGTGCCCCAAGAATGGGCAGCAGTGAAAGTGCAATATAGCAAAAACTGATATCATGATGATTTTTGAGGAAGTTGTGCAATATTTATAATCAGGAAGTTCACAAACTCAACGCCAATAACACGGTAGATTGTCAACTTATCTAGGGGGTACTAGCATCTAACATATTATTTCTTTACAGTGACATATGCCTCTCTTGAATATTCAGATGCATTCTGGTCTAATTTCAGTAGAGATTTCCGATTTAGCGGATTAGCGACAGTATATTCCACGCTCATTAATCCACCCGGAATATAGCCTGAGTATCAGGTCTTCCGAGGGGGAGGGGGAGAGAAGGGAAGGAAGCCGGCTCTCTCTTTCCCCTCTCCCGGAGAGCCTGATACTCATGCTACTCAGAATATAGGTTAACTCAGTAAATGTTTTGTTTTCTATTGCTTAACGAGCACTATTTTTTTACTTAATATTCTGAACTGGTACTGTTTTATATGACCTTTTTGAACTAAAATATGGTTTGTTGATATGAGTACACAATCAGTCTATACTCAACAAACAAATAAACAAATTATTTTTGCTGACGAACATGTATTATATCAACTAAAATTGTTAAGGCCGATTTACACGGTACAACGTTTGCAGATTGCATGCGACACTCGTAAGCAAACGTTGTACCGTGTAAATCGGCCTTCATACTTCAGTGTTCTCAAATCTACAATGAAAAATCCAAGTTACACTTGTAAGCAAAGTCTTTGGAAAGAAAGAGGTTGACGAAACGTTATCAAAGTTTCTCGAATATTCCACAAATTGTATCGTTAGGGGGAAATCAGTCTGTAAAGAAACGAGTTGATATTCTCTTTCCTACAGTCCTCTAAGAATTAGTCTCCTTCGATTTGCAAGAAATCCACAGGTTGCTACTACGATGGGTTGGAACGGTCTCATGTGACGAAAGATGTCTGAGGAAGCCGAATATACTTTAAGAGAACCAATAGTGTGCTCCACTCGGATACGAAGTGATCTCAGGGCCCTGTTAGCATCTCGCTGTCTTCTGTTGTGGGCAATACGTCTTGGTGTAATGAGAGGAGGGCGGTTAGCATATCCCCCATCAGCAAGCAGCCTTGCTCGTTGTGGAAGATTTCTTATTCTCCTGTGTCCTATAGCAGGAAGTCGTCTGAATGTTTCTGCATCGTTCATACGCCCCGGAAAACTGAAAAATGTATGCATTTATCTTTCAGTAGTAAACAAATGTGTCAGGGTAAATCATATCGTTATGACCATCATAATCATTCATTCATTCACTCATCCATCCATCCATCCATCCATCCACCCATCCATCCATCCACCCACCCATCCATCCATCCATCCATCCATCCATCCATTCATTACTATCTTAAACCTAGACAAGTCTACAAACTTACCCAGCTACAAGTAGTACTATCAATCCGTCTGCATCGATTACTATTTGCGTACTTATAAAGTGGTATTTCTTGTCGCCTCTATAAAACTCTGCTTGTCTTGGGCCAGATGGTCTTTGAATTCTGTGTGTCGTGGCGTCTATCATACCTACAGCGTTTGAAAAATGTGGCAGAGTGTCCAGAAAGTTACTCCAAACCCTTAGAGAGTGCCATGTGATAAAATTTTGATAGCGGACAAACAGAATTGGAACGATATGATAGATTTCTTCAGCAACGGTACTTTTGCTTATTCTAAAGATGAATGCGAGGACGTACAGTTTCGGGTATTGCCTTAGCCACATAACAACCATGAGGACTCTGTTTGTGACGTCAAGTTTGCAAGCTCTTCGTCTATTAGTTGCTGGTACTCGAGGTGTATGTCTTGGAAGAGTAACGTCTACGGCTATTCTTCGTATAATAGCATCAAAGGATTCAGGTGTTTCCCCGGTCATGTACCAAAAAACGCGTGGGTAGCTCCGTACTAAACGATAAATATCGATGCCATTGTTTTGGCGGTGAAGAAGCTGATTACCAAGAAGTCGGGCTAAGAGGTTAAATCTCCCTGTTGGTACTATAGAGACCAGCATAAGAAGTGCTATGAGCAGATTCCCTATAACATGGGTAGGAAATAGAGGAACTAGGCGTGGTGATCTTTGGAGCACAAGTTTTACAACTGTAACCACAGACAACAGCGTCATCACAACAAAGGTTGGGAAAGGAGGAACATCCATTACTTGTTTTGAACTTAATAAATACCTATAAACTTTTACAAAGGCGAAGATATGCAAATAATTTGCTACAACTTGTCAAAGCGTGCGTGCACTTAGAATGTATGCATTATTATTAACATAATTAGGAAACAAAACACAAACACAATTAGGAAACACAAGAAGGTTGATAACATTCACACTTAGCGCACGTGGGCACGTTTGCTAGCAAGGCACTCTTTTCATCATTCGTACAAGAACATTGAACACGATGGAAAACGTGAAAAAACAAAGAAAAGCAAGAAGAAATTATACAGAACTGGAGGATATTCTCATTCTTCAGGCTGTAAATACATGTGGGAGAGAGTGGAAAAGCGTGTTGAGCTACATGAGACGACACGCAGAAGTGATGGGAGAAGCAGGAGACCAGTATTTGGTCGAGGATAAGTCCGCTTGCAAGGCTTTACAAGAGCGCCTAAGAAAACGAGCTTCTAAACTGCTCAACAACGCTCTACTTACAAGGTACAATCAATTATTAAACAGGTGCAAAGTGCTTTCCGTAAGTTAAAAGGATAATAATATGAAATTATTCTTATAGGAATGACGATACCACGTCAACAGACAAAACGCAGCGGGAAACACCATCAACATCAAAAATAATTGATGATGAATACGAGTCTTCTCAATCTAGCAGCGAGGAAAGTGCTAAACAAGAAATTGCAGAAATTTGTAAGGCTATTAATACTAGGGAAACGAAGTATGTGGTTGACGTGGATGACAAAAACCTACAGCATGACGACTCGACAGAAATTCTCAAGAAGATCAACAATAGAAGGGAACTTGAGAAAGAGGAAGATAGGTAATTTGATAATAATTTAATATTTTGTAATAATTTGTGCTCAAATTCTTAGATATGGCTTGTAAAACGTGGTTTTCATGTGTTGTTTTTATCTTAGGAAAAGAACTTCAGTGAAGCCGGAGAACAAGTCTAGCAAAAGACAAAAAGTGACGAGAGAGGATAGACTTGACCGCTTGCTGGATGCAATCCCTGGTGTTCTCGAGTCAGCTCAAACTGCTGCTCGAGAGCATAAGAAAGCTTTGGCAAGCTGGAGGACTATTCATGGTTTGGTGTCTTCTGACGAAGACTAGAATATTTATTTGTCTTTTGTGGCAGTTACGTTTTGTACGTATATATGACATGCTAACATGATATCTGTCTGATGAAGACTAGAATATTTATTTGTCTTAATTGTAGCAATTACGTTTTGTATCTGTCTGATGAAGAATGGAATATTCAGTATTATTGTCTTGTAGCTGACTACAAATTATTAAAATAGTTTTCTTGTCATTAAGTGGAAAGTCAGACTCATTTCTTGGTAGCTACGATTAACATGCAGTGAAGCTCGGGGCCCAGAGATTGAGAGGTCCTTCAGGATAAAGAGGATAGGGATGCTCGTTGACGAGAAATCGGGAAAAAAAATACCCTATATAAATACAAAGACGATTCAGAAGTTAGTTTGATTTAGTTTACGGCACCTATTTAACGGTTTGACTGAATTCACAACGCATCAGCTACACGATGTACCTATTCCGTTAGTATATGCCTATTCCGCCTATAATCCGCTAAATCGGAAATCTCTAGTACAAAAGACACCACATAAGGCATGATGAACAGAAGATATTTGTACCCAATCTAGACCACAATACTTTCTTTTTTGTTTTGGAGTATTTATCATTAAGTATATACTGTACACATACTCTCCATCAGTAGAAAAATGTACATCCATGATGGCACCAGAGTGTCCTTTGAGAACAGCAAAGTTGTCACATTCATCATAAACATTCCATAAATCTGTGTTGGCAAAACAATAAAATAGTTATTATTTTAGTATAAATGCATGGGGAGGAGGTAAACCATTTTTACCTACTCATTCTACTTGAGAAGGTATCACTTTATTGGAGTTAATCTTCTCATTTGCTTGTAAAAGAAATTAACCTTACAGGGGTTCAGTTCCATTTGGAGCAGTAAAGAATTTTCATACAGGTAGCTTATCAAAATCCAGCAATTATTCATCCTCCCCACTAGGTTTGAAGGAGAAAGAATTTAACTGCAAACAAAAAAAACCATCTTAATTCTACCATACTTACAAACTAGTCTATCAAAGCCAACAGAAGCTAAAGTTTCTCCTGAAGGATGAAATCTTGCTGAACATATTTCTCCCTGTACGATACAAGACACATTAATGAAATCAGCTTCTCGAAATACATAATCATGAAGGTAAACAATGCAAAACTTCCATATGATAAAAACTTCCATATGATAAGGTACATAAAAACACTGAAATTTCACGGGTCTTCACTGGAACATCTAAATATTCTACACGAAATTGTTGAAACAGCTGAGCAACAGTATTCAAAACTTGAGTATTGAACGACCTTATACCATATGGTTAAGCACACCAAGATGCATGGCCACCATGTTTTTATCTTTTGACTCTCTTGGAAATGCAGCAATATAATTTTATGCTATTTTATCAAATAGAAGTTGACAAACCATATAAAAATCCTTTTGAATTGTTAATTATCTTTCAAAATACAGTGCTTCTTTCAGGAAATGGTACTATACAATTATTACAATTATTATTATTATTATTATTATTATTATTATTATTACAATTATTACTTCCGGCGCCTAACATGGCAGCCACATATTCTTTGTCTGTATATACGTTATTGTTTTTTATGGTTTGTCGCTGTTATGTAGTCCCTTTTTCTTATATTGATAATTATAACATTAATCGTCATTTGGATCTTGAAAGAAGTAAATCTCTGCACTTTGGTTTAGTGATTAATTCAGTGGTTTCAAGTTCATCTCCCTGGAATGTTTGTCAGTTAACTTCGTTTCGTCTCAAGTCTGGTTTCTACAAGTCTCGTATTGCCGTTGGAAAAATATCTAAGCATGGTTATACTTCATTATCTATTCCTGGTCATGATCCTCCAACTGATATTACTATTTCTATGGATATTCATCGTAATCCTGGCCCTTCTTCGTTTAACTCTGACCTCAAGACTACGGTTCAACGACTTCATATGGTTCATCACACAAATAATTATCATCGTTCATTGGATATGCCTCGTCTTTCTTTACAACATTTAACATCTACACCTGTGTTATCCCATGTCTTTTATGGCCATAACAGAACATCGGTCCTTAATTACAATAAAGAAATCCTGGATTCCACAGCTGGAAATTCAAATCTTAACCGTCAACTGCCGTTAATAACATACTCAAGAGCAAATCTTTTCGAACTTCGCCGTAATACAAAAGCTCCTTCATCTTGCTGCTCCTCTGCTCTTAAGGAATTAAAGCTTTTTCGATTTCGTGGCAAGCGAGGTGGTCATCGTACAGATCGTTCTACAATTTCATCATCACCTGCTTCAACAACAAACATTAAAATTCCTGCATCACTTGAACCTGCTTCAATTTCTACCTCAACTGCAAACTACATGAAATTTTGTCTCTTAAATGCTCGTTCAATAAACAATAAATCTCTTTTAATTAAGGATTATGTTGTTGAAAGAGACATCGATATTCTCGCTATAACTGAAACCTGGCTAAAAAATACTAATTCTGATTTTATTGTGCGTGATATTTGTCCTACTGGTTATTCGTTTTGTCATGTTCCTCGTCAAAATCGTACTGGTGGAGGTGTTGGCATAATGTATAAAAATAGCCTGAAAATCAATCATCATGTAACAATGTCTCACACGTCTTTTGAATTTATGGAAATGCTACTTCATCATCAATCGTCTACTTATCGTATTGTTATTGTTTATCGTCCACCCTCTTCAAATAGCTTGCTATTTAATGATGATTTCACTACTCTCTTGGAACGACTGGTTACATCTTCTGGCAAACTGGTAATTTCTGGAGATTTTAACTTTCACATCAATGACACTAAAGATAATAATGCTAATCGCTTTATGGATTTACTCGATTGTTTTAATCTGACTGTCCTTGATCCTGTTTCACCTACACATAAAAGTAATCACGTTTTGGATCTAATCATTACAAGATCTGATGAAAAATCTGTGACCAACCTTACTGTACACGATCCTGTTTTATCTGATCATTATGCTGTTCATTGTATGTTATCTGTAAACAAGCCTCTACTTCAATCAAAAAGCATTTCTTATCGCAAGCTTCGTGCAATAGATGCTGATTGTCTCCAACAAGATATTATGAACTCTGCACTATATCAATGTCCTGCTACTCAACTATCTGATTTGTGTACTCAATATGACTCTGTTTTATCGTCTATTTTAAATAAACATGCTCCTTTACGTTCTCGATCCATCTCCCTTCGCCCAAGAGCTCCATGGTATACTGACGAAATTCAAATTAATAAAACAAAGCGTCGTAATCTAGAAAGACGTTGGCGACGTTCCAAATTAGAGGTTGACCGTGAATTATATGTTGATCAATGTAATGTTGTTAAAAAACTGATTTTTGATGCAAAAATGAATTTTTATTCTAATTTGATTACTGATGCTGGTTCTAACAGTAATGATCTATTCCGTTCTATTGATCGATTGCTACACCGTATACCTGAGAAAAAACTACCAACCTCAACTTCATCCACAGATCTAGCTAACAATTTTGTTTACTTCTTTAAAAACAAAATCGTTAACATCAGAAATGGCTTCGTTCCTACGTCACATCTTTCAAATGATTTCTCTTATCTGGATTCACCTAAACTGGATTGTAAAATTGATTCATTTTCGCCTATCTCTATTGATGAATTATCAGCCATTGCGAAAAAGATGTCATCTAAATCCTGTAGTCTTGATCCTTTTCCTGCAAGTCTCCTACTTGGACATTTTGGTGCATTACTGCCTACTATATGTGAAATCGTTAACCTGTCACTTCAAACTGGTGTTGTTCCATCTTCTCTTAAAGTTGCTGTTTTAAAACCGTTACTGAAAAAACCATCTCTTGATCATGAAATTTTTGGAAATTATCGCCCTATCTCTAATTTAAAGAATATCTCCAAGATTATTGGAAAAGTCGTTTCCCTTCAGCTAAATGATTATCTGTCTCTGAACAATCTCCATGAACCATTGCAGTCTGCATACAAAACATTTCATAGCTGTGAAACTGCTCTTCTTCGAGTACAAAATGATATCCTCCACTCCATTGACAATCGTTCTTGTGTTGCCATGCTACTCTTGGACCTATCTGCTGCATTTGACACAGTTGATCATCAAATTCTTCTAGATCGTCTCCATACAAAATTTGGCATTTCTGGCATAGCTCTTCAATGGTTTAAGTCCTACCTCACTGATCGTTTTCAATTTGTTTCCATTGATGATTTTTCTTCTGAAGCCCTTCAACTTGATTGTGGCGTACCTCAAGGTTCTGTACTTGGTCCTTTGTTGTATCTCCTTTATACTTCTCCAGTAGCTGATATCCTCCGAATACACAGAATGTCTTTCCACCTTTATGCTGATGACACTCAATTATATATTCCTTTCTCCTGTAATGATGATTTGTCCCTTAATGATTCCATGAATCTGATTGAAAACTGTCTATCTGATATTGATGCTTGGATGACTACAAATAAATTGAAACTAAATAAAGGCAAAACTGAATTCCTGTTATTTTCTTCAAAGCACAGCCCACAGTTAACTCTTCCTTCTCTTCAATTTGGTTCTGATGTGATAATGCCCTCAATGCATGCTCGGAACATTGGTGTCATATTTGATACGCATCTTACTTTGGTTCGTCATGTGAATAATATTTGCAAGTCTTCTTTTTATCATCTCAGAAACATTGCTAAAATAAGAAAATACATCTCTTTGAAAACAACTGAAACTCTCGTCCACGCGTTCATATCCTCCAAACTCGACAACTGTAACTCTCTGCTCTTTGGCTTACCAAACAAACTCTTAGATAAACTACAATCTGTACAGAATGCTGCTGCCAGAATAATCACTCTTTCCCATAAACATGACCACATTACACCTATCCTCGTTAATCTGCATTGGCTACCAATTGAATCTAGAATCAAATATAAAATCCTATTACTTACTTTTAAAGCTCTTCATGGCCAATCTCCTATCTATATCCGGGAACTCATTTCAGTGTATAAACCGAACCGTAATCTTCGTTCTGCATCACAAGTTCTTCTATCAGCACATTCTTATAATCTTAAATCTTATGGTCATCGCTCCTTCTCTGTGGCTGCTCCTGAACTCTGGAACTCACTTCCAATATCTCTCCGAAATGCATCAAGTCTTGCCTCATTCAAAACTGAACTTAAAACTTATCTCTTCAAATTAGCATATTCTTTGTAAATTATTTTATTTTGTCGTTGTCTTTGTCGTTTGTTTACTAGCGCTTAGAACAGATTTGTATTTGCGCTTTATAAATAAATATTATTATTATTATTATTATTATTATATACAAGCATTTCAATATTTGGTATTCATATATAACATACAAAGATCATGAGTTCTCAAAAGCTTTAAATGAGGCAAGAACATTTATAAATCTGTTCAAATATAAGTTTATTTTGTCTGTGAGTCAGTTTATTCCCAAGAATAAATGTCAATAAATATCATATATTTTTAAAACTCTACAGCAGTGCCTTAATTTCAGCTGAAATGAAGAGAATGAATACATACCTCTTGTCCCGTTAGGAGCATTATTGGGGCCTGCAGTGCAGATGTTCTCTGTGGTAACTAAATAAACATTTCATAAATTAGAAGAGTTTAGCTATGCGTAATTCCGCAGCTGCTTTACGGAAAAAATACATTTTGTAAGACAGCGTCAAACGACTACACGTGATGAAGACGATAAACTTTGATAAGTCAAAACTTCTAAAACTAAAAATGGTTAGGCATGAAATTTGGCTTACCGCTTGAAGAGCATTTCCTTTATCAGATAAAGCTATCTGGTTTTGTTTCTGTTTTTTAGTATGAGGTACTATTGCCATAGAAGCATCTCCACCATCTAGTCTTCTCTTGGACGCCATCTTGGAATAACAGAGGTAGTAAATGCACCTGCTCAACCAGCACATACCGCTGGTCACACAAATCAAGGACGTGTAAGACAGACAGACGGATAGAAAGCAAGGAAGGAAATAAGGAAGCAAGGAAGAAAAAAAGGAAGAAAGGGAGGAGAACGAAGGCAGAAAGAAAAACAAGATGGGGGGTGAGAAGGAAGGAAAAAAGTAACAAACGAATGAAAAAAAAAAAAAAAAGAAAGAAAGAATTGACTAAGAAAGAAAGAAAGAAAGAAAAAAAAACAGACATAGAGAGAAATTGAAAAAAAAAACATGAAAAAGAAATTCAGCATAAAATAGTGTAAGTCAGTATTACTAATATTTCAAGGATATATTGTTTACACTCTATTAAACAATCTAAATTGCAGTGGCCTTGCATGGTTTTTTGAAAACTGAGTTAAAAAAATGGGTTTCAACCTTTTAAGATAAAAACCTTCAAATTTTATAGAGGCCTCAAACAGCCTCTAGGCTGATTTAGACCAGGTCATGGCTAACAGATCAAATTGGGATTTAGCTGGTTAGGTTTTGTGGGGGGGAGAAAAGCCAGAGAACTCAGAGAGAAATCCTTGAATCAAGAGAAGACCTAATAAACTGTACTACACATAATATACAATGTCGACCCTGGGAACCGAACCCAGAGGTGAGAGGCAGGTGAACTAGTTTGGACTGCATCAAGGTGTTGTATCCAATGAGTAAACAAGAAAGAAAGAAACACTGTAGGATGTAATTAAAATTGTGGAGAATCTTTATTTTAATTTATTGCTACGTCTATTATATATACAACAACAAAACAGTCACACAAAACAATACCAAACAAAACAAAACAACAACAAAATTAATAAAACAAAACGAAACAAATAAAATATAAAACCGACATTGATCCATTACTACATACACAGTTTTTACCTTTTAGATTACTACTTCTATATACAGTGAGTTAACTTTAAATATTATGGCATATTAAGCTGACATAATATCTAATGAAGCTAAGAGTGCCCTGGTAGCATGTGCATATTCAAAAGAAGTGAGACAGGCATGCTTCTCATCCCCAGTAATATTTAGTGCCCAAAATCTCGATCAGGGAACATGACAGGAGCAAGCAGGGTCCATGCATACAGTCCAAGACACACCCAACTGGAACTCATCTTGACCCACACAGTGGCCCAGCTGCTCGTCAATTTGTTGAAGTCTGTGCCCTGGGGACTGTGAACAGAAAAAATACTTTAATAATACTGTTTAAGGGATTTTCTTTAGAGCTCCCCTGGCTCACACCCAAAGGTTGAACACATCTCCATGCTTCACGCAAAAAGTAATGAGACCACTGAGCAGGGGGGTGGAGGAGGGGAGCTATTGCCCTGATTCTGATCGAAGGGCCTACAGCCCTGATTTTGACAATTACTGTTGTAATGCCAAAGTACTATGAGGACTAAAATCCTCCTAACCCTCCCTTCTTAAGTCCATGGAATAGACATGCAGTGGATATCATACAAATTATAAAGTGTGGTTCTCACTAGCACATAAGCAAAAGCATAGGCATAAGACCTTAATGATCTCACTGGGAAATTCAGCAGCATAAGCACAAGCACAAGCATAAGAAGAACAGAATGTTTTGATCCTGCTCATATTGCCAGTGAGTACCAGCCTTAACATGTGATCAATATCCATCCAATCGTAACACTAGAACATGGCAACATCAAAGTCACAGCAAGTCCAAAGTATGCATACATGTACGTCAATCTTACCTGTACCAGTTGGTGAGTGTCATCATAATGTACAGAGATGCCAAGAAGAAGGTGAAGTGGAAGAAGGAGTAGTTATATGTAACAGTAATAGCTTCATCATCATACACTTTCTGGTGCTTTGGCTTGTCTTCTTCACTCTCACCTGTTTCAGCATCTATCATTGAATGAAATAATCATAAGGTACTTTTTATTTAAGCAGCTTGAAATATTTTTTTTATCCTAAGCTTGGTCAAATTTTGCATATGGCTTTGGTTTATGGTTCTGAAAAGTTAAGGAAAAATTTAAAAAATTCTGTAAGAGGAAACTATTCAAAACAAATTTGATTGATTTTTAAAACTTCCCTCTTACAAGATTCTTTTCCATCAAAAATTATGCTACAAAGTTCGAATAAAGTTCTAAAAAAAATCACTTTTTTGTTCCCAATTTTTTTTTTTTTATTAAACATTTTTGATGGCATAAGAAGGGTTCTGATCTTATCATAGTAATGTCTTATGTCATTTTTTCATGTTCATCGTGACCTTAGGTTAATGGTCTTTGGCTTTCCAGGTTTATTTGTTGTCATATTATAGCCATATGATTAATTTTTTGGTCATTATTGTGAGTGTATGTGAAGGCAGGAAACACTTTCCAGTCTTCTTAATCCATTAACACTGCACCATTTCTGCTCTACAACATTGCTACCAAGAATCCCTTTTGTCATCTAAACCTGCAGCATAAAAAAGACGTTCTCTTCATTCAGGGCTTATTGTCTGACTTACCTTGATTGCAGTCAGGAAGAAGAGTCTCCTTAAATGTACAGAAGAGGATTATTAGTATTATTTTATAAAATACCAGTTATGAATCTCGCATTCTGCTTGGATGGGAGCACTTGCTTTATGAAGCACACAGCATGCAGACACACTTTCTATTTTGTCAATTATATCCAAAATAACTGTTAGAATTCTAATTTTTATGTGCTTCTGCAAATTGCAACCTAATTCTCGGAAGGTCTAACGGTGTGTCTAACAGTAAAGCAACATCAGCATTCAACACTCACAGTATTTAAAGTCATATAGATTTAGTTTATTGGTTCTTAAAGATCTTTACCTCCATGTGGCTGCTTGAGCGAAGGCCAATACTTCCAATTTGAGAAGAACTGCTTGTCCTTACACTAATAAACAAAACAAAAACAAAAAATGATTAATATATGCACAGCACGAGATGATAAACCCCTATCAAGAATAACGATGGAGGCTAACAGGGAGATGAAAGAAATCACTCTTTTCTCAATGAATTTTGTGCAATTTCCTTTCGTATTTTCATGTTAGCCTATCACCCAAGATGATCTTAAAATGGCTCTACTGTACAAAGGAGAGAGCAATCTTCTGATAGGTAACAGTAAACAATTCATTAGAACCCTAAAATAAGTATCAGTATACTGCATGTTGTTGGTGTGGTTAATGCAAGTTGGTAGTTGCTGGGAACTCGTTTATCTTAAGAGTGTCAACACAACATTGATTTGATTTGTTACACACTTTATTACATCCATTTTGAAATCACAAGCAAATCCTGCAATCTGATTGGTTCCCTGCAGCAGTGATTTCAGCATAAATTGCACGATTTTGAGCTCTAAATTGCACGATTTTGCACATCAACTGATATGAACCAATCACAAGAGAGGCCTGTCATTTTCTAGCCAATTATATCAAGGAATCCATCTGAGTGTTGAGCTCACCGCTTCTTGCGAAAAAAAAGAGCCACGGCTCAAAAAAAAATCTTCTGAAGAACAATTTTACCGTCAAAAGTCTTTAAAAAAGACTTAAAAAGCCGTAAAAAGGACTTAAAAAGACCAACTGATCACTTAAAATCATCAAAAGCATCTTTGTAAAGTAACTGCTTAAGTAAGTTGAAGATATTACAGCGAAAAGCAGTGGGAGAAAATGCAATCGGCATCTTTTGAATGTGACTTCTTGGCGATTGATTGTGGTTTCCTTTTCAATCTTTAAAGCATAACAACACATCGAAAATACAGTCATTAAAAGAAGTTTTTCTTAAGAAGAAGATTTTTGCTGAGCTACGTGACTTCTTAAGGACAACCGAAGGACTAAACAACCTTTGATTTTTGCTGTTTTGTCGGCACAAGTGTGATCTAAACATGTTGAACAGAAATCGTAAAAATACAAGCAGTGAGCATTGGCTGTATGGACAACAGCCAGTTCATTACAACCCTTTTGGGCAGGATTGTCTTGCTATTTAAAGTAAGTAAATGTTTCTTAATTTGTAAACCGTTTGGTCCGATATAAATTCATTTTAGTTTTGGATTGAAAGTGTTGGTTTTCAAAATGAGAATCATTGCTCGATCAGTATAAACAAGTTCTCTTGACAGCATGTTTGAATCGACTGCTTTTAGATTGTAAGTCATGTCGGCTTAACTGGAAAAAACGTCTTTTTCAAAAAAGATTTCAAAATGGATATGATAAAGTGGTAATTGAACTTCGTGTCGTGCAATTTTGGTCTGAAATCAAACTTGCAATTACAAATCGCACTCCCGCTACGCGGTCGTGCGATTTTGTAATCGCGCGTTTGATTTCAAACCAAATTGCACTCCACTCAGTTCAATTACCATTATAAATTATAGTGCACCAGCGTTATGCTTTCACTAGATATAGATAATTATATTAAATAACTAGATAGTTATTAGGTGATAAAAGTATTGAACTAACCAAGAGTACACAACCATCACAAACATCAAGAGAGCAGCAATAACTGTGTGTCCACTCATTGTTGGAATAGGATGCTCTCCTTCTTCTGTGAAAAGATGCCCACTTGGATTGCACAATTCATCTAGGGTAATAAAAAAGATCAGATGTACCTTTCATTGCAACAAAACGTAGAAGCTGACATGGAAGTTGTGAGTCTTTTTTGTTTTGTTTATGACTAAAAGCTTGAATAAAATGAACCATACCGTGTTCACTCTCACAGTAGACCTCTTTACTGTACCTTGGGCATAATGTTTTCCCATTTCAGACCATATTCTCTAGAGTA